>NC_030682.2:145804440-146404440 GCF_000004195.4 Xenopus tropicalis | reverse complement strand
TCCAGTTGTTTTAGACTTAAGGAGGCCATACACGGGCCGATTCTAGCTGCTGATATGGGTCCCTTAGACTGATTCGGCAGCTTATCGGCCCGTGTATGGGCACTAACGGCGGGCCTACCTGACTGATATCTGGCCTGAAATTGGCCAGATATCGATCGGGCAGGTTAAAACATGTAGCCGGATCGGGGACAACATTGGCTCATTGATGCGGTCCCCGAACCGACTGCGCCCATTGCTGTCGTTATAATTTGATCGTTTGGCCCCAGGGCCAACTGATCGAATTAGCCTAAATTTGCCCGATATGGGGACCTTGCCAAGTGAGCGGATCTTAACGTGTATGGCCACCTTACATTCTACTAGATACTGTATATCATGACCTGGACGAATAGGAATCTTCATAGACAAATGGGAGGATGTTCTGAACATTAAATAGTTGCCAGACACCAATCATACAAAAGTGACTCCCATTGTATTGCACCCAAGAGTATCATCAGATACACAACACATGCACAGATTTTATCCCTATCCGACCAAACTTTTCTAACCTGTCTGACCGACTAAACGACCAATCCCCATGGTGCGGGAGTTATTCGAACAATAATTCTGAACCCACACATGGCCCGAAATCATGCAAAACTAGGATTTGTACAATTTTATCTGTACATTTATGGCCAGCTTTATTGTACAGACTGTGTTTATAAATTATCAACATGCGGATGTTCAATATCAAGTCCATAAGGAGAAGATGCATTCTTTCTATATTGTTCCAAGGATTAGCAAGAGGCTTGAATGCTACTTTAGCTGGGTGTTAGTTACTGACACCTCCTAACTCCGACATGCCCATTGTGGAATAGTTTATTCCACTGGCTTTGTCTTTTCTGTTTCACTAAATTTGCCTGCTGTTTGTTTACTGTATGATTTGATTCCTAATTGCAGTCTACGGATTAACCAAAGCCTCTACCCTGATTGAGGAGGAACCTTCCTTTCTGGTCATTTGGGAAGGAACAGGCTTTACGGAGATTTGTAGGACCTTGTGGCTCTGGCTGCCTGTCCTCTTAATGGGACACGGTCATAAATACAATAAACACAATAAGTACAATATTTGTGGTTTAACGACAGGGAGTGGTGTTGCGACAAATGGTCTAATCCTGAAAAACTTGAGCCCCGTCTCTACTTGTAGAAGTGATGGCGCATATGGATTTGTTTGGTTTTGTGAATCAAGTCTTAATCAATTTTACTCAAATTCTAACTTTCATGATTTGAGAATTGAATGCAAAAATGGAGCAGATAAAGCCCTAAAAGCTTGTGTAGAATTTATTGCGAGGTGTATTTTCAACATTAAAGCAATTTTGATTATTTCTACAACTGAACGAACAATGCAATTTTTGTTTGCAGTTGAGGTTTTTTTTCGCACCCTATGTCCCACGGGGAGTGTTTTCCTAACAAGCAATTACTAGAGATTTCAACAACGGAGCAATTCCATTTCCCACAAATCCCGGTATCATATTCCCCACCCACAATTAGAAATGACATTCAGTGCAATGGGGAAATCGCAGCGGCTTCCCGCTCAGTGGGTTTTACTTTCAGCGATTCCAATAGTTTTGAATGACAAAGCGATTGGAAGTAGTAGCGTCGGTTTAGGTACTGCCGATTTATATTCTGCTCTATGTAGAGACAAAACGAGTGACTTGTCGCTGGAACTCGCTTATTAAAAATCGCAGCGACTCAATCTTCCGTGGGACATTAGCCTCGAAAATCGCAGCAACTAATCTCTTCCGATTTGAGCTTTCTATCAAACTTTTAAACCACTGCAAAAGAAAACTTAATCCCATTTAATCACTACTTTTGTTCTCAGTTGTGTAAAAAAATCTAAAACTTGAAAATTCCGAACTCAAAAATTACTAAATAGCCCTCCCCATCTTGGGTGGGATGTAATGAAAAATGTGCAATGTATAATAATTGGTGGAAATTCCTGCCCCTTGGCTTGCAATGCAAAGTGCTCTTGGTCCACAAAGGGGACACTAAATGGTAATGATATAGAGGTAGAAGAAGATTTAAGGAGGGTTGAGAAATCTCACACCTAAATTTTTTGATATATATGTATATATATATATATATATATATAAACACAGGTATGGGATCCCTTATCCAGAAACCCGTTATCCAGAAAGCTCCCAATTATGGAAAGTCTGTCTCCCATTGACTCCATTTTAATCAAATAATTCCAATTTTTAAAATTGATTTTCTTTTTCTCTGTAATAATAAAACAGTACCTGTACTTGATCCCAACTAAGATATAATTACCCCTTATTGGGGGCAGAACAGCTCTATTGGGTTTATTTCATGGTTAAATGATTCCCTTTTCTCTGTAATAATAAAACAGTACCTGTACTTGATCCCAACTAAGATATAATTACCCCTTATTGGGGCAGAACAGCCCTATTGGGTTTATTTAATGGTTAAATGATTCCCTTTTCTCTGTAATAATAAAACAGTACCTGTACTTGATCCCAACTAAGATATAATTACCCCTTATTGGGGGCAGAACAGCCCTATTGGGTTTATTTCATGGTTAAATGATTCCCTTTTCTCTGTAATAATAAAACAGTACCTGTATTTGATCCCAACTAAGATATAAATAATCCTTATTGAAGACAAAACAATCCTATTGGGGTTATTCAATATGATGATTTTTTTATCCGGAAAACCCCAGGCCCCGAGCATTCTGGATAACAGGTCCCATACCTGTACTATGTTTTAACTTTCATATTGTACTTGTACCCAAATCTTATTCCAGAGAGTCTCTGGCTCCCAGCTGTATGCCGACCAATGGCGTATTATTACCTTCTCAACACGATTCTCCTGAAACCAGTCCAAAGTTACACAATGTCTTCCTCCATGTAGATGTTAAGCTTATACATTTCAGTCCAAGTGGGATGAAGGTTGCGCCACTGTCAGATGCATCGTAATGAGCCGACAAATTGGCCGAAACCCAAAAGAGACAAATGGAAAGTTTTACAAAAGCCACAGAATAGTAACAATAATAGTAATAACGTTTCTGCTGCTGAGAGTGTTTATGTGCCGGGCACCTACGTGTCCTCATTGTGTTCCACGATGGCTCTATGATTGCATTTGGCTTTTACCAAACTCATAATGATAATGCTTTTATTCCTAAGGAGCCCTGTAAGAGCTGACAGCACTTTTATATCTTTTTGTCTCGGCAGAATGGCAATTCAGGTGGATAAATTCAACTTTGAGAGCATTTCGGACTCGTCCAGTGAAAGGCAGAGCTTCCCCAACCTGAAGGAGATAGAAGAAGAGCGGCAACATTCCAAAGGCTTGGAGATCAACAGCAAGTTGGGCATCCGCTGGAAAATCATATCCTTTGGCAAATAACAAAAGCCTCAGGTATAGAGAGAAATGATCAATATATTGGATTCCATCCCCCACTTGTACTCTAATAATCCTCAGCCTAAGTCCTGTTCTTATTAGAATTTAATATCCTCTCGGCGTTTTATTTATTGAGTATAAATAGAAGTGGAGGGACCCCAATATACAGCCTGCTTGTGTGAAGCCACCAATAGTGGGACTCCTTGTGTCTCAACGTCATAATTCTTGAAAAAAATATATACAGGTATTAGACCCGTTATCCTGAATGCTCGGGACCAAGGGTATTCCGGATAAGGGGTCTTTCCGTAATTTGGGTCTTCATACCTTAAGTCTACTGAAGAACCAATAAAACATTAATCAAACCCAATAGGGCTGTTCTGCCCCCAATAAGGGGTAATTATATCTTAGTTGGGATCAAGTACAGGTACTGTTTTATTATTACAGAGAAAAGGGAATCATTTAACCATTAAATAAACCCAATAGGGCTGTTCTGCCCCAATAAGGGGTAATTATATCTTAGTTGGGATCAAGTACAGGTACTGTTTTATTATTACAGA
Source organism: Xenopus tropicalis (assembly GCF_000004195.4). Taxonomy (NCBI): domain Eukaryota; kingdom Metazoa; phylum Chordata; class Amphibia; order Anura; family Pipidae; genus Xenopus; species Xenopus tropicalis. The sequence goes on along the minus strand of NC_030682.2, from coordinate 146,400,493 downwards.
GAAAAGGGAATCATTTAACCATTAAATAAACCCAATAGGGCTGTTCTGCCCCAATAAGGGGTAATTATATCTTAGTTGGGATCAAATACAAGGTACAGTTTTATTTTTACAGAGAAAAAGAAAATCAATTTTAAAAATCTGAATTACTTGATTAAAATGGAGTCTATGGGAGACAGGCTTTCCATTATTCAGAGCTCTCCTGATAAGGGGTCTGATACCTGTATATATTAAAATATAGAGGGTATTCTTTAAGGCAGGATATGCTGGTGTGCCCATTGAACAGAGAAAACCAGGTTACTGTATAAGGATAAACAGAGGATACTGTGAGGGTAGAATGGCTATTGGAGTCTCCTTTTGGGTTGTGTGAAGAAAATGCCCATGTCTTCTTGTGTAAAATGTCTATGAAGATTCTCATTCATCCAGGCCATGATATACAGTATCTAGTAGAATTCATTCTAAAACAACTGGACTGTTCTGAGATTTTCCTTGAAAACCTTTCACCACTCATCCAAGCGGCTTCTTCAGTTACTGAAGAAGCCAAGAATTACTGAAGAAGCCACTTGGATGAGTGGTGAAAGGTTTTCAAGGAAAAAGTCCAGTTGTTTTAGACTGAATTCGACTAGATACTGTATTGGTCAATATAATATGAAAAGAAGAGTTTATAAAATACGGTGAGTATGTGGATTTCTGTCTCTTGGGTTTTACTGAGACACAAGATGGCGTCTGGGTACCTTAGCTTGGGACACGGTGTTGGAAAATTCTTCGGCCAACACTAATGGCCTGAAACCAATTATTTATATGAGGGTCCATCTTGTAACCCCCGCTGGGAAGCAATTCTGCATTATACACTCTCTGAGGATAAGTATGGAAGCTACGGTGCGAGGCACAGCAGGAAGCCAAGAATGCACAGATATATTGCTTCTTCCAGCAAAGATCACATGGGGCGTTTATCATAAGTAAACACGGCGCTCTACAGAGATTAGAAATACATGAAATGGATCAATGGAACCACAAGAACCCAGGGCAATTATTAGTGCATATATTGCACAGTATATGTGTGATTTTGCTCTCCCTATTGTGTCGTCTATAAAACCAGCTTGCGAGTGTGCTCTGACAGGCAGGGGTGGCACTCTGGGCCCCCTGCCATAACAATATCTTCATTTCCCTCATTTCTTAATAAGAAAGTGATCACTGCCCACCTTCCAGCATAACCTACCTCTCTTGATTGACAGCTCGTGTACAGCAAGATGGACTTACGAACCCCAGAGCAATGCTCTTCATATAAAGCATGGCTCATTAGGGAACAAAATAGAACGGAAGGGGTCAGGGGTTGATATTTTTGGCTTGGCTGAGACAGCGCAACATATTATAAATTTGCTTTGCGTGACAGTTTCCCTTCAAACAATGCTACCTTTTCACATATATATGTGGCCTCCTGAGATGTTCCTGCAGCTGAGCCATTTCCGTGGTGTCTCTGTACAATAACGTGAATAAAAGTAGAAATCATTCACTTTCTGCCAAATAACATCAGCTTTAGCCTGTTCTGTGCCAGGTGCCAGAAAGTTTGCCGTGGGCCCCCCCCTAGGGATGTTCCCCTCGGCCGAACTGAACTTGATTAGACAAGGACGGTAATGTGTCTGACTGCTCTGTAAGCTGATCCGTGGCTTTAAAGTGCTCACAAAATAGCTTTATAGGAGGCTTAACTGGCAGGGAGTGCAGGGAAAGTGCCGGTCGGGTTGTACCTAATTGTGCATTTAGTGGCTTAGTCAAACTCATGTTAATGAAAAGAGAACATGTTTTACACATTCCGGGCTTATCTGCTAATCTAATGTGCGGTGAGACGGAGGTACCGGAGTGGGACCCATGGGTAATCACCAGAGGCTAGAAGCGCAGCGTACAGAATACAGGCAAATGCACAGTATTTCTTAGTGGGTATCAGTTTGTATCCTATTGGGTATATTGAAGGTTAAGTCTTTGTACGTTGGACTGCCTCCTGGGAGTTAGCATCAAGGTTGTTGGCTTATCTGAAATTTATTACGAACTAACTTTTTTTCTTCCCTATTCATGTTCCTTACTGTGTTTCCAACCATCTTTTCTGTTGTTCTTCTCCCATCTCTACTTCCTTGTTCCTTTTACTCTCCTCCATGACCATTTGTCTTGACCTCCTTTATCCTCTTCTTCTTTCTCTCTCTTTTTATTGTATTTTACTCCACCATGGGATGAACAACCTTTATGCAAAACAGGGTAAAAGCCCAATGTCTGTTTTTGATGGAAAGCCAACTGATACTGTCACCAACATGAGCCATTCCAGTGTGCTGCAGTCAACAGAAAAAAATACCAAGAAAAGAAATGTTAATTGTGCACAATAAATGATAGACTCTATAGCAGGGATCCACAAACTTTTATACCCGTGAGCCACATTTAAATGGAAGAAGTGATGGGGAGCAACACAAGCATGAAAAAGGTTCCTGGGGGTGCCAATAGAGCTATAATGGGCTACTTTATAGCCCCTCTGTGGACTGGCAGCCTACAGAAGCCTCTGTTTGGCCTGATAGTGGGTATCAGTTTGTATCCTATTAGGTATATTGAAGGTTAAGTCTTTGTACGTTGGACTACCTCCTGGGAGTTAGCATTGAGGTTGTTGGCTTATCTGAAATGTATTATGAACTGACTTCTTTCTTCCCTATTCATCTTCCCAACTGTGTTTCCAACCATCTTTTCTGTTCTTCTTTTGCCATCTCTAATTCCTTGTTCCTTTTACTCTTCTCCATTACCATTTGTCTTGACCTTCTTCATAGCCTTGACTCTGTAGCATTGATCCCCAACCTTTTATACATTTAAATGGCAGATGGGGAGCAACTCAAGTATGAAAAAGTTTCCTGGGGGTGCCAATAGAGCTATAATTGACTACTTTATAGCCCCTATGTGGACTGACAGCCTATAGAAGGCTCTGTTTGGCATTATACTTGGTTTTTATGCAACCAAAACTTGACTCCAAACCAGAAGTTCAAAAATAAGCCCCTGCTTTGAGGCCACTGAGAGCAACATTCAAGGGTTTGGGGGGCAACATGTTGCTCACGAGCCACCGGTTGGGGATCACTGCTCTATAGAATCAGCATATGTTTCTACACAGTGTATTAAATGGCTGCCAGACCAGTAATTGCTCGTTGGTTGGTGCCACTCTATGGCTGCCGCACTGTTAGATGGGCCTGGAACCGTGGGATGAGGCAGCCTAAAGGCGAGTCGGGGTGAGATTTCGGAGAATGGCAGTGTTGTCTCCTGGAATGTGAGCTTGAAGGCCATTTAGGATGGGATCTGAGGTCTACACTTATTTGGTGGCAGCCATTATGGGTACTATGACTATATGTTGTTTCATATGAGTTGTTATGAGTTCATGGGGGTCCAGGGTGATACTGAACCAAAAGCCTGGAATGCGCTGCCATAGAGCATTATTTGAGACAATTCAGAGAGGGGGCCATTAAACCCAGCCATACGCGCTGCTGTGAGGGGCCCGGCGCGTTTCTCTAGAATGTGCGCGGCAGAGATTGTGCTCAAAGCGGGATTGGCTTTTTGTCCGGATAATTGGTTTTGAGTTTTGAAAGTACATGTTTGTTACACAGAAAGCAAATGTCAGCTACACAAGAACATTAGCAGATCAGAGCGCCAAAGTCCCACTTTTATTCCCTGCAAATACCCGGCGCCTGTTAATTTGAAGATAAAGTTCTCTTCCAAATGAGGCAAAATCCTGCCCTGATATTTGCCTCTCTCCGTAATAATGTTTTGGAAAACACCAAGCAAACTTGTCTCAAGCAGGAACGGCGTGTGTAGGGCAGGGGAATGTCTGCCTTCATTGCCTTCTGGGAGGCCGGGGATAGCGAGCTAATGTTTTATTTATCATTAAAGGATAAGTTAGCTTTCTATGGAAAACCTGACTGATAAGGGGTTTGCCTTTTTCTTATTACGTTCAAAATAAATTCTGTATCGAATCTGATCACTAGTCCCAACACTCCTCCCTTTAGCTGCGGGACCTCCAGGCTAATCCAGGATCTAGGAGGCAAATGGAAACTTTCCTTACAACATGGAGAGGCAATAGCTCTCTTTCTAAATAACAAACCCGTGTCCACAGTCAGAATGGGATGAAAAAGCTTTCCCCCCCCCCAAAAAAAAGATTCCCCAATGTTTCTATATATCTGTAACCTTGTTATGGGCTAAGGGGGCCCAGCCTGAAGGCCAGTTAGGGGGGGATTTGGGGTGAGTGCTTATTTGTGCCCTGGGTACCCCTGGAACTATAGCGGGGTGACTGTTACCCCAATGTTTCTATATATCTGTAACCTTGTTATGGGCTAAGGGGGCCCAGCCTGAAGGCCAGTTAGGGGGGATTTGGGGTGAGTGCTTATTTGTGCCCTGGGTACCCCTGGAACTATAGCGGGGTGACTGTTACCCCAATGTTTCTATATATCTGTAACCTTGTTATGGGCTAAGGGGGCCCAGCCTGAAGGCCAGTTAGGGGGGGATTTGGGGTGAGTGCTTATTTGTGCCCTGGGTACCCCTGGAACTATAGCGGGGTGACTGTTACCCCAATGTTTCTATATATCTGTAACCTTGTTATGGCTAAGGGGGCCCAGCCTGAAGGCCAGTTAGGGGGGGATTTGGGGTGAGTGCTTATTTGTGCCCTGGGTACCCCTGGAACTATAGCGGGGTGACTGTTACCCCAATGTTTCTATATATCTGTAACCTTGTTATGGGCTAAGGGGGCCCAGCCTGAAGGCCAGTTAGGGGGGGATTTGGGGTGAGTGCTTATTTGTGCCCTGGGTACCCCTGGAACTATAGCGGGGTGACTGTTACCCCAATGTTTCTATATATCTGTAACCTTGTTATGGGCTAAGGGGGCCCAGCCTGAAGGCCAGTTAGGGGGGGTTTGGGGTGAGTGCTTATTTGTCCCTGGGTACCCCTGGAACTATAGCAGGGTGACTGTTACCCCAATGTTTCTATATATCTGTAACCTTGTTATGGGCTAAGGGGGCCCAGCCTGAAGGCCAGTTAGGGGGGGATTTGGGGTGAGTGCTTATTTGTGCCCTGGGTACCCCTGGAACTATAGCAGGGTGACTGTTACCCAATGTTTCTATATATCTGTAACCTTGTTATGGGCTAAGGGGGCCCAGCCTGAAGGCCAGTTAGGGGGTGGGATTTGGGGTGAGTGCTTATTTGTACCCTGGAACTATAGCAGGGTGACTGTTACCCCAATGTTTTCTCATGTCTGTACAATTATTATGATCTATAGGGGGCAGTGCTGAGTTTAGAGACAGGGTGCTGGGTGCTGCTTACACCCTTCGCAGATCAGACAGAAGAAGAAGATATTAAAAATTCTCTCGAATCGAGACTGTTACAAATCTATTTCAGCTGTTCCAGCTCCCGTCCAGCAGAAGCGCCAGATCTGCAATTATAAGCGGCTGAAAATTGCTTTAATAAAAGGAGCTGTGGAACTCGGATCAATTATAATTATCGTCGTTAGAAAGGGCTATTTTTAGCCGGCAGTTTCTTTCATAATGAATTTTCCATCATTATCAAGATTTAATTGTCTTGTCTTTGTTCACCTTGCGAGGTATCGGGGATAATTCACTTTCTGAAACATTTTGCTGCTTTTGTTCTATTAAGAGCAGATGGTCGAGCCCCCCCCCCCCCCCCGTTCCCAATGGAGCGTTGCCGCTGGAGCGTGTTGGGACTGGCGCACAAGAGCTGACACCTGGGAGTGGGAAATACAGTAGGTCCAGGGCACAAAGTAAAACTCATCTATTTATTGGCCTGTAATATATTGTTGGGGATAATACAGTTATGTGTTTTCTCTCCTGTCCGGCCGCACCTGCGATTGAAGGAGGTGGGACATGACCGACGTGTTATATGTACTTGTTGTAATGGACACACAAGGGCATAGTTTTGTTTGTTGCTTCTAATTAAAGGGGAACTTCACCCCAACACAACTTAAACATAATTTCAAGCAACTTTGCAATATACATCAATTAAAAATATGCAGCCTTTTCATAATGTTTAACGTAATACTATGGTTTGGAACTGTTCCCTAAACCCCTCCCCCTGTTCCCTAAGCCCCACCGCCTGTTCCCCTGCTGATCCGACTACTTTGTGACCCAAATAAAATGTAGCAGTAGTCGCCTGCCTTCAGCCTGCCTCCTCCCAATCCCACAATTCCCTGCTGCACACGTGATGTCAATAAGGAAAGGAACATCCCAGTGCAATGCATTGTGGGTTATGTAGTTCCTGCATGCTGTCTGTAAGCTGTGGGGAAGTTGTTACAATGTGTAACATCAGTGTTTTAGTCCCTCCTCCCCTGCCAGGATTTCAAATGATGCAGAAAGAGAAGAACTGTTTTGCAGCTGGATTTCAGCATATAAACATGGGATTTATTCCTACTGTTTGAAGGAACAGATTACAGGGATAGGGATATTAGGGGTTTCTGTGCTGTTTGGGGCTCTTGGAAGCTGAAGTTCCCCTTTAAAAATGTCCGGCTAGGATGTTATTTTTTTAGCAGGTTGATAAAATTCAATTCATTGGTTGGGTTAGAGATGTGTTCAGTTTGCCATAAGATAAGAGTAGGAATATATATATAAATTGCTGGTGCTGTTTGCACTCGGGGAAACCCGTGGTTGAGAGATAAGAGAGAGAAGCCGGAGCGGCCCAATTCCCAGAAGCAGAATCCGAGGGAGAGACGTTCCGCCCATAGGAGCTGATTATCCGCAGGAGCCGCACATTGCGCTCGCATTTATCATATTTGCTCTGATAACAACGCTCCCAATAGGCCATTAGGGAGTTTGGGGCGCGGGAAGGAGACGGATTCGCCCGCGGGAGGGAAAACAAACCGCGCCATTTGCACTTTGTTCCTATCGGCATCAAAGCGACTTCCAAAAGCCTCAGCGCGAAATTTACTCACATTGTGAGGCAGATAATATATTGCCCCCCCATAGGGAGGAGCCTCATTAGCGCAATGTCACATGAGGAGATTAATTGCCCAGTGATTAAATCTCCTCTAACGGTGGCGACTAATCTCTTCTGATGCTTTCCGGGGGGCATTTACTAACGTTCACATTTCTTTTTTTTTTCTTTCAAGATTTGCATTTTTTGCACTAGAACTGTAAAATGCCTTATTCTTAGCAACTTTTCAATTGGTCTTCATTTTTTATATTGTATAGTTCTTTAATTATTCACCTTCCGCTTGATTCTTTCCATCTTCCCGGCAGCCAAAAGGCTACAATTTTATTGTTTGTGTTGCGTTTTATCACTTATCTCTCTGTTTAGGCCCTCCTCTTTTCATATTCATGTCTCTTTTTCAAACCACCACCTGGTTGCTAGGGTATATTGTGCCCTAGCAACCAGATAGCTGGCCATTTTCTGAACAAAAAGCTAATTAATCTTAAATGCAAAATAAAGAATTAAAAAAAAAAGCTAAATAATTAACGACTACGACTAGAGATGATTAATCTCGGGGCAACTGATCTCCTCATGTGTCATTGTCTTGGGGTTCAACAGTCAACCTAAAATATTCCTAAAAAATGAGAATTCCACAAATCTCCAGCAAAGAGTAGAAGGAATATGTTGTAGAACAGTGATGGGAGCAGCACAGAGACATAATGGGCCATTTCCATAAATAAAGATATACATACATTTACTATGGGCAAGGTAGGGGGCAAGTAAAAGTGGGGCAACCCACTCATAGGGCAATCCAGGTCTCATAGAGAAACGGTCCCTCTGTCTGTCCCTCTGTCTGTCTGTCCCTCTGTCTGTCCCTCTGTCTGTCCCTCTGTCTGTCTGTCCCTCTGTCTGTCTGTCCCTCTGTCTGTCTGTCCCTCTGTCTGTCTGTCCCTCTGTCTGTATGTCCCTCTGTCTGTCTGTCTCGTATCTAGGGTTTTTAATATACAAGTAATTTGTATTGAGGCTTAAATCGGAGCCCACGTCGGTTTGTTGATGCAGCCCTCGGTCTGATGGCGCCTGTGCCCCCATTGTAACTCGATTGTTTGGCTCTAGGGTCAAAATTAGCTCAGTATCACCTTTAGGTGAGCAGATTGGAAGAAGATCCACTCATTAGGAGACCTTGCCAATCGGGCAAATCTTACCATGTATGGCCACCTTACACTGCCATACCCAATGGCCACATAGACTCACACTGGCCATACTCACACTGACCATACTCACGCTGGCCATAGTCACTGTCAGACTCACACTGGCCATACTTACAGTCAGACTCACTGTCAGACTCACACTGGCCATACTCACACTGGCCATACTCACGCTGGCCATACTCACTGTCAGACTCACGCTGGCCATACTCACTGTCAGACTCACACTGGCCATACTTACAGTCAGACTTACACTGGCCATACTCACGCTGGCCATACTCACACTGGCCATACTCGCTGTCAGACTCACACTGGCCATACTCACTGTCAGACTCACACTGGCCATACTCACTGTCGACTCACACTGGCCATACTCACTGTCAGACTCACACTGGCCATACTCACTGTCAGACTCACACTGGCTATACTCACTGTCAGACTCACACTGGCCATACTCACTGTCAGACTCACACTGGCCATACTCACACTGGCCATACTCATTGCCATATAAACTTCCAGGTCATTGAATTGCAGAAAGTCTTCATTATTCTTCCTTCTGGTTGGCCAGTGTTATTTTCCCTTAACCCTTTCCCACCCATCTCTGAAGCGAGAAGGCGAGGCGAGCGTCGAAGGAGTGTTAAATCAGCTGGTTCTCGAGCATCTCCAATTGGCTCCTCTCCAGTGGGGTAAGTGGTCCCCTTGGGGGGGCATCTGATTTTTAACCCTTTCTGTACCGCAAACCTACAGAATATTGCCTGTGTGTTAAATGAACATTGACATTTGGTTTTCGTCTTTAACGCCCAAGGCTGGGATGAAATGATCTGATTGGTTTAAATTCCAGTCACTGTGCGGCCCTCGGGGGGTTGTTGGGCTACTGCCCCCCTGCTTGACAGGAGGCACTTGGAGTCACAGTTCAACAACTTCTTTGGGCCCATGGGGTTAAACAAGCAAACAGAAGCACGTGTAGGTTTACTTTCCCTTTACAGAGAATGTGTGTGTGCGGAGAATGCTGATTGGTCTCTATTGGTTATACAGTCGATTAATAGTTGTATTGTTCTTGCTTATTCATGATTGGTTGGCCCCGTGGGGGAACCTGGGGGCCTATTTATAATCTAATACAGGGAATTGGAAATGGAGAGGACAAATATTGTATTTCCTGCACTGCTCATATTTATTGTGTTATACTTCTCTTTGCTCATTGATATTCTGTGCAAACTACAGTTCCCAGGCTCCTCGGCGGGATGACGAAGCCGAATAAAACAAACAACCAATGGGAACTCCCAGTTCTGTAGAGTTATTGCCCCATTGAATTCCCTCCCAGTTCTAGAAACGTGGGGGCAGATACACAAACTTCAGTTCAAACACCCAAATAATCAAGTTCTAAATGAAAGTGTCGCCACACAGGGAGGAGGGTCGCGAGCGATGGATTTCTAATTGCTCGATGGAAGGATCCGACCCGAGGCTGAAAGGGCTTAAAAGCTCTCATTTATTGAAAGGGAAACTATTGAGAATATTGTGATTAAATGATGTAGATTATGAAACAATTAATTAGCCAATTACAAAGCCTGTAAAGCTGTTCTGCAAATGGACCTCAGGCAACTCTGCCTGTATGATATTCTCATTGCCCCATAGTGCATGTAATACTGCACTGGCTCCACCCCCTGCGGCTGCTCTCATTGGACCGTACCCCTATAATCCCCCTATCGTGATTCTCGGTACATTTACACACTAGTGCTGCACATTGTGTCCGTGTTTTACAAAGCAGCAAAGAACGTTTTGGGGAAATGTTTTAGACTGGTCCTATTCCCAGCAACTTTGCAATTGGTCTTCATTATTTATTTTTTATGGTTTTCAAATTATTTGCCTTCCACTACATCTTTTCAGTTTTTTAAATTGGCGGGCACTTTTGTACCCTGCCCGTAATTTAGTGCATGTATTAAAGGGGTGGGTTCACCTTTAAGTTAACTCTTAGGGGCTGATTTACTAAGACACAATTTCGAATCCGATTTGGAAAAATTCCAATTGGAAACGAACATTTTGCGACTTTTTCGTATTTTTTGCGATTTTTTCGGCGTCTTTACGATTTTTGCGTAAAAACACGAGTTTTTCATAGCCATTACGAAAGTTGCGCAAAGTCGCGATTTTTTCGTAGCGTTAACACTTGCGCGCAAAGTCGCGCCTTTTTCGTAGCGTTAAAACTTAAAAGGCGCGACGTTTCACGCAAGTTTTAACGCTACGAAAAAATTGCGACGTTGCGCAACTTTCGTAATGGCTATGAAATACTCGCGTTTTTACGCAAAAATCGTAAAGACGCAGAAAAACTCGCGTTTTTACGCAAAAATCGTAAAGACGCCGAAAAAAATCGCAAAATTACCGATCATTACGAAAAAATCGCATTCGGCCCGTTCGTGGGTTAGTAAATGTGCCCCTTAGTATGTTATAGAATGGCCAATTCTAAGAAATTTTCCATTGGTCTTTATTTTTTATTGTTTTTTAATTACTTGCCTTCAGTGTTGGACTGGGGGGTGCGCACCCCCCAAGGTGCCCACCAACCGCATCCCCTGCACCCCCACAGGGGCCCCTGCCACCCACCCGACATCCTCCTCTGAATGGGTGTAAATGAAATGCATCAGGGGAGGACGGGGGGAGCGGTATCCCAGTGGCCAAGTCCGACCCTGCCTGCCTTCTCCTTCTGAATCCTTGTCGCTTTCAATTGGGGGTCACTGACCCCGGCAGCCAGAAACTATTGCTCTATGAGGCTCCAGTTTTATTTACTTTTTATTCCTTATCTTTATATTCAGGCAAATTTCTCTTCATCTCTCATTCAAACCACTCCCTGGTTGCTAAGGTAATTTAGACCCTAGCAACCCAATAGCTGCTGAAACCCCAAACTGAAGAGCTCCTGAACTGAAAATTCAATAACTAATAAAAAAAAATACAAATAATAAAATGAAGACCAATAGCAAACTGTCTCAGAATATTACTCTCTACATCTTACTAAAAGTTAACTTAAACCCCTTTAAATGACTCTAGACCAGAATAACACCTTGAAATTAACCCATTGCGCCCAGTATTAAAGGGGGGCACCCCATTGGCTGATTTCTCTACACCCAGACCTGAAGGTTTTCTCATTACAGATGTGACATTTACATTATTTTCACCCAAACCCATATGATCCCTCAGAGTGTTGCTTCCCGGGGCAGTTGGGAAATGGTTTAGCCCGGCTTTAGCGAGGCCTCCCGCCATCTTTCCAAATTGGACTCTCCCCGGGGGGCCGCATTTCCCCCGTAACTGTCAGTGCTGCTGTAAGCCCCGCGGCGCCGTAGCGGAACCAATGCTGCATTGTGTGTTCCCTGCTCGGCCGCGTCCTAACCACGAGCGGATAACAAATCCTAATGTACAGAAGTGCTGAATATACAGGGCAGTTACTGATAAGGGCAGAATTGGGGGATAATTGAAATTACAGGGGGCTGGTGTTCCGCCGGGGGCGCCCAGCCGCGCTCTGGTAATGTACAGGAACTGTAAGGGGATAATTAACGGGGATAGAAATAACCTTGCGCATATCATAAAATAATCCCCTCACCGTGGGGCTTAGTAAATATGTCTAATATTGACAGCACTCTAATACACTGACATGTCCCTATACAGTAGGGTCCCCAAGTGCCACCCCTTGGGGTATGTATCGATTTGGACTGGGCCAAGACCCCACTTTCCACAGTACTTCACAGGCTCTGTGGTTCAGTGGTACAGGTATGGGACCTGTTATTCAGAATGCTCGGGACCTGGAGTTTTCTGTATAAGGGATCTTTCCGTAATTCGGATCTCCTATCTTAAGTCTACTGAAAAAATTATTTAAACAGTAATTAAACCCAATAGGGCTGTTCTGCCCCCAATAAGGGGTAATTATATCTTAGTTGGGATCAAGTACAGGTACTGTTTTATTATTACAGAGAAAAGGGAATCATTTAACCATGAAATAAACCCAATAGGGCTGTTCTGCCCCAATAAGGGGTAATTATATCTTAGTTGGGATCAAGTACAGGTACTGTTTTATTATTACAGAGAAAAGGGAATCATTTAACCATGAAATAAACCCAATAGGGCTGTTCTGCCCCAATAAGGGGTAATTATATCTTAGTTGGGATCAAGTACAGGTACTGTTTTATTATTACAGAGAAAAGGGAATCATTTAACCATTAAATAAACCCAATAGGGCTGTTCTGCCCCCAATAAGGGGTAATTATATCTTAGTTGGGATCAAGTACAGGTACTGTTTTATTATTACAGAGAAAAGGGAATCATTTAACCATTAAATAAACCCAATAGGGCTGTTCTGCCCCAATAAGGGGTAATTATATCTTAGTTGGGATCAAGTACAGGTACTGTTTTATTATTACAGAGAAAAGGGAATCATTTAACCATTAAATAAACCCAATAGGGCTGTTCTGCCCCCAATAAGGGGTAATTATATCTTAGTTGGGATCAAGTACAGGTACTGTTTTATTATTACAGAGAAAAGGGAATCATTTAACCATTAAATAAACCCAATAGGGCTGTTCTGCCCCAATAAGGGGTAATTATATCTTAGTTGGGATCAAGTACAGGTACTGTTTTATTATTACAGAGAAAAGGGAAATAATTTTTAAAAATAAGAATTATTTGATTAAAATGGAGTCTATGGGAAATGACCTTTCCGTAATTTGGAACTTTCTGGATAATGGGTTTCCATATAAGGGGTCCGATACCTGTACACAGTCAGAACCAACAGTCAGAGAATTGTAACAGACAAATACTGCTTTCAGTAGCGGTTATATTAGCAAATAACATGAATAAAATGGAAATAAAATTAAGTCCTTTAAGTTCCTCTCGTTCCTTGGCAGCAGTGTATGGGTTGCGGTGATTAATTAGGCCCGTTTCAGTGGCAGACGTGGCTCTGTAAATACCAGCCCCGGGCACATATGCCAGTCAGAGCCTTAGTCACACAGGCCGCGTAATCACAGCGGCAGCGACTCCCACTTGCCCGTCATTGAGCGCGGAGCTGGGGCATTAAACCAGGCAGGGGCAATTATTTATTTATGTTCCCCCCCTCTCTGCGTCCGTACAGACATATGTACCATATTGTGCTCAGTTGGCAAGAACTCACAGCAGCTGGGCAGCCCACGATAAACATCTGTCGGATTCAGAATAAATATAATAATTAATATATAAATGTGCCTGTATCCATGTCACTGGGTCGCACACTGACGCTTTTGCCATATTCCGTATTCTGCATGGCTGCCAGCTACATAACGTTTTTACTTTTCCTTGAGGGACCTCTGAATAATAATCCAGAAATTAGCTCCCCCCACAAAAAATGCATTGGTTTGGTCCGACTCCTACAGGAAGTAACGCATTGCGCGTCCCTATTACATGACACGGGCAGCGTCAAGTCCCCCCAAAACTCTCACCCCCCTTTCACTAACCCTCAGACTCCGTGTGGGTTATGAAGGCGGCAGCCAAGTTTATTGCATATAATTACCAATCATACAACGTTACAATGTCAACACGTTAATATATAACACTACCCTTGTTAACCGGCATAACAAATCCCAGAGACTCCTCCCCTTATCTTTTGTCCCTCCCCTTTTAACATTGGCTAATCACCACCGCGCCTAGCCCTGCACAACTTCCGCCATGGCTCCTACTGCCCAACTCCTGCCATTTATTGCTCATCCAATAGCTGCGACTGGTGCTTCTCAATAGGGTGGGCGGAGCTGTTCAGGAAAATTGGCGCCAAACCCACCTCCACTCACCCCTTTTATTACCTCCCCTACCTTCTACCCAATCACTGCCCGGACTACAAGCCCCATGAGCCCTTGCACCTAACTACTGTACTTAAGGGCCTGCTTTGCTGGCCTCCTTCTATTGGCACCCATTGCACCCAGCAATCCGACTGCCATCCTCCCTACCGACCTGCACAGAGTTGGGGTGATTATCCAGAGTATTGCTAAACTGACCTTTACTGGAACCACCTACAACTACTTTGTGATGCCCAATGAGATGTAGGTCCCCTTACTGCCACCTCTGCTTAGACCCCGCCCCCATAACACCAGCGTTGCCCCTATGGCTTCTAGAAATCTATTATGGGATGGGACCAGTTAACAGAAGATGTAACACATTCATCCATAGCTCTTAGTTTATTGTTCCCATATATTTATATTAAATAGAGTAGCAGCAGGAGGTAGGGAGAAGAGCTAATTATTACTGCTGCGCTTTAATTAATTAACCTGGTTGTATTGGGAAGATTGGCTTTAAATGTAATTCAACATTTCTTGCAAATTACTCGGGGCAATACGGGGCAGATACCAGGCAGCAATGCAGGGCATTGGGGCAAGGACTGTGTCAATGATCTAATGAGGCCCTCGCCCCAGCAGGATTTTTAAAGGGGACATATTGTGTGACAAACAGTATTGTGCCAATGAATTGTACTCATCTAAATATAGAAGGATTGTACTTTAAAAAGTAGTGTTTTGGGCTGAAAATTTCTCCAAAAACCCCACTAGCTCCGCCCATCTGTTCCACTTCCTGTTGCCTCCTTTCCCAGGCTGTGCAGAGGGGCGGCGGCACTATAGGATAGGAACCAATCAGCAGCTAGGCTGACCTGATAGGGAACTGAAGTCTGTCTGTGCTTGTGTGACTGCAGGGCTGTGATTGGCTCTCCCCCTCCTACTGTTCTTCTGGCAGGGACCGTTAGGACACGCCCACCCCTCATGTGAAACCCAGACAGGGACCTGAGAGGATCTATAGGGAGCTCCAATAAAGGGGCCATTGTTACAGATAGGGTTAATGTTTAGCCCAAAGGGAAACCAGCACCGTATATTATTCATAATTACCTACAGGGTTAGGGTTTTTTTTTTTTGTTTATCTTAAGTGTCTCCTTTAAACCTTCCCTGGTCAATATCAGTCAGCCATGCCTATTGGAGACATAATGGAAAGGGGCTTGGAATGATATTTTCATTTAAAAAAAAATAAAAAAAAGTTTGTGGGTCAAGTTCCCCTTCAAAGGGGTTGTTTACCTTTACTTTTGCTATGATGCAGAGAATGCTATTCTGAGACAATTTGCAATTGGTCTTCATTTTTTATTTGCAGTTTTTTAATTATTTAGCTTTTTGTTCAGCAGCTCTCCAGTTTAGAATTTCAGGGGCTGTCTGGTTGCTAGGGGTCAATTTCACCTAGCAACCAAGCAGTGGTTTAAAAGAGAAATATAAGTAATTAAAAGTAACAATAACATTGCAGCCTCACAGAGCAATAGTTTTTGGCTGCCGGGGTCAGTGACCCCCATTTGAAAGCTGGAAAGAGTCCAGTATAAAAGGGCCGGAGCCGCTCGCTACTCGCTGTAATGTGGCGGAATTAATGCAGATTTAATATTCGGAGCTGAGAAAGCAAATTGGAAATGTTTTATCCGGAATGTTTGTGCGGAATATGGGGGAAGTGTAATTTGCTTATTCTGCGCATTAATGTGTCGGGGCCTCGCTCTGCATATCAATCACACGGATCCCACGGGTCCCACTTGGAGGCAGAAATGCGTTAAATGAACACGTCGGCCGCCATGCTGTTCCTCCGCACGCGAGTGTCACTTTAGGGAGATGATTGGCGGCTCTTCATTATGGGATATTATGGGATATCATGTTAGGCCTATGTGCTGCGTCAGGCTCAACAACAGAAACAACATAAGCGGCACTATGCGCAGCGCAGAACGTTCATTGGCGCGATCACGAGCGCTCAGTCCTGACGCTGAGGGACAGGGGGCCCCTTTAACTGAAAGCAGCGGCCCTTTGGGGGTCGAAATAATTTTATGGTTGGGGGTCACCACAACATGAGGGACTGTATTAAAGGGTCGCGGCATTAGGAAGATTTAGAACCACTGCATTAAAGGACAAATAAACAACTGCTTTGAGCCGCTATGAACACAAAGAAGGGCAGCCAATTATCCGCCATCGATCGCGTCTCGTTACGAGCTTGAGCAAACACAAGGTAGCAAGGGGCAGTGTGGAACCGGCGCGCTTAGATCTGTGTGCATTCATCTGGGGAAGGGCATTATGGGCCAGGGCCACAGTGCCAACCAAGGGGGGGCCTTTATCTGTGTGCCTGGGGGGTGTCAGAGTAGAGAGGGTTAATCCTGGCGTCTGTTGGTGAGTAGGGGCTGTGGGACCCGGGAATGGGAAACAAAAGTAATACTTTCTGGGGGTGCAAGATTTATACCGCCCCCCCCCCCAGGGACTCAACCCTGTGCTTTAACCACAAAAAATAGAAAATATTGAAGGTGAACTTTCCCTTTAAATAAGTCCCTTTGCTCTGTATGTGCTGAAGTTCAGGGCCTGACAGTTGCCGTGTAGGTGATTTCAGTTGTTACACGGGAATAACGTGAGTGAGACGTGTGTGGCCCCATCTGCTCCACGTCTGTTTGATGAATTGGGGACATAAATCAGCCGCGTTGCTTTCTAACCGAGCGATTGGCGTCTCCTCTGCTCTCCGGCTCTCATAGGCGCAACCGCGGCTCAGCTGCTGCGATCGGAGATCTGCAACGGGGCACAAGGATCATTGTACAACATGGAGACCTGTAGAACTCACAGCTGGATGTAAAGGGGAACTAAACCTCCACTGCACTATTGTCAAGTCTGTAACTACACAAGATATACTATTAGCCAGACGCTACTATAAGACTGGGGGAGGACCAACCCACTGGGTCCCTTCCCAGGGGACACTGACTAATAATCAGACTGTATGGACTGAAGAAGTCTTAATTGTGCTGATATATTTTTTATTTTGGGATATGAAGGACGTAGTTGACTAATAGCTCCCACTGATAAACACAAATGGAAACTATGCTCTTAAAGTCAAATATTGGTTGAATGCTCACCGATGGTATAGATGGGCCTGGGCGCTCATGCCCCAGACCTTCAGCTTGAGGGGGCCATAAGGAAATCCAAAATTTAGAAGATGGCAGGCACTCCAGGACTGCATAGCTGCATAGCCTTACGCGTTTCATACCATCATAGTACTTAATTATAGGCTAATAGGTCTTAGCCTATGATTAAGTACCATGATGGTACGAAAAGCGTAAGGCTATACAGCATTATGTGTTAATATAAATAAACTTTTTTGAGCTACTGCTTGATACTTTTTCTCAAGTCCTGGAGTGCCTGCCATATTCTAAAATTTGGATTTCCCAATAGCTCCCACTGGACTGGTTATTGGATTAATGCGAGTGAAGAAGGTGGGTGCTTTGTTGGCTACAATGGGCCTCTATGGGTTGGGGGGGAACATTTTCAGAAATTCTGCTCTGCCAGAAGGGAAGAAACTAAGGCACCCGGGGGCAACAAATGCAACCGGGGGGAAACCCACAAACCCAACTCACATTGTGCCCCTAATGGAATTTCAAGACCCCGACACTGAGAGGCAGTAATGTTACCCCCAATGCAATAAGAAGAATAAAATGCAAGTCCTAAAAGTCCACCCAAGGGCTGTGTTTATCACTCTTCATTCTCCCTCTTTACTTGGTCAGTAAATAGCGTTCCTTCTTTCCCAGCATGCTTTGCTCTTTGTATATTTAAGGGGGTGGTATGCAGTAAATAAGACCCCTTTACATCCCCTGAGATTGGTATTTCAACTCATCCTATTGTATTTGTGGATCCAAAAGCTTCTGAGCCTGGAATAAAACCCCGAGGCGGAGGCGGTTTGCGGCCGAGCAGTCTCGCTTGATTGGAGGCGCATTACACGGCATCATTTTCACTTTGGCCGCCTGTCTAACGAATGGCTAACTTTCTCCCCTGTAATCCAATCACCCTGCGGATTTCAAGCGCAAAGACAAGTTACGCTCAATGGACCGTGCGTTTTATCCAATGAGCAGAATTCCCCCGCCGCTTAGCCAGTTTGCTGGTGATATGTTCTCTCGACGGTCGTTAGACACAGGGGCTGTCAGAACCGGCCGGCTCTCATTCCCACCAGCTTGATGTCTCGGCTTCCCTTCAAGAACCTCACGTGCCCTCACGCTGTGCTTCCGACCCCCAACTGTAAATTAGGGTTTATTCGAAATTTACCAAGGCAAGAAGAGTCTCTGCCCTTAGTCCAACAGAGCTCCTTCCTGGGGAGATGTCAGATTGATGCCCGGAGGGAACAGAAACCTTCCTTTCTGTAGCTTTGTATTTATTGATATGGGAGTCAGAGCACATAAATAGGCAGATAAATTGGTTATTAGTTATACTTCCCCTTTAACCATATCTACTTTCCATATGTAGAGACATAGTAACTGTTCCTACTGAAGCTGCAGTGAGTATAAAGTACTTACTACTGCCTTTATCATACAGGTATAGGACCTGTTATCCAGAAACCCGCTATCCAGAAAGCTCCGAGTTATGGGAAGGCCATCTTTCATAGACTCCATTATAAGCAAATAATTCACTTTTTAAAAAATTATTCCCTTTTCTCTGTAATAATAAAACAGTACCTGTACTTGATCCCAACTAAGATATAATTACCCCTTATTGGGGCAGAACAGCCCTATTGGGTTTATTTAATGGTTAAATGATTCCCTTTTCTCTGTAATAATAAAACAGTACCTGTACTTGATCCCAACTAAGATATAATTACCCCTTATTGGGGCAGAACAGCCCTATTGGGTTTATTTAATGGTTAAATGATTCCCTTTTCTCTGTAATAATAAAACAGTACCTGTACTTGATCCCAACTAAGATATAATTACCCCTTATTGGGGCAGAACAGCCCTATTGGGTTTATTTAATGGTTAAATGATTCCCTTTTCTCTGTAATAATAAAACAGTACCTGTACTTGATCCCAACTAAGATATAATTACCCCTTATTGGGGCAGAACAGCCCTATTGGGTTTATTTAATGGTTAAATGATTCCCTTTTCTCTGTAATAATAAAACAGTACCTGTACTTGATCCCAACTAAGATATAATTACCCCTTATTGGGGCAGAACAGCCCTATTGGGTTTATTTAATGGTTAAATGATTCCCTTTTCTCTGTAATAATAAAACAGTACCTGTACTTGATCCCAACTAAGATATAATTACCCCTTATTGGGGGCAGAACAGCCCTATTGGGTTTATTTAATGTTTAAATTATTTTTTAGTAGACTCAAGGTATTGAGATCCAAATTACAGAAAGACCCCTTATCTGGAAAACCACCGGTCCCAAGCATTCTTGATAACAGGTCCCATACCTGTACCATGGATTAACAAATCAGAGGCTGTGGATCCCTCTGACTCACTAAGGGTTCTGCTCCGTTATTCTCTAGAGACAGAGACAACAAATGGTTTAATCATCACACAATTAATTTAGAACGCAGAGTTAATTATTTAGGTGACAACGAGGTTTATTTAAAATTAAGTGGAGAGATCAGAGTCGGGGGGGTTCAGATAAAAGAGCTTATTTAGGGGACGTTATGAGCAAATCCCTGGGCCACTGTAATTCATGAGCAGAAGAGCTATTGGCCCAGATCTCCTGTAATAAATATAAATAAAATGTAAATTGCTGGGTCTTACCAGATTAAAGGGGATGTCCACCTTCAAATAAACTTTTATTATGATGCAGACAGTAATATTCTGAGACAATTTGCAATTGGTCTTCATTTTTTATTTGTAGTTTTTTAATTATTTCAGTTTTTGTTCAGCAGCTCTCCCGTTTGGAGTTTCAGCAGCTGTTTGGTTGCTAGAATCCAAATTACCGTAGCAACCAGGGCATGGTTTGAATGAAAGACTGATATATGAACAGGAGAGGGGCTGAATAGAAAAATAAGTAATATAACATAATAATAACAATTAAATTGTAGCCTCACAGAGCAATAGTGTTTTGGCTGCCGGGGTCAGTGACCCCCATTTGAAAGCTGGAAAGCGGCAGAAGAAGAAGGCAAATAATTAAAAAACGATAGCAAGTAAATAATGAAGACCAATTGCAATATTCTTGCTAAGCATAGGCCTTACTATAATATACTTGGGGCGTGATGGTGGCCCCTGGGTGTGTCATTGCCAGTGCATTGGAGACCAGGCTTTTCCCAGAATCCCCCAGTCCCAATTATATCCTGACCTTATATGATATCTGTGCTTCAGGGACGGGGAGGAATATTCTATAAGAAAAGAAAGCAAACAAGGCTAATTCCCCTGGCAAATATCTCTGCAATACAAACAACTAGGACATACATATTTAATAGCCTCCGAGGCAGTATCCAGTCACCATCAATTGCTACTGAGCATTCCATTGGCCAGCTCAGAGGAACCTGCTAATATATAGAATATATTATATATACAGGTATCGGACCCCTTTTCCGGAAACACGTTATCCAGAAAGCTCCAAATTACGGAAAGCCCGTCTCCCATAGACTCCATTTTAATCAAATAATTCAGAATTTTAAAACCGATTTCCTTTTTCTCTGTAATAATAAAACAGTACCTGTACTTGATCCCAACTAAGATATAATTACCCCTTATTGGGGGCAGAACAGCCCTATTGGGTTTATTTAATGGTTAAATGATTCCCTTTTCTCTGTAATAATAAAACAGTACCTGTACTTGATCCCAACTAAGATATAATTACCCCTTATTGGGGGCAGAACAGCCCTATTGGGTTTATTTCATGGTTAAATGATTCCCTTTTCTCTGTAATAATAAAACAGTACCTGTACTTGATCCCAACTAAGATATAATTACCCCTTATTGGGGCAGAACAGCCCTATTGGGTTTATTTAATGGTTAAATGATTCCCTTTTCTCTGTAATAATAAAACAGTACCTGTACTTGATCCCAACTAAGATATAATTACCCCTTATTGGGGCAGAACAGCCCTATTGGGTTTATTTCATGGTTAAATGATTCCCTTTTCTCTGTAATAATAAAACAGTACCTGTACTTGATCCCAACTAAGATATAATTACCCCTTATTGGGTGCAAAACAATCCTATTGGGTTTAATGAATGTTTTATTGATTTTTTAGTACACTTAAGTTATGGAGATCCAAATTATGGGAAGACCCCTTATCCGGAATACCCTTGGCCCCGAGCATTCTTGATAACGGGTTCTATACCTGTACTGAATATAGACCCGAGGGCATCAGGTACTGGCAAGCACTACCCTGCTCTTCTGCCCCGGTATTGCCACATATGCTGCTTGCTGACCATTGCAGTGTGTCTGGCCCTTTAAATGCTAGTTTATATTAAAGGGTAACTAAATCACTTTGCTGCAGGGTTAGGATCCCTTTCTCCAGCAAGGGGTTAACGAGGGCTGGAAATAGCCACGCGGGGCAGTTCCCTGTGTCCGTTCGGTTATAAATAGGCAACTTCGGCAGGATCACTGGAGCCGTCTGTCTTTGATACTCCGAAATATCTCCATGGAAACTGGGGTGGAAAAAAAAAGAGAATTTACTTACCCTTAGAAAACAAACAGACTGAGGGCTATTTTTGGAGATTATGCAAATGGCTTCCCAAAAAAAGAACAAATCATGTTTCATGTCATTTTTCTTTTCTCTGAGTCAGAATTCCGTGGCCCCAGGGCCAATTAGAGGCTCAAGGGAACGGGGGCGCACACGTATAAACTACCTGTACAGTTACACCGTGTAGGGATTGGTATCATTTATATTACTTATATTTTCTATTTTATTGATAAATAATGATATTTTAGTATGCGTTATCCAGAATGTTTGGGACCTGGGGTTTTCTGGATAAGGGATCTTTCCGTAATTTGGATCTCCATAAGTTAAGTCTGTTAAACATCATTTAAATATAACCCAATAATAAATGAATAAAAATGAAATGAATAAACCCAATAGGGCTGTTCTGCCCCAATAAGGGGTAATTATATCTTAGTTGGGATCAAGTACAGGTACTGTTTTATTATTACAGAGAAAAGGGAATCATTTAACCATTAAATAAACCCAATAGGGCTGTTCTGCCCCCAATAAGGGGTAATTATATCTTAGTTGGGATCAAGTACAGGTACTGTTTTATTATTACAGAGAAAAGGGAATCATTTAACCATTAAATAAACCCAATAGGGCTGTTCTGCCCCCAATAAGGGGTAATTATATCTTAGTTGGGATCAAGTACAGGTACTGTTTTATTATTACAGAGAAAAGGGAATCATTTAACCATGAAATAAACCCAATAGGACTGTTCTGCCCCCAATAAGGGGTAATTATATCTTAGTTGGGATCAAGTACAGGTACTGTTTTATTATTACAGAGAAAAGGGAATCATTTAACCATTAAATAAACCCAATAGGGCTGTTCTGCCCCCAATAAGGGGTAATTATATCTTAGTTGGGATCAAGTACAGGTACTGTTTTATTATTACAGAGAAAAGGGAATCATTTAACCATTAAATAAACCCAATAGGGCTGTTCTGCCCCCAATAAGGGGTAATTATATCTTAGTTGGGATCAAGTACAGGTACTGTTTTATTATTACAGAGAAAAGGGAATCATTTAACCATTAAATAAACCCAATAGGGCTGTTCTGCCCCAATAAGGGGTAATTATATCTTAGTTGGGATCAAGTACAGGTACTGTTTTATTATTACAGAGAAAAGGGAATCATTTAACCATGAAATAAACCCAATAGGGCTGTTCTGCCCCAATAAGGGGTAATTATATCTTAGTTGGGATCAAGTACAGGTACTGTTTTATTATTACAGAGAAAAGGGAATCATTTAACCATTAAATAAACCCAATAGGGCTGTTCTGCCCCAATAAGGGGTAATTATATCTTAGTTGGGATCAAGTACAGGTACTGTTTAATTATTACAGAAAAAAGGAAATCATTTTTAAAAAATGTGAATTATTTGATTAAAATGAAGTCTATGGGAGATGTCCTTTCCGTAATTCGGAACTTTCTGGATAATGGGTTTCCGGATAAGGGGTCCGATACCTGTACCATACATCCATTTTAGCAAATGTGCTGATGAATGAGCCCCCCTGTAACTCCCGGCTGCCTTTGCTCATGTTGGATAGGGGAGACTGAGTGACATTTTGGATACTCCTTGCTCCTTCCTTCACAAGTTCTCATTTAATTGCCCGGCGGGAGGGAATCGAGACGCAGGACGTGAAATAAGCACATCAGAGATCTCTTCTACGGCGCTGAATTCCAAGTGGCATCTCTGAGCCGATTCCGTTTCACATTGGCAGCAGCCCGGCTCCTGAGTGCCACGCGTATCACTGAATTAATAAACAGGTTTTTAGGCTGACAGAAGCCTTTAATGGCACAGCTATAAATATCCACCCAGTGCCTAATGTATTCCACTCCTTCTCATCCAGTTCTCTGTACGTATTACAGTACAGTGTGTCACATCACCTATTACATACCCAGATCATTCCTTCTCTGTATATTTGTATTTATACATATGGGTAGGGGGTGCCATATTGTTTCCCTTAGACAGTACAGTATGGGGGTACAGCTTATTGTGTGCCCAGAACATTCCTTCTCTGTATATTTGTATTTATACATATGGGTAGGAGGTGCCATAGTGTTTCCCTTAGACAGTACAGTATGGGGGTACAGCTTATTGTGTGCCCAGAACATTCCTTCTCTGTATATTTGTATTTATACATATGGGAGGGAGGTGCCATAGTGTTTCCCTTAGACAGTACAGTATGGGGGTACAGCTTATTGTGTGCCCAGATCATTCCTTCTCTGTATATTTGTATTTATACATATGGGTAGGGGGTGCCATATTGTTTCCCTTAGACAGTACAGTATGGGGGTACAGCTTATTGTGTGCCCAGAACATTCCTTCTCTGTATATTTGTATTTATACATATGGGTAGGAGGTGCCATAGTGTTTCCCTTAGACAGTACAGTATGGGGGTACAGCTTATTGTGTGCCCAGATCATTCCTTCTCTGTATATTTGTATTTATACATATGGGTAGGGGGTGCCATAGTGTTTCCCTTAGACAGTACAGTATGGGGGTACAGCTTATTGTGTGCCCAGAACATTCCTTCTCTGTATATTTGTATTTATACATATGGGTAGGAGGTGCCATAGTGTTTCCCTTAGACAGTACAGTATGGGGGTACAGCTTATTGTGTGCCCAGAACATTCCTTCTCTGTATATTTGTATTTATACATATGGGTAGGGGGTGCCATAGTGTTTCCCTTAGACAGTACAGTATGAGGGTACAGCTTATTGTGTGCCCAGATCATTCCTTCTCTGTATATTTGTATTTATACATATCGGTAGGGGGTGCCATAGTGTTTCCCTTAGACAGTACAGTATGGGGGTACAGCTTATTGTGTGCCCAGATCATTCCTTCTCTGTATATTTGTATTTATACATATGGGTAGGGGGTGCCATAGTGTTTCCCTTAGACAGTACAGTATGGGGGTACAGCTTATTGTGTGCCCAGAACATTCCTTCTCTGTATATTTGTATTTATACATATGGGTAGGGGGTGCCATAGTGTTTCCCTTAGACAGTACAGTATGGGGGTACAGCTTGTTGTGTGCCCAGATCATTCCTTCTCTGTATATTTGTATTTATACAAATGGGTAGGGGGTGCCATAGTGTTTCCCTTAGACAGTACAGTATGGGGGTACAGCTTATTATGTGCCCAGATCATTCCTTCTCTGTATATTTGTATTTATACATATGGGTAGGGGGTGCCATAGTGTTTCCCTTAGACAGTACAGTATGGGGGTACAGCTTATTGTGTGCCCAGATCATTCCTTCTCTGTATATTTGTATTTATACATATGGGTAGGGGGTGCCATAGTGTTTCCCTTAGACAGTACAGTATGGGGGTACAGCTTATTGTGTGCCCAGATCATTCCTTCTCTGTATATTTGTATTTATACATATGGGTAGGGGGTGCCATAGTGTTTCCCTTAGACAGTACAGTATGGGGGTACAGCTTATTGTATGCCCAGAACATTCCTTCTCTGTATATTTGTATTTATACATATGGGAGGGTGGTGCCATAGTGTTTCCCTTAGACAGTACAGTATGGGGGTACAGCTTATTGTGTGCCCAGAACATTCCTTCTCTGTATATTTGTATTTATACATATGGGTAGGAGGTGCCATAGTGTTTCCCTTAGCCAGTACAGTATGAGGGTACAGCTTATTGTGTGCCCAGAACATTCCTTCTCTGTATATTTGTATTTATACATATGGGTAGGAGCTGCCATAGTGTTTCCCTTAGACAGTACAGTATGGGGGTACAGCTTATTGTGTGCCCAGAACATTCCTTCTCTGTATATTTGTATTTATACATATGGGTAGGAGGTTCCATAGTGTTTCCCTTAGACAGTACAGTATGAGGGTACAGCTTATTGTGTGCCCAGAACATTCCTTCTCTGTATATTTGTATTTATACATATGGGTAGGAGGTGCCATAGTGTTTCCCTTAGACAGTACAGTATGGGGGTACAGCTTATTGTGTGCCCAGAACATTCCTTCTCTTTATATTTGTATTTATACATATGGGTAGGGGGTGCCATAGTGTTTCCCTTAGACAGTACAGTATGGGGTACAGCTTATTGTGTGCCCAGAACATTCCTTCTCTGTATATTTGTATTTATACATATGGGTAGGAGGTGCCATAGTGTTTCCCTTAGACAGTACAGTATGGGGGTACAGCTTATTGTGTGCCCAGAGCATTCCTTCTCTGTATATTTGTATTTATACATATGGGTAGGGGGTGCCATAGTGTTTCCCTTAGACAGTACAGTATGAGGGTACAGCTTATTGTGTGCCCAGAACATTCCTTCTCTGTATATTTGTATTTATACATATGGGTAGGGGGTGCCATAGTGTTTCCCTTAGACAGTACAGTATGGGGGTACAGCTTATTGTGTGCCCAGAACATTCCTTCTCTGTATATTTGTATTTATACATATGGGTAGGAGGTGCCATAGTGTTTCCCTTAGGCAGTACAGTATGGGGGTACAGCTTATTGTGTGCCCAGAACATTCCTTCTCTGTATATTTGTATTTATACATATGGGTAGGGGGTGCCATAGTGTTTCCCTTAGACAGTACAGTATGGGGGTACAGCTTATTGTGTGCCCAGAGCATTCCTTCTCTGTATATTTGTATTTATACATATGGGTAGGGGGTGCCATAGTGTTTCCCTTAGACAGTACAGTATGAGGGTACAGCTTATTGTGTGCCCAGAACATTCCTTCTCTGTATATTTGTATTTATACATATGGGTAGGGGGTGCCATAGTGTTTCCCTTAGACAGTGTAGTATGGGGGTACAGCTTATTGTGTGTCCAGAACATTCCTTCTCTGTATATTTGTATTTATACATATGGGTAGGAGGTGCCATAGTGTTTCCCTTAGACAGTACAGTATGGGGGTACAGCTTATTGTGTGCCCAGAACATTCCTTCTCTGTATATTTGTATTTATACATATGGGTAGGAGGTGCCATAGTGTTTCCCTTAGACAGTACAGTATGAGGGTACAGCTTATTGTGTGCCCAGAACATTCCTTCTCTGTATATTTGTATTTATACATATGGGTAGGAGGTGCCATAGTGTTTCCCTTAGACAGTACAGTATGGGGGTACAGCTTATTGTGTGCCCAGAACATTCCTTCTCTGTATATTTGTATTTATTCAGGAGAACGGATTAACTGTCATGCTCCTTTGATATTTACCCCCAGTACATTATGTCCATAACTGGAGCCCATTGATTGGCCATCGATGTTTGAAATCCTTAGGGGTACAGACATACAGTATATTATTTCTCTGGAATCACTTGTTTCCCTTCAAAGAGTCTCCATGCAGCGTCTCTTTAATGTCTCCTTTATCCCAATCCTTTAGGGCAGGTTATAATTTGGGCACCCCAAGTGCTCTAATCTGCACCCCATATTCTCATGGGGTGGAAGAACAGTAAGTAGCTAATACATAGGTTGGTTTTTTTGTGGGCTTTAGATGCAGCAGTCGGGTCAGTCCATAGGAAGTGCAGCCAATGCTGGCCGGGATAGTACTGACCCAATGGGGGGGTGGGGGTTATTGATGGAAGGCACTGATCTATGGCACTGCTGTAATGAACACTGCTGCTCACTAGATATCTGCTATTTATTTCTCACCTTGGGGCAAAATCAGACAGGGGGGGTATAGAGCCAACATTCACTAATGACCCATATTTCCTCCATTTAAGGAGAAAAAAGAGATTTTTTTTCTCCTTTCCTGAAAACTGAGAGAGTATCGATTGGTTCATGAAGAATTATGGGCAGTTTGTATTGGTACAGGTAATCCCGACTGCTAATTGTGCTCATTATAATCATTATTATTAATGGGATTCTAAGGGGGGGGGGGCACAGAGCACCAGGGGCTTTATTTAAGATGAGATAATGGGGTGATAGTAATAATGCTATGGGTAATAAAGCTATGGGGGGGGGGCACAAAGCACCAGGGGCTTTATTTAACATGAGATAGTTGGGTGATAGTAATAATGCTGTGGGTAATAAAGCTATGGGGGGGGGGGGGCACAAAGCACCAGGGGATTTATTTAACATGAGATAGTTGGGTGATAGTAATAATGCTGTGGGTAATAAAGCTATGGGGGGGGCACAATGCACCAGGGGATTTATTTAACATGAGATAGTTGGGTGATAGTAATAATGCTGTGGGTAATAAAGCTATGGGGGGGGGGGGGGGGGGGCACAAAGCACCAGGGGATTTATTTAACATGAGATAGTTGGGTGATAGTAATAATGCTGTGGGTAATAAAGCTATGGGGGGGGGGGCACAAAGCACCAGGGGATTTATTTAACATGAGATAGTTGGGTGATAGTAATAATGCTGTGGGTAATAAAGCTATGGGGGGGGGGGGGGGCACAAAGCACCAGGGGATTTATTTAACATGAGATAGTTGGGTGATAGTAATAATGCTGTGGGTAATAAAGCTATGGGGGGGGGGGGGGCACAAAGCACCAGGGGATTTATTTAACATGAGATAGTTGGGTGATAGTAATAATGCTGTGGGTAATAAAGCTATGGGGGGGGGCACAATGCACCAGGGGATTTATTTAACATGAGATAGTTGGGTGATAGTAATAATGCTGTGGGCACCATCCTTGCTTCTTGTTTAAAATCCTAGGCAAGTATCTTTTCCACTTTAAGCTTTATGGGGGCGGGGGGGGCAGGGGGTAACCATTCCTCTGTTGCACCTTGCACCCCTTAGATTGTGTGTCTGAATCAACTGCCCCTCAACCTACCCCTCCTGTGGGCATCACTACTAAACGCTGGCAGCATTGCTATAAAAGGGTGCAAAGCACTTTACACACTATTTCACGCTTAGCACCCCAAAAGGTAGAACTGTGTATGTTGGAGTGGGGGGGCAGGCAAACGGCTCAGATTCTTGTCACAGTTGGGGTGTGTAGAATACAATCCAGACCCAACAATTTACAGATCTCTAGATATTTGCCTTTTTAAGTGTATTTTGCTCATGTTTGGGAATGGGCATATGGAATATACAGGTATCAGGTAATTAAAAGCTGTATAATAAAAGTCCTTTTCAAATTAAACATGAAACCCAAAATCCTTTTTTAACCCAACTATACCCATTGAAAAGGCTTTTAAAAATCCCACCTGTCAATCATATATTGCCTGCCCTGCCTCTATGCCTCAGGCTTAGTTGGGGCAGACAGTTACTTTCACTTTTCATTCAGCACTCCCTCCCCACCATCTAATTGTGTATCCTGTGTATGGAGATGTCTATTTGGTCCCTTATTCTGGCACATACAATATTGGGCTGATACAAAGCATTACTAACGGCGCCCATAAAATGGTGCCTGCCTGCTGCTCAATACGGCTGCTGTTTTACCTTGGCCTTTAATGAATATATATATATATATATATATTTATAGAGAGTAACTAAATCCTGCATGATTGGGGCTATTGATTTCCTGGGAATTTATTGCATTTTCTTGGGATTTGGCCAGAGAGGGATCAGAGCGCACAAGCCTAGGGTCGGGCTGAGAATTCCTTGGAAATGAGTGGGCCGCGGTACCAAAGAACTTCTTCAGGCCCCGACTCACCCAGACGTTGCCACGTGTATGAGCCGGGTTACTCAGAACATTCCCAGGGGCTTTATAAAGGAGTTTATCAGGGTTGCTGGGTCAGTGGGACATGGGGGAACCCCAGTTGTGCCCCCAGACAGATAGAAGAAGTTTTCTCAGGGTTCAAGTTAGAGGTGGGCAGTGGGGTCAGGAAGGAGTTAACAGACTGACGCCATAAATATTATTATTATTAACATTTATTTATAAAGCGCCAACATATCCCGCAGCGCTGTACAATAAGTGGGTTTCATACATTGGACATACAGAGTAACATATAAAGCAATCAGTAACCGATACAAGAGCTTACACTCTACAAGAATGTTTTGTATTATTATTGCACATTCCCCAAGTACCTGCGCATTTAGCTTGAGGATCCAAGAGACACCCCGTGACCCCCCACTTCTGTCTCCGTGATGCTGGTGATTTGCATTCGATATTAAGCGAGTGATTTACACACACGGCCCAATGCATTAAAGTCCCATTATGGAGTCACGCTGGGTTCATTCCCATCCCTGCCCATAGGAGATTAATATCTCTCACAATGCGCTTTGGTAACGAGCTCCCCCCCCCCCCAGCACAGAATGCGTTTGGGTTAGTCCTTATGTGGCAGCCAATCATGGACCTAAATATATATACAAAACAATATCTGTTAACATGGGTATCTTAGGGAGATCTTTCATTTATACTTTTTTCCAGCAATTGTAATTAGAATGTAAGTACAATGTAATAGAAATCTGTGAATGGGAGACTGGAGCAGAAATAGACATGAACAGAAAATAAAAAAAAACATAAAAATCTACCCCCTTTAGTAAGAATAGGCAGCTTCCAGTTCAGCCAGCAGTGGCCCCTGCTTGGGTATTGGGCACCTTTAGTCTTACAATGGGGGCATCTACATAGAGGGGACAGAACGTGTTCCATGGCAACATTCAAGGGCTATTTTTGTAGGGCTAAAAGATCACTTACTCTGCCCCCTTCCGTTTCCTTGGCCAGAAAACCTATTTAAACATAAAAATTGTTCTTTATTTGGGGACAATTTTTCTGGAAAGAGGCATAAGCTGACCATACACATACTGGCTGGGTGGGCATTCCTGACCAATATCTTTGTACTGCAGATATCGGAAACTAGTGATGGCCTTCCAAGGGACACTAAAGGATCCAAGAGATCTAAAGAACTTTTTATATTACATCCATGTTACATAGATCCAACCCTAAAACCCCCGTGTGAAAGATAACTGGGCATTAAGTGAAAAAAGTTGAGGGGTATCTGATAAATTGAGGCCTAATGAGACTGCAGGTCTAAGGAGGCACCATATATCATTCCTCCAGGGGAAGGTTAGGTTTGGCTGTGGATGGACAGGTCTGGACTGGTCCCCCGGAGGCTAAAGATGGCCATACACGTGTAAGTTGTCTTGGGCATCGTGACCTACATCTTTGGACAGACATGTTTAAAATTCCACCTGTTGAGGGACGTTGTTGGCCAGTTCATGTCTCACCATCACAGAGGAACAGTAGAAGTTGGCCGTGCCGTGTATCGCTCCTCGTATGGAACCCCTCTGTTTCAAACCCTAAGGGCACCTTGCACCCTCCTTATTTATAGAGAGTAACTAAATCCTGCATGATTGGGGCTATTGATTTCCTGGGAATTTATTGCATTTTCTTGGGATTTGGCCAGAGAGGGATCAGAGTGCACAAGCCTAGGGTCGGGCTGAGAATTCCCTGGAAATGAGTGGGCCGCGGTACCAAAGAACTTCTTCAGGCCCCGACTCACCCAGACATTGCCCTGTGTATGAGCCGGGTTACTCAGAACATTCCCAGGGGCTTTATAATGGAGTTTATCAGGGTTGCTGGGTCAGTGGGACATGGGGGAACCCCAGTTGTGCCCCCAGGCAGATAGAAGAAGGTTTCTCAGGGTTAGAGGGGGGCAGTGGGGTCAGGGAGGAGTTTACAGACTGACGCCATAAATAATGTTTTGTATTATTATGGCAGATTCCCCAAGTATATTGAGGATCCAAGAGACACCCCCAAGTATATTGAGGATCCAAGAGACACCCCCAAGTATATTGAGGATCCAAATTCCACCTGTTGACGGACTTTGTTGGCCAGTTCATGTCTCACCATCACGAGGAACAGTAGAAGTTGGCTGCGCCATGTATGGAATCCCCCTGTTTCAAACCCTAAGGGCACCTTGCACCCACATTACTGCCCCGCCGCTGTCCCTTGCGCTTAAATCTATCTTTTCTTATTTTTTGTAATAAATGAGAAAAAAGATGAGTTTTCCTTTAAACTCCAGCCTCTCTCTCTGTTGAATTCCAGCTCAGCTCCTCCAAACGGAATATTGCTGCCAACATCTTGGCGCGGGATGAAAGCCGCTCTATGCTGTCAGTTCTCTCTCTGATGCGTCACCCCCTTTACTGGCTGCGCCTGTAATAAGCCCCCAAACCTGGGCTGCGCGTTCCAGCTCCTCGTATCAGCGCGCGTGCCCCTATGAAATATAGATGGGAGACAAGGTACGGTTTGTTCTCCTGCTGTAAATATCCATGGATCTGGGAGTGCAGTCATGTTGCCTGAATATAAATTGTATATTAAAGGGAACCAGCACTGAGAAAAATGTCTTTTAAGGGGGGAGTGTTTCCCAGTAGCCCCAACCTGCAATCACTAGCCCCCTTGCCAGGTTTCATTTAGTTGCCCCTTAACCCTTTCATTCCCTCTATATCCTTCGCTTACACTTTCTTCTTCATTCTTTACATTTTTGAACCTTTGTTTCCCCTTTACAAATGGAAGTTCATTCTGGACGCGTTTCGCGCACAAGTTTAAACTGAGCCCTAGGGGCACCCCCATTAGTCCTACTCCAAACTTTATTCTCCACCCCAGTGTTTTATGCCTGCCCCTGTCTAATGGCTATTTAGCATAGGGGTGTATTAGGGTCTGGTTATATAGAAGTCGGGGTGACCACCGTGTCTGTAATTCGTGCTGTTACCAAGAAGAAGCAGCAGTTCATGCGACGTGCCGGGATGTGGCCACTGCGATGATTACAGCCCGGCGCTTGCCACTTATTGCTATTATAAATAACACCCATTAGGGAGGCCGCGCCGCTGCCAGCAGAAAAATGTTATTTCATGTTTAGCGTAGCGGGGAGTCCCCTGGGAGTTTGTTCCGAACTGCTATTCTTTCTCAGCAATAAAGGCAAAATAGAAATTTGATTGGTCCAGACTTTTATTATCTTGGGGCCCGAGAGCCGCTCTGTTAGGCCCTTAGTAAACTGGGTGCAAGGCATTCTGGGGTGTAGGGATAGCATCATGCTGGGGTGTAGGGATAGCATCATGCTGGGGTGTAGGGATAGAATTATGCTGGGGTGTAGGGATAGAATAATGCTTGGGTGTAGGGATAGAATAATGCTGGGGTGTAGGGATAGAATAATGCTGGGGTGTAGGGATAGAATCATGCTGGGGTGTAGGGATAGAATAATGCTGGGGCGTAGGGATAGAATAATGCTGGGGCGTAGGGATAGAATAATGCTGGGGTGTAGGGATAGAATAATGCTGGGGTGTAAGGATAGAATAATGCTGGGGTGTAGGGATAGAATAATGCTGGGGTGTAGGGATAGAATAATGCTGGGGTGTAGGGACAGAATAACGCTGGGGTGTAGGGACAGAATAACGCTGGGATGTAGGGACAGAATAACGCTGGGGTGTAGGGATAGAATAACGCTGGGGTGTAGGGATAGAATAACGCTGGGGTGTAGGGATATCCAGGTGAAAGAAGTAATAAAGGGATAGAGTCGGTGGCACAGGAGTGCCTGGGGGACTGATCACGTTGGGATAATGTTCATCATCAGGGCAAGTCCTGCATTATATCTTGGCACTCCAGTGAAATAGCGCCCTCTAGTGATGGGAAAGGGGTAGAAAGCCTGCTTAGCTTTATAGTATTTAAAGGGCAACTTACACTTTAAAGCAGCAACAGGGCTGGTGTGTACAGACTGGGTTCCAAGGGCCCTGCGAGTCGACATTAATCAGATCTAAAGGTCGGAGTCACCCCAGCTGCTCAGATGGGCCCGGGCCTGGGTACTGCACTTCTTCTAAGCAAACAACTGATTTTCCCGGATTTATCTCGACCTTACTTGCCCTTTCTGCAGCAGCTCTTAATCTCTGTTCATGTTAATCTGCTGTGCCTCACTGCCACCTCGGCTACTGGGGCTCAGCGCTGCCACTTCGTCTACTGGGGCTCAGCGCTGCCACTTCGGCTACTGGGGCTCAGCGCTGCCACTTCGTCTACTGGGGCTCAGCGCTGCCACTTCGGCTACTGGGGCTCAGCGCTGCCACTTCGTCTACTGGGGCTCAGCGCTGCCACTTCGGCTACTGGGGCTCAGCGCTGCCACTTCGTCTACTGGGGCTCAGCGCTGCCACTTCGGCTACTGGGGCTCAGCGCTGCCACTTCGTCTACTGGGGCTCAGCGCTGCCACTTCGGCTACTGGGGCTCGGCGCTGCCACTTCGTCTACTGGGGCTCGGCGCTGCCACTTCGTCTACTGGGGCTCGGCGCTGCCACTTCGTCTACTGGGGCTCGGCGCTGCCACTTCGGCTACTGGGGCTCGGCGCTGCCACTTCGGCTACTGGGGCTCGGCGCTGCCACTTCGGCTACTGGGGCTCGGCGCTGCCACTTCGGCTACTGGGGCTCGGCGCTGCCACTTCGGCTACTGGGGCTCGGCGCTGCCACTTCGGCTACTGGGGCTCGGCGCTGCCACTTCGGCTACTGGGGCTCGGCGCTGCCACTTCGGCTACTGGGGCTCGGCGCTGCCACTTCGGCTACTGGGGCTCGGCGCTGCCACTTCGGCTACTGGGGCTCGGCGCTGCCACTTCGGCTACTGGGGCTCGGCGCTGTCACCTCGGCTACTGGGGCTCGGCGCTGCCACCTCGGCTACTGGGGCTCGGCGCTGCCACCTCGGTTACTGGGGCTCGGCGCTGCCACCTCGGCTACTGGGGCTCGGCGCTGCCACCTCGGCTACTGGGGCTCGGCGCTGCCACCTCGGCTACTGGGGCTCGGCGCTGCCACCTCGGCTACTGGGGCTAATAGAAAGATATGTAATAAAAAGTAACAACAATACAGTTGTAGCCTCACAGAGCAATAGGTTTTTGCTGCCGGGGTCAGTGACCCCCATTTTAAAGCTGCAAAGAGGCAGAAGAGGGAGGCAAATAATTCAGAAACAATAAAAAATGAAGGCCAATTGAAAAGCTGCTTAGAATAGGCCATTCTATAAGATACTAAAAGTTAACCTGAAGGTGAACCACCCCCTTCGCTAGAACTACTACTCCCAGCATCCCCTGCAGGAGCACCGCCATTTTCTCCTTTTAGATCTGAATGCTGATTGGCAGCCGCAGTCGTTCAGAAATGACAAGTTTTGTGTTAATTCTATGAATCCGGCGTTTATGGCGAATTCGCTTTCCCCCCCTCAAATCCGGAGCTGAAGAGATGCGGCCTGACAGCTTGAATTCATTTGCTCGGCCGTTCCGCCTCTTGATCCGCTGTTGCCGTGGAAATGGACAGGCAAAATGATCAGTTAGCCCTAATTGGAACTGATCCGCGCTTTCGAGTTATTGTCTGCGAATTTATTTCATTGTAATATTTATTCTATTTTAGGCCGAGGCTGTGGTTAACCCCTTCACTCCCAGAGCCGGGGGGGGGGGGGTGATGGAAAATTGCAAGTCTTTACCGTTCATTGGCATTGAAAAAGTGCTGATATTGGCAAGTAATCAATTGGATTGGATTGTTTATTACATATTGGTGCCTCCATGGTACCTACCCGCACCCCCCTTAGGAGTCACAGGGCACCCAACTCCTAGCAGCAGGGCCCTCTCCCCCAATTATTAACTTATTGGCCCCCTGGACCCCTCTGAGGCCCTGCTGACAAGTACAGTGGGGCCCTAATGATCACAAAAGGCTCAGTGCATGTCCTTAACCCACCCAATCACGCCCCATTATGCCCAAACCCCTCCCACAATCTACCAAACCACACCCACTCACCTGCATGCCCCTTTATGAATTGTGTTTTATGTCTCTGTGACTCTTGAGGCACCCTCTGCCAATAGGGGCATGGGTCGGGGGGCAACATGTTGGTATACCTACGTGTCTCTCCTGGTTTCTCATGGATTCCACAGGCTTCTGAGCTGGGGACCCCTAGAACCTTCAGTAAGGGACCCAGTACTCGGACCAACGTGGTCGGCCCATGTTTCCAGTCTGAAGGTTCTGCCCAGTTCTGGACCATTCTGGCTTAAAGAGGTGGTCCACCTTTAGGTTAACTTTAAGTATGGCCTGTTCTTAGCAGCTTTTCAATTGGTCTTCATTTTTTTTTTTTTATAGTTTTTGAATTATTTGCCTTCCTCATCTGACTTAAATGGGGGGTCACTGACCCCGGCAGCCAAAAAACTGTTGCTCTGTCAGGCTCCAGCTATATTGTTACCTTGTATTACTTTCTACTTAGGCCCTCTTCTATTCATATTCCCGTCTTTCTTTCACAGCCTGGTTGCTAAGTTAAATTGGACCCCAGCAACGAGCTCTCCAAGCTGCTGAACTAAAAGCTAAATAATTCAAAAACCACAAATAATAAAAAATGAAGACTAAGTGCAAAACTCTCTAGTGATTCCGTTACATATTCCGTTCCCCATAGCTGCCAGTCTTCCTGGGAAATAATATTGTTATTGCTCTCATTGCTTTTATTGGATTAGAAGGGATTTGATTTCATTCTGTATTGTTTGGCCTGATTGGACTTTCAGACCCTGTATGGTTTTGACCCAGGCAGCCTGGTTTTTAGGAAGAGCAGATCAAAACTGCCTGGCAGGGCAGGACTCGCTATGATTGACGCTGCGATTGGCCAATTACTGATCACCATGTCATAGCCCTGCCCTGTGACATCACTGGCCACCCCTCTCCGCCCCTTGTGACTTCATCGCCCGCTCCCTGCCCGGAGATAGAGAGTGCGCCTTGGCCAGTGGTTTCCCAAAGGATCAACTTTTACTTTCACTCATTGATAAATAGTTTTAGAAAACCCATAGAAATGCAATTAGCGTGGCGGAATTTCACTCCAGTGGTCCGTGGGGAGCTCTCACTTCACTCTTCAATCATTTTGCCCCTATATCAGTGGCCAATCTGTTCAGAAGACCCCCGGTGTTCATACTCATGGGAGGTGAGTTTCAAAAACCTCATTCAAACTTGCAAAATTGAACTATTATTATTATTATTATTATTTATATGGCGCAGTCAGTTTACACAGCGCTGTACAGAATAGAGGGGTACAAAAGACAGTTAACATGTACATATAAACAATTCACAAAAATGGTTTGCAGTTGCATTTGGATGAGGATCGGAGACACCAGGGGGAGGGCCCTGCTCGCAAGAGCTTACACTCTAAAAAGCAAGAGCTTACATTCTAAAAGACGGATTTGCAGCTTTTTATGGTTCGGAGTTACGCATAGTTATAGTTTTGGAGTGATTTCAAATTCTTCAGGATGTGGCCTTTCCAAAAATATCTGGTTTTCTGGGATCAATGTATTTTTTAATGGCTCTAACCCCCATATACAATGCAGTGAATGTGTTGATATGGGGTCCCAGTACATAGTGGGCAGGGCCCCTGGCATCTATAGTTAGTGTTTTATCCTAATGGCAAAGGGAAAACACCATCAGCCTCATTAGCAGAGATAGGTTTTTGGTTTTTTTTTTAGATCTTTCCAAAAATATATTGTTTTCTAGGGTCAACTTACTTTTAGGGGCTCTTACGGTGCATGGATATTTAGTCATCAATAAACACCATTATGTGCCGTTTTATTCAGGTCCAAATTGGCAGTTTTCTTGTGCAAACTAAAAGACCCCCCCCAATAGGAATGGCTCTAAAATGATAAATATTCAAGAATAAACTGGAATTGAATGTAAATAAAGCAGGAAAATCTGCCAGCATTGGGAAAGAAACCCCCTGTGCATTGTCGGATGCATGTTATTTGCTGCACCGGGAATGGTGTCGGGGACACATTTGGGAACCCGTCTCCGATATGACCCCCCCATTAGAGGCTTTATCCTCGGTGCTGCCCTCCTCTCCATTGAAACCCTCAGATAATCGGCTTTGGTCCTGCTGATTGAGTCTAAGTGATGAGATTGAGTGCGGAGCCCAAGCTGCCAGCCGGCACAGTGCAGAGTAAACAGAATGTCATCAGCGCTCCGTACATTTCATTAAGTCCTTATTTGATTTTGTCTTAAAATAATGAAGGTGTTTCCCAAGAACTGAGCCGTCGCACACGCAAGATGAGATCCTTATGGACAAAATGAAGGGAAATCTTCCTTCCTTGCCGGTGGGATTTTCATTTCCGAAACTGCCAGTTTGTGTTCTCCATAGGTGAAGCCCAGGTAACAGCTATTTCTGTCGCCCCCAAAATAAATGGAATGAAGTCCCTTTGGATAGAGGAGAAATGAGCAGCCAGACAGAGGAGCAGAGCAGAAGGCATATGAACCAGAGCCATGTAGGCCCATCATCCATATTCCTCGTACTGGGCTTAATCAGGCCGATCCATTGGCTCGGGGATGAGCAATCGGATTATAGGGCAGGGCCTATGGAGACCCATCAGACAAGGACCTCCTTAATGCGGTGATGGTCGATGGGAGTTTCAAGCCGCCTCAGTAGATATGTCTGAAAAGTGGTTGGCCAGGCCAGTCAGTGGACCCCATACAAGAGCCAATAAAACTTGTTCTAGAGGGACAAGCGGGCAGCTTTTATTGCCCTATGTATGGCCAGCTGAATCCAAGATTTCCTTTGGATCAAGTAGCCTCAACTTGAAACCCAAATCCCATCTATTAAATATGTAATAGATTTAACCAAGAATATGCTCTTAGGAAAATTCCACAGCTTTATTGTCTTTAAAACCCGGTCAAACCAGAGAGTCCATGAAAAGCAACCTGATATCTCTGAGTGAGACTTTGCTCTCTGAGTGGGACCTTGTTCTCTGAGTGGGACCTTGTTCTCTGAGTGGGACCTTGTTCTCTGAGTGGGACCTTGTTCTCTGAGTGGGACCTTGTTCTCTGAGTGGGACCTTGTTCTCTCAGTGGGACCTTGTTCTCTCAGTGGGACCTTGTTCTCTCAGTGGGACCTTGTTCTCTCAGTGGGACCTTGTTCTCTCAGTGGGACCTTGTTCTCTCAGTGGGACCTTGTTCTCTCAGTGGGACCTTGTTCTCTCAGTGGGACCTTGTTCTCTTAGTGGGACCTTGTTCTCTGAGTGGGACTTTGCTCACTAAATGGGATCTCATTCTCTAAATGGGACCTCGTTCTGTGCAGTGCTAGACTCAGAGAGGACCATGGCGATGTTCTACTAGAGGCTTGGAGATGTGACGCCTCGCATGAATATGAAAATGGTTTGACCAAAGCCATGGGTGTGTGATGCCATAAGAGGCTCACCCATCTCGTAGACACCCAACATCTATCATTAATGATTGCTACAAGGGGTTAGTAATTTTGGTTGGGTGTACCCGTATCATCACGTGAGGAGACCGTGGCCTCATAGCCCAGCCTGTGTAGTGTATGATTTATATGTCACCTCCTTTTCGCAGTCAGATTAAGTGGGATTTAGATGGAGAAAGAAGCAAGTTCCTTGCTCACCTCTATTCAGCCTGCCTGGTGGGAATACCCCTGGAACAACTGCGCTCACGGAAGGAAGGATAATATCCAAGCCTGGAGGCACTCTATTTTGCACTCTCTTTTGCCTGGCTTTCTAATAATGTTATCTTTCTACTAAGAGTTGTATGAAGTGGAGATACCTGCAAGTTCTCATCCCTCTCCCCATCCATCTACATACAAATCTCAAGTCTCAGTGACCTCCAAAATGAGCTTCCACCAGTATCTAAGGTGGGGATGGCCAACCTGCAGGGGGTTGTTCAGCCCAATTAGTTCTACTCGTCTGCTGCTGGAACCTGGTAACCAGCATCAAGTCATGTTAGAACTTCAGTCCCCTCCTGGGTTGGCTTGTTCTCTCTCTCATCACATGATCTTTGACATCATGGGCGCCATCACTACATATGGTCATCTCATTAACTCAGCTGTTAAGGAGTAAAACTGGAGTCATCATCTTCCCCAGGCTGGGGGCAAACAGGGTATAAAGGCCAAGTTAATCTGCAATTAGGGAGTCACATGACCTGCCAGAAGAAGGTGCTGTATATTTCTCTCCAGTTTACATAACGCTTCAATTAGTAATAAATCTGTTAATTGTTTTGTCACACTTTATTTACTTGGTGTCACTCCCAGACCCGCAGGGAATGGAATTACATGTGCATCTGTGTTAAGTGTTTTCCCCATTAGTTTAATTATTGCCGATATTAACACCTTTTTTTATGGAGAGATAAAATGTTTTTTTTTCTTTATAAAAGTACCTTGTCATTAGTTATACTGCAGATATCATTATATAATAGAGTTTGGGGATATCATTTTGTCTTTCAAAATGTAGTTATAGCACTAGATATGGGGAAAGTGTTGGAAGGGTTACTGCCTGCCCTGCTCTCATTTCCCTACAGAAATAGTGGTTGGCAGCACTAGGTAGGTACCTAATATATAGGGGCAGAGACAGGGGAAAGT
Source organism: Xenopus tropicalis (assembly GCF_000004195.4). Classification (NCBI taxonomy): domain Eukaryota; kingdom Metazoa; phylum Chordata; class Amphibia; order Anura; family Pipidae; genus Xenopus; species Xenopus tropicalis. Next base: position 146,360,710 of record NC_030682.2, on the reverse strand, counting down.
GTTGGAAGGGTTACTGCCTGCCCTGCTCTCATTTCCCTACAGAAATAGGGGTCAGTAGCACTAGGTAGGTACCTAATATATAGGGGCAGAGACAGGGGAAAGTGTTGGAAGGGTTACTGCCTGCCCTGCTCTCATTTCCCTACAGAAATAGGGGTCAGTAGCACTAGGTAGGTACCTAATATATAGGGGCAGAGACAGGGGAAAGTGTTGGAAGGGTTACTGCCTGCCCTGCTCTCATTTCCCTACAGAAATAGGGGTTGGTAGCACTAGGTAGGTACCTAATATATAGGGGCAGAGACAGGGGAAAGTGTTGGAAGGGTTACTGCCTGCCCTGCTCTCATTTCCCTACAGAAATAGTGGTTGGTAGCACTAGGTAGGTACCTAATATATAGGGGCAGAGACAGGGGAAAGTGTTGGAAGGGTTACTGCCTGCCCTGCTCTCATTTCCCCACAGAAATAGGGGTTGGTAGCACTAGGTAGGTACCTAATATATAGGGACAGATACAGGGGAAAGTGTTGGAAGGGTTACTGCCTGCCCTGCTCTCATTTCCCTACAGAAATAGGGGTCAGTAGCACTAGGTAGGTACCTAATATATAGGGGCAGAGACAGGGGAAAGTGTTGGAAGGGTTACTGCCTGCCCTGCTCTCATTTCCCTACAGAAATAGGGGTTGGTAGCACTAGGTAGGTACCTAATATATAGGGGCAGAGACAGGGGAAAGTGTTGGAAGGGTTACTGCCTGCCCTGCTCTCATTTCCCTACAGAAATAGTGGTTGGTAGCACTAGGTAGGTACCTAATATATAGGGGCAGAGACAGGGGAAAGTGTTGGATGGGTTACTGCCTGCCCTGCTCTCATTTCCCCACAGAAATAGGGGTTGGTAGCACTAGGTAGGTACCTAATATATAGGGACAGATACAGGGGAAAGTGTTGGAAGGGTTACTGCCTGCCCTACTCTCATTTCCCTACAGAAATAGGGGTCAGTAGCACTAGGTAGGTACCTAATATATAGGGGCAGAGACAGGGGAAAGTGTTGGAAGGGTTACTGCCTGCCCTGCTCTCATTTCCCTACAGAAATAGGGGTTGGTAGCACTAGGTAGGTACCTAATATATAGGGACAGAGACAGGGGAAAGTGTTGGAAGGGTTACTGCCTGCCCTGCTCTCATTTCCCTACAGAAATAGTGGTTGGTAGCACTAGGTAGGTACCTAATATATAGGGGCAGAGACAGGGGAAAGTGTTGGAAGGGTTACTGCCTGCCCTGCTCTCATTTCCCTACAGAAATAGGGGTTGGTAGCACTAGGTAGGTACCTAATATATAGGGGCAGAGACAGGGGAAAGTGTTGGAAGGGTTACTGCCTGCCCTGCTCTCATTTCCCTACAGAAATAGGGGTTGGTAGCACTAGGTAGGTACCTAATATATAGGGACAGATACAGGGGAAAGTGTTGGAAGGGTTACTGCCTGCCCTGCTCTCATTTCCCTACAGAAATAGGGGTTGGTAGCACTAGGTAGGTACCTAATATATAGGGACAGATACAGGGGAAAGTGTTGGAAGGGTTACTGCCTGCCCTGCTCTCATTTCCCTACAGAAATAGGGGTTGGTAGCACTAGGTAGGTACCTAATATATAGGGGCAGAGACAGGGGAAAGTGTTGGAAGGGTTACTGCCTGCCCTGCTCTCATTTCCCTACAGAAATAGGGGTTGGTAGCACTAGGTAGGTACCTAATATATAGGGGCAGAGACAGGGGAAAGTGTTGGAAGGGTTACTGCCTGCCCTGCTCTCATTTCCCTACAGAAATAGGGGTTGGTAGCACTAGGTAGGTACCTAATATATAGGGGCAGAGACAGGGGAAAGTGTTGGAAGGGTTACTGCCTGCCCTGCTCTCATTTCCCCCCACATATATATATATATATATATATATATATATATATATATAAAGTCTCGCAGAAAGCACTCCAGGGAAAAATTAAAAGACAAAAAAGTTTATTTAGACCCAAATGTCTACGCGTTTCGATCCATGCCGGATCGTCATCAGGACAGTGTGAAGGAAGTGAGGTGCATAGTTAAATACTGACATGATCCAATCGGTGTACACATGATATTAGACTCAGTTAACCCCTTATGTGCACATATGAGATTTAACACTAAAACATCATTAATAAGACTGTGACAGTATATCTACCCTATCAAGTGCATAAAGTCACCCAATTTGATGCGTTAAGTTTATACAACATCTTGTGCCTATTATTGTAATGATTATGTCCCATCAGGGACCTAAAATTATAAAAGGCATACAGTTAACTGAGTATCAAAGCTTCATGATAAAAAATATATAGAGCAGTGCCAAAATATCTAAATTACTTATTCAGAGAGAATCTCAAAAAATGTCACATCGGAAACGAGTGGCATATTTGAAAGTGACTTAGTGCAAAGTGCCATAAAATAAAGTGACATCATAGCACCCGGACATTGGTGTTTCTGGTTGGTGAGTGCCGATACTTTGAACTTTATATATATATATATATACACAGACTGGTAGCAAAACAGCTCCCTGGGAAGGGTTAATGAGCGCAGAGCTAACTGCCGGGATCAAGGTGAGCATTAATATGACAGTAGCCGCGCCTGAAGCCCCGGCGCTTAATGAAGATATGAGACGGATGTAATTGTAACCAGGAACAATCAGGCTGATAAAAGCAAATAGCTGTGTAAATAACAAAATATGCAGAACCCTCCCCAGCAGGGAATCAGAGTAATTGTTTCTGTCCTGACAAATCATCTCCGGTGGGTTTTTATTTAATTCTTTTTTCTATCAGAGCGAAACTGGCGAATACACAGACGTTGCCGGTAATAATAATCCTGCGCAATGAAAGATAAATTGCCTGGAATGTGTGGAAATGTCCAAACATTGAATCTGTAATTACCCTCCCAGCATAAACTGCAGCGGAGAAGCCGCACACACCCTATTCTGTTGCCTACTGGGGTATTTTATTGTAACGGAGCCTCATTGGCTTAGCCGGGCCCACTTACCTTACCTCCTATAATAAACCATTGGGCTGGGGTGCTTAGCCGGGCCCACTTACCTTACCTCCTATAATAAACCATTGGACTGGGGTTCTTAGCCGGGCCCACTTACCTTACCTCCTATAATAAACCATTGGGCTGGGGTGCTTAGCCGGGCCCACTTACCTTACCTCCTATAATAAACCATTGGACTGGGGTTCTTAGCCGGGCCCACTTACCTTACCTCCTATAATAAACCATTGGACTGGGGTTCTTAGCCAGCCCCACTTACCTTCCCCTAATATAATAAACCATTGGGCTGGGGTTCTTAGCCAGCCCCACTTACCTTCCCCTCCTATAATAAACAAATGGACTGGGGTGCTTAGCCAGCCCCACTTACCTTCCCTTTCTATTATAAACTAGTTGGGGTGCTTAGCCAGCCCCACTTACCTTCCCTTCCTATAATAAACAGGCTGAGGTGCTTAGCCAGCCCCACTTACCTTCCCCTCCTATAATAAACAGGCTGAGGTGCTTAGCCAGCCCCACTTACCTTCCCTTTCTATTATAAACTAGTTGGGGTGCTTAGCCAGCCCCACTTACCTTCCCTTTCTATTATAAACTAGTTGGGGTGCTTAGCCAGCCCCACTTACCTTCCCTTTCTATTATAAACTAGTTGGGGTGCTTAGCCAGCCCCACTTACCTTCCCTTTCTATTATAAACTAGTTGGGGTGCTTAGCCAGCCCCACTTACCTTCCCTTTCTATTATAAACTAGTTGGGGTGCTTAGCCAGCCCCACTTACCTTCCCTTTCTATTATAAACTAGTTGGGGTGCTTAGCCAGCCCTACTTACCTTCCCTTTCTATTATAAACTAGTTGGGGTGCTTAGCCAGCCCCACTTACCTTCCCTTTCTATTATAAACAGGCTGGGGTGCTTAGCCAGCCCCACTTACCTTCCCTTTCTATTATAAACTAGTTGGGGTGCTTAGCCAGCCCCACTTACCTTCCCTTTCTATTATAAACAGGCTGGGGTGCTTAGCCAGCCCCACTTACCTTCCCTTTCTATTATAAACTAGTTGGGGTGCTTAGCCAGCCCTACTTACCTTCCCTTTCTATTATAAACTAGTTGAGGTGCTTAGCCAGCCCCACTTACCTTCCCTTTCTATTATAAACTAGTTGGGGTGCTTAGCCAGCCCTACTTACCTTCCCTTTCTATTATAAACTAGTTGGGGTGCTTAGCCAGCCCCACTTACCTTCCCTTTCTATTATAAACAGGCTGGGGTGCTTAGCCAGCCCCACTTACCTTCCCTTTCTATTATAAACTAGTTGGGGTGCTTAGCCAGCCCCACTTACCTTCCCTTTCTATTATAAACAGGCTGAGGTGCTTAGCCAGCCCCACTTACCTTCCCTTTCTATTATAAACAGGCTGAGGTGCTTAGCCAGCCCCACTTACCTTCCCTTTCTATTATAAACTAGTTGGGGTGCTTAGCCAGGCCCACTTACCTTCCCTTTCTATTATAAACTAGTTGGGGTGCTTAGCCAGCCCCACTTACCTTCCCTTTCTATTATAAACTAGTTGGGGTGCTTAGCCAGCCCCACTTACCTTCCCTTTCTATTATAAACAGGCTGGGGTGCTTAGCCAGCCCCACTTACATTCCCCCTCTATAATAAACTGGTTGGTGAGCTTAGCCAGCCCCACTTACATTCCCCCTCTATAATAAACAGGCTGGGGTGCTTAGCCAGCCCCACTTACATTCCCCCTCTATAATAAACTGGTTGGTGTGCTTAGCCAGCCCCCTTACCTTCCTTCCTATAATAAACAAATGGACTGGGGTGCTTAGCCAGCCCCACTTACCTTCCCTTCCTATAATATACAAATGGACTGGGGTGCTTAGCCAGCCCCACTTACCTTCCCTTCCTATAATATACAAATGGACTGGGGTGCTTAGCCAGGCCCCCTTACCTTCCTTCCTATAATAAACAAATGGACTGGGGTGCTTAGCCAGCCCAACTTACCTTCCCTTCCTATAATATACAAATGGACTGGGGTGCTTAGCCAGGCCCCCTTACCTTCCTTCCTATAATAAACAAATGGACTGGGGTGCTTAGCCAGGCCCACTTACCTTCCCTTCCTATAGTAAACAAATGGCCTGGGGTGCGTAGCCGGGCATCCTCCTAGGATCCCCACAAAATACCCCGGGCCTGTTTCTTTTACATAATCCCCTCCCTCCCCTGCATTAGATGTTAAAGTGGGAGTTTGGCATGGAATTGGGACCAATGGCAATAGGGGGCAGTGATAGCACCACCTAACGCTGGAGCAGGCCCAGACTGGGAGTCAAAACAGGCCCTGGTATTCCCAGTGCCCTCTGTAACCCACAGACTGCCAGTCCGACCCTACCCAGGAGTGCTATCAGCCTATCCAGGCAGCCCAGCCTTTGTGCCAATTATTTAGTATATATATATCTATAAATATTAAATGAGTCAGAACTGGATATGGCCCAGGCTACCTATGGTCTTGCCCAGCACCCTGGAAGCTCTTTGGGGCCCATTCATGGCAGCACAGTAGTATACACATAGCTTAAATTCTACACCGCTGCAGCAGTAATAATAGACCAACTGCAAGGTGACCAACCTGCCCAGTGACCCATGTAGCCTATGGCACTTGTATACACGCAGCCCGTGGGTCCCAGCCCCCAACCTTCTGCTTCGGATAAAGATCCAAACAGGCCTGACAGAGCCGCCGCCGAGCCCGGAGTTAATTCTAATAGAATTTGGGGAAATTGAGCAAACTGCGCCAGGAAGGGACGCTGATTAGAGTGGAAAGAAAATCCGATTTCCCAAGAATAATTAAACATATGTGCAAAGAGAGACGTTGGGCCGGAGCAGATAAGGGAATTGAAGGCATCTGCCAAACGTTTGTGTCTGAAGATCTCTCCTATCAATTAATTTGCTGCAATGAGTTCGATGGAGATATATTTAGCCGGACGATTGCCGACACGGGCGCGCCTCATTGATGAAATAAGGTCCTCTGCAACCTGCTCCGCAGCCAATAAAAATCTGTTTAGCTCAGCTCCATGACCCGCAGCCGAGGTGGAAGAGTCGCTGTAGGGATGTCACATGTAGAGAGATATAAACAGGGAGTTTGGGCAAAAAAATCTAACTCTTTGCTTATTTTTTGTTAATGAAGCTTAGTACATTAGACAAGGCCACACCCCTGGGGGCATTTCCGCTGCTTTGGACGGAATTGTTGGCGGTGCCTCTTTTGTGCCACCGGGTCAGTAGATTGCACTGAGCTGGCAGTGGAAATGTTCTGCAAGGTTCAACCCTCCCTAATTTTGCTGCCAGATTTTGATGTAAGACCCCAAAAGTGGGTGGGGTTGAGCATTTTAAGGGGGGTGGGATTTTCCCTCCAGTGACATCACGTCACTGCTACCCTGGCTCCGGCCCATGAGGACCTATATTGAATATATGGCAGTAGGAACTCTTGGCCTCCTTAACCCAGGCCTCCCTAATGGTGGCACCCCAGTCTTTTTTCCTAATAACTTGTTCTGTTCCTGTGAAGCCCTGTAAGTCTGACCCTACAGGTATTGTACAGGGCTGCGGAATATGTTGGTGCTTTATAAATAAATATTAATAATAATACAGGTAGGTGGGAATGCATGAGGATATGGAATATCTAAGATGTGTCTACCCCAGGGCTGGCTCTATAGTGGTCTTTTGATCAAAGATGACACTTAGGTGAGGTGGCATTCTCAGCCTCCGTACATGGTGTAGAAATGCATTAAATAGGTTGATTGCAAAGAGGCAGAAAAATAATGGGTTCTTGCCCTTAACCAGATGGTGTTCTCCATACTACTGTTTACGGTTCTGCCCCAAAACTCTCAGAACCTACTGGCCTAATTCATGTCATTGCAGCAGTTACATTTCCAGTTGTGTTCGGGCCAACATGTAAGAACCCTGTGTGCCATCTGCCCAGCGGCCCAGGGAGTCTATCAAGGAGACTTAGAGCAAAGACCAGCTTAGTTCTCTATCAGGTCAGCCTAGCTACTGATTGGTTCCTGTTGTACAATGCTGAGTGCCGCCGGCACAGCCTGGGAAAGGAGGCGGCAGGAAGTGGAACAGAAGGGCGGGGCTAGTAGGGTTTTTGCAGAAATTTTTTTAATAAATCAGCCTGAAACGCAACTTTTCTCAGCACATTCCTTCTACATTCAGAGGAGTATAATGCACTGATAATGAAACTTTTATTTCATTGTGGACCTTTCCTCAGAGACTTTCCACCTCTGACCAGCAGGGCCGGCACCAAGGCTTGGCGCTCCCAGCGTGTCCATAGTGCCACTCCCGGCACCATCTGGGCATCATGCGACTCTGTAATCCCAACCTTTGGTCATTATCAACTGTTTGATACATGCAAGTTGGTTTTAAAAATACAAATTTCCTGGGGTTGGGGAAAATATAGAAAGTCTGGGAGCCCCGCTTTTGATACCTACTGAACTTGCCCCCACGTGTTACCCCCCCCGGTGCCAGTCCGGACCTGATCCCATTGGCAGGCAGCAAGGAGAGGGCCTTCCCTGCCAGTTCCCAAGCTATTGTGCCGAAAGTGAATTCCCATTCCGTGTTGCTGAAGAGAAGGGACAGGCCCCGGCTAATGATTCTGCTTTGGAGTGGCAGCCGCGGCCTATTTTTAGGCCAGGTTATTGCAGCCGGAATTAGCTTCTCCCCCCGGGGGGCGGCGTATGACACTGTGACTCTCGGTGACAGATTTACAGCACTGACTTGTGGCGCACAGTGACATTTCATTTATTCCCTCTGACTGTAGATTCCCTGCCATAAACAGAGGGGCGCGGGCAACTCGCGGCTCCACCGGGGCCCATACGGGTAAATAACGGGATATGAAAGTCAAATCCCAGAGATGCCCGTAGGGAATCTGTGACTCAGTACTATTCTGTTTTCCCCCTTCCCATTCTATAGGAGCGAGTCCAGCCGTGACTGGGAGCCGATACTGGGAATCATGTGGGAAATGGATTTATTGCAGTTAACTGGCCCCAAGAGCTTGCAACATTCTGCAGGGAGGCAGAATACATCTACATGTAGGCATATACTATACTTATTACATGATAAGGCAAACTAAAGGTCCCCATACACCTTCAGATCCGCTCGCTTGGCGATGTCGCAGATCTTCTCCCGATATCCCCCACCTACGGGTGGGTGATATGGGGAGATTCCAGGGTATAGGCATCAATGCGGTCCCCGATCCGACTAGATTTTTTTTAACCTGCCCGATCGATATCTGCCCGATTTCAGGCCAGTCGGGCAGGCCCGTCGGTAGTCCCCATACACGGGCCGATTAGCTGCCGAATCTGTCTAAGGGACCCATATTGGCAGCTAGAATCGGCCCGTGTATGGGGACCTTTAGAGTTAATTCAATTACACCCCCCCAGATACAAAGACCCCAGTTTCACAAGGGGTCCTAAGTTACATCTTCATCTGCCCCATTGCCCACTTTTAACAACCATAACACTGTCTCGCTGTGCCCAGGCCCCGTTTGTGGGTGGCACAGATTTAGGGGTGTCATGCCACCCAGGGCAAGGGGGGTGGAATGGGGACCAACAGGGGGCAACCTCTGGGTGCCCGGTTTTGAATTCTGGTTCTGACCGTGCCCCCTAGTTCTGCTGTAGAAGTTTCTGAAAAACATAATTATAGATGCAAGAAAATTCACCAGTGAGAATTCTACTGATCAAAAACCTCATTATAAAAGCAAAACAATCAACCAATGAGAATGCTGATTCCCAGCACTATGTCAGGAATCTTGCTGTTATCTTGTATGAGATATATATATATATATATATATATATATATATATATATATATATATTCCCGTCATTATATGGCACAGGAATCAGACATGGGGATAAAGGACAGACTTGTTCAGTGCTGGGAAACTGTGCTTTTTAAAGCAGTCGCTGGTTGGGGAGATGGGGGAAAAGTATTAATGGGCAATATTTCTTTAAGAATTCAACCCTGATGTTGCCGGACTACAGCTCCCAGCATGCCTCAACCATCATTATATGTTACATTATTCTGGGATTTGTAGTCCAGCAACAACTGAGTAATGTTTGGTTGAGCCGTGCATTAACCCCTTTAGAGCCCCCTGGCTGCAGTCTCAGTTGCCCAGAGCCATCCGCCTATGAATCTAGATGAGGGTCCATTTCTTTTGGGGAGTGCGGGGCCCCTGGGGGGCTCTATGACTCCGTTATGCTGTCACCTAATGACATATTCGCATGGGATGTATACTTAGTGTGATTGCCCAGCTGCCAGTTGTTGTGTTATCCATGAATTCCTTATCTCCCATTTACGTTCCTGGCAGTTCTGTCACCATTCAGCCTTTCCATCGGGCCCTTATCTGGTGTTCGGGGCCCGTCTGCCTTTCAGCAGCTTTTCTTCCCCCTTTTTTTGTTTGAAGTTCCCGAGGACTGATAATTACCCCGACACAGAGTCGCACCATTGAATATCAGAATTTAGCTGGAAGCATTTCTATTGTTGTCTATTACAGGGATAGAGGGTAATAAACAGTAATTATTATATTATTATACTGTCATGGGAAACCCATCAGCTAATAGAGCTTCCCCAGCAGAATCCTGCATTGTAATCTGTTTTTCCCATGGGGCTAGCCATATTCTTAATTTCCCAGGGTGCCACAGCCATGTGACCTGTGCTCTGATAAACTTCAGTCACATTTTACTGCTGCGCTGCAAGTTGGAGTGATACCCCCCCTCCCCCCCAGCAGCGATCAGCAGAACAATGGGAAGGGAGCAAGATAGCAGCTCCCAGTAGGTATCAGAATAGTACTCAATAGTAAGAAATCCAAGTCCGGCTTGGGACTCCTCCAGTTACATGGGAGTAGGAGAAACAATAGGTTAGCTGAAAGCAGTTCTAATGTGTAGCGCTGGCTCCTTCTGAAAGCTCAGACTCAGGCACACTTTACTGCTGCGCTGCGAGTTGGAGTGATATCCCCCCATCACCCCCAGCAGTCAATCAGCAGAACAATGGGAAGGGAGCAAGATAGCAGCTCCCAGTAGGTATCAGAATAGCACTCAATAGTAAGAAATCCAAGTCCGGCTTTGGACTCCTCCAGTTACATGGGAGTAGGAGAAACAATAGGTTAGCTGAAAGCAGTTCTAATGTGTAGCGCTGGCTGAAAGCTCAGACTCAGGCACAATTCAGCAGGAACAGCCCCCTAAGTTTGCTCATAGCCTGTACAGAGAGATACCATAAAACTATGGCACATAGGGATTCCCCTGTACTAAGCACAATTCAGCAGGAACAGCCCCCTAAGTTTGCTCATAGCCTGTACAGAGAGATACCATAAAACTATGGCACATAGGGATTCCCCTGTACTAAGCACAATTCAGCAGGAACAGCCCCCTAAGTTTGCTCATAGCCTGTACAGAGAGATACCATAAAACTGTGGCACATAGGGATTCAGATATACTATGTTTTCTTAAATTTTCCTCAGGATGCAGTTTGCCGTTAGGATGGGAGTTGCCTTGTGAATCGGTTGAGATTTATGGGGGCTCTGGGTGCTGTAGGGATGTGGGATCAGTAGAGAAGCCGGGCCCTAGGATCGGAGCTTGGGAGCTCTCAGGCTCAGTTGTGCAGGGGGGAGATTAATAGAAATCCTGACTGTCGGCTGAGAGAAGTAGAGAGCAGGCAGCTGGGGCCGGCAGTGAGAGATGGGTGTGAATGTGATTGGAGGAATAAATACAATAAATGGCTGTATCTGAGAGTCGGCCCGATGAAAGGTTTCCATCTTGCCCATTAGGGTTGCATTATGTAACCCAGGGGACGCATTAAATCTGCTTGTGCCGCATTCAGCCTTTCAGCGCCGCCAGCGGGATTAGATTCTTAGAAATGCGCCGCTTATATAAAGCCTGATAAATCCCAGGCAAACGTGGAGCTGCAATGGGACGTGCGGGTTATATACAGGGGCCCCCCATTACTGTTCCTCCCCATCAGTACATATCCGTTACTATAAATGAGCCAAGATATGTCTATAGCAGTGTTAATCAATAGGCCCATCTTACCTTCCTCTGATTGGCCCTAAGGGTAATGGCCCACGGGGCACTTTAGGGCACTGACACTTTCCAAGATGGTGCCCCCCTGTGACAAATTTGAAGTCCTGGATCATTGAGATGCTGAAACTTGCAATAGGTTCATTGGTCCTTGGGTAGTGCCACCCATCATAACCGAACCCAGGCCCCTCCCCTTGTAACCTCTTGGAATGTCTAATTCCCCCCCCTCAGTGTAACCTTCCTGTACTGTGACCTTTTCATTTTGATGCGTTGTGATCTCATAGCCGCCACCTACTGTGATCTCATAGCCGCCACCTACTGTGATCTCATAGCCGCCTACAGTGATCTCATAGCCGCCTACTGTGATCTCATAGCCGCCACCTACTGTGATCTCATAGCCGCCTACAGTGATCTCATAGCCGCCACCTACTGTGATCTCATAGCCGCCACCTACTGTGATCTCATAGCCGCCACCTACTGTGATCTCATAGCCTCCACCTACAGTGATCTCATAGCCACCGCCTACTGTGATCTCATAGCCGCCACCTACAGTGATCTCATAGCCACCGCATACTGTGATCTCATAGCCGCCACCTACAGTGATCTCATAGCCGCCACCTACTGTGATCTCATAGCCGCCACCTACTGTGATCTCATAGCCGCCGCCTACAGTGATCTCATAGCCGCCACCTACAGTGATCTCATAGGCGCCACCTACTGTGATCTCATAGCCGCCACGTACTGTGATCTCATAGCCGCCACCTACAGTGATCTCATAGCCGCCACCTACTGTGATCTCATAGCCGCCACGTACTGTGATCTCATAGCCGCCGCCTACAGTGATCTCATAGCCACCACGTACTGTGATCTCATAGCCGCCACCTACTGTGATCTCATAGCCGCCACCTACTGTGATCTCATAGCCGCCACCTACTGTGATCTCATAGCCGCCGCCTACAGTGATCTCATAGCCACCACGTACTGTGATCTCATAGCTGCCACCTACAGTGATCTCATAGCCACTGCCTACTGTGATCTCATAGCTGCAACCTACTGTGATCTCATAGCCACCGTGTACTGTGATCTCATAGCCGCCATCCCTTGTATCACTTTACCCTGTAAGTCCTGGGGGTATATAAATAATAATAATATTAATAAGTTCATTCGGTAAAGGTGACATTGCCGTGTACCCCAGACACGCTCCCTTCCCAAACTGCCCCCGACCCCAGCACCGCAGCGTGGCCCAATCAAACACTAGGGAGCCCAGTGCTGCCGTCTCTGTCTCCGAATAGACTTTCTCCTTTTCCATGTGAATTAATTTTTAAAGACAACGTTCCTTTCTTTTACCGGCGGGGAGAGGGGGGGGAAGGATTCCTTGAATAGGCCGGCTGTCATACCGACTAACTGTCACCCACTGTGGCACCGGAGAGCAAAGAGAGTTCGGATAAAAGAGCGTTCATCCTTCCTGCCCCCGAGAGGCACAGCCTGGCAGTACGACTCACAGCCAAAATGCCCCCCGTGGTGTAAATCTCTCTAGCACAGCGGCCCCCCAGGGTTATCCTTGGCTTTATTCCAGGATCAGCCATTTCTGCTCATTCTGGGAAAGACAAGAAGCAAAATATTATATATATTGGTTAATTCAGTAAGTCTCAAACAGTCTTTCTAGCTATCTGTATAACAGAGCATTCTGTCACAGTGGTACAGATCCTATCTGATCCCCCCATTGTAAGCAGCAGTCCTGCCCTGCTTTATGGCTGAGATTCTAGCTATCTGTATAACAGAGCATTCTGTCACAGTGGCACAGATCCTATCCCCCCCCATTGTAAGCAGCAGTCCTGCCCTGCTTTATGGCTGAGATTCTAGCTATCTGTATAACAGAGCATTCTGTCACAGTGGCACAGATCCTATCTGATCCCCCCATTGTAAGCAGCAGTCCTGCCCTGCTTTATGGCTGAGATTCTAGCTATCTGTATAACAGAGCATTCTGTCACAGTGGCACAGATCCTATCTGATCCCCCCATTGTAAGCAGCAGTCCTGCCCTGCTTTATGGCTGAGATTCTAGCTATCTGTATAACAGAGCATTCTGTCACAGTGGCACAGATCCTATCCCCCCCCATTGTAAGCAGCAGTCCTGCCCTGCTTTATGGCTGAGATTCTAGCTATCTGTATAACAGAGCATTCTGTCACAGTGGCACAGATCCTATCTGATCCCCCCCCATTGTAAGCAGCAGTCCTGCCCTGCTTTATGGCTGAGATTCTAGCTATCTGTATAACAGAGCATTCTGTCACAGTGGCACAGATCCTATCTGATCCCCCCATTGTAAGCAGCAGTCCTGCCCTGCTTTATGGCTGAGATTCTAGCTATCTGTATAACAGAGCATTCTGTCACAGTGGCACAGATCCTATCTGATCCCCCCATTGTAAGCAGCAGTCCTGCCCTGCTTTATGGCTGAGATTCTAGCTATCTGTATAACAGAGCATTCTGTCACAGTGGCACAGATCCTATCTGATCCCCCCCCATTGTAAGCAGCAGTCCTGCCCTGCTTTATGGCTGAGATTCTAGCTATCTGTATAACAGAGCATTCTGTCACAGTGGCACAGATCCTATCTGATCCCCCCATTGTAAGCAGCAGTCCTGCCCTGCTTTATGGCTGAGATTCTAGCTATCTGTATAACAGAGCATTCTGTCACAGTGGCACAGATCCTATCTGATCCCCCCATTGTAAGCAGCAGTCCTGCCCTGCTTTATGGCTGAGATTCTGGTTAACTTTATAACTGATATATATATATATATATATATATATATATATATATATATATATACAATAATTATTGGAATTATAATTATAGATTAGATTATAATCAAGTAATAAAACCATTTACAATCCACTGATTCATTTTTACCTGCCAGATCCCGTAATGGACCCTGGTTGCTATGAATGGGTTCCTATAGTATTTAGCTGCATGTAGATACAGTAATACCCAATGCTGAAGATGCAGCGAGAGAAGTTCTGTAACAATGTTCCCTTACAGAATAGAATCTGTTACTGGGCCTGTCACTTGTTGCCATAGTTACTTGCTATACTCCCTTCAGGGCAACTTGAAATCCGTTTTTCATGCCTGCAGCCGCCTTGTGTGCGAACTGCGGAATCTGTAGGAACATCAGAATAAGCAGCGTGACGTTTCCTGCACAAAATCTATGGCCTGAACTTGAATTGGGAATTCTTCTGACTGTGCCACAGTTATAAAGAGATATTACGGCTCTTTATATATACGGAGACGTGTGATCCCTTCATCATGTGTATCAGTATACATAGAGCCACCATCAGAAACTCTGGGGCCCACACAGGTTATTTATATGGGGCCCCCCATGAACACACGCGCAGTACCAACATTTTGGCCCCGCCCCTTGTCATTTAACCATGAAATAAACCCAATAGGGCTGTTCTGCCCCCAATAAGGGGTAATTATATCTTAGTTGGGATCAAGTACAGGTACTGTTTTATTATTACAGAGAAAAGGGAATCATTTAACCATGAAATAAACCCAATAGGGCTGTTCTGCCCCCAATAAGGGGTAATTATATCTTAGTTGGGATCAAGTACAGATACTGTTTTATTATTACAGAGAAACGGGAATCATTTAACCATTAAATAAACCCAATAGGGCTGTTCTGCCCCAATAAGGGGTAATTATATCTTAGTTGGGATCAAGTACAGGTACTGTTTTATTATTACAGAGAAACGGGAATCATTTAACCATTAAATAAACCCAATAGGGCTGTTCTGCCCCAATAAGGGGTAATTATATCTTAGTTGGGATCAAGTACAGGTACTGTTTTATTATTACAGAGAAAAGGGAATCATTTAACCATTAAATAAACCCAATAGGGCTGTTCTGCCCCAATAAGGGGTAATTATATCTTAGTTGGGATCAAGTACAGGTACTGTTTTATTATTACAGAGAAAAGGGAAACCATTTTAAAAAATGTGAATTATTTGATTAAATTGGAGTCTATGGGAGATGGCCTTTCCATAATTAGGCAAGTTACATCAGTTTCTTAAGTTTCTAGGCAACTTTTGCAAAAGCTACTTACATTTTAACGTAACTGTATGCGTAACTTAAGCAATTACATGACTTTCGTACACAACTGTACCCCCTCTCCCCCCCGATGGCGGCCCTGAATATACATAATGGCAAACGTCTCATATACAGTATCTGTTACCTTCCCTACCCACTTACCAACCATTCTATCCGTATGTGTCACATGATCTAACAATCGGGGAGAGAAAATCACATTAATTATAAACATAAACACTTCTTGCTTCCAGGGTCAGACTGGGCTGCTGGGACACTGGAAATAAACCCGGTGGGCCCCACCAACCCAGAAGCAATCCCCGTCTGCCCCTCTCCCCCCGATCATGACATAAAGTAAGTATAAGTTGCACACGCAGGGGGAAGAAGGGGCTGTTGGTCGGTGTTGGGGGCCCGGGGAAGCAGCTCCGGTGGGCCCCACACACCCCAGTCCGACCCTTCTTGCTCCTCTATTTCTCTCTTTATATTTGTGCTTTTGTGCAGATTCTTGCTAACGACTCCAGCCAATTATTTAATAAGATAAACAGTGCAGTAATATTCCCCATCGCCCGGTAGGAAGATAGATATGTGACGGGTTACACACCTATTTAAATGTGCCCCAGCAGGGAACGTGTTGGGATAATTGTAGCAGGCGAGGCGGCCCACTGGGCCCGAGTCTGTAATAGATTTGTGAGTAACACCATTTCTGTATCTGGATATAAATTCCCTCTGCATCGTAGCGCCGCGTGATTCATCATTATTCATCTGCTTCAACATACCGGCAACTCAACTTATCCGTATCTGTTTATTATGGGATTGTGTGTAGGAGGTGTCAGGGCCAGAACCTGCCTTTCTAGTAGCCTTGGTTATTACCTGGGCATTCACACTAGTGGGGCACCACAATACATTTACCTGTCATTATAAGCAGAATTTTTTTCTACCCAGTTCTTAATATTGTGTCTGTGACGGATCCTCAGCTTCAGGCAGGTTCCAGAGCCATGATAAATGCTCAGATCCAGGCAGGTTCTAGAATCATGACAAATCTTTAGATCCAGGCAGGTTCTAAAGTCATGACAAATCTTTAGCTCCAGTAATGTTCCAGAGTCATGACAAAAGTTTACCTTCAGGATGGTTCCAGAACCATGACAAATCCTGTCCTCTAGACAAGTACCAAAGCCATGACACATTTTCAGTTCCAGGATAGTTTCAGAACCATAACAAATCCTGAGCTCATGACTGGTTCTTGGTTCATGACCAGTCCTCTTTAGTTTGCTTCAGCTCTGTTGCTGCCCTAAAGATTTCAGAGCCATGACAAATCTTCAGTTCCACGCAGGTTCCACAGTCATGGCAAATCCTCAGCTCTAGGCAGGTTTCAGAGCTATGGCAAACCTTCAGTTCCACGCAGGTTCTAGAGTCATGACAAAACCTCAGCTCTAGGCAGGTTCCAGAGCCATTACAGATCTTCAGGTCTAGGCAGGTTCCAGAGCCATGACAAACCTTCAGTTCCATGCAGGTTCCAGAGTCATGAAAAAATCCTCAGCTCTAGGCAGGTTCCAGAGTCATGACAAATATTCAGGTCTAGGTATGTTCCAGAGCCATGACAAATCTTCAGTTCCATACAGGTTCCCCAGTCAAGACAAATCCTCAGCTCCTGGCAGGTTTCAGAGCTATGACAAACCTTTAGTTCCACGCAAGGCAAAAGTTCAGCTTTAGAATGGTTCCAGAACCATGACAAATCCTGCCCTCTAGACTAGTTCTGGGGTCATGACACATTCTCAGCTCCAGGCTGGTTCCAGAGCCTTTGCTTCAGCTTTGTTGCTGCTCTATAAATGCTCCACATTGCTGCTTCATCCACATTTTGTCATGTCCAACATGGAGACAGTTATTTATATTGCATTCAGCTGGAGCTGTCAAAGCAGTAGAAAGTGCAGCAGTTGGACAGGCCCATCTATGCAGTCAAGATTTTTGCTCATTTCTTTCTCGTTCTACATATTTCATGTTTTTTGACAATTCTGGAGCATTGCTAAAAAAACTGATAAGTTCTGGAGCATCGCTAATCCCTTCACCCAACGCCTAGAGCAGGATACCTAAACAAAGTCAACTTTCATGAATTGGTTTAGAATCATCTATTTGATTTATCTCAACAGTTGGGACCTGTAAAGTGCAACTTTCTCTATAATGATCCTCAGAGTGTTCCTCAGCCCTTAGGATTTTCCTTTTTACCAGTGCTGCAGTGCTATCAGAGCTTGGGGCAGTTTGCAGAGTTCTCTTACCGATATGTCTATCAGCAAACTGCCATCTGTATATCCAACAGTCCAACAGGGATCCTGCTCAGTAAAAAGGCAATGACAACTTCTTTTGTTGCCTCCATCTATCATGACATCAACTATTCTAGTTCCCAAGGGGAAGTTCTCACATAGCCACGAATGACTGTATAGCAATTTGTTTTACCATGGACATCCTATAATAGATTTTTGCATATATCTGACCCAAATGGTGCCAAATGTGAATTTTTGGGTCCCTAAGGTTTGACCAATCCATTGAGAATGTGAAGGAGCTGTACCAAAACTATTGGTCACCAGGCAGGACCAGTTTTTGGATTCTTCAGGTTAAAGATCTTGGGAACAATGGGTAGAGAAGATGTAAAGGAAAATGAAGGAATGCAAGAACTGATAATAACATCATTATTCAAGTTGAGACAGTTCCTAAATTAAAAACAGTGCTTCTTAGTAGCCGAACGCCAACAAATAAGTAATTGGGTTATTTTATGTCAGACGGAAAGCAACTCTGCCCACGTGGTTCTACTTTCTTGGGGGAAGGTTTCAAAATGATTGGTAAGTAAGTCTCACAAGGAGTGGATTTATTGTGTGTGCGATGGCCGCCATGTTGACTGAGGATTCAAAGTCCTCTGCGGACGCAAAGGAGTTGACAGGATCAGAGACGACACACGAGGCACATTGGCCGCGCAGATAAGCCAGATTTAGAAACTGTTATTTTGGGACACAGTTTAGTGCTGTTGGCAAAGAACAGCAAATGGCCTTGGAGAGAAGGAGATGAAAGTAACATGGGAGGCTGGGGCAGTCAGTCATGAAACAGCACATTGGGGGATACTTCATTAGCGGTTCCATCAAGCGCCAACCAGGCTCCAGCTTCCAAATGGGTTAAACTGTTGGGTTTAGTACAGTGCTTTCCCAAAATAGCTCTGTGACTTATTGGCAGTAGCTTGTTTTCCACTTAAGCACAGCAGGCTCATTTGCTAAATTAGCAGTTCTGCGTTTGAGTGGAATATGTTAATCAGAGGCCAAGACTCGGCCACCGCATCTGTGTCAAGTTGTTTAAAAACATATAACTGTGTGAGGTTCAGCCGTCCGTGCCAATGGGGAACTGTGGGTATTATTAGCACCTTATGGCAAACAGAGATGTTTTTAAAAAGGTACCAGTTGCATACACTGCCCCCCCCCCCCAGATATTAGGTCAAGATGGAGACTTTAGGTTTAGGTAGAGACTTTAGGTTATGATGGGGACTTTATGTTAAGATGGAGACTTTAGGTTATGATGAAAGCTTTAGGTCAAGATGGAGACTTTAGGGTATGATGGGGACTTTAGGTTATGATGAAGACTTTAGGTCAAGATGGAGACTTTAGGTTATGATGGGGACTTCAGGGTATGATGGGGACTTTAGGTTATGATGAAGACTTTAGGTCAAGATGGAGACTTTAGGGTATGATGGAGACTGTAGGTTAAGATGGAGACTTTAGGGTTTGATGGATACTTTAGGTTAAGATGGAGACTTTAGGGTATGATGGAGACTTTAGGTTAAGATGGAGACTTTAGGTTATGATGAAGACTTTAGGTTATGATGGAGACTTTAGGTTATGATGGAGACTTTAGGCTATGATGAAGACTTTAGGTTAAGATGAAGACTTTAGGTTATGATAAAGACTTTAGGTTATGATGGAGACTTTAGGTTATGATGGAGACTTTAGGTCAAGATAAAGA
This sequence comes from Xenopus tropicalis, assembly GCF_000004195.4. Classification (NCBI taxonomy): domain Eukaryota; kingdom Metazoa; phylum Chordata; class Amphibia; order Anura; family Pipidae; genus Xenopus; species Xenopus tropicalis. The sequence continues at coordinate 146,341,571 of NC_030682.2, read as the reverse complement.
CTTTAGGTCAAGATGGAGACTTTAGGTTAAGATGGATATTTTAGGTTATGATGGAGACTTTAGGGTATGATGGAGATTTTAGGTTATGTTGGAGACTTTAGGGTATGATGGAGATTTTAGATTAAGATGGATATTTTAGGTTATGATGGAGACTTTAGGGTATGATGGAGATTTTAGGTTATGATGGAGACTTTAGGGTATGATGGAGATTTTAGATTAAGATGGATATTTTAGGTTATGATGGAGACTTTAGGGTATGATGGAGATTTTAGGTTATGATGGAGACTTTAGGGTATGATGGAGATTTTAGGGTATGATGGAGATTTTAGGTTATGATGGAGATTTTAGGGTATGATGGAGATTTTAGGTTATGATGGAGACTTTAGGGTATGATAGAGACTTTAGGTTATGATGGAGTAGTTCAAGGTGGAGACAGTAGGTCAAGATGGAGACAACTGACAGATAAGCCCTCCCCTTTAATCGCCAACTTAAAACATATAAATAAATAGAATGGTACAATATTTTGAGTGAGTCCATGAGGTGTATTTATCAACACTGGAGACAATCACAACGGTAATGTTGCCCATAACAACCAATCAAATCTTTGCTTTTGTTTTCTAACTCGTAGTTGGCCGTTCAAATCTAATTGCTGATTGGTTACTATGAGCAGCATGACTGTTAATAAATACACCCCTATGACTATGATCGTTTTCTGTTCCTATGGATTCAGCCCGGTACTTTGAATACTTTTAGTACATTATATTAATCAGTTAGTGTGTGTTTTGGGATAAACATGGAGGTAATTGGTTCCTTCCGTACGACCCCCCCCCCCCCGCACACTTTCTCACTAATCCGTACCCACCTAATCTAGATGATTTCCTTGTATTTCTACTTTCAGTGCATCTCAGTAAATGACTGGATAATCCGGTTGTATTATCTCCCATGTCCCCGGCTGAATACAGATCTCCCCTCCCCCCCCCCCCACCCTATTGATTCCCCATCATACCCTAATGAGGCAATTGCACAATGGCCTGAGAAATAGGAAGGTATTCAGGTATCAGTTACATTGCTCATTAGCCGGGATGCGGTTCTGTTGGCCCCCGGGGGACCCGCGCACATTACTTGCCATACCGGTCGGCACTGATTCAATGTTTTTCTTCCCTTTGCTCTTCTATTTGCAGTTGACTGCGCCACTATCTGAAATGTCAGTATCCCTACGTTCCGATTGGCCTATTGCCCTTGCCAGGTGAGCGTTCTAATTGCTCAGATTGGCTGCCTGCTTTAACCCTTCCTATATACCCTGGCTCTGATCTGCTGCTCTATAGGCTAAGGCTGTTCTAATAGGTGTTTGTACCTAACTTAGTGTAATTAAACAGCACATAAGGCCTTAAAGACACAAAGCATATAATGACTCCGTATTAAAATGCACTTTAGCGGAGTGTAATTTCCGTAGACAAGACAAATTATGTATATCAGATCAATTAATTATCTATGGTTGGCTGTGCTGTTAGAGTCATATGAAAATTATATGTGTTGAGTTTATTAAACACACTTGGCATTAGTCATACACAATAAATTCATGTCTAAGCCTTGGCCAAAAGGGATATACTGCCTCCCTGTTTGCCTGTGTATATGGGGCTGGAGGGGTTATGTTATATTAGTAGAACATAGATTGGTGTAACAATCAAATTTTGATGACACAAAGTTAAAAAGCGTTATAGAAGGGTCTCCTGTCTGAATATAGCTGAATATAGCTGGTCTGAATATAGCTGGGCTTAGGTGGTCTTGAAAGGCCTTCCTTTCTGGTCTAGAAGGGTCTCTTTCCTGGGCATAGCTGGTCTAAAAAGGTCTCTTGCCTGGGCTTTGCTGGTCTAGAAGGGTTTCCAATCTGGGCTTAGGTGGTCTTGAAAGGCCTTCCTTTTTGGTCTAGAAGGGTCTCTTGCCTGGGCAAAGCTGGTCTAAAAGGGTCTCTTGCCTGGGCATAGCTGGTCTAAAATGGTCTCTTGCCTGGGCATAGCTGGTCTAGAAGAGTTTCTCTTTTGGGCTTAGTTGATTTAGAATAGTCTCTTGCCTGGGCTTTGCTGGTCTAGAAGGGTTTCCTATCTGGGCTTAGGTGGTCTTGAAAGGCCTTCCTTTCTGGTCTAGAAGGGTCTCTTGCCTGGGCATAGCTGGTCTAGAAGGCCTTCCCTTCTGGGCTTAGTTGATCTAGAATAGTCTCTTGCCTGGGCTTTGCTGGTCTAGTAGGGTTTCCTGTCTGGGGTTAGCTAGTTAAGAGGGGTCTCATACCTGGACCTAGCTGGTCTAGAAGGACCTTCTGTCTGGGCTTAACTGGTCTGGAAGGGTTTTCTGTTTAGACTAAGCTTGTCTTGAAGGGTCTCCTGCCTAACAAATCAGATCTACAAGGGCGTCTAGATCTAGAATGGTCTCCTGCTGGGGCTGGTGGTATTTATATTGGTACTATGGTTGGGATAACATTCAGTGAGAAAACCATTCACGTTTCTGTGTGTGCGGAAGCAATAAAGCTATTCCTCGCTGAGATTATTTATGAGTATTAGTAGAATGGAAATGGAATAATCCTAAAATCTAACATTATATCTAAATCTTCTAAGATGAGTAGAGTGGAATCTGAAGAACTTGCGTGTCTATGGGCACTAATGGCAAAGCTTTACCACGTGGCATGAATGAATTATATGGTTTGTACTTGTCATTGGATCCATTCTACATTCAGTAAGTGCTTATTGCCCCCACCCCCAGTAACGTAGCTTTTATAAGCGTCGATATTCAGCGTCTAGAATAGAAAATTAACTGGATGGATAAAGGGGGGGTTGATGTAGGTCTCCCATAGGTCTCCCCCAGAAGGTCCCTGTATGAAGGATCAGTTGGCCGGTTGGCTTTGCAGTCTATATTGCGCCAGTTATTTATATGGAAAGAATTCCCTGCCTCATGGAAACCAGGAGATTAATCCTTTTAGTGATGGATAAGTAGGCCCCGCCCTAAAGCCTGGATCCCCGCCAGCGACTGTAACATACAGAGCCAAGTCTAAATATGTCGGTGGGAGATAAGGGATTTACTGATGGGATTGAAGCCCAACATCAGGTCTTCCTTCTATTCCGCTCTTTCATATTTAAAGGGAAACTTTACCCCCAAACAATGTAGGTCTCTATACAAATATATTGCATAAACAGCTCATATGTAAAACCCTGCTGCATCTAAATAAACCATTTTCATATAAATATACTTATTTAGCAGTATGTGCCATTGGGTAATCCTAAATAGGAAACTGCCATTTTATGTACTAAGGGCCGCCCCCTGGGATCATAGGAGTCACAGTGCACACAAACAAGCCAAGGCACACATACATGCTAGGCCCCATCAGCCAATGAATGGGCAGAGTTCTGCCTTTTGCTTCCACACTACTTCCTGTTACAGTTAGAGCTGCATCACTTCCTGTCAGCTGATCTCTGAGGGAGCACACAGCCCATCACTAAATGGCGGCTCAAGGGAAAGGATATAAAAGGGCAATATTTACTGATATATATATTCCAGTTTGGGGAGATTCTTTAATAGGCCCCTTAACATAATATAAACTGTCTGTTGGTTACGTATTCATTCTGGGGGTGTAGTTTCCCTTTAAAGCTGCGTTAATCCTAAAATTCAAGGGAAAATGTATGTTTATTTAATCCCCAGTGCTGGAAATCTTGAAGAAATAACTTTAATTACAGGCTGCACAGCCCTATCCCATAAAGCAAAATGGCGCTATGGACTCATTGGCCAGTGGTGCGGCCCAAAGGGTTTGTACTGAGCCCTTTAAATATTGGGCCATCAAGTCTATGTATCACTTTGATAACTGCCCCCCAGGGTTTCTTGTACCTTCTTATTCTTATTTTGCTTCTCTTCCAACCAATCAATTCCCACCAGCCAGAAGGCAAAGCCGTTACACACAGCCGTTACACACAGGCGTTACACACAGGCGTTACACACAGGCGTTACACACAGACGTTACACACAGACGTTATACACACAGACGTTACACACAGCCGTTACACACAGCCGTTACACACAGGCGTTACACACAGACGTTACACACAGGCGTTACACACAGACGTTACACACAGCCGTTACACACAGACGTTACACACAGCCGTTATACACACAGCCGTTACACACAGCCGTTACACACAGCCGTTACACACAGACGTTACACACAGCCGTTACACACAGCCGTTACACACAGACGTTACACAGCCATTATACACAGCCGTTACACACAGACGTTACACAGCCGTTACACACAGCCGTTACACACAGCCGTTATACACAGATGTTACACACAGCCGTTATACACAGCCGTTACACACAGGCGTTACACACAGCCATTATACACAGCCGTTACACACAGCCGTTACACACAGCCGTTACACACAGGCGTTACACACAGACGTTATACACAGACGTTACACACAGCCGTTATACACACAGCCGTTACACACAGCCGTTACACACAGCCGTTACACACAGCCGTTACACACAGCCGTTATACACACAGCCGTTACACACAGGCGTTACACACAGCCGTTATACACACAGCCGTTATACACACAGACGTTACACACAGCCGTTACACACAGACGTTACACACAGACGTTACACAGCCATTATACACAGACGTTATACACAGACGTTACACACAGCCGTTACACACAGACGTTACACACAGACGTTACACACAGACGTTACACAGCCATTATACACAGACGTTACACACAGCCGTTACACATAGACGTTACACACAGCCGTTATACACACAGCCGTTACACACAGACGTTACACACAGACGTTACACACAGACGTTACACAGCCATTATACACAGACGTTACACACAGCCGTTACACACAGACGTTACACACAGCCGTTACACACAGACGTTACACACAGACGTTACACAGCCGTTATACACAGCCGTTACACACAGCCGTTACACACAGCCGTTACACACAGACGTTACACACAGACGTTACACACAGACGTTACACACAGACGTTACACACAGCCGTTACACACAGCCGTTACACACAGCCGTTACACACAGCCGTTACACACAGCCGTTACACACAGACGTTACACACAGCCGTTATACACACAGCCGTTATACACACAGCCGTTATACACACAGCCGTTATACACACAGCCGTTACACACAGCCGTTATACACACAGACGTTACACACAGCCGTTACACACAGCCGTTACACACAGACGTTACACACAGACGTTACACACAGACGTTACACACAGACGTTACACACAGACGTTACACACAGCCGTTACACACAGCCGTTACACACAGACGTTACACACAGCTGTTACACACAGACGTTACACACAGCCGTTACACACAGCCGTTACACACAGCCGTTACACACAGCCGTTACACACAGACGTTACACACAGACGTTACACACAGACGTTACACACAGACGTTATACACAGCCGTTACACACAGACGTTACACACAGACGTTATACACAGCCATGTTGTACAGGGTCTTGTATTTCTGTGATTAGGGTGGAATTACAGTGACTTAGCGCTATGGTCAGATTTTCCCAAAGAGTCACAAAGAGAGGAATATGAGTTTGTCCTGAGAAACCTGTCCCTCTGTGGCACTAACAGTGGGAAATGTGAGATGTAAAATCCAGAATGTGTCAGTGCATATTTTTCTTATTATTATTTGGATTAAATATGCTCCTTTCTCCTACACGGCACTATAGCCTGAGTTGTAGGCGGTGGGTGGGGAAGGGCACATGTGGGTGCCAAGTGGAGCTAATGAGCAGTGTTTGGGGGGAGGTTGGGGAGACGAGGGGTGAGGGCTTGCCCACCCTAGCACGGGCATCCCACAGCCCTCCTTATTATCCCAGCTCCGGCTACTGTATATTGAGCTTCTCTGCAGGGCCGGCTACTCTCCTGCTCATACAGCCAACTCATCATTTCTGTCCTTTTTCATTTCATCTAAGAGGTTGCTTTTAAAGCCAAATGCAATAATGGGATTTTGCAGAAAATATTTATATACATAAATATATATATATTGTGCATTTTCATTTCTGGATGATTACTGAGCCAGCAGGAAACCTAAAAGGACAATAAGGCAATAAAGTAAAACAAAGATATGAAACCAGATGCAGTTGGTGGATATTTTGCTGATGGGGCCCATATAGTTGATCTAAAAAGGCTTCCGTGTCCGGAATTGTTGCAATATAAAACATCTTCATGAAAATATTTCATCTGTGCTTCTCCAGGTTTAGGGATTATGAACTGAATTGTGCGTATTGGGACTAGATTGGCCTCCCTCGGGTATATGGCACAAACAAGGCCGAATTCAGTGGTTTTTAGGCTTTCTGGCATTTCATGCCCCCTTTGTGGTTTAACATAAAGTCACGGTCCCCTCCCCTGTAGTATAACCAGGTTACACATATGTGAAAACATTTCTGTATCAGCTATTCAACCAATGCTTAAGGATTGAGGACAGCAAATAATATTGCCTATACATGGCAGCCATGTTGAACTTCCACGGGTATTAGGTGCGATGGGTCCCGGTTACTGAAATGAATGGATAGAAGGGCGTAAAATGGGTCTTGGTTTTATACATAATACAATATATATATATATATATACATTAATTGTATAGTGGATAATTAAATTATTATCCCAGCCCAGATTAGCAGAGGGCACCAGTGGAGGATTGTGATTGGGCTGATGTATTCTTAGTAGCTTACAGTAGAAATACTATACTCATATAGCAGTAGAGTAGAATTGTCATAGTAGAGTAGCTTAGTAGTAGTAGAGCAGAATATTAGTAGTTGAGAGTAAAATATTAGTAGTAATAGAGTAGAAATAGTTGTAGTAGAATAGAATAATAGTAGAGTAGTATAAATAGTAGTAGTAAAATAATAGAAATAGTTGTGGTAGAGTAGAACTGTAGTAACTGTGTAGCAGTGGGGAAATAGCAGTCGTAGTGTAGAAATAGATGAGGAAAGGAAAGTATAAAAGTTGCTCCCTGTTCATACAAACCCTTCTCGCTAATCTGACTTGAAGCTCATGTATCTTTCTTTTCCATAGCAGTTGGTTGCTCATAGTTAGATAATGAATTGAAAAATATTGATAAATATTTAAAAAATGCCGAAGTGTTTCTGGGGAAAGGGTAGATGGGTAACTGCGGGAGGACATTATAAAATATGACCCTCACAGAACACTGTGGGCTTCATCTTTCCTCGACCAGAATAAAGTTCCTAGTTCCTAGGAGTTCCAAATAACGGCTGTGATTGGCTTTTTGGTAGCCTCTCTGTGAACTGGCAGCCTATAGGAAGTTCTGTTGGGCAGAACACTGGGGTTTTATGCAACCAAAACTTTCCCCCATGCCAGGAATTCAAAAATTAAGGCCGGAGCAACAACTAAGGGGTTGGGGAGCAACATGTGGCCCCCAGGTCACTAGATATTCCGAAAATATTTGAGGACACACAAACTTCATAAGGTCACACTGTACCCAGGACCCAAGCACTGGAGAGGCAAGACTAACACTACGCCATGATTCTGATACAACAGGAAGGCTGTTGGGATTTTTGCTGAGTCCAGACTAGTCCATACGTATCTCCAGGAGCCGTGGAACAGATACACAACTTGTTGTTGGAGGTTAGGGTTAGACTTTGGACAATCTATGCCGTTATAAAGCTTCCTCGACACATGATTTTGCTGTAGGACATCTTGTCAAAAGCCAGAAGAGAGGTTTTCCAACTCACGCACCAAAGTGAAGCTTTTGTATCATCCCTCCGTCTGTCTGATATCTCACGTACGGACTGGGGATGGGAATATGTGATGTACAGAATATTCTCTATTATTTATGGCCTGCAAGGAAACAAAGGAAGGTTCCGCTGATGTTGAGCTTCTCTGGTGTGACTCAGGGGGGAATTAGATGGATGAAAGGAAAGTATCATAAACATTACTTGTAGGATAACGATTGCTCGGTGCTTTGTGTGGGTGAGAATTACTTGGGAGAGGGGCTACTATATATTCTCCACAGCAAGGGGACCTTCAGCTAACTGCAATCTAAACATCCATATCATTTAAAGGAGAAGGAAAGGTAAAAACCAAGTAAGCTTTATCAGAAAGGTCTATGTAAATTCACAGAAACGCTGCACTAGTCCTCTATCAAAAGAAACACAGGATTTATTCTATGTTTTTGTGTACACATGTTCTTTGGTTTCAGACTTCCTTCTCTCAGAAAAATCCTTGAGGGCACGAGTTTGCGCATGTTGCTCCTCTCTCCCCCTCCCCCTCCCATCTTAACTCGCTCCCCCTCCCATCTTAACTCACTCCCCCTCCCATCTCAGCTCGCTCCCCCTCTGAACTGTGCCGTGTAACCTGAGCTGTCAGCTCTGCCTTCACATCATCAGCTGGTAAGGGGCCATGGAAAAGCTGGCATCCCTACTGCGAGCTGAACTGTTGCAATTGGACACCCCACTGTGGAACCGCTGTATTAGTACCTTTGGGCTGGACAGGATGGGGCAAACCTTGATAGGCTGGGGCAGTATTTATCTACACCCCAAGGCTCATGTTACTGCTTTGGAAGCCAATGAGTGAAGACTTAATAGTCAGGGTTCCCTCTGAAAAGCTAAAGCTCTTACCCATCAGGTTCCTATAGTACTCAGGATCAGTCCTTTGCTAACTGCTTAATACCTGGAGTAACATTTTTATTTCATTTCTGTTGTTTTTTTTTTACCTCTCTTGGACCGGATCCAGCAAATTATCACAACACATCTCGCAACTCAAAGAAAGTTTAATAAAGCTCAGATCAGTGATTAAGCTCATTCATTAAACAAGAAGGGAATCTCATTTGTTAATCAATAGCAGTACGAGAGGCCAGACAATTAAAGGTTTAGCACAGCAGGATCTCCAACATCCAGCAGGAATATAATTATCGTTAACTGCTTATCTCCTTTGCACTGAAACTCCCCGTTCCCATTATACTCTGGGAATCGTGCATGACGTTCTGCTTGTTTGCTCAGTGGGCTTCTGCCCGTCCTCTGCCCAACAGGAATTACTGGGATACAAACTGCCGACTGCTCAACTGCCGACTGCTCATCAGCATGAAATGTTTCTATTAGTCCCTGAAACCACATGGAGTAAAGGATAAATTACCCGGGACCTTATCAAATTATATTCTTTATTGTTTTATAGTCACGCTCACTTCTGGTGCCCACGTGACTCATTTAAGTTCAATATGTTCTTGTTTGGCCTCATCATTAGAACTTTGGTAAAATTGGCCACCATTGAAAGCTGGCAGTCTAGGATACTGCCCCAAACTGTGCCCACTAGTACCCACCTTTTTCTTCCTCATTGATATCTGATTAGAGCTTAAGGTGGCCATACACGTAACGATCTGCTCACCTGGCGAGGTCGTCAAGCGAGCGGATCTTCTCCCAATATCCCCACCTACAGTTGGGCCAGATATCTGTCTAGAAGGCCATTCGTTGCTGCCCCTACACCGGCCGATAAGCTGCCGAATTGGTCCAAGGGACCGATATCGGCAGCTACAATCGGCCTGTGTATGGGGGCCTTAAGTCAGTTATTGATAATATTGGGAATAAAGTCCATTTATCCAAGGGCTACTTTGGGCAATTGATGTGGGGCTGTGGTCTTGGGCAAGTTCCTTCTAGTGTTCTTTACAACCGGAACATATTATTATCAAAAACCATTCCATAAGATCTTCTTTTTAAAAATTCTAATCTCTTCCCCTAGTTTTAGAGTCTGTCTTTCTCCAATCAGAGCCATCGCACTGGGATTGGGGGTAAAACAGAGACCCATAAGACTGGAATGAACATTATATCCAACCTTTAGTATTTTTGTGCCAGTCCCAAGCCCTTCATGATGGCTGAAGAAGAATAAAGAAGGGTTGGAACCCAACAAGAGCAGATACAGAGGGGCTGATGTGTGGGTAAGAACAAGAGACAATTGAGCATGGATTTTTCCATATTTTTCCATTATTGAAATGAAAAGACCAACCCTTCCAGATACCTCCGCTGTCTCTCAGTCAGCCCCCGGTGGGTTTGTCCCTAATGAGTGACTCTGGAGGGCTCTAAGGTCCTACACTGAAATATCTGCTTGTTTAGTGAGATGGCCAAAGGAACATACCTTTCCCCCATATGCACACGTTGAGGTGGCTGATATTGGATTGATCCAACTGTACGACTCTTTGGTTAAATGTTCAGATAACATTGACAGGATTCAGGCTGTGGAGGAAGGACCACATCAAAGAGCCAATGCTCTCCTCACCCCGGTAGGATTTTTAAACTGAGCCAATGGATATCAGTCAGCAGGCCGACTAAGGGCCCCATACACAGGCTGTCCATCGGCAGCTTTATAGGAAAGTCATTTTGGCATTTTACTGCCAATAGAGTCGCCACATTAGTGCCACCTAGAACACTATATTTATTCAACAGAAAGCTTTACCATAGCTGAGTAACAGCCATAGAAGCTTCCTCTGATAGCAGCTGCCATTTTAGCTTGGTCTTGGTAGCTTCCTGCTGCAGCTGTAGCCATTGGAAGCTCAGATCACACATTCCTAAGGGAGGGGGGAGTGAGTTCCTATGCATTCTTATAGGAGGGGGGAGCAGGAGAGGGGAGAGAACTGAGCAGACTCAAGCCCCAAACCTGAAGGAGTCCTAAAAGAGAGGAAGTCTGATACAGAAGAACATGTTTACAAAAAAGGAGACAAGAAATCCTGTGTTTCTTTTGATAGAGGACTCCGTGCAGCGTTTCTTATACTTATGGCTGTATTTATATAGACCTTTCTGATAAAGCTTACTGAGTTTTTACCTTTCTTTCTCCTTTAGTCGGCCCACGTATGGCTACCTTAAGGCTGATGCATTTGATATTTAAGTCTTGGCATTCCCGTTGGATATCAGCTTGGGGCCTTCAACATATATTAATGATGTTCCCCATCAGACGAGCAATGCATCTTGCTGTGAAATATGGTCCTTTCCCAGCCCCCGGATACTTAAATATCAGATCAGCCTGATGTGGCATATTACTTACTGTACCTGGCCAATTGGAAAAAGGTTGTCCATTTGGCCAGTGCCGACCTACCTATGCACGGGCAGCTATAGACACATATAAATACCTACCCGCAAGGCTGTGAGCGAGCAGCACCTTTATATAAAGTTGTAGATAATCCCCAAACCACTGGAAGCGAATGAAACAATGTGAGTGGGTTTACAAGTGGCGCCCCCCCCTGGCCCTGCACTTCACTGCTTCTTCCTCACTCTCTCAGGGGCCCGAAGGGGAAACAATCAGCGGTGATTCATTGGGCTGCGAGGGATGAGTCAGTACTTGGTTATAACTCGCCTCCCAGGATGCAGCACTTTCATAGAAATATTCATTGCTTCTTATCCACTGTTGCCTTGCTCTTGCTACTGACTCCTGAATAATGTCTGAGCCTCAGCGAGTGAGATGAGCGTGATGGGGAAATGTAGGCGGGGGGGTACAGTATGGGGGTACAGCTTATTGTGTGCCCAGAACATTCCTTCTCTGTATATTTGTATTTATACATATGGGTAGGAGGTGCCATAGTGTTTCCCTTAGACAGTACAGTATGGGGGTACAGCTTATTGTGTGCCCAGAACATTCCTTCTCTGTATATTTGTATTTATACATATGGGTAGGAGGTGCCATAGTGTTTCCCTTAGACAGTACAGTATGGGGGTACAGCTTATTGTGTGCCCAGAACATTCCTTCTCTGTATATTTGTATTTATACATATGGGTAGGAGGTGCCATAGTGTTTCCCTTAGACAGTACAGTATGGGGGTACAGCTTATTGTGTGCCCAGAACATTCCTTCTCTGTATATTTGTATTTATACATATGGGTAGGAGGTGCCATAGTGTTTCCCTTAGACAGTACAGTATGGGGGTACAGCTTATTGTGTGCCCAGAACATTCCTTCTCTGTATATTTGTATTTATACATATGGGTAGGAGGTGCCATAGTGTTTCCCTTAGACAGTACAGTATGGGGGTACAGCTTACAGTGGTGTCAATTTCGGCTCCATGGTTTGGGGACAGAGTTACAAAATTTGCACCAAGGCCTATAGATCCCTAGTTATGCCAATGGGTGCTTTCCCTGAGCAGGGGAGCTGCCATACTGCATTACCCTGTAGAACTAGACACCCAAGTGGTACTGCCCTGGCTACATGGGCCCCCAGCATGCCGCTTAGTTACAGTTTACGGCTTTAAATAGACACCGATCACGACATATAAAAAAAAAAGTGCAGAAAATGGAAGTTTTTGTTCCCCGTAATTGAATCCATATTGTGAAAATCTAAACGGTTATTGATTGAGCAGCAGCAGCATTCAGCAGGCAGCGATTTCATTATCGGAACAATGATTTTAATTGCTCCGAACAGAGGTTTGTGGCTCGGCACAGATCATAAACTGCAAACTGATTTTATTTGCTGCGTCCCCTCCATCTCTGCCCTGGGCTTAACGATACCCAGAACGTATAATACATGCACCGAACCCACAAATATTAATTGTAAAACCAATGTCTTTTTTTTGTGGACTGGACAAGCAGTAGAGCAGCTCCCACCCATATGTATAAATACAAATATACAGAGAAGGAATGTTCTGGGCACACAATAAGCTGTACCCTCATACTGTACTGTCTAAGGGAAACACTATGGCACCCCCTACCCATATGTATAAATACAAATATACAGAGAAGGAATGTTCTGGGCACACAATAAGCTGTACCCCCATACTGTACTGTCTAAGGGAAACACTATGGCACCTCCTACCCATATGTATAAATACAAATACACAGAGAAGGAATGTTCTGGGCACACAATAAGCTGTACCCCCATACTGTACTGTCTAAGGGAAACACTATGGCACCTCCTACCCATATGTATAAATACAAATATACAGAGAAGGAATGTTCTGGGCACACAATAAGCTGTACCCCCATACTGTACTGTCTAAGGGAAACACTATGGCACCCCCTACCCATATGTATAAATACAAATATACAGAGAAGGAATGTTCTGGGCACACAATAAGCTGTACCCTCATACTGTACTGTCTAAGGGAAACACTATGGCACCCCCTACCCATATGTATAAATACAAATATACAGAGAAGGAATGTTCTGGGCACACAATAAGCTGTACCCCCATACTGTACTGTCTAAGGGAAACACTATGGCACCCCCTACCCATATGTATAAATACAAATATACAGAGAAGGAATGTTCTGGGCACACAATAAGCTGTACCCCCATACTGTACTGTCTAAGGGAAACACTATGGCACCTCCTACCCATATGTATAAATACAAATATACAGAGAAGGAATGTTCTGGGCACACAATAAGCTGTACCCCCATACTGTACTGTCTAAGGGAAACACTATGGCACCTCCTACCCATATGTATAAATACAAATACACAGAGAAGGAATGTTCTGGGCACACAATAAGCTGTACCCCCATACTGTACTGTCTAAGGGAAACACTATGGCACCTCCTACCCATATGTATAAATACAAATATACAGAGAAGGAATGTTCTGGGCACACAATAAGCTGTACCCCCATACTGTACTGTCTAAGGGAAACACTATGGCACCTCCTACCTTTGCTATTTTTAAGCTCTTGTCCTAATCAGAAAGCAGCTCAGGTCAGATTCATACAGATATATATATATATATACAGTATATACAGCTGTGTGGGGGAATGGGAGCGATTGGCCGATGCGCAGTAACTTTACTCCTTATCCAGTAAATCTCCTGACATTTAAACAAATGAAACCCACTCATCAGATAAATCATCCAGGGTTTATTTTTTATCTGCTCCCAACGCCAATAGAAAATGGCAATCACAGCTCATTATACCCGCTAATCAATAGCCGCACGTCCCCCGGCTCTTTCCCTGGTGTAATTGCTGTGTGGAGCCGGGATGTGGCCAGACTGGGTTAGAAAAAAGGCAAAATCCATCTCTTTGCAACAGAAAAGAAACCGCTAATAAGGAAGGGGGTGATTTATAAGGATATGCCGTGTTTTTATTTCTTTTACTGCAGATAAAAACTGAGAATCTGCACAATTCCCCCCTTTTCAATTCAGTTTCTGCGCTGGGTTAGTTGTGTGTGTGCTGCCCCTGCTGAGCTTTCTTATCTCCCCCACACACAATGCTGCTTTACAGAGCAGGACGTCTATAACCAAACACTCTAATGTCAAGTATGGGGGCAGGGTCAGACTTGGAAACACGGGTTCAGTTCGGTTGCCCCTCCCTTTGCTGCTATAACTGCCCCTGCCCTTCTGGGAAGGTTCCCACTAGATGTTGGAACAGTGTTGCTGGGAGTTGCTCCCATTCAGCCACAAGAGCATTAGTGAGGTTGGGCAGTGATGTTGGGGATCAGGCTCACAGTCGGGGTTCCATCCCACAGGGGTTCAGTTGGGTTGCCCCTCCCCTTGCTGCTATAACTGCCCCTGCCCTTCTGGGAAGGTTCCCACTAGATGGTGGAACAGTGTTGCTGGGAGTTGCTCCCATTCAGCCACAAGGGCATTAGTGAGGTTGGGCAGTGATGTTGGGGATCAGGCTCACAGTCGGGGTTCCATCCCACAGGGGGTCAGTTGGGTTGCCCCTCCCTTTGCTGCTATAACTGCCCCTGCCCTTCTGGGAAGGTTCCCACTAGATGGTGGAACAGTGTTGCTGGGAGTTGCTCCCATTCAGCCACAAGGGCATTAGTGAGGTTGGGCAGTGATGTTGGGGATCAGGCTCACAGTCGGGGTTCCATCCCACAGGGGGTCAGTTGGGTTGCCCCTCCCTTTGCTGCTATAACTGCCCCTACCCTTCTGGGAAGGTTCCCACTAGATGGTGGAACAGTGTTGCTGGGAGTTGCTCCCATTCAGCCACAAGGGCATTAGTGAGGTTGGGCACTGATGTTGGGGATCAGGCTCACAGTCGGGGTTCCATCCCACAGGGGTCAGTTGGATTGCCCCTCCCTTTGCTGCTATAACTGCCCCTACCCTTCTCCGAAGGAACTATTCCGGCTTTTTACCAATGAAGAGGTTTTGACCTGTCTATAGTTTATATATAGTGTACTTCCCCTTTAAATTCTAGGCGGGTTACAAGGTTCCGTCGAGCATCGCTTTTATCAATGGATCGCGCTCTCCCCCTTTCATATAAATTGCGTCTCTTCCATCCCGGGAACAATATCAGCCATTTGGAGTGATTAAGGAGCTCTCGTTAGCCGCCATTGTGCGCCCGTTCCTCTGACCAGCGGTGATGTTATCTCGCTCCTGTAATTATTGTGTGAGTAGATCAGTAACGTCCCTCACAAAAGGGAATAATATTCGCGCGGCAGGTTATTATCTGAATGGAGCGCGGCGCCAGAATAGATCAAATGATCTCTAAAGCGGACCTGAACCGCGTCTATGAAAACACATCATTAATGACAAAAAGCCGGTGCCGCTCGGAGCCCGTTGCTGGGTTATTAAGTTCCGCACTTTCTAATGACGTCCTTTCCCCTAATCACATTCCCTGGCGGGTATCAGGCTTCTGGGGGGGGGGTCGCCAAATGCACCGGGGGCCTCATTCACCAACCTCAGGGGTGTAAAGGGCGGAGCCCTAACAGCACAATAGCGGCCCCTCGGGGCACTTATGGACCCTTTGGGTGCAGACTGGAACCCTAAGTGGCCCCATAACACTAGTGGCCCCCTAGTTTGTGCTGCTCAGTCAGTTGCACTCTATTTCAGGGGTACACACCACTTTGCCCCAGGGTGCAAATAGCCGGGCTCCAGTGCCAGAGGCTTTCCCAGCTCCCCGTGTCCGTATTTGGTGCCGATGTTGTTGCTTTTTTACCAGACTGCCCCATTGGGGGTATCAGCGTTTCTCCCACTGCTCGTTGGAGCATTAGGACGCGGCCAAACAATCCATTTGGGGGCAGGATGGAACCCTAAGGGACCCTTGGCCAATAAGATACAGCTGGCCATACACAGGCTCATATCAGCTCCCCCAGAACCTTATTGGCACACGTATGGGGCCTTTCCAATATGATTTTTTTGCTGAAAACTGGTTGCCGGCCCATTGGGAAAGGCACATTTTGCACAATTTGTCTCGCTTTCACATTGCATTGCAGGATATTAGACCCTGCACGATACAGAACCCTAATGTCCCAACTGTCACACTGAATCCCCCCCTACTGCTACACTGCAGAACCCTAATGTCCCAACTGTCACACTGAATCCCCACCTACTGCTACACTGCAGAACCCTAATGTCCCAACTGTCACACTGAATCCCCCCCTACTGCTACACTGCAGAACCCTAATGTCCCAACTGTCACACTGAATCCCCACCTACTGCTACATTGCAGAACCCTAATGTCCCAACTGTCACACTGAATCCCCCCCACTGCTACACTGCAGAACCCTAATGTCCCAATTGTCACACTGAATCCCCACCTACTGCTACACTGCAGAACCCTAATGTCCCAACTGTCACACTGAATCCCCACCTACTGCTACACTGCAGAACCCTAATGTCCCAACTGTCACACTGAATCCCCCCCTACTGCTACACTGCAGAACCCTAATGTCCCAAATGTCACACTGAATCCCCACCTACTGCTACACTGCAGAACCCTAATGTCCCAACTGTCACACTGAATCCCCACCTACTGCTACACTGCAGAACCCTAATGTCCCAACTGTCACACTGAATCCCCCCCTACTGCTACACTGCAGAACCCTAATGTCCCAACTGTCACACTGAATCCCCCCCTACTGCTACACTGCAGAACCCTAATGTCCCAACTGTCACACTGAATCCCCCCCTACTGCTACACTGCAGAACCCTAATGTCCCAACTGTCACACTGAATCCCCCCCTACTGCTACACTGCAGAACCCTAATGTCCCAACTGTCACACTGAATCCCCCCCTACTGCTACACTGCAGAACCCTAATGTCCCAACTGTCACACTGAATCCCCACCTACTGCTACACTGCAGAACCCTAATGTCCCAACTGTCACACTGAATCCCCCCCTACTGCTACACTGCAGAACCCTAATGTCCCAACTGTCACACTGAATCCCCACCTACTGCTATACTGCAGAACCCTAATGTCCCAACTGTCACACTGAATCCCCCCCTGCTGCTACACTGCAGAACCCTAATGTCCCAACTGTCACACTGAATCCCCACCTACTGCTACACTGCAGAACCCTAATGTCCCAACTGTCACACTGAATCCCCACCTACTGCTACACTGCAGAACCCTAATGTCCCAACTGTCACACTGAATCCCCACCTACTGCTACACTGCAGAACCCTAATGTCCCAACTGTCACACTGAATCCCCACCTACTGCTACACTGCAGAACCCTAATGTCCCAACTGTCACACTGAATCCTCACCTACTGCTACACTGCAGAACCCTAATGTCCCAACTGTCACACTGAATCCCCCCCACTGCTACACTGCAGAACCATCTGTACCACAAACCTTTGCAAACAAACCCTGTCTCCCTATGACCCGGGTGCCACGCTCTTTGTTGGAATATTGTGCAGGGAACCGAGGGGTTAACCCCACCTGCCTGCCCAAGGATTGGGGGTGCCCCCGTGCCGGTGTTTGTATTTACTCCTCGCAGTCTCGCTGGCGCATTAAATCCCCACTTACCGCCGTGTTGGTTTTGAAGAGCAGCAATAGGCTGAATAATGCATGGGCCCTTTATCTGCTGATTAGATGTTATTAGCATGTATGAATGATTGATGGCGCCGCCGCAGTGCTGATTGTTTCATCCCCCGGCCTCCATTCTCTCTCCCCATTGTGGGCCGGGAAGTGGCACTTCAGCGCCGGAAAATAGGTTTTAATTATTGAATGTTCTACCAGCTCCGCTTTGATATGACATGAAAGCCTGATGGAGACGCAGAACAGTTTCTTATCCTCATATTAACCAGAGTCGGCCCAGCCGAGCCTCCCCCTGGGTGCGGGGTTCCACTCCCAGCATCCTCTCTGCCTTCTGCTGGGAGTTTTACAAGGGACCCTTAACCTTTAATATAACATAGGACTTAAGTGCAAACACTTCACATTGCACTCCAGTAGCCTCTTAGCAAGGGCGGCTTCCCTGGGGCCCCACAGAGCAACAATGGGAAGGCAAAATTCAGCAGGAACAGCCCCCTAGGTTTGCTCATAGCCTGTACAGAGAGATACCATAAAACTATGGCACATAGGGATTCCCCTGTACTAAGCACAATTCAGCAGGAACAGCCCCCTAAGTTTGCCCATAGCCTGTACAGAGATACCATAAAACTATGGCACATAGGGATTCCCCTGTACTAAGCACAATTCAGCAGGAACAGCCCCCTAAGTTTGCTCATAGCCTGTACAGAGATACCATAAAACTATGGCACATAGGGATTCCCCTGTACTAAGCACAATTCAGCAGGAACAGCCCCCTAAGTTTGCTCATAGCCTGTACAGAGAGATACCATAAAACTTTGGCACATAGGGATTCCCCTGTACTAAGCACAATTCAGCAGGAACAGCCCCCTAAGTTTGCTCATAGCCTGTACAGAGAGATACCATAAAACTATGGCACATAGGGATTCCCCTGTACTAAGCACAATTCAGCAGGAACAGCCCCCTAAGTTTGCTCATAGCCTGTACAGAGAGATACCATAAAACTGTGGCACATAGGGATTCCCCTGTACTAAGCACAATTCAGCAGGAACAGCCCCCTAAGTTTGCTCATAGCCTGTACAGAGAGATACCATAAAACTATGGCACATAGGGATTCCCCTGTACTAAGCACAATTCAGCAGGAACAGCCCCCTAAGTTTGCTCATAGCCTGTACAGAGAGATACCATAAAACTATGGCACATAGGGATTCCCCTGTACTAAGCACAATTATGTCCCTTTAAAGAGAAAATAAAATATTTATGACAAAATGAATGGAATTGATTTCTGGCAGTGCTGCAGGCTAGGAAGGCAGATAGTGATTTCTTGCAGGGATGTAAAACAGGGAGATGCTTCCCTGGCAAATAATGAAATAAAAAAAAAAAAAGAAAATTAAATTGGGGCTGTAAGTTGCACCTATTTACATACATCTAAGCCTGACCAGTGCCAAAAATATTTTGCCCACTTTGTAACAGAGATTATCTATTTAAATTGCTGTGGAAAAAGGCAGTGATAGGTTAATGGGATCCCCCACTGCGTGAGTCAATGCGAGTAACTGGCCGGCTGATTGGCTGAGAGCCTTATAAACTGCACTGCCAGTTGCCCATAAACAGAGCTTATCCATATCAGGGGTACCGAGCCCGGTGCTGGGTGTGTGGGGTCCGTATCAGGGGTACCGAGCCTGGTGCTGGGTGTGTGGGGTCCATATCAGGGGTACCGAGCCCGGTGCTGGGTGTGTGGGGTCCGTATCAGGGGTACCGAGCCCGGTGCTGGGTGTGTGGGGTCCATATCAGGGTACCGAGCCGTGCTGGTGTGTGGGGGTCCGTGATCAGGGGTACCGAGCCCGTGCTGGTGTGTGGGGTCCGTATCAGGGGGTACCGAGCCCGGTGCTGGGTGTGTGGGCCCGTAATCAGGGGTACCGAGCCCGGGTGCTGGGTGGTGTGGGGTCCGTATCAGGGGTACCGAGCCCGGTGCTGGGTGTGTGGGGCCCGTATCAGGGGTTCCGAGCCTGGCGCTGGGTGTGTGGGGCCCGTATCAGGGGTACCGAGCCCGGGTGCTGGCGTGTGTGGGGTCCGTATCAGGGGTACCGAGCCCGGTGCTGGGTGTGTGGGGTCCGTATCAGGGGTACCGAGCCCGGTGCTGGGTGTGTGGAGTCCGTATCAGGGGTACCGAGCCTGGTGCTGGGTGTGTGGGGTCCGTATCAGGGGTACCGAGCCCGGTGCTGGGTGTGTGGGGTCCGTATCAGGGGTACCGAGCCCGGTGCTGGGTGTGTGGGGCCCGTATCAGGGGTACCGAGCCCGGTGCTGGGTGTGTGGGGTCCGTATCAGGGGTACCGAGCCCGGTGCTGGGTGTGTGGGGTCCGTATCAGGGGTACCGAGCCCGGTGCTGGGTGTGTGGGGTCCGTATGAGGGGTACCGAGCCCGGTGCTGGGTGTGTGGGGTCCATATCAGGGGTACCGAGCTTGGTGCTGGGTGTGTGGGGTCCGTATGAGGGGTACCGAGCCCGGTGCTAGAACTAATTAGGTATGCATACACTTTCAGCCTATAGGAAAGCTGGGTGCATTTGGTGAGTGTGCCCCCAGGTTGGACAGGGTGTTGGTCAATGCCATAAAGCTCCGGGGCAGTTCAATCAGTTTGTGGGAGTGAGTGGGTGGCAGCCAGCATCCCTGCCTTCCTCCTCCTCCTCGGCTGGCAGTTTGATAGATCCCAGTGTCAGTTGGCTCGGGCTCAGGCTGGAACAGCTCAGCAGATTTAATGACTTTAACACTTACAAATATAAATTGTTGTCAGCGCCACCCCCGCATCTTGGTTCTGCCCGAGCACTGAATGGCACGGAACTGGTCAGGAAACTGGTCATTCCTGTATCACGTTGGGCAAACACCTGTTGCCCTCCCCATGCCAGCCTTGTGCCGTTATCCGACCAATCCCGCGTGCCCAGGCGCCCTACTGGCCAATAGGATTTACTTTAAACACTAAGGAAAAAGCCTTCTTGGCACAGGATACCGGCCATGGTGCTTCTTGGCACTGCCATCATGCTTAGGGGTCTGTGTGCCCAAATCACAGGACGTCCCCCTGGCATTTAATTTATTGGTCAGTAGTTGGAGAGAATTTAACCCCTAACCATCCCTAACCAACCATCTGGAGCCCTTCATCTGTTGTTGATCTGAAACTCCTGATTCCTTTATATCAATGTTGCCTAAATGCCAGCTCCCACTGTCAGCCAAGAGACTGACAGTTGGGCAACAGTGATATAAAGAATAGGCTGGCAGTTGGGCAGCAGTGATATAAAGAATAGGCTGGCAGTTGGGCAGCAGTGATATAAAGAATAGGCTGGCAGGTGGGCAACAGTGATATAAAGAATAGGCTGACAGTTGGGCAACAGTGGTATAAAGAATAGGCTGACAGTTGGGCAGCAGTGATATAAAGAATAGGCTGACAGTTGGGCAACATTGATATAAAGAATAGGCTGGCAGTTGGGCAACAGTGATATAAAGAATTGGCTGGCAGTTGGGCAGCAGTGATATAAAGAATAGGCTGGCAGTTGGGCAACAGTGGTATAAAGAATAGGCTGGCAGTTGGGCAGCAGTGATATAAAGAATAGGCTGACAGTTGGGCAACATTGATATAAAGAAAAGGCTGGCAGTTGGGCAACAGTGATATAAAGAATTGGCTGGCAGTTGGGCAACAGTGATATAAAGAATAGGCTGGCAGTTGGGCAGCAGTGATATAAAGAATAGGCTGACAGTTGGGCAACATTGATATAAAGAAAAGGCTGGCAGTTGGGCAACAGTGATATAAAGAATAGGCTGGCAGTTGGGCAACATTGATTTAAAGAATAGGCTGACAGTTGGGCAACAGTGATATAAAGAATTGGCTGGCAGTTGGGCAGCAGTGATATAAAGAATAGGCTGACAGTTGGGCAACAGTGGTATAAAGAATAGGCTGGCAGTTGGGCAGCAGTGATATAAAGAATAGGCTGACAGTTGGGCAACATTGATATAAAGAAAAGGCTGGCAGTTGGGCAACAGTGATATAAAGAATTGGCTGGCAGTTGGGCAACAGTGATATAAAGAATAGGCTGGCAGTTGGGCAGCAGTGATATAAAGAATAGGCTGACAGTTGGGCAACATTGATATAAAGAAAAGGCTGGCAGTTGGGCAACAGTGATATAAAGAATAGGCTGGCAGTTGGGCAACATTGATTTAAAGAATAGGCTGACAGTTGGGCAACAGTGATATAAAGAAAAGGCTGGCAGTTGGGCAACAGTGATATAAAGAATAGGCTGACAGTTGGGCAACAGTGATATAAAGGATAGGCTGGCAGTTGGGCAACAGTGATATAAAGGATAGGCTGGCAGTTGGGCAACAGTGATATAAAGAATAGGCTGGCAGTTGGGCAACAGTGATATAAAGAATAGGCTGGCAGTTGGGCAACAGTGATATAAAGAATAGGCTGGCAGTTGGGCAACAGTGATATAAAGAATAGGCTGGCATTTGGGCAACATTGATATAAAGAATAGGCTGGCAGTTGGGCAACATTGATATAAAGAATAGGCTGGCAGTTGGGCAACAGTGATATAAAGAATAGGCTGGCAGTTGGGCAACAGTGATATAAAGAATAGGCTGACAGTTGGGCAACAGTGATATAAAGAATATGTTTCCTCATCTTGCCCTACAGGCTCCCTTTTTTCCTACCCATAGCTGCTCCTCCGAGTCGCCCCACAGTGCAGCAGCCGCCCCTACTCGGAACCCCCCAAGCCCAGCCCTGCCGGTACCGGTACCGGTACTCCCATCATTCTTTATTTGCAGCCGGAGCTTTTATCCATCACCGCCGCGGAGTCCCCCCCACTCTGAGCGAGTTGGTTATAAATAGGCACCGAGATCTCCATCTTTACTGAATTAGAAGCCGCCCGTGCTGCCTGCGAGATGCACATCAGATGCAGGGAATTCTCACTTAATGGGAAGCAGATCATTTATCATGAGGGTGGGGGGTGCTGGGTACTGGAGGGGGGGGGCTTCTCCTGCCTTTATCTATACTTTCCCGTATTCTGGGGACTCCACAGCCTCGTTTCATTGCATTGAGCACTTACCCATATTCCCCTAACGGGAAGTCTCCGGCCGGCCAATGATTAGGGAGTTCCTACAGACTGTAGGTACCTGTAAGTGCCCCTAGTCTCTAGCAGAGGGGTCCAAAGGGAACTTCAGGGTACTGAGTAGTTGCCTGCAGGGCGGGGGTCCCCGGGCAGTGCCAGAACAATAGAACCCCAAGAATATTAAGGGACCCTAACCAGGGATTACAAAAGATGTTTCTGCCCCTGGTAGTGGGTTCACGGGGGAAAAAAGCCCTTCTGTCCTCTCTGTGGCCTACAACTGCCCCACTTGGGGTTGCCACCCTTATGCCAATCCCTAGAGCCAACTTCGGACTGAACACTTACCCATATTCCCCTAATGGAACGTCTCCGGGCCGGCCAATGATTAGGGAGTTCCTACAGAATGTTGGTACCTGTAAGTGTCCCTAGTCTCTAGCAGAGGGGTCCAAAGGGTACTGAGTAGTTGCTTGCCCAGGCAGTGCCAGAACAATAGAACCCCAAGAATATTTCTATAGATACTTCTGCCCCTAGTAGTGGCCCTTCTGTCCTCCCTGTGGCCTACAACTGCCCCAGTTGGGGTTGGCACCCTTGAGCCAACGTCGGACTGGGCCCCAGTGGCCCAGATCCGATCCCCCCCGGGGCGGTCACACTATCCTTCCCCCGACGTGCCGCAGGTAAGTTTCTTTTAGGAACTCTCGGGGGATGGGGTCGGTGGGTGTTGGAGGAATCTAGGGGGGGTGAAGGCAGCGGGGCCACTGGGGGGTGCAGGTGCCCCTGAAGCAGAAGCCCCGGTGGGCCCTGCACCCCCCAGTCCGACCCTGCCTGGAGCCATTTTCTTTATCCCTGGCCCCGGCATCACATACCCGGCTATTGGCCACCGGCTTCTATTAATTATAATTTGGTATTTAAAGCTTCTGCACTGAAGTTGCCCAATTGCTAAAAAGGCATCGATGTGGCACAGACACTGGCGCTTTATCGCTTATTACTGGGCACATTATATGGCAATAACGTCGGCTTAATGCACCTTCTCTGTGCGCCGTGTCCCTGCTCAGTGATGGGATATTATTCTTCTCCGCGCAGCAAAAGCCATTACAGGAGCACAATGCGTCTCACTCGCGGTGATTGGCAGCGTCGCTCTCCCTGCTATCCCACAGCCCCAGTCCCTTCCCAGAGGCTATTATCCCCCCACTGCTACTATAGGCACCATCTCTCCCTACTATACCTGCTATCCCACAGCCCCAGTCCCTTCCCAGAGGCTATTATCCCACTGCTACTATAGGCACCATCTCTCCCTACTATACCTGCTATCCCACAGCCCTAGTCCCTTCCCAGAGGCTATTATCCCCCCACTGCTACTATAGGCACCATCTCTCCCTACTATACCTGCTATCTCACAGCCACAGTCCCTTCCCAGAGGCTATTATCCCCCCACTGCTACTATAGGCACCATCTCTCCCTACTATACCTGCTATCCCACAGCCCCAGTCCCTTCCCAGAGGCTATTATCCCCCCACTGCTACTATAGGCACCATCTCTCCCTACTATAACCTGCTATCCCACAGCCCCAGTCCCTTCCCAGAGGCTATTATCCCCCCACTGCTACTATAGGCACCATCTCTCCCTACTATACCTGCTATCCCACAGCCTCAGTCCCTTCCCAGAGGCTATTATCCCCCCACTGCTACTATAGGCACCATCTCTCCCTACTATACCTGCTATCCCACAGCCCCAGTCCCTTCCCAGAGGCTATTATCCCCCACTGCTACTATAGGCACCATCTCTCCCTACTATACCTGCTATCCCACAGCCCCAGTCCCTTCCCAGAGGCTATTATCCCCCCACTGCTACTATAGGCACCATCTCTCCCTACTATACCTGCTATCCCACAGCCCCAGTCCCTTCCCAGAGGCTATTATCCCCCCACTGCTACTATAGGCACCATCTCTCCCTACTATACCTGCTATCCCACAGCCCCAGTCCCTTCCCAGAGGCTATTATCCCACTGCTACTATAGGCACCATCTCTCCCTACTATACCTGCTATCCCACAGCCCCAGTCCCTTCCCAGAGGCTATTATCCCCCCACTGCTACTATAGGCACCATCTCTCCCTACTATACCTGCTATCCCACAGCCCCAGTCCCTTCCCAGAGGCTATTATCCCACTGCTACTATAGGCACCATCTCTCCCTACTATACCTGCTATCCCACAGCCCCAGTCCCTTTCCAGAGGCTATTATCCCCCCACTGCTACTATAGGCACCATCTCTCCCTACTATACCTGCTATACCACAGCCCCAGTCCCTTCCCAGAGGCTATTATCCCCCCACTGCTACTATAGGCACCATCTCTCCCTACTATACCTGCTATCCCACAGCCCCAGTCCCTTCCCAGAGGCTATTATCCCACTGCTACTATAGGCACCATCTCTCCCTACTATACCTGCTATCCCACAGCCCCAGTCCCTTCCCAGAGGCTATTATCCCCCCACTGCTACTATAGGCACCATCTCTCCCTACTATACCTGCTATCCCACAGCCCCAGTCCCTTCCCAGAGGCTATTATCCCCCCACTGCTACTATAGGCACCATTACAATCACCAGCTTTCTTTCCCAGAACCCTTTGCTATTTATATTTACAAATAAGTAGAACAGTATAAATACTAGTACTTGTATAGGAAATATGAGGCTGTTGCAAATACCAGGATATTAATTCTGGGGTTCCTTTGAGACACTGCAAGGTTAAACAGATGCACAGAAATAATATGAAATTACTATGGGGAGGTGCAGTGTTTGGCTGAGAGTGCCCGGGGGGGTTGGCTGCGCTATAACAGAGGCTAAAAATGAAGCTGGAATCGGCGATGCCGGGCACGATTATTATTCAGACGTAATAGCCCCGGTGCCATTTGAGCGATCTGATGGATTAGGCTCGGTGCTCTAGGAAAACACTTGCATACTTCATGAAAAGTAATGAGTCTGCACCCAGCACAGGGAATTCCACTTATTAAGCAGAACCAAAGTGATCCGATGAATGAGAATCGGCGACTCGGTACCGTTGGAACAGAGAGCTGCCGGGCCAACCTGTGGAGCTTTAGAGGTGGCCGAAACGCAACTCCCAGCATCCCACCGATAGCCGCGAGGTGTCCCAGGGTGCAGGGAGTTGCAGTTTCCAATGGGATTTTGTGCCCTTGTTGTAAATGATGATGAATGAAGATGTTCCAAGGTAAATGATTGTGCTCTCTATGTATTCTGCACCGTCAGTTCTGACTCTTGAAACTGTGTGGCATCTTTCGACTTCTTCTACATTGTTTCAAAAGTCAGAAGCAGCAGTGCAGAAAGGGACAGACACTGCTTTCAGCAGCAATTACATTCACACATTAAGGCAATTAAAATGTATAATGAATATATATATATATAAAGGATCCCCTTTAATCTGTATCTTGTTGGATTCAGCCGACCCCAGGTCGGGTTTTTAGCCGGATATGATTCGCTGGCTCTCTGATGGAGGTTTATTGCTCGTTAGCAAACGAGCAGGGATCACTTGCCCTTTAAGGACGGTCGCTTGTTTGCGGCTCGGTTTCTGATTAACCCAAATGGGCTGTTTGTTTTTCCATTATGCCAATTTATGGCACTACAGGCCGGGCATTATTCTGTGCACAAAGCGCACCTTTTGTCTCCACTGCGCAAACATTGTTGTAATGAAGCACCCTTGTACAGTAACCCAACAAACACAGCTTGTAAACCCCCCCCCCCCCGGCAATCTGTTTGCTGATCATTTGTGTTCCCAAACCCATTCAACATGAAAAGGCTTCCGCTGGTCGTACCTGTGCCCTGGCACACACCTGAGCTTGCACCCTGTACTGCCCAGGGTTCCATAAGAAATGGGGGTGCCAGGCCGACCCCCTATCTTTTTTATTGGCAGCAGCCATGTAGTTTCGTCCCTGCCCCCCTGTATCTTCTGACAGGGATAGATACGCACCTTGGATATCCATGATTCCCTTTTCTCTGTAATAATAAAACAGTACCTGTACTTGATCCCAACTAAGATATAATTACCCCTTATTGGGGCAGAAGAGCCCTATTGGGTTTATTTAATGGTTAAATGATTCCCTTTTCTCTGTAATAATAAAACAGTACCTGTACTTGATCCCAACTAAGATATAATTACCCCTTATTGGGGCAGAACAGCCCTATTGGGTTTATTTAATGGTTAAATGATTCCCTTTTCTCTGTAATAATAAAACAGTACCTGTACTTGATCCCAACTAAGATATAATTACCCCTTATTGGGGCAGAACAGCCCTATAGGGTTTATTTCATGTTTAAATGATTCCCTTTTCTCTGTAATAATAAAACAGTACCTGTACTTGATCCCAACTAAGATATAATTACCCCTTATTGGGGCAGAACAGCCCTATTGGGTTTATTTAATGGTTAAATGATTCCCTTTTCTCTGTAATAATAAACCAGTACCTGTACTTGATCCCAACTAAGATATAATTACCCCTTATTGGGGCAGAACAGCCCTATTGGGTTTATTTCATGGTTAAATGATTCCCTTTTCTCTGTAATAATAAAACAGTACCTGTACTTGATCCCAACTAAGATATAATTACCCCTTATTGGGGCAGAACAGCCCTATTGGGTTTATTTAATGGTTAAATGATTCCCTTTTCTCTGTAATAATAAAACAGTACCTGTACTTGATCCCAACTAAGATATAATTACCCCTTATTGGGGGCAGAACAGCCCTATTGGGTTTATTTCATGGTTAAATGATTCCCTTTTCTCTGTAATAATAAAACAGTACCTGTACTTGATCCCAACTAAGATATAATTACCCCTTATTGGGGGCAGAACAGCCCTATTGGGTTTATTTCATGGTTAAATGATTCCCTTTTCTCTGTAATAATAAAACAGTACCTGTACTTGATCCCAACTAAGATATAATTACCCCTTATTGGGGCAGAACAGCCCTATTGGGTTTATTCAATATTTAAATGATTTTTAACAAACTTAAGTTATGGAGATCCAAATTATGGAAAGATCCCTTATCCGGAAAACCCCAGGTCCTTTCAGCTGAAGGGATGGGCACTATTACAGTGTATTGTAGCCCCGAGGGAGCTGATCATGGAATCCCTGTATCCTGGGAATGGGTGCATCTGCCTCATACGGACGCCCCTGCGCGGCTGCATTGTTTGCACGCCCAGAGATGCGCTGTTTTATTGCTATAGGAAAATATTTACCTTTCATTTACCTTACAAATGGCTGTGAGCATAAGTGCTGTACTGGGCTGCTCTGAGAGCTTAATGGGCTCAAATTACCCCTCACTTTCTTCAGTTAAAATGTATACATTGACTACTGAGTCTTAACTGCTCTTATACATAGGGGAAGCCCTCACCCAGCCCTGGACTGAGCTTCACAATAGACCCTGGAATTCCAAGTACACAGCGGCCCAAACAGCCCCCATCAGCCTTATAAATAGTGAATATGGCAACTTACAGCAGCCCCCCTGGCATTTGCCTGAACCCCCAGATTCCTGCCCTCACCATTCAGGATACTGTAGTACTGTACATTAATGAAGATTTAGTGAATCCCAACATTAAAACATATATAACATATAAAATCCAGGCCACAGAAACCTTTGTACATATATCGAAGAATTTCTACCCCTGCAAGCTGCCATTAGAGTGCGCTAGTCCCGCCCACTGCTCAAGTCACTGACTCTCTGCCCCTCCCCCTGTCAGCTACAACAGTTTTATAGCCTGACCCTCTGGGTTTAATATACAAAAGAGTGAAGGTTCCTAAATAAATAACTAACAGAGTCCTAAAGGTGAAGACACACAGAGCTACTAGTAGCAGCTACTTGTCGTGGCTACTAAAACAGACAGTGCTGATCATTTACTGATAATTGTCTCTCTGTGTGTTTCAGCGGAGGCAGTTCTCAGTATTGTCTATGGCAGGGGATTTTCTGGCGTTTAGTAGCCGGTACAAGTAGCTGCTACTAGTAGCTCTGTGTGTCTTCACCACAAAACCAGCGGAGCAACTAAACCCCACCCCACATTTTTGGTAAACACTGTCTGTCTGTCTGTATATAAATATATTTATTTATTTTTGATCTCCCTGTGGCCATAGGGGAGTCAGCTGGGGACTCATTTATCCGCCGTTGCTTATTAATCCCAGGCAGGAGGCGGCGGATAGAAAAGCCGTGCGCTCAGCACATTAGCCCCTTCTTCCCCCTGTCACAATGATGATAGCCTGCAGTCGCACAGGTAACACCCCCCGAGGGCTGAAATTTATTATAAATCACTATGAATAGCGCGGAGCAAAGTGACGGAGAATTCTCGGCCCTCGGGGAGGGAAGAAACATTTCATTTCTGTTTGATGCCGCTCGCTGGCGCCTCTGGGAGCCGTGTAGCTGCCGCCTTGGTGGGTGACCTCTCTGTTTATTGTTTATAGAATATAATTTCTAGCTGGATATTCCCAGTGTACGAGTCCTTTATCCTATATATTCTATTTACTCCCCATGATTTTATCTGTTTCTCTCCACCGTCTCCCTTTCCCCGTCGCCGTCAGTCAATCTCACAACTGCACTTCTCTGCAGCTCAGCAAGGTCTCCAAACGAGTGGATCTTTCCCCGATATGCCCACCTTGAGGCGATATCAGATTAGGCCTGAACGATTGGATGACATTGATGGGACACAAGCCACTGGGACAAGGGCCACATCAAAGAGCTTCAACACAAGGGCCAACAACGAGTTCCTCATCCTAAACTTGATGTGCAGGCAGATGTCAGTCAGGTTGGCCCTTCTGAGGGCCCCATACGTGGGCTGATAAGCTGGCCACATTAGCCCGTGCATGGCAGCCTTTAGTAACCTTTACTTTCCCAACTGGACCCTTCCATTTGTGGCTGCATATGCCCCCCCCCCCCCATACTTGCTCATCCCACATCTTGGACCTTACATTGCACTCCTTTTAGTCCCTTCATTTACCCTCCCATTTATTTCTCACTCTCTGATGAAAAGTCATTTGCCTGTGTCTGCAAGCATTATATGGGGCCAAGTAAGCAAAGTAAGTAAGCTTAATTAGAAAGGTTAATGTAAATACAGCCATAAGCACAGAAACGCTGCACTGAGTCTTCAATCAAAAGAAACACAGTTTTCTTGTCTCCTTTTGTGTATACATGTTCTTAGGGTATCTGACTTCCTCTCTCAGAAAAATCAGAATTTGCTCCCCCTTCCATCAGAATTCGCTCCCCCTTCCATCAGAAAATGCTCCTCCCCCCCAGCTCTGTGTAATCTGAGCTAGCAACAGCTGCAGCAGGAAGCTACTGAGACCAAGCTAAAATGGCAGCTGCTATCTTAAACAAACAGAGGGAGCTTCTAGGGCAGTTTACTCAGGTATGGTAAAGCTTTCTGCAGGATAAATATAACATTCTAGCTTGCACTCATGTGTCTATTGGCAGTAGAATGCGAAAATGCCTTTCCTTCTCCTTTAAAAAGACAATGGCCTCATTATGACCCGCTTTTTTTTATCTCATTCATCCTACCTGCCTGTAACACCCTACTTTCCTCTCACGTCTCCTAAGCTACTTATATGCCCACCCTTGCTTTTGTGACCACCTCAATATTCCAACACATTTTCCCATAGCTGAACAAACCCTACCCCCCTCCTATATAGCATATATATGTACATCCTCCAAAAGACTATCTCCTTCATATTATGTAGAGTTGCAACTTGCCATAATTGTCTGATGTCATAGAAAAGTTGCAGCCACTGCCATCTGTCTTCTGATCAATGGAGTTGTAACACAGATGGGATTATGAGTAATAAAGTTCGATGAAAGGCGTTATTGTACCAGTTGTTCATATGGCATTAAAAAAGCAACATACAAAATCTTCCATCAGCAGACGATGCGCGTGTTTATGCCAAGCGTGAAAATAAAACCCGCCACAGATAAACACAGAGTAGAAGCAGTGAGTAACTATACATGCCACGTTGCTTCAGGCCCTCTGAAATGCTTGTATTAGCCCACAAAATATTAATTCCAATACCAGTGACTAAAGCAGATACTGTTTGAGCAATATTTCATTTATTTCTCTCTCGCTCATCCCTAAGCAAGAGGGAAGTCAGTGAATTGGTGAAAAGGAAAGACGAGAAACAGTGACTGAAATGTTGACCTCCATGTTAGAGCAAGAATACGTAATATTTACCTTCATGGCACAGGAAGAGAAGCAACTTTGAATACTATCTTGGCCTCCATAGCAGAGCAAAAGCTGAAATGTTTATCTTCATGACTGTGCAAATCACCTTGACTGAAAAGCTAACTGTACAATAACTGGGCAAAAGACTGAAAAATTGATCTTAATGGCAGTGCAAGAAGATGTATCTTGGACTTCATTGTTGTCCTTCACCACTTTCAAGAAGAGTATCCACAAAATGGCTGCTACCCTTCTTGGCAGGCATGAACAGTAACCACAGTTGAGTGAAATTTTGACCTTTCTGACACTGCTGGATGACATTCTTGGCAGTAGATAAACAGTCAATAGAAGAGTAGTAATCACAATTGACTGAGATGGTCAGTCAGTAGAGGAAGAGTAACCATGATGGACTGGAAGGTTGACCTTTCTGACAGTGCTTGATGACATTCTTGGCAGTAGAAAAACTGTAAAACTGTCTGTAGAAGAGGAGTAACCACAATTGACTGAGATGGTCACCTTCTTGACAGTGCATGTTGATGTTCTTGCCAGTAGAAGAAGAGTAACCATGATTGACTGAAATTTTGACCTTTCTGACAGTGCTTGATGACATTTTTGGCTGTAGAAGAGGAGTAACTACAATTGATTGAGATGGTCACCTTCTTAACATTGCATGTTGATGTTCTTGCCAGTAGAAGAAGAGTAACCATGATTGACTGAAATTTTGACCTTTCTGACAGTGCTTGATGACATTTTTGGCTGTAGAAGAGGAGTAACTACAATTGATTGAGATGGTCGCCTTCTTGACAGTGCATGTTGATGTTCTTTCCAGTAGATGAATAGTCAGTAGAAGAAGAGTAACCACAAGTGACTGAAATGTTGACCTGTTGACTTTAATGGCAGTAGAAGAAGGGTAACCATGATTGACTGAAATGTTGACCTTCATGACAGTGCTTGGTGGCATTCTTGATAGTAGAAGAGCCAGTAGAAGAAGAGGAACCATGCTTGACTGAAATATTGACCTTCTTGACCGTGCATGATGATTTTCTTGGCAGTAGAAGAAGTCAGTTGAAGAGTAACCATGATTGACTAAAATGTTAACCTTCATGACATGCTGATGATGTTCTTGGTAGTAGAAGAAGAGCAGGCGGTAGAAGAAGAATAACCATGATTGACTAAAATATTGACCTTCTTGACAGTGCATGATGAGGTTCTTAGTAGCCGAAAAAGAGTCACTAGAAGAAGAGTAACCATGATTGACTGAAATGTTGACCTTTCTGACAGTGCTTGGTGGCATTCTTGATAGTAGAAGAGCCAGTAGAAGAAGAGGAACCATGCTTGACTGAAATATTGACCTTCTTGACCGTGCATGATGATTTTCTTGGCAGTAGAAGAAGTCAGTTGAAGAGTAACCATGATTGACTAAAATGTTAACCTTCATGACATGCTGATGATGTTCTTGGTAGTAGAAGAAGAGCAGACAGAAGAAGAAGAATTACCATGATTGAGTAAAATATTGACCTTCTTGACAGTTCATGATGAGGTTCTTAGTAGCCGAAAAAGAGTCACTAGAAGAAGAGTAACCATGATTGACTGAAATGTTGACCCTCTTGGCAGCAAATGATAACTTTCTTGAGTAGAAGAAGAGTCAGTAGACGAAGAGTAACCATAACTAACTGATATGTAGACCTTGTTAAACAATAGTGTTAGACCCACCTTCCTCATTAATTTGCACATATTATAACATTTATCTGCCGATAGAATACTTGGATATGGATAGAACACTAACCCCTATATGTAATAAAATGCACTAGGTTTGCCCAGGAGCAGTAACCCATAGCAACCAGTTTCGCTTTTACACAGGTAACCAGTAAATGCTGCCTGCTGATTGGTTGCTACGGGTTACTGCTCCTGGGAAAACATAGAGCCTTTTATTACATAACCCCATTACAGTCTGGCACCCGTTTCACTTTGCTGAAGGAGTCTTTTTGCCTCGCGCGTAACTGCGAGATGTAATTACTCACAGGGATATTTATTATTCTTATTGGACACATATATCACTTAAAGGCACTGCGTAGATGTAAGTACATTTTTCTGTCTCCAGAAGAGCTAAAATATTCATTTAAATTGCACCATAAAACTGTCCTCTGATAATGGACCCGTACATTAAATATGTAGAGAGGGGGATGTTCTGACTGGAGAGTAATTCTGCGCTTCTCCTATAGGAACCGACGGGTTTCTGGTCGCACCGCAGAGAAACATTGTACCTGCGCCGCGCAGCATGTCACGGTCCTTTAGAGAATCCATTATTCATTATGCAATGATATAACTTTCAGTCATTTGATGGAGAGAGATGGTGCTGGCTGGGAAGTGAGTTTGCTTTCTGTAGGCACGGAATGTCCCTCGCGGGGACCTGTAGGGGCAGCAAAGTAACAGAAGGGTTGTTGTTATGTGGAGTCTTCATCACTGAGAATAATACAGTGTTGTGCAGTCTGTTATAGTGAGTGTCTGCTGCGGTGCTGTATAGCGACCCAGTGCCTCGGTGCTGTATAGCGACCCAGTGCCACGGTGCTGTATAGGGACCCAGTGCCTCGGTGCTGTATAGCGACCCAGTGCCTCGGTGCTGTATAGCGACCCAGTGCCTCGGTGCTGTATAGCGACCCAGTGCCACGGTGCTGTATAGCGACCCAGTGCCACGGTGCTGTATAGCGACCCAGTGCCACGGTGCTGTATAGCGACCCAGTGCCTCGGTGCTGTATAGCGACCCAGTGCCTCGGTGCTGTATAGCGACCCAGTGCCTCGGTGCTGTATAGCGACCCAGTGCCGCGGTGCTGTATAGCGACCCAGTGCGGCGGTGCTGTATAGCGACCCAGTGCCTCGGTGCTGTATAGCGACCCAGTGCCACGGTGCTGTATAGGGACCCAGTGCCTCGGTGCTGTATAGCGACCCAGTGCCTCGGTGCTGTATAGCGACCCAGTGCCTCGGTGCTGTATAGCGACCCAGTGCCTCGGTGCTGTATAGCGACCCAGTGCCACGGTGCTGTATAGCGACCCAGTGCCACGGTGCTGTATAGGGACCCAGTGCCTCGGTGCTGTATAGCGACCCAGTGCCTCGGTGCTGTATAGCGACCCAGTGCCTCGGTGCTGTATAGCGACCCAGTGCCTCGGTGCTGTATAGCGACCCAGTGCCTCGGTGCTGTATAGGGACCCAGTGCCTCGGTGCTGTATAGCGACCCAGTGCCTCGGTGCTGTATAGCGACCCAGTGCCTCGGTGCTGTATAGCGACCCAGTGCCTCGGTGCTGTATAGCGACCCAGTGCCTCGGTGCTGTTATAGCGACCCAGTGCCTCGGTGCTGTATAGCGACCCAGTGCCTCGGTGCTGTATAGGGACCCAGTGCCTCGGTGCTGTATAGGGACCCAGTGCCTCGGTGCTGTATAGCGACCCAGTGCCGCGGTGCTGTATAGCGACCCAGTGCCTCTCGGTGCTGTATAGGGACCCAGTGCCTCGGTGCTGTATAGCGACCCAGTGCCTCGGTGCTGTATAGCGACCCAGTGCCGCGGTGCTGTATAGCGACCCAGTGCCGCGGTGCTGTATAGCGACCCAGTGCCTCGGTGCTGTATAGCGACCCAGTGCTGCGGTGCTGTATAGCGACCCAGTGCCGCGGTGCTGTATAGCGACCCAGTGCCGCGGTGCTGTATAGCGACCCAGTGCCTCGGTGCTGTATAGCGACCCAGTGCCTCGGTGCTGTATAGCGACCCAGTGCCGCGGTGCTGTATAGGGACCCAGTGCCTCGGTGCTGTATAGCGACCCAGTGCCTCGGTGCTGTATAGCGACCCAGTGCCGCGGTGCTGTATAGCGACCCAGTGCCTCGGTGCTGTATAGCGACCCAGTGCCGCGGTGCTGTATAGCGACCCAGTGCCTCGGTGCTGTATAGCGACCCAGTGCCTCGGTGCTGTATAGCGACCCAGTGCCGCGGTGCTGTATAGGGACCCAGTGCCTCGGTGCTGTATAGCGACCCAGGGCCGCGGTGCTGTATAGCGACCCAGTGCCACTATATATAGCAACCAATCAGCAGTTTGTTTTGAACACAAGCTGGAAAATTAAAGCAAAGATCTCATTGGTTGCTATTGGCGAGTGGGTTTGGGCAATGTTGATAAATCCTACATTTCCCTACACCCATTGTGACCTCCCTCACTGCCCTCTCTCTCCATGTCTCCCCTTTTTCCTCCCTTGCCTGTCCCACATACCGGAACTTTCCATCTTGCCCCCCCCCCCCCGGGAAGGTAAAGTGCGTCGCCGTTTCACACTCGCTCAAAGTGCTGACAAGTGTCTTAGGGAGTTTAATAGACTTCCCAAAGCAGAACATGGGCTTGAATATTCCGACCCAGTCAACTGTGTCTTCGGCTGCGACTGTTGAATAAATAAAGGCCCCACTAATGCTTTCGCTTGATTCTAGGGCATTAAAGCTACAGGCGTCACAGAGCTGGGACTGTGTTAGGGGGATATCAGGGTCCTGGGGGCCCCGCTCTTCCCTTGGGTTCATCACCCCTTGTCTTACTGCTCAGGGCAAGGCCAACCATGACCAGTGGCACGTTCTATAGTAAGATATGTAGCCTTGTTGGGGTACATGGGGCCCTAAAACACATATACGTTTGTACCTGTACTTAATCCCAACTAAGATATAATTACCCCTTATTGGGGCAGAACAGCCCTATTGGGTTTATTTCATGGTTAAATGATTCCCTTTTCTCTGTAATAATAAAACAGTACCTGTACTTGATCCCAACTAAGATATAATTACCCCTTATTGGGGCAGAACAGCCCTATTGGGTTTATTTAATGGTTAAATGATTCCCTTTTCTCTGTAATAATAAAACAGTACCTGTACTTGATCCCAACTAAGATATAATTACCCCTTATTGGGGGCAGAACAGCCCTATTGGGTTTATTTCATGGTTAAATGATTCCCTTTTCTCTGTAATAATAAAACAGTACCTGTACTTGATCCCAACTAAGATATAATTACCCCTTATTGGGGCAGAACAGCCCTATTGGGTTTATTTAATGGTTAAATGATTCCCTTTTCTCTGTAATAATAAAACAGTACCTGTACTTGATCCCAACTAAGATATAATTACCCCTTATTGGGGCAGAACAGCCCTATTGGGTTTATTTAATGGTTAAATGATTCCCTTTTCTCTGTAATAATAAAACAGTACCTGTACTTGATCCCAACTAAGATATAATTACCCCTTATTGGGGCAGAACAATCCTATTGGGTTTATTTAATGGTTAAATGATATACCCCCTTATCATAATACCAGCAAAATCAAACTGCCTCTTTGTTGCCATGGGTTACCGAAGATTCCTCAGCTTATATAATATTGGGAATAAAGGGGAGATATTACTGTAGTTCGATTCTATGAATTTGTTGCAAGTCTCCGTGCAGCGACTGTTACTGGGATATATATTGCCGTATATCAGGGCCACGCCGCGCGGGGACACAGACCGTATCTCTCCCCCCCGAAATGATTCTTATTTCTATTTATAAAGCTGTTTAACGTCACGGATATAATCCTGTTTCTGCCAGAACCTAGAAAGCTGAAAAATCCATCTCTGGACCCTGAGGCAGAACATGTGTTAGATTAAAGCCGACGCCATTGTCTCGCCGAGCAGCTCGCACTCACCCCGCGGCCCGAGTGCACGGGCGCCATTTTGTGTAATTGTTTCATTTCATTGGTTTCCCCCACAGTGTGAAGTGCGGCCGCCGTGTCCGAGCCGGGCAGCTGGGCCCCTATCCCCACAAATAAAATATTCAGATTAAAGCATTGGGCGGCTAATCTCCGTGTAGCAGCAGCTGGGAGCCGCATTTACTGCATCCGTACATTCCTTCCAAACAGATATCAACGCCGTAACTGGTGGAAATACTCCAAATAGAAGTGGGAAATTCATATAATATATAATATATAATATATATATAATATAATATAATTGGGCTTTGTACCCCTAGAATTAAAGAACTGCTTTGGCTGCAGTTGAGCAGCTGTGTTACCCCTACCCAACAAATAAAGGGTTAATGAAAATGATTTCATGCTAAAAACCAAACCAGGGTTGCCACCCATCTGGACTGCCCAGTTCAAAACTTTTAAATTCAGCCAATCACACCTGAGCAGCACTGTAACCACGCCCATGATGTCTTAACCCCACCCCATAACCCATGGCAACCAACTGGCAGTTTGATTTTGCTGGTATTATGATAAGGGGGTATATAATTTAACCATGAAATAAACCCAATAGGGCTGTTCTGCCCCAATAAGGGGTAATTATATCTTAGTTGGGATCAAGTACAGGTACTGTTTTATTATTACAGAGAAAAGGGAATCATTTAACCATTAAATAAACCCAATAGGGCTGTTCTGCCCCAATAAGGGGTAATTATATCTTAGTTGGGATCAAGTACAGGTACTGTTTTATTATTACAGAGAAAAGGGAATCATTTAACCATTAAATAAACCCAATAGGGTTGTTCTGCCCCCAATAAGGGGTAATTATATCTTAGTTGGGATCAAGTACAGGTACTGTTTTATTATTACAGAGAAAAGGGAATCATTTAACCATTAAATAAACCCAATAGGGCTGTTCTGCCCCAATAAGGGGTAATTATATCTTAGTTGGGATCAAGTACAGGTACTGTTTTATTATTACAGAGAAAAGGGAATCATTTAACCATGAAATAAACCCAATAGGGCTGTTCTGCCCCCAATAAGGGGTAATTATATCTTAGTTGGGATCAAGTACAGGTACTGTTTTATTATTACAGAGAAAAGGGAATCATTTAACCATTAAATAAACCCAATAGGATTGTCTCAGTATCTCACTGGCTCCACCCCTGCTGTCACTGACATCATCGGAACACCCTTTAGCCCGGTTTTAACTCCTAAACCAGGTATTAGTGGTCTAAAACTGCAAATATGTCAGAAACCACTAACCCCCTGTATCTGTACAGTATTGTTATTATTATATATGGAATGTTCAGCACTGTTCACTGTCAGGACAAGGCACTGGGACTGTGCAATAGTGTGTATAGTAGGACAGGATGATTTTGGAGAAGGGACTAAAACTGTGGGTGCAATAGGGACATGTCAGTAATACCGTAAAAAGCAGTTGAAGTAAAACTCCCAGCATCCCCCAAGATTAAATATTATAGGGGTGCAGCTGTTGTACTGCTGGTTGCATTATAAATTAACGTGGCCCCTGTGGCAATTTGCCGTCCTGGGAATCTTCACGGGCTGATTGTGTTATTGGCAGCAGAAAGCGGCCATATGTAATTTACTGTCACTCACAATCGGGATCCCTGCCCGCAGCCTATGAAATCTTATTTTCTACTCTCATTTAATATGCTGCTCTGCAAAATGAGAATGTGCTGCTGTAGCGCGAGGCTGACATGTGTCCGTTCCAAGGGGAAGTTAAAGTCTTTTATCATTGTAATTGTTCAGCTATTGGAGAGGGCTCTGTATCTGCACAGCCCCTGTAATGTACCTGCCCCGGAACCGTAAGGCCAAGTGCACTCATTTATTCAAAGAAAAGCCTTCTGGGAACTCTGTTTAACCCTTTGCAGTAGGTTCTTTTAAAGGGGAAGATAAGGAATGAGAAGTTAGAGTTAAAATGAATCCTGCTATAGTTCCAGGGGTACCCAGGGCACAAATGAGCACTCACCCCAAATCCCCCCCTAACTGGCCTTCAGGCTGGGCCCCCTTAGCCCATAACAAGGTTACAGATATATAGAAACATTGGGGTAACAGTCACCCCGCTATAGTTCCAGGGGTACCCAGGGCACAAATAAGCACTCACCCCAAATCTCCCCCTAACTGGCCTTCAGGCTGGGCCCCCTTAGCCCATAACAAGGTTACAGATATATAGAAACATTGGGGTAACAGTCACCCCACTATAGTTAAAGCCACATTACAGAAAGCCCCCCCTATCCCTTGGGCCAGTCAGTGGATAACAGATCCCGTACCCCCGTGTCCCCCAGATCCCATCAGGCCGGGCAGTGAGTGGCGGCTGGGGTCGGACTGGGCTGAATACAAAGAGAACAATAATATTTCGGGGCCCAGTCCGGCTGCCGGAGCTGTTTGATCCCTCCATGCCCAGTGATGGTTCCTCCTGTTTGATTTGACTCCAGCAGTGAAGGTTGCGCTTTCTGATGTGCCGACAAAAGGACAAGCGTTTGATTTGTTCCCTGAGTACAATAGTCGGGGGGGGCAGTTGGCAGGGGACCAGCCCTCTCTCTGATGGATACGATCCTTTCATACAATACTCGCTGCCCTTGTCGCTCTCACTCACAGCTCAGGCCGAGGGACATTGTTGGTTTCCCTTTGTCCCTGAGCAGAAACCAATTAAAGAAATGTTCTGTCCCAATATTGACATGATCTTCATTCATCCCCCGCGCGCCAGACCCAGCGGCTGCATCTCTATTAAATGGGACAGGGCTGCTGGATATTAGCACAAAAGGGCAAAATGTGGCATGTAAAGGGGATATAGTGTTATCTCAGGCAGCCGAGAGATGCTGATTGGCCAGTTAGGCCGTAGGTGTCATACAGGCTGCTTCCTATAGGTCTGTTATTCTACCTGTATGTGTCACATGGTGTAACGGAAACCGTCATGGTAAAACACAGGTTTATAGGAAGTCAAATGAGTAACAGCAAGTAAACGTTTGGCAGGAAGTATAGGAAGTCATATGAGCACCAGGAAGTCATGTGAGCACCAGGAAATACGTTTTTGTTAGGAAGTAGAGGAAGTCATGTGAGCACCAGGAAGTAGAAAAGTAGAAGTTTTGGTAGAAAGCAGAGGAAATCATTTGGGCACTAAGAAAAAAGAAGCAAAGGAAGTCACATGTGCCAGGAAGTAAACATTTGGTAGGAAGTAGAGGAAGTCACATGAGTATCAGGAAAAATACTTTTGTTAGGTAGTAGAGGAACTCATGTGAGTACCAGGAAGTAAAGTTTTGGTAGGAAGCAGAGGGAATTATTGGGAAAAAAAAGCCTTTGGTAAAAAGTAGACGAAGTCACGCGAGCATCAGGAAATACACTTTTGTTAGGAAGTAGAGGAAGTCATGTGAGTACCAGGAAGTTAAGTTTTTTAGGAAGCAGAGGAAATCATTTGGGCACTAGGAAAAAAGCCTTTGGTAGGAAGTAGAGGAAGTCACAAGCACCAGGAAATACACTTTTGGGAGGAAGTTATGTAAGTACTAGGAAGTAAACTTTTGGTAGGCAGCAGAGGAAATAACTTGGGCACTAGGAAAAAAATCCTTTGGCAGGAAGCAGAGGAAGTCACGTGCGCCAGGAAGTAAACAATTGGTAGGAAGCAGAGGAAGTCACATGTGCCAGGAAGTAAACAATTGGTAGGAAGCAGAGGAAGTCACATGTGCCAGGAAGTAAACAATTGGTAGGAAGCAGAGGAAGTCACATGTGCCAGGAAGTAAACAATTGGTAGGAAGCAGAGGAAGTCACATGTGCCAGGAAGTAAACAATTGGTAGGAAGCAGAGGAAGTCACATGTGCCAGGAAGTAAACAATTGGTAGGAAGCAGAGGAAGTCACATGAGCACCAGGAAGCAGAAATGTAACAAAGCTTTACCCTACACCCATATCCCATTAAGCAACAAAGTCATAAGAGTCTGTAGCCCCCGACATTTCCCATTCCTATTCCTTCCTTGTTCCTTGCGAGCAGATCAGGAATTAGTAATCACCAGAGGCACGCAGCATGTGACCTTTCTGTCTGTAGCGGCCGTATGTACAATAAAGTGATTTTCGCGCTGGTGGCTATTATTGACCTTATTCTGGTCAATTGAACTTTAAATAAGTTCCTGGAAATAACTGCGCAAAGAATAAAAATCACTTAAAGGTACAGCGCTTTAATTGCTGAGTAAAACCTCCAGTGGGGCAGGTCGGAACGAGCGTATGGCTAAATGTGTGGGGGTCCAACAGTGATTGGCAATGGTTACTTTAACTACACCCATTATTCCCAGAACTGGGGCCACTGCACAATAAACCCCCCCATGCACAGAGCCAGGCCCTACAGAATGGGCTGCTGAGATGGGAAGGCCCTGACTGCATAGAACCCCTGTACGATGAACTGGAACCCCGACTGTGAGCCTGATCCCCAACATCACTGCCCAACCTCACTAATGCTCTTGTGGCTGAATGGGAGCAACTCCCAGCAACACTGTTCCAACATCTAGTGGGAACCTTCCCAGAAGGGTAGGGGCAGTTATAGCAGCAAAGGGAGGGGCAACCCAACTGACCCCCTGTGGGATGGAACCCCGACTGTGAGCCTGATCCCCAACATCACTGCCCAACCCCACTAATGCCCTTGTGGCTGAATGGGAGCAACTCCCAGCAACACTGTTCCATCATCTAGTGGGAACCTTCCCAGAAGGGTAGGGGCAGTTATAGCAGCAAAGGGAGGGGCAACCCAACTGACCCCCTGTGGGATGGAACCCCGACTGTGAGCCTGATCCCCAACATCACTGCCCAACCTCACTAATGCTCTTGTGGCTGAATGGGAGCAACTCCCAGCAACACTGTTCCAACATCTAGTGGGAACCTTCCCAGAAGGTTAGGGGCAGTTATAGTAGCAAAGGGAGGGGCAACTTTATATTAACCCCTTGGTTTGGGAGTTCAGCAAGTCCCCCATAGTCTTGCACTGCGTTATTTTGAGGTGCACGCTCTATAGAGGTTTCACCCCCAATTCAGAGGAGCAGCGCTCTTCCCCTTGCCTATAGAGCTGCGCGAGTGCTAATAAACGCGCGACTGTCTCTCCCGCAAGAAGAATTCTCTTTACTGCCGAGCGGATTTGGCCCCAGGAATACAGATCCAGTTGTTGTCACAAAGATTTCTTCCTTGGCAGTTTCCCCTCCCGGGAGGGAACGCTACACGGAGAGTGACAGCCGGCTTGCATTGCCTTTCCCCGGGAGAGCTCAGAGAATTCATGTTAATATGTTTGTCTTTCCCCAGATGAAAGGGGAGGCAGAGAAGCCGTCTATGCAAGTGCCTGTTCGGTAGCGGAGGCTCCGTTGTGCTCCGTGTGATAATTGTTCCTTGCGTGTGGGGTAAATACACAGCCGGCCCCGGTAATAGTCGCGCTCTAGGGAGCCCAGCCTTACGGCGGCCATACATGGGCAGATATCTAGTGCCAATTCGGTCCTTCAGACTGATTTAGCAGCTTATCTGCCCGTGTATGGGCCTAAAATTGGGCAGATCTCGATCGGGCAGGTTTGATTTTCCTGATCGGTGACCTTGGTCCGATGGCCCATCATTTTAATTTGAATTAGCCCCATATTGCCCACCGTAGGTGAGTATATCGGGAGATGATCCACTCGTTAGACAACCTCACCAAACGAGCGGATTGCACCGCGTATGGCCAACTTTTTTTGTTTCTCCACCCAGGGTTTGACTGGGGATGGAGGGCCCCAGATGCCCTGCAGGTTCCCCCCTGCTGGCCGCGTCCCCCACACCCCTCCGCAGGGGCCCCCACTGAGCCTCACTACTTCCCCCCCGCAGGGTCCCTCATCCAACGTCCTCCCCTTAGCGAGCATAAGTTTAACGCACCAGGGGAGGAACGGTCGGCAGGGGAAGCGCCGGCAAGGGTCGGGTCTGGCCTGCTGGGGCCCACTAGGACTGGGTTTTTTTCCCGGCGGCCCAATCCGACCCTGTCTGCAACTCTTGTTTAACTCTATTCCCACTGGTCTGAAGGGACGTGCAGTAAAAATCATTCCCTTTTTAGTGGCAAATGTGCCGAATAAAATTCAGTTTGACCAAACCTATAAGAAACTTGTGACAATAACAAATGTTTTTGTAAAAATGGCTTCCGAATCTGCCGATACATCCCCGACCTCACCTGCTCTAAATTCCTTGCTGAACTCCCCAGAACCCTCGGTGCCAATGGAACAGGTGTCAACTTTGCCCTGAGCCGCGGCACAAACCCGCCTGTTCCCCGGCACAAACCCGCCTGTTCCCCGGCACAAACCCGCCTGTTCCCCGGCACAAACCCGCCTGTTCCCCGGCACAAACCCGCCTGTTCCCCGACGTTATTCGTAATCCCATCCTCTGTGCAGAAATGTCTTTTTTTCTACTTTTAGTTAACTAGCCGGAGCCGCGTGCCGGAGCTCCAACACTGATAAAATATTTAAAGTTGAAATATAAAATTGCAGTAATAAATCCGACGGGATGATCCTTTTTTATCCTGCGCGCCTGCAAATCACAGCGCGACTGAGCAAACTACAAGTTATTAAACAGCCATAAAAGTGAAATAGCGTCGGGGATGGAAGAGCCTTATTCCAAGGGGCTCGCAGGGAGGGGCGCTGAGATGTAAGCAAAGATCTGCCTCTGCCTCTTGCATCATCATCATCTTTATAGCTGCCGTACACAGTGATAATGTCTGGTCAGAGGCAACAGTAGGGCAAGATGGAGACAGTAGGGCAAGATGGAGACAGTAGGGCAAGATGGAGACAGTAGGGCAAGATGGAGACAGTAGGGCAAGATGGAGAGAGTAGGGCAAGATGAAGTCAGTAGGACAAGATGGAGAGAGTAGGGCAAGATGGAGCCACTAGGGCAAGATGGAGACAGTAGGGCAAGATGGAGCCACTAGGGCAAGATGGAGACAGTAGGGCAAGATGGAGACAGTAGGGCAAGATGGAGAGAGCAGGGCAAGATGAAGACAGTAGGGCAAGATGGAGAGAGTAGGGCAAGATGGAGCCACTAGGGCAAGATGGAGACAGTAGGGCAAGATGGAGACAGTAGGGCAAGATGGAGAGAGTAGGGCAAGATGAAGACAGTAGGGCAAGATGATGACAGTAGAGCAAGATGGAGACAGTAGGGCAAGATGAAGACAGTAGGACAAGATGGAGACAGTAGGACAAGATGGCAAGATGGAGACAGTAGGACAAGATGAAGACAGTAGGACAAGATGGCAAGATGGAGACAGTAGGACAAGATGGAGACAGTAGGACAAGATGGCAAGATGGAGACAGTAGGACAAGATGGAGACAGTAGGGCAAGATGAAGACAGTAGGGCAAGATGATGACAGTAGAGCAAGATGGAGTCAGTAGGGCAAGATGGAGACAGTAGGGCAAGATGGAGACAGTAGGACAAGATGGAGACAGTAGGACAAGATGGCAAGATGGAGACAGTAGGACAAGATGGAGACAGTAGGACAAGATGGAGACAGTAGGACAAGATGGAGACAGTAGGACAAGATGGAGACAGTAGGACAAGATGGAGACCGTAGGACAAGATGGAGACAGTGGGGATAAAGGGAATAACATGGCGCTGTGCTAAACTGCTGCATTCATGCCCAGCTGGGCCTTTGGCTTTATTCCGGGCACATGGATGGCATTCAGCCTTAGCCAGTCCAATCCTTGCCTTTTGGCTGATGGGCAGATTTATAGGGGATCTAGAATGTGTCCAAAGGTGCCTAAACAGTTAACTTGTTAATTGAATTAACACTGTCAGTGCCAGAAAGATACAAACGGGGTAATAGATAAGGGCACTTACAGCACTGAGCACTTACAGGGTTAAGGGAATTGTTTTGCTGATTTCTGTCTCTTAGAGCGCCATCCTACAGCCGGCCCCGGGCATTGCAACTACTCAGGGACCCCCTGGCCTATCACCCCACCCTGTGCAGCTATTATATCTGTCTGTACACACGTGTGTTAGTGTGTGTGTGTGTGTAGCAGCTGCCCGGATCAGACCGGGGGGGGCCCAGACGCACA
The DNA here is from genome assembly GCF_000004195.4 of Xenopus tropicalis. Classification (NCBI taxonomy): domain Eukaryota; kingdom Metazoa; phylum Chordata; class Amphibia; order Anura; family Pipidae; genus Xenopus; species Xenopus tropicalis. The sequence continues at coordinate 146,296,800 of NC_030682.2, read as the reverse complement.
AGATGAGAACACACAGATCGGGGCAGAGACATCACAGCCCCCCGAGTGCTTTTTCTGTGGAAAATGAATTAGCGGCGTTGCTGCTGCGGGTACAGATTGTACAGATATGTGCGACTGTGCGACCGCTGCTCTTTTTGTAATCCATTAATCTCTATTGACGTCACTTCGCTAATTTCAAGGGAAAAAAAAACCCAGTGGCCGAAGGCGCATAGAGCCTGGGGGTTACTGATACCGTGTCTGTCTCCTTAGTCCTGACCATCGGGGGCCCTACATGGGCTTTTAGCCCCCCGGTTAGTGCCACTATACAACACTTTGTGCCATTATACAACACTTTGTGCCATTATACAACACTTTGTGCCACTATACAACACTTTGTGCCACTATACAACACTTTGTGCCATTATACAACACTTTGTGCCACTATACAACACTTTGTGCCATTATACAACACTTTGTGCCACTATACAACACTTTGTGCCATTATACAACACTTTGTGCCATTATACAACTCTTTGCTGTAAAAATGGGGTCTCTCATCTGACTCGGGGGCAGGAGGGGTAACTTTGTTGCAATGGGGGGGAGTGGGTTCCCGGCGCCGCTCCTGTACCCGCACACATGGAGTTGTCGCTTTGTATCCCTGAATAGCAACACGGCACGTTTCCTCGTGGCATCACAGTAAATAGAGTGACTGCGCCTTTATTTAAGGGGGAATCTCTTTGTGGCGCTGCTGGGCGCCCCGCTAGCGATGAGGTGTCAGTTTGGGAATGGAGTCAATCAGAACCTGAAAGAAACCTCCCGAGCTGGGCCCGAAATAGAACTTGTACTGTAATTCCCGGGAGTTGGTTCATCTACATGAGGTGACAGACAGGAAGGAAGTCTTTCTATATTGGGATGTGCAGCAGCTCAATTAGTGGAACTGTGTGGGTAGTTTCCCTTTATTGTGTAACGCCTCTGATACATGGAGTTGTACTTTAACTACTGCACAGGTTGGAACAGTGTTACAGGCCCCATCTTCTCCTACTGACCACACCTTGCCCTACTCTCATCATCTTCTCCTACTGACCACATCTTGCCCTACTCTCACCATCTCCTACTGACCACATCTTGCCCTAATCTCACCATCTTCTCCTACTGACCACATCTTGTCCTACTCTAACCATCTTCTCCTACTGACCACATCTTGCTGTACTCTAACCATCTTCTCCTACTGACCACATCTTGTCCTACTCTCACCATCTTCTACTGACCACATCTTGTCCTACTCTCACCATCTTCTCCTACTGACCACATCTTGCCCTACTCTCACCATCTTGTCCTACTGACCACATCTTGCCCTAATCTCACCATCTTCTCCTACTGACCACATCTTATCCTACTCTCACCATCTTCTCCTACTGACCACATCTTGCTGTACTCTAACCATCTTCTCCTACTGACCACATCTTGTCCTACTCTCACCATCTTCTACTGACCACATCTTGTCCTACTCTCACCATCTTCTCCTACTGACCACATCTTGCTGTACTCTAACCATCTTCTCCTACTGACCACATCTTGTCCTACTCTCACCATCTTCTACTGACCACATCTTGTCCTACTCTCACCATCTTCTACTGACCACATCTTGTCCTACTCTCACCATCTTCTACTGACCACATCTTGTCCTACTCTCACCATCTTCTCCTACTGACCACATCTTGCTGTACTATCACCATCTTTTACTGACCACATCTTGTCCTACTCTCACCATCTTGTCCTACTGACCATATCTTGCCCTACTCTCACCATCTTCTCCTACTGACCACATCTTGCCCTACTCTCACCATCTTCTACTGACCACATCTTATCCTACTCTTACCATCTTCTACTGACCACATCTTGTCCTACTCTCACCATCTTCTCCTACTGACCACATCTTGCCCTACTCTCACCATCTTGTCCTACTGACCACATGTTGCCCTACTCTCACCATCTTCTACTGACCACATCTTGCCCTAATCTCACCATCTTCTCCTACTGACCACATCTTGTCCTACTCTCACCATCTTCTCCTACTGACCACATCTTGCTGTACTCTAACCATCTTCTCCTACTGACCACATCTTGTCCTACTCTCACCATCTTCTACTGACCACATCTTGTCCTACTCTCACCATCTTCTCCTACTGACCACATCTTGCTGTACTCTAACCATCTTCTACTGACCACATATTGTCCTACTCTCACCATCTTCTCCTACTGACCACATCTTGCTGTACTATCACCATCTTCTACTGACCACATCTTGTCCTACTCTCACCATCTTCTCCTACTGACCACATCTTGCTGTACTATCACCATCTTCTACTGACCACATCTTGTCCTACTCTCACCAACTTCTCCTACTGACCACATCTTGCCGTACTCTCACCATCTTCTCCTACTGACCACATCTTGCTGTACTCTCACCATCTTCTCCTACTGACCACATCTTGCTGTACTATCACCATCTTCTACTGACCACATCTTGTTCTACTCTCACCATCTTGTCCTACTGACCACATCTTGCCGCACTCTCACCATCTTGTCCTACTGACCACATCTTGCCCAACTTTCACCATCTTCTTTTACCATCTTGCCCTACTGTTACTATGTGGTCTTTCTATTACAATCCTTCTCTACTCTTACCATACTGTCTTACTATCCCCATCTTCTCCTACTGTCTCAATGTTGCCTTACTGTCACTACTTTACCCTACTGTCTCCATGTTACCGAACTGTCACTATCTTGCTACAGTATCTGATGATTTTGGTTTTTGGGCCCCATTATAAATAGAAACTTGGGAAGTGGTCTGTTTTTGGCCCACTTAAGACAGGTCTAACCTTTTTACCAAGGAGATTTTCTTGGCCAAGTTTTTATTGCTCTTCCCACAATCCCCTGCCTGACTACCCAAAACACAAGGATTTTAGATTACATAATTGGGTTGGATGTTACACAGGATAAAAGAAGAACTTATCTCATTAAACTGTTATCTAGTGATGCGTCTCTGTGAGAGGTCGGGAGGTGACTCACTGAAGTGTGAACATTCTGTCACTTTCCCCCTCCGCTCAACTTGTAAGGACCACTTGAAGAGCGAGGAGAGGCGCCGGCTCTAAACCTCTCAGCAACACCATCAAGATACAAGAGGAACCGTCGTTCATGACTCTCTCTAATCATTTTTGAATATCTTTAGTTCTTGTTAAATTATCATTGAAAACTTTGTAATTCCAGTTCCAGGAGAAGAAGGAGGGGCATAGAAAACTCCCTCCCCATCTTAACGTTTACCGGGTCTTTAAGCCACACAACACAATCTTTGCTGGCCTAGCATTTTCCATGGGTGCTCTGGCCAAATGTCCACAATCCATGGACCACTTAGACTTTCCAACAAGCCAACAATATATTTTCCAACAAGCCAACAATATATTTTCCAACAAGCCAACAAGACACTTTCCAACAAGCCAACAAGACACTTTCCAACAAGCCAACAAGACACTTTCCAACAAGCCAACAAGACACTTTCCAACAAGCCAACAAGACACTTTCCAACAAGCCAACAAGACACTTTCCAACAAGCCAACAAGACACTTTCCAACAAGCCAACAAGACACTTTCCAACAAGCCAACAAGACACTTTCCAACAAGCCAACAAGATACTTTCCAACAAGCCAACAAGATACTTTCCAACAAGCCAACAAGATACTTTCCAACAAGCCAACAAGATACTTTCCAACAAGCCAACAAGATACTTTCCAACAAGCCAACAAGACACTTTCCAACAAGCCAACAAGACACTTTCCAACAAGCCAACAAAACACTTTCCAACAAGCCAACAAGATACTTTCCAACAAGCCAACAAGATACTTTCCAACAGACAGAAGCACCAACCTAAGCATAGCATCATGCCAGCGCCATTGGCTTTGCCCTATGGTGCCACAGCAATAGCTAAGGGATTTTCCTGGGCTATGTACACCCCCGTAACTTTCCTACATAGAGCATACTGGGAGTTCCAATTGAGGAGCAGTTCAGTTACATAGTCAGAGTCTGTGGTTTGCAGGAAACAGATGTAAGCAACATAGGGTGAGATATTGCCAGATACAAAGGTGTCTGCGGCCTGACATTTCCCAGGCGATTGTCGCTACGTTACTGGATGGATCTTGTAAAGAGCAGCACACCTGGGGGCACACACACACTCTCACACAAACACATAATGACAATATCACACATTATTCTGCATTCAGTGGGCCCCACGGTTACTCAGCCTTCACACTAGTCATACTGAGAAACTCAGCAGCTTTTAACCCACCAAAGAACCCCTGGCTCCCTGCCCCAGAATTTGTTGTGCTTGGGTAACTGAACTCCCGGTGTGTTCCCTTTAGGCTTGACACACAAATATCATTTTCCAGGCCCTGGAGATATATTTAGTGACCCGGAAACCTTAGTGAGGTTCTGTTTCGCCCTCCCATGTACAGCATTCAGACTGTATATATCGGTCAGGGGCCCCTACTGGGCCTTTGATATTCATGGAGCTGTGAAGCTGGATTTAATAATCCACTCATTTTACCGGTCAATAGACTGGGTGCTCTTCAAGCCAAAAAACATCACGCAGAAAGATGGGGATGGTTCAGCCTTGACTAGTCATTGGTTGGCCAATGGAACCCACTCAATCCAAATGGGTTTCTGTTACAAAGAAACAATTCCACTTGGGTCTGATAAGCATCACACAACATACAATGGGTGACATATATGTTAGGATTAAGTGACTGTCCAACCGCACTGTGTTGTTTGTGGCCATCGTTCCTTTTCGGAGAGAGAGTTAGGGCCATATTGGTCTCATGTAATGAGCCCTGATCTCATGCAATGACTGTATTTGCCCTAAGTACAGTAACTTCAAGCAGCCAGCCTGAACGGATCATTGCTCAGTCGAGTCACCATAGAGCCAAAGGAAGCCTCTGATTGGTTGCACAGGGCTACTACGTTGTACTTGCCTTGATCCCCATTAGGAAATACCTGTATTACATATACTCCTATACCAGCTGTCACTGCATTTCCCTAACCAATGCCCAGGACATGTTCTCTTTTATGTCACTTCCACGTCTAGTAACCCATAGCAACCAATCTAAGGTTTGCTTTTCTGTGACATGCTGAAATAATGGTGGAAGTGTAGGAAGTGATTCCGTACCAGCCGTCTCCGTCACCTTTGCAAACATTTGTCAGTGATGCCAACCTCCTAGACCAGTGGTTCCCAACCTTCCTAATGCCGCGACCCTTTAATACAGTTCCTCATGTTGTGGTGACCCCCAACCATAAAATTATTCCTAAGCCCATCGGAAATATGTGTTTTCCAATGGTCTTAGGCGACCCCTGTGAAAGGGTTGTTCTACCCCGAAATAGGTCCCGACCCACAGGTTGAGAACCGCTGTCCTAGAGGTTTTGGCCATGTCCATGGAACGCTTTGGTCATGTCCTGTTAGCTCCACCCCCTGCCCCCAGGCCGCCATACTGTATGCGCATACTGTGTATGGAGGGGTGGGTGGAATATTCCGGAACCACCATTGACTCTGCGTGTGATGTAATAATGTTTTGGGTTTTTAATAGACGTCGTCCGCCCCATTCTTTTGTGCTTTTCCCTTTCTCCCCGGGAAGCCAACGTGATGAATGCCGTCCCCACCAATTATAATTTAAAGCCTGTAAATCTCTTACTAATATGATTTTGGATGCGGGATGAAGTCCGGAGTGGGTTGCCGCCGGTTACTGCATCGATTTATCATCTGGCTCCTGCCATCTTCCCGTAATTCATGGCGCTTTTAGTGTTGGTAAATACTTCATTGTAGTGAGACGTCACGTTAGGGGGAGATTACACACTGTATTTATTGGTCGGACCAAGGAGAAAAATGGAAATTGTCTTAATTTAAGTAACTTTTATGCTTTTTATGGAAATTTATAGCAGAAATTGAATTGTGGAAGTTGAACAGGCTCATTATTCCCATAGTGCACTGTGTCTCCAAGCTGCCTGCTAGGTAGGAATGCTGATGGCTTAAGGGGGAGAACATCCCCCCCCAAAGAAAGACACCAGAAAGATCCAATGCAATCCTCAACCTGGCACTGTATTTATCCTGCTGTGGGTTCTGGGGTATTATACATGGAATTGGCACTGTATTTATCCTGCTGTGGGTTCTGGGGTATTATACATGGAATTGGCACTGTATTTATCCTGCTGTGGGTTCTGGGGTATTATACATGGAATTGGCACTGTATTTATCCTGCTGTGGGTTCTGGGGTATTATATATGGAATTGGCACTGTATTTATCCTGCTGTGGGTTCTGGGGTATTATACATGGAATTGGCACTGTATTTATCCTGCTGTGGGTTCTGGGGTATTATACATGGAATTGGCGCTGTATTTATCCTGCTGTGGGTTCTGGGGTATTATACATGGAATTGGCGCTGTATTTATCCTGCTGTGGGTTCTGGGGTATTATACATGGAATTGGCACTGTATTTATCTGCTGTGGGTTCTGGGGTATTATACATGGAATTGGCACTGTATTTATCCTGCTGTGGGTTCTGGGGTATTATACATGGAATTGGCACTGTATTTATCCTGCTGTGGGTTCTGGGGTATTATACATGGAATTGGCACTGTATTTATCCTGCTGTGGGTTCTGGGGTATTATACATGGAATTGGCACTGTATTTATCCTGCTGTGGGTTCTGGAGTATTATACATGGAATTGGCGCTGTATTTATCCTGCTTTGGGTTCTGGGGTATAATACATGGAATTGGCACTGTATTTATCCCGCTGTGGGTTCTGGGGTATAATACATGGAATTGGCACTGTATTTATCCCGCTGTGGGTTCTGGGGTATTATACATGGAATTGGCACTGTATTTATCCCGCTGTGGGTTCTGGGGTATTATACATGGAATTGGCACTGTATTTATCCCGCTGTGGGTTCTGGGGTATTATACATGGAATTGGCGCTGTATTTATCCTGCTGTGGGTTCTGGGGTATTATACGTGGAATTGGCACTGTATTTATCCCGCTGTGGGTTCTGGGGTATTATACATGGAATTGGCACTGTATTTATCCCGCTGTGGGTTCTGGGGTATTATACATGGAATTGGCACTGTATTTATCCTGCTGTGGGTTCTGGGGTATTATACATGGAATTGGCACTGTATTTATCCTGCTGTGGGTTCTGGGGTATTATACATGGAATTGGCGCTGTATTTATCCTGCTGTGGGTTCTGGGGTATTATACATGGAATTGGCACTGTATTTATCCCGCTGTGGGTTCTGGGGTATTATACATGGAATTGGCACTGTATTTATCCTGCTGTGGGTTCTGGGGTATTATACATGGAATTGGCGCTGTATTTATCCTGCTGTGGGTTCTGGGGTATTATACATGGAATTGGCACTGTATTTATCTGCTGTGGGTTCTGGGGTAGTATACATGGAATTGGCACTGTATTTATCCTGCTGTGGGTTCTGGGGTATTATACATGGAATTGGCACTGTATTTATCCTGCTGTGGGTTCTGGGGTATTATACATGGAATTGGCACTGTATTTATCCTGCTGTGGGTTCTGGGGTATTATACATGGAATTGGCACTGTATTTATCCTGCTGTGGGTTCTGGGGTATTATACATGGAATTGGCACTGTATTTATCCTGCTGTGGGTTCTGGGGTATTATACATGGAATTGGCACTGTATTTATCCTGCTGTGGGTTCTGGGGTATTATACATGGAATTGGCACTGTATTTATCCTGCTGTGGGTTCTGGGGTATTATATATGGAATTGGCACTGTATTTATCCTGCTGTGGGTTCTGGGGTATTATACATGGAATTGGCACTGTATTTATCCTGCTGTGGGTTCTGGGGTATTATACATGGAATTGGCGCTGTATTTATCCTGCTGTGGGTTCTGGGGTATTATACATGGAATTGGCGCTGTATTTATCCTGCTGTGGGTTCTGGGGTATTATACATGGAATTGGCACTGTATTTATCCTGCTGTGGGTTCTGGGGTATTATACATGGAATTGGCACTGTATTTATCCTGCTGTGGGTTCTGGGGTATTATACATGGAATTGGCACTGTATTTATCCTGCTGTGGGTTCTGGGGTATTATATATGGAATTGGCACTGTATTTATCCTGCTGTGGGTTCTGGGGTATTATACATGGAATTGGCACTGTATTTATCCTGCTGTGGGTTCTGGGGTATTATACATGGAATTGGCGCTGTATTTATCCTGCTGTGGGTTCTGGGGTATTATACATGGAATTGGCGCTGTATTTATCCTGCTGTGGGTTCTGGGGTATTATACATGGAATTGGCACTGTATTTATCTGCTGTGGGTTCTGGGGTATTATACATGGAATTGGCACTGTATTTATCCTGCTGTGGGTTCTGGGGTATTATACATGGAATTGGCACTGTATTTATCCTGCTGTGGGTTCTGGGGTATTATACATGGAATTGGCACTGTATTTATCATGCTGTGGGTTCTGGGGTATTATACATGGAATTGGCACTGTATTTATCCTGCTGTGGGTTCTGGGGTATTATACATGGAATTGGCACTGTATTTATCCTGCTGTGGGTTCTGGGGTATTATACATGGAATTGGCACTGTATTTATCCTGCTGTGGGTTCTGGGGTATTATACATGGAATTGGCACTGTATTTATCCTGCTGTGGGTTCTGGGGTATTATATATGGAATTGGCACTGTATTTATCCTGCTGTGGGTTCTGGGGTATTATACATGGAATTGGCACTGTATTTATCCTGCTGTGGGTTCTGGGGTATTATACATGGAATTGGCGCTGTATTTATCCTGCTGTGGGTTCTGGGGTATTATACATGGAATTGGCGCTGTATTTATCCTGCTGTGGGTTCTGGGGTATTATACATGGAATTGGCACTGTATTTATCTGCTGTGGGTTCTGGGGTATTATACATGGAATTGGCACTGTATTTATCCTGCTGTGGGTTCTGGGGTATTATACATGGAATTGGCACTGTATTTATCCTGCTGTGGGTTCTGGGGTATTATACATGGAATTGGCACTGTATTTATCATGCTGTGGGTTCTGGGTATTATACATGGAATTGGCACTGTATTTATCCTGCTGTGGGTTCTGGGGTATTATACATGGAATTGGCACTGTATTTATCCTGCTGTGGGTTCTGGAGTATTATACATGGAATTGGCGCTGTATTTATCCTGCTTTGGGTTCTGGGGTATAATACATGGAATTGGCACTGTATTTATCCCGCTGTGGGTTCTGGGGTATTATACATGGAATTGGCACTGTATTTATCCCGCTGTGGGTTCTGGGGTATTATACATGGAATTGGCACTGTATTTATCCCGCTGTGGGTTCTGGGGTATTATACATGGAATTGGCGCTGTATTTATCCTGCTGTGGGTTCTGGGGTATTATACGTGGAATTGGCACTGTATTTATCCCGCTGTGGGTTCTGGGGTATTATACATGGAATTGGCACTGTATTTATCCCGCTGTGGGTTCTGGGGTATTATACATGGAATTGGCACTGTATTTATCCTGCTGTGGGTTCTGGGGTATTATACATGGAATTGGCACTGTATTTATCCTGCTGTGGGTTCTGGGGTATTATACATGGAATTGGCGCTGTATTTATCCTGCTGTGGGTTCTGGGGTATTATACATGGAATTGGCACTGTATTTATCCCGCTGTGGGTTCTGGGGTATTATACATGGAATTGGCACTGTATTTATCCTGCTGTGGGTTCTGGGGTATTATACATGGAATTGGCGCTGTATTTATCCTGCTGTGGGTTCTGGGGTATTATACATGGAATTGGCACTGTATTTATCTGCTGTGGGTTCTGGGTAGTATACATGGAATTGGCACTGTATTTATCCTGCTGTGGGTTCTGGGGTATTATACATGGAATTGGCACTGTATTTATCCTGCTGTGGGTTCTGGGGTATTATACATGGAATTGGCACTGTATTTATCCTGCTGTGGGTTCTGGGGTATTATACATGGAATTGGCACTGTATTTATCCTGCTGTGGGTTCTGGGGTATTATACATGGAATTGGCACTGTATTTATCCTGCTGTGGGTTCTGGGGTATTATACATGGAATTGGCACTGTATTTATCCCGCTGTGGGTTCTGGGGTATTATACATGGAATTGGCACTGTATTTATCCTGCTGTGGGTTCTGGGGTATTATACATGGAATTGGCGCTGTATTTATCCTGCTGTGGGTTCTGGGGTATTATATTTAAATTGGCTGGTGGTCTCCAGTTTTATGCATGGAATTGGCCCAAGATACTTATAATGGAATATGTTCAGAAAATATCTGAACCTTTGTGGTTCACCCAAGATCCTCCTGTCTCTGTGCCTCTCAGTGGAGACGTAACTGCCAGATGGCCCTCCCTGCCTGGAGCTCCGTGGCTTTTACCTAGTGACGCCGCGCGTGCGGTTGGGGCCTCTGGTTTATGTTTGTATGATAGCTCTTCCATTTTCCATCCTGGGGTTGTGCTCTGTAAGTGGCCGGTAATAGCTCCCACACGCACTCATGTGCCTTTTTATGTGCCGTAACCAATGGAAAGATCTGCTTTGATGCTAATCTTATGGCAACTCCGCCGGCAGGGAAGGGGTCAGCGCACAAAATGGCCTCTTCTCTAATAGCTTCAGCTTTATATCTGCCTGCCGGGCCCATTGTGGGGGGCAGCGGAAAGGGCATTTGGCTCTGGGCGCTCAACATCAGAGGGGCCCCTGGGGGGATAGAGAGGTACAAAGCAGTTATATATATACGTCAGGGACACAGATCAGCCGAGGGCCCCTCGTGGCCCCATTGATCTCCATGCTCTGGGTGTTGAATATTTAAAGCCTTGATGTTATACAAAGAGGTCTATGGAGTATAGGGGGCCACGAAAATGTCTTGTAGGGCCACGTCCAGTCCTTATACATTATATATGGGCCATAATTTATATAGTCATTGTGTCTGTGTTTATTATATAAATACATCTGTAGATATTGTGAGTGACTGGCGCAGCCAAAAGCATTGTGGGTATTGGTTGCCGTCCCCATCTGCGCTTTTATTTTGTCACCCGGGGGCATTCGGCGGCGCTAATTGCCTCGCGATTTACATTCGTCCTCGAACAGAGAGGGGCTAAAAATAACGGGAATTGTTATTCTGCGGGAGAATTCGAGTAAGAATGTCAAATCTTGGGCAAACAACTGCTATTTATAGTGTGCGAGTCAGGAGTCGTGTAATTGTGTGTTCAGCGCAGACTCACTAACTCCCCCCATAGGCTTACGGGCCCCGGAGTCTTGTGTCTCATTAGAGCTGAGTGTATAACCCTATAGGTTGTTTATTTGTTTTCACTCTTAATTTATAGTAATTATAATTGTGTTTAAGGTTATAAATACATACAGATGTGCCCAGAACATTCCTTCTCTGTATATTTGTATTTATACATATGGGTAGGAGGTGCCATAGTGTTTCCCTTAGACAGTACAGTATGGGGGTACAGCTTATTGTGTGCCCAGAACATTCCTTCTCTGTATATTTGTATTTATACATATGGGTAGGAGGTGCCATAGTGTTTCCCTTAGACAGTACAGTATGGGGGTACAGCTTATTGTGTGCCCAGAACATTCCTTCTCTGTATATTTGTATTTATACATATGGGTAGGAGGTGCCATAGTGTTTCCCTTAGACAGTACAGTATGGGGGTACAGCTTACTGTGTGCCCAGAACATTCCTTCTCTGTATATTTGTATTTATACATATGGGTAGGAGGTGCCATAGTGTTTCCCTTAGACAGTACAGTATGGGGGTACAGCTTATTGTGTGCCCAGAACATTCCTTCTCTGTAAATTTGTATTTATACATATGGGTAGGAGGTGCCATAGTGTTTCCCTTACATAGTTACATAGTTACATAGTTACATAGGGTTGAAAAAAGACCATTGTCCATCAAGTTCAACCCATCCGAGTAAACCCAGCACACAACCTATACTAACCAATCTATACACTCACATACATAAACTATATATATACAACCAGTAATACTAACTGTAGATATTAGTATCACAATAGCCTTGGATATTCTGCTTGTTCAAAAACTCATCCAGGCCCCTCTTAAAGGCATTAACAGAGTCTGCCATTACCACATCACTAGGAAGGGCATTCCCCAACCCCCTCACTGCCCTCACCGTGAGGAACCCCCTACGCTGCTTCAAATGGAAGCTCTGTTCCTCTAATCTATAGGGGTGACCTCTGGTGCGCTGATTGTTTTTATGGGAAAAAAGAACATCCCCCAACTGCCTATAATCCCCTCTAATGTACTTGTACAGAGTAATCATGTCCCCTCGCAAGCGCCTCTTTTCCAGAGAAAACAACCCCAACCTCGACAGTCTAACCTCATAGCTTAAATCTTCCATCCCCTTAACCAGTTTAGTTGCAGTCTCTGCACTCTCTCCAGCTCATTAATATCCTTCTTAAGGACTGGAGCCCAAAACTGCACTGCATACTCAAGGTGAGGCCTTACCAGGGACCTATAAAGCGGCAAAAATATGTTCTCATCCCTTGAGTCAATGCCCTTTTTTATACAAGACAGCACTTTATTTGCTTTAGTAGCCACAGAATGACACTGCCTGGAATTAGACAACTTGTGATCTACAAAAACCCCTAGATCCTTCTCCATTAAGGAAACCCCCAACACACTACCATTCAGTAGATAGTTTGCGTTTATATTATTCCTACCAAAGTGCATAACTTTGCACTTGTCAACATTGAACCTCATTTTCCAGTTTGCTGCCCAGTTTTCCAATTTTGTCAAATCGCTCTGCAAAGCGGCACATCCTGCATGGAACTTATAGTTTTGCACAATTTAGTGTCATCAGCAAAAATAGAAACAGTACTGTCTATGCCCACCTCCAGGTCATTAATAAACAAGTTAAAAAGCAAAGGACCAAGGACTGACCCCTGCGGTACTCCACTAACCACACTGGCCCAATTAGAAAATGTTCCATTTACCCCCCACTCTTTGTACTCTATCCTTCAGCCAGTTTTCTATCCAATTACAAATATTATGTTCTAGGCCAATATTCCTCAATTTGATCATTAACCTTCTGTGCGGTACTGTATCAAACGCTTTAGCAAAATCTAAGTAGATGACATCAACTGCCATTCCAGCATCAAGGTTCCTGCTCACCTCCTCATAAAAGGCAACTAAATTAGTCTGGCAAGATCTGTTACGCATAAAACCATGCTGGCACAAACTAATAGTACTGTGAACTGCAATGTATTCAACTATCCTATCCCTTATTACCCCTTCCAGAAGTTTTCCTACTACTGATGTCAGACTAACAGGCCTATAGTTTTCAGGCTGAGAACGAGATCCCTTTTTAAATAACGGCACCACATTAGCAATCCGCCAGTCTCTCGGCACCATGCCAAACCTCAATGAATCCTGAAAAATTATGTGAAGAGGCTTGGCAATCACAGCGCTCAGCTCATTTAATACCCTGGGATGAATCCCATCCGGTCCTGGACCTTTGTTTCCCTTTACATGTTCAAGTCTCTTTTGAATTTCCTCCTGAGTGACCCATGCGTCAGTAGCTAAATTACTAGCACAGGGTATATTACAAGGGAAGCCTTCATTATCTGGCTCCTCAGATGTATAGACAGATGAAAAATAAGAGTTCAAAATTTCAGCTTTTTCCCCGTTCTCATCAACCAACTTACCCCCCCGTGATAATAAAGTTCCCACCCCTTCTTGCTTCATTTTTTTTACTATTCACATAATTAAAAAATAATTTTGGATTCTTTTTACTCCTAGCTGCAATATCCAATATCCCTTAGACAGTACAGTATGGGGGTACAGCTTATTGTGTGCCCAGAACTTTCCTTCTCTGTATATTTGTATTTATACATATGGGTAGGGGGTGCCATAGTGTTTCCCTTAGACAGTACAGTATGGGGGTACAGCTTATTGTGTGCCCAGAACTTTCCTTCTCTGTATATTTGTATTTATACATATGGGTAGGGGGTGCCATAGTGTTTCCCTTAGACAGTACAGTATGGGGGTACAGCTTATTGTGTGCCCAGAACATTCCTTCTCTGTATATTTGTATTTATACATATGGGTAGGGGGTGCCATAGTGTTTCCCTTAGACAGTACAGTATGGGGGTACAGCTTATTGTGTGCCCAGAACATTCCTTCTCTGTATATTTGTATTTATACATATGGGTAGGGGGTGCCATAGGGTTTCCCTTAGACAGTACAGTATGGGGGTACAGCTTATTGTGTGCCCAGAACATTCCTTCTCTGTATATTTGTATTTATACATATGGGTAGGAGGTGCCATAGTGTTTCCCTTAGACAGTACAGTATGGGGGTACAGCTTATTGTGTGCCCAGAACATTCCTTCTCTGTATATTTGTATTTATACATATGGGTAGGGGGTGCCATAGTGTTTCCCTTAGACAGTACAGTATGGGGGTACAGCTTATTGTGTGCCCAGAACATTCCTTCTCTGTATATTTGTATTTATACATATGGGTAGGGGGTGCCATAGGGTTTCCCTTAGACAGTACAGTATGGGGGTACAGCTTATTGTGTGCCCAGAACATTCCTTCTCTGTATATTTGTATTTATATATATGGGTAGGAGGTGCCATAGTGTTTCCTGATACAGTATAGCAGACCTGGAGTAGAACTGACTTTTGCTACATTATTTCAGGAGACATTTACAAATAACAATAAACTCAGTGAGAATAAGAACTGATTGGCTATTGGGGTGCAGTTCCCCTTGAACTGTGTGCAATAATAATCAATATGGCCGCTGCGGTGCATACGATGGCAGTTAGTGAGTGACACACGTAGGGCAGTTACTGCAGGATCAGTAGCGCAGCACTAATGTTCATCCATTGCTGTGTTGGGTTTAATAACATCCCTGTCATTGCCCGGGGGCTAACAAACAGATCGCTGTCCCTGCGGGGCCCCTCGGCCGCACTGCCCGCTTTACTAATACTAATACACTCATTTTCATCTGGAATATTGATCCTTAAACTTCCCCATTACTGATACAGACAGGGGCGTTTGTTCTGATTCCCATCCAACCGTCTCACAGCCAGGCAATGTAGCAGGAGTGTGCCACTGTTATACAGATAGCTAGAACCTCAGCCATAAAGCAGGGCAGGACTGCTGCTTACAATGGGGGGATCAGATAGGATCTGTGCCACTGTGACAGAATGCTCTGTTATACAGATAGCTAGAACCTCAGCCATAAAGCAGGGCAGGACTGCTGCTTACAATGGGGGGGATCAGATAGGATCTGTGCCACTGTGACAGAATGCTCTGTTATACAGATAGCTAGAATCTCAGCCATAAAGCAGGGCAGGACTGCTGCTTACAATGGGGGGGGGGGGATCAGATAGGATCTGTGCCACTGTGACAGAATGCTCTGTTATACAGATAGCTAGAATCTCAGCCATAAAGCAGGGCAGGACTGCTGCTTACAATGGGGGATCAGATAGGATCTGTGCCACTGTGACAGAATGCTCTGTTATACAGATAGCTAGAATCTCAGCCATAAAGCAGGGCAGGACTGCTGCTTACAATGGGGGGGGGTCAGATAGGATCTGTGCCACTGTGACAGAATGCTCTGTTATACAGATAGCTAGAATCTCAGCCATAAAGCAGGGCAGGACTGCTGCTTACAATGGGGGGATCAGATAGGATCTGTGCCACTGTGACAGAATGCTCTGTTATACAGATAGCTAGAATCTCAGCCATAAAGCAGGGCAGGACTGCTGCTTACAATGGGGGGATCAGATAGGATCTGTGCCACTGTGACAGAATGCTCTGTTATACAGATAGCTAGAATCTCAGCCATAAAGCAGGGCAGGACTGCTGCTTACAATGGGGGGGATCAGATAGGATCTGTGCCACTGTGACAGAATGCTCTGTTATACAGATAGCTAGAATCTCAGCCATAAAGCAGGGCAGGACTGCTGCTTACAATGGGGGGGATCAGATAGGATCTGTGCCACTGTGACAGAATGATCTGTTATACAGATAGCTAGAATCTCAGCCATAAAGCAGGGCAGGACTGCTGCTTACAATGGGGGGGATCAGATAGGATCTGTGCCACTGTGACAGAATGCTCTGTTATACAGATAGCTAGAATCTCAGCCATAAAGCAGGGCAGGACTGCTGCTTACAATGGGGGGGGGGGGGGGGGATCAGATAGGATCTGTGCCACTGTGACAGAATGCTCTGTTATACAGGTAGCTAGAATCTCAGCCATAAAGCAGGGCAGGACTGCTGCTTACAATGGGGGGGGATCAGATAGGATCTGTGCCACTGTGACAGAATGCTCTGTTATACAGATAGCTAGAATCTCAGCCATAAAGCAGGGCAGGACTGCTGCTTACAATGGGGGGATCAGATAGGATCTGTGCCACTGTGACAGAATGCTCTGTTATACAGATAGCTAGAATCTCAGCCATAAAGCAGGGCAGGATTGCTGCTTACAATGGGGGGGATCAGATAGGATCTGTGCCACTGTGACAGAATGCTCTGTTATACAGATAGCTAGAACCTCAGCCATAAAGCAGGGCAGGACTGCTGCTTACAATGGGGGGGATCAGATAGGATCTGTGCCACTGTGACAGAATGCTCTGTTATACAGATAGCTAGAATCTCAGCCATAAAGCAGGGCAGGACTGCTGCTTACAATGGGGGGATCAGATAGGATCTGTGCCACTGTGACAGAATGCTCTGTTATACAGATAGCTAGAATCTCAGCCATAAAGCAGGGCAGGACTGCTGCTTACAATGGGGGGGATCAGATAGGATCTGTGCCACTGTGACAGAATGCTCTGTTATACAGATAGCTAGAATCTCAGCCATAAAGCAGGGCAGGACTGCTGCTTACAATGGGGGGATCAGATAGGATCTGTGCCACTGTGACAGAATGCTCTGTTATACAGATAGCTAGAATCTCAGCCATAAAGCAGGGCAGGATTGCTGCTTACAATGGGGGGGATCAGATAGGATCTGTGCCACTGTGACAGAATGCTCTGTTATACAGATAGCTAGAACCTCAGCCATAAAGCAGGGCAGGACTGCTGCTTACAATGGGGGGGATCAGATAGGATCTGTGCCACTGTGACAGAATGCTCTGTTATACAGATAGCTAGAATCTCAGCCATAAAGCAGGGCAGGACTGCTGCTTACAATGGGGGGGGGGGGGGGGGATCAGATAGGATCTGTGCCACTGTGACAGAATGCTCTGTTATACAGATAGCTAGAATCTCAGCCATAAAGCAGGGCAGGACTGCTGCTTACAATGGGGGGATCAGATAGGATCTGTGCCACTGTGACAGAATGCTCTGTTATACAGATAGCTAGAATCTCAGCCATAAAGCAGGGCAGGACTGCTGCTTTGTAAGAGACTATATAATTACTTTTCCGCATACAGGAGGTATACACTTAATTAAACAAGTTGCATATACACTTTTTGGAAGGAGAAATCTTTTTTTTTTTCTTTGCAAATTCCTCTTGTTTGTTCAGATTGTGCCTCATAACAAGAGGTTGGTTTATCCCTCCCAGTCGATAGAGATTGAGTCTCGAGGATCCGCGGGATTCCCCCCCCCCCCCCATTTCTTGTTTTATTGCTGCGCTAAGAGCTCGGGGTCAGCACAGTTCAGAGATGATAGAAGAGAATCCGCCTGTTTATCCGTTCTCCTCCATTACATATTGATTGTTGTCATGAATGCTTGGGATTCCGATCAATATTTATTTTTGTTATAAGCACAGTTCATATTGGATTGCAGACCTGGATTTATACTGTTCTGCGCCAATGGGGGCTCCATCCTGGGGGGGTGGGGGGGTCCGTAACCCCAACGTGTCCTTGGAATAAGGAACATTGTGTGAGTTTGTAAAACCTTCGATTTTTGTTTCTGCTGCTTATTAAACTCAACACCCAAAGGCTCCGAGGCGTCAGGGAGTTACAGTTCAACTACAGGGGTGCAAGTCCCTAACACTTTGTATCTGCTTTCTACCCATTATCATCACTGGAATGGAACTGCCCCCCCCACCCAGTCTCCCACTGTCAGGATTTGCACCCAAATTCTACTTACCCGCTGCCATTGACAGCCATTGAAATGCACCCTATATTCTCTGCGGGAAAAATAGGCGTGGCTAGGGGGGGGTTGGCCTCAGCAGAGAGGGCGTGGCTTGGGTAAAACATGGTTCTAAGATGCACCCAGTAGAATTGGGTTTATAATTGGCTTAAATTCCTGCTGTTCTTATTTGGGTGGGATGGTACCAAGTGATGCATCTAAAAGGGAAGGCTGGGCCCAGCAATGAGGGTGTAACCTGGAGTGGTTTGGGCGGGACTATAATGCTGGCTAGAATGGGAGGGCTGGGCTCAGCAATGAGGGTGTAACTGGGAGTGGTTTGGGCGGGACTAAATTGCAGGTTAGAATGGGAGGGCTGGGCCCAGCAATGAGGGTGTAACCTGGAGTGGTTTGGGCGGGACTATAATGCTGGCTAGAATGGGAGGGCTGGGCTCAGCAATGAGGGTGTAACTGGGAGTGGTTTGGGCGGGACTAAATTGCAGGTTAGAATGGGAGGGCTGGGCCCAGCAATGAGGGTGTAACTGGGAGTGGTTTGGGCGGGACTAAAATGCCAGCTAGAATGGGAGGGCTGGGCCCAGCAATGAGGGTGTAATTGGGAGTGGTTTGGGCGGGACTAGAAGGCTGGTTAGAATGGGAGGGCTGGGCTCAGCAATGAGGGTGTAACTGGGAGTGGTTTGGGCAGGACTAGAAGGCTGGTTAGAATGGGAGGGCTGGGCTCAGCAATGAGGGTGTAACCGGGAGGGGTTTGGGCGGGACTAGAAGGCTGGTTAGAATGGGAGGGCTGGGCTCAGCAATGAGGGTGTAACTGGGAGTGGTTTGGGCGGGACTAGAAGGCTGGTTAGAATGGTAGGGCTGGGCTTAGCAATGAGGGTGTAACTGGGAGGGGTTTGGGCGGGACTAAAATGCCGGCTAGAATGGGAGGGCTGGGCCCAGCAATGAGGGTGTAACAGGGAGTGGTTTGGGCGGGACTAAAAGGCTGGTTAGAATGGGAGGGCTGGGCTCAGCAATGAGGGTGTAACTGGGAGTGGTTTGGGCGGGACTAGAAGGCTGGTTAGAATGGGAGGGCTGGGCTCAGCAATGAGGGTGTAACTGGGAGTGGTTTGGGCGGGACTAAAATGCCAGCTAGAATGGGAGGGCTGGGCCCAGCAATGAGGGTGTAACTGGGAGTGGTTTGGGCGGGACTAAAATGCCAGCTAGAATGGGAGGGCTGGGCCCAGCAATGAGGGTGTAACTGGGAGTGGTTTGGGCGGGACTAGAAGGCTGGTTAGAATGGGAGGGCTGGGCTCAGCAATGAGGGTGTAACTGGGAGTGGTTTGGGCGGGACTAGAAGGCTGGTTAGAATGGGAGGGCTGGGCTCAGCAATGAGGGTGTAACTGGGAGTGGTTTGGGCGGGACTAAAATGCTGGCTAGAATGGGAGGGCTGGGTCAAGCAATGAGGGTGTAACTGGGAGTGGTTTGGGCGGGACTAGAAGGCTGGTTAGAATGGGAGGGCTGGGCTCAGCAATGAGGGTGTAACTGGGAGTGGTTTGGGCGGGACTAGAAGGCTGGTTAGAATGGGAGGGCTGGGCCCAGCAATGAGGGTGTAACTGGGAGTGGTTTGGGCGGGACTAGAAGGCTGGTTAGAATGGGAGGGCTGGGCCCAGCAATGAGGGTGTAACTGGGAGTGGTTTGGGCGGGACTATAATGCTGGCTAGAATGGGAGGGCTGGGCTCAGCAATGAGGGTGTAACTGGGAGTGGTTTGGGTGGGACTAGAAGGCTTGTTAGAATGGGAGGGCTGGGCTCAGCAATGAGGGTGTAACTGGGAGTGGTTTGGGCGGGACTAGAAGGCTGGTTAGAATGGGAGGGCTGGGCTCAGCAATGAGGGTGTAACTGGGAGTGGTTTGGGCGGGACTAAAATGCTGGCTAGAATGGGAGGGCTGGGTCAAGCAATGAGGGTGTAACTGGGAGTGGTTTGGGCGGGACTAGAAGGCTGGTTAGAATGGGAGGGCTGGGCTCAGCAATGAGGGTGTAACTGGGAGTGGTTTGGGTGGGACTAGAAGGCTGGTTAGAATGGGAGGGCTGGGCCCAGCAATGAGGGTGTAACTGGGAGTGGTTTGGGCGGGACTAGAAGGCTGGTTAGAATGGGAGGGCTGGGCCCAGCAATGAGGGTGTAACTGGGAGTGGTTTGGGCGGAACTAGAAGGCTGGTTAGAATGGGAGGGCTGGGCCCAGCAATGAGGGTGTAACTGGGAGTGGTTTGGGCGGGACTATAATGCTGGCTAGAATGGGAGGGCTGGGCTCAGCAATGAGGGTGTAACTGGGAGTGGTTTGGGTGGGACTAGAAGGCTGGTTAGAATGGGAGGGCTGGGCTCAGCAATGAGGGTGTAACTGGGAGTGGTTTGGGCGGGACTAAATTGCTGGCTAGAATGGGAGGGCTGGGCTCAGCAATGAGGGTGTAACTGGGAGTGGTTTGGGCGGGACTAGAAGGCTGGTTAGAATGGGAGGGCTGGGCCCAGCAATGAGGGTGTAACTGGGAGTGGTTTGGGCGGGACTAGAAGGCGGGTTAGAATGGGAGGGCTGGGCCCAGCAATGAGGGTGTAACTGGGAGTGGTTTGGGCGGGACTATAATGCTGGCTAGAATGGGAGGGCTGGGCTCAGCAATGAGGGTGTAACTGGGAGTGGTTTGGGCGGGACTATAATGCTGGCTAGAATGGGAGGGCTGGGCTCAGCAATGAGGGTGTAACTGGGAGTGGTTTGGGCGGGACTATAAGGCTGGCTAGAATGGGAGGGCTGGGCTCAGCAATGAGGGTGTAA
This sequence comes from Xenopus tropicalis, assembly GCF_000004195.4. Classification (NCBI taxonomy): domain Eukaryota; kingdom Metazoa; phylum Chordata; class Amphibia; order Anura; family Pipidae; genus Xenopus; species Xenopus tropicalis. The sequence goes on along the minus strand of NC_030682.2, from coordinate 146,275,814 downwards.
CTGGGAGTGGTTTGGGCGGGACTAAATTGCAGGTTAGAATGGGAGGGCTGGGCCCAGCAATGAGGGTGTAACTGGGAGTGGTTTGGGCGGGACTAAAATGCCAGCTAGAATGGGAGGGCTGGGTCACCTTGTTTTGCTGGATCCCTGTTTGTAGGGTTATTATTATTATTATTATTATTATCATGTATTTATAAAGCGCCAACACATTCCGCAGCGCTGTTCCTCCTCCCCCCCCTCCCTCCCCTCCCCCCCCCCCCCCCCCCCCCCCCCCCCCCCCCCAGCAGAGCTCATTAGATTACATCCCCTTAGAGCATGTCTGTGCCGACCAATAAGCATCGTCACCGTGCCCATTACTTACAGTCATTTGTAATACGAGGGCCACTCATTCTGTGCGAGGCAGCGAGTATCAGGGCCAAGCCACACGTTCCTTTCTGCAGCCTAGAAATTGTGCATTTAGTGACACGGAACATTCCGGTCCTGATTTTTCCGGTCGCTCTACTTCTGGAATGTAATGTGACCCTTCAGGGGGGCTTCACTGATCGATACTGATTGGCCTGGGCAAAAACTCCATTGAATACTAAATTAGCCTGTGATTGAGATTAGTGGTCTGTAATGGCCGCCCAAGTGATACTGTTTTTGCCCCAAGGGTTAAAAAATGGGTCATCCTGACTTGGGTCTTGCTGTGTTTGGCTGGCTATGTGTATGTACCTTTAATATACACCAGGAATAACATCCACACCTTACACAGGTTCTATAACGAGATGGTTGGTAGATGGGTTCTAGAATACTATACGTTACTCTGGAACCCCCCATGTGTCTCATTGTGCTGATTGTGGTTCCAGCCTCACTTGTGCAGATCTGGTGAGGGTCTGAGGGACTCCATGCTACATATAAATGGCTTCTTCTTCTATGTTTTGGTTATCAAACTTGTTAAAGTTCTGGGATCTGGTTTTCTCATTATGGGTGGGGAAATGTACAGACTGAGATACGTCCCAAAAAGGAATTTTTGAAGTGTATCGAACAGATAAGGCTCTAGTTTCTATGACGATAAGCTTGAGGAGGACTTCCCTTCTTGGGGAGGATCATTACAACCAGCCCCAGTGACTGAAAGCCGGAACCACCAGGGCCAGAAATAGGAGTAGGCAGAAGAGGCAATGGCCTTGGGTGCAACAGTTGGGGGCTTTTGGTGGAGGGGTGGATCAGGTAGGGATTGGAGATGAAGAAGAAGGATGGCTGTGGACCAAGAAGGTTTTAGAAGCTGGTATGTAGACTAAGGGAGGGTGCAGGGGTTTGAGCTGAAGTGGGGGCACCAATGCTACTTGGCCCAGGCCTGGGCACCATATATTAATTATGGGGCACTAATGCTACTTGGCCCAAGCTACTTGGCCCAGGCCTGGGAACCATATATTATGGGGCACCAATGCTACTTGGCCCAGGCCTGGGAACCATATATTATGAGGGAACCAATGCTACTTGGCCCCGGGCTGGGGACCATATATTATGAGGGAACCAATGCTACTTGGCCCAGGTCTGGGAACCATATATTATGGGGCACCAATGCTACTTGGCCCAGGTCTGGGAACCATATATTATGGGGCACCAATGCTACTTGGCCCAGGTCTGGGAACCATATATTATGGGGCACCAATGCTACTTGGCCCAGGCCTGGGAACCATATATTATGAGGGAACCAATGCTACTTGGCCCAGGCCTGGGAACCATATATTATGAGGGAACCAATGCTACTTGGCCCAGGCCTGGGAACCATATATTATGGGGCACCAATGCTACTTGGCCCAGGCCTGGGAACCATATATTATGAGGGAAATGCTACTTGGCCCAGGCCTGGGAACCATATATTATGGGGCACCAATGCTACTTGGCCCAGGTCTGGGAACCATATATTATGTGGCACCAATGCTACTTGGCCCAGGTCTGGGAACCATATATTATGTGGCACCAATGCTACTTGGCCCAGGCCTGGGAACCATATATTATGTGGCACCAATGCTACTTGGCCCAGGCCTGGGAACCATATATTATGGGGGACCCAATGCTACTTGGCCCAGGCCTGGGAACCATATATTATGTGGCACCAATGCTACTTGGCCCAGGCCTGGGAACCATATATTATGTGGCACCAATGCTACTTGGCCCAGGCCTGGGAACCATATATTATGTGGCCCCAATGCTACTTGGCCCAGGCCTGGGAACCATATATTATGGGGCACCAATGCTACTTGGCCCAGGCCTGGGAACCATATATTATGGGGGACCCAATGCTACTTGGCCCAGGCCTGGGAACCATATATTATGTGGCACCAATGCTACTTGGCCCAGGCCTGGGAACCATATATTATGTGGCACCAATGCTACTTGGCCCAGGCCTGGGAACCATATATTATGTGGCACCAATGCTACTTGGCCCAGGCCTGGGAACCATATATTATGGGGGACCCAATGCTACTTGGCCCAGGCCTGGGAACCATATATTATGGGGGACCCAATGCTACTTGGCCCAGGCCTGTTACTACATGTTCCCTTCCAACTCCCCCAGGACAATCCATTTTGTTGCCCTTTTGCTGGATAAGTAAGAAGTTCCATCTGATCATTTTTGGGTTAAGATACCATTTTACTCCCTTTTGCCAATAAATAATCAGCTTGTTGTTTTTTAATGTGAAAATGTTCCTTTTTATCCAAAACCGTGTCATTGCGCTTTCTGCTCCTTGGCCGCGGCGCCCAGTAATGAATTCCGGACGGCGGAACATAATCTACGACTTTGGGCAAGTCTGAAGCTTCCGGAACCCTCCGCACCACGGGGAAATTGATATCATTAATTGATTTTTTTCTTCTGCTTAAAGAGCGTCTAGACTTCTCGTGGTGCATTTTTCATGTACAAAATGAAGGATTTTCGTTAAGGCGAAAATGAGCATTTTGAGTTTTTTATTTTTTTTTTAGTAGTTTCAAATATGAGTTTGTTGAAAATGGAGTAAATCTGCAGTAATTCTATGTAGGAATATATGTTCTGCATTCAGACTGATGGGGGCGTCCAACCTGCAGGGCTATATATATGGGTATTGAGTAAAACTATTATTAATTAGGGATGCACCAAATCCATTGTTTTTGGGTTCAGCCGAACCCCGAATCCTTTGTGAAAAACTCACCGATTACTGAACCGAATCCTAATTTTGCATTTGCTTCTTGTTCCAGATGTGTCGGTCGATGGGAAACCCTGTGACTGCGACGTGATTGCTGACTGCAAAGTAGGGGATCCCATTCACCTGGAGGTGCGACTGACTAACTGCAGCAAGAACGCGGTGGGCCCCTTTGCTTTGACTGTCATTCCTTATCAGGACTATCAGAATGGGGTCCATAACCACGAGCTGCAGGACATTGTCACGTTTGTTGGATCCAATACGTTTTACATTGGAACAGTAAGTATCTCTCCATCTCCCTACTTCTACCATCTTGCCCTCCTGTTTCCATCTTGTCCTACTGTCTCCATCTTGCCCTACTGTCTCCATCTTGCCCTACTGTCTCCATCTTGTCCTACTGTCTCCATCTTGCCCTACTGTCTCCATCTTGCCCTACTGTCTCCATCTTGCCCTACTGTCTCCATCTTGCCCTCCTGTCTCCAACTTGTCCTACTGTCTCCATCTTGCCCTACTGTCTCCATCTTGTCCTACTGACTCCATCTTGTCTTCCTGTCTCCATCTTGTCCTCCTGTCTCCATCTTGTCCTCCTGTCTCCATCTTGTCCTACTGTCTCCATCTTGTCCTCCTGTCTCCATCTTGTCCTACTGTCTCCATCTTGTCCTACTGTCTCCATCTTGTCCTACTGTCTCCATCTTGTCCTACTGTCACCGTTTTGCCCTACTGTCTCCATTTTGCCCTCCTGCTTCCAACTTGCCCTCCTGTCTCCATCTTGTACTACTGCTTCCATCTTGCTTTACTGTTTCCATCTTGCCCTCAAATTGGACGTACAAGTATTCATTCTATTAAGCCTTCAAACAGCATTGATACTGTAGAAATAGGCAGTCCTTTATTTGCAAGAACTGGAAGTAGCTCTGCAGAACAGGAAGTAAAGACTACAAACCCACAGCCTCCATATGTTGGGAAACTCCCACTCCCTGACATTAAAAGCAGAACAATAGGGTATGGAAACACTTTTTACGGGTTTCACCTTCAGTTTGGTTTCCCTTCCATCCTTCACATGCCATAAACAGTTTTATTTGACTCCGTTATCTCATGGAACTGTTCTGCCCTGTCTCTCTCTTCAGGTGCAGCCAATGGACCATTCCGTGTGCTTCGGAGCCCTCCTCTTCCTCTACACCGGAGATTTTTATTTGGACATTAAATTTCAGGACGATAACTCCAACAGAGAACTCCCCTTGTCTTGGTTCTGCCTCCCCAGCGTGCATATCCGTGCCATAGACACCCTCAGTGAGACCAAATTCTGACCCCCTACCAATGCCGACATTTCCTTATGTTCAGCGTGGGGTCCTCCTCTTACTGAACTTATTATACCGCTGGAAGAAACATTGCCCTGTCCGACAATCCGAATCTTTCCACCTGTTTAAAACAAAAGGGCTGTTTGCTATTTCTGGGAGATTCACCATTATAAACATTTCCATTACAAAACCTGCAATTTTGTCACTTGCAGTACCGGTTTCCACCTGTCAACCTAGAATTACTTGAATACGTCCCCCAGGAGTAGCAGACCCAGTCTATATAAAGAAAGGCTATAATATCAGTATAATAGACACATTAGGGATCTTGTACTTATACATGGATGTAAAATAGATGTAAAATATGACCCCCCCCCCCCCTTCAGTGTCGAGCTGGACCTCCTAGGGCGCAAGCAACCTAATACTGAGGGTTCATTCTCACAACAGTGACAGCATATAAACCAATGGTGGGTATAAGAAAGGACTAATAGGAATTGTCCTTGACTGGGGACCACTGGTAGTCCTTCTGGTAGTCCTGGTGGGGCATTCTGGCCACTCTCGTTGTTTCTTTCTATATGTCTTTTAGCTGTTGTAGTTGCTTGGGCGCCAACAACACCTGAAGGGCCACAGTTTGGAAAACACTATCACTCAAAGTGTTACAGTGGGCCATCTTGTCCTGCTGCCGCCATCTTTGATTTAACCTCCTACTGCTTCTACTCCATTATGCCTTTACCATACTACTCACTCATTGGAGGACAGTTTCATCCAATCAGAAAACGAATGATATAGGGGCATAGGCATTCTGTATGATAGATAATGCTAGGCAAGCCTGGCCTTCGTTGAATGGATCATGATTATGGTCATTTGGGAAATAAATGATGTTACAATGGGATAATAAAGCTACAGTACTGTATATGTGACCTGACTTGACTGCATTTAATACATGTACGGAGGCAAATCATGACGCTCTCGGGATCTGGGAGTGTTTGAACTGCAAGAGTGATGGATACAGAAAACATCTCGAAAATATGATTGAGTTTCAAGATCGATGGCACGAAGGTAAGAATCCCACTCAGATCCAGCTAGAAGTTTTTATAATATATACTCGCCGTTTCTGTACAAATTATGAAACCTGTAAGTTTTCATGGGATTTTTTACATTCATTGCTTGTACCCCTGCCAGCCCGACTCCTGAAATAGCAGCCGTAGGCTCGGTTGGCTCATAAAAAGCTGTAATTGAAAATATATTTTCATTTCCTGTGTGAAAGGCAGAAGAGTCTCGATGTGCCGTATACGCAGTGTTCAGCGGTGATTTCCCATATGGGGGAGAATTAATATGTCAGGGAAGTGCCATAGGGAACCAGTGGTGACTTCCCATTGACTTGCGTTCCAAAGAGTGTTCTTGGCTTAGCTTCAACTCATATTCACATTCCCGAGAAGGGAGAAAACATCACACGTTCCCTCGCGACTGGTGTCAGGGATTGAGCGCTCTCATTGGATATCTGCACATAAGGAACACGTGAGGTTGAGCCAGGACAAAAGTCATTCTCACCAATCAAAAAGAGGCTTAGGTGGTTCCTTCTGGGTCATTCAGGTGTAACAACCATATTCCTATTTCGTTCAACCATCATCTTATAGTCTTCTATGTGCTGTGTAATATAAAGTTCCTTTTAGAAGATCAGGCCTGGAAAACAAATACAGTGTACAGGCACTCTGTACAGATCCAGGAGCAACCTTTATATAAAGAACGTTAAATTAAAGCCATGAAACCAAAATTAGATTTGAATCTAAAATATTAGATTTGGGCTGAATGTTAAAAAATCGGTACAATGCAGTAGGGTTTGGTCTTCTGCTCAAAGGGTGGATAGGAGGCAATTAAATGAATAAGGGAACCTAAAGAATATTGAGTAGGCAGTAGGGTTTGGGCTTATGGTCAAAGGGTGGATAGGATGCAATTAAATGAATAAGGGAACCTAAAGGATATTGAGTAGGCAGTAGGGTTTGGGCCTTCTGCCCAAAGGGTGGATAGGAGGCAATTAAATGAATAAGGGAACCTAAAGGATATTGAGTAGGCAGTATGGTTTGGGCCTTCTGCCCAAAGGGTGGATAGGAGGCAATTAAATGAATGAGGGAACCTAAAGGATATTTAGTAGGCAGTAGGGTTTGGGCCTTCTGCCCAAAGGGTGGATAGGAGACAATTAAATGAATGAGGGAACCTAAAGAAGATGGATTAGGCAGTAGGGCTTGGTCTTCTGGTCAAAAGGTAGAATAGTTGGAATTTAATGAAGGGAAATTTAATGAAGCCAAAATCAAATTGTTTATAAACTGGAGAATTGGTTCTGCAGAAAGCAGATAATCACATGGTATGAAATCAATACATTGCCTGTAGATCCTTCCAGAGGGCACCGGCTTATCCCTTGAGATCATGAGATTTCAGCTAAAAGTGAGAAGAGATTTTATTCTGTCCAGAAAAAGCTGACTAGATACAAAATTAATAATTACAAGCCAGGGCTGGAGACTCTTTTAAAGGAAAAGGAAACCCCCGAAAGTGTAACTTTCCCAAATATCTGCCCTTTGCCAAATGCCATAATTATGTTGCGCAAAACCAATTACGTTTATTAGAGCTCCCCTAAACCATTGACGATTGCGGTCGCCATATTGGTCTGGTTATCCTTGTTGATCATCCTTATCTCCTCCCCCTGTCCCACGGCCATTTTGGAGTCGTGATTTTCCCAGAAGCCACAGCCCTGTTTATAGCTGTCGGACACGGGTGGACAGGAGTCTATGTTTTCGGATTCTCGATGGGTTTAAACTGAGCGCGTTGCCATCTCCAGATTAATGATATAGCGATGAATGAAAATGATCTGTATTTGGATTGGGCGTCGAGTCTTACACACCGTACTGTACATTATGAGTCCTACTCAGCCCTATTAAGATGCAGAACGAGAGAGAATGATATCAGTGCAGTCATGTGGGGCCACGCTCCCATCAGCGCCGCGTCCTGTAACGACCTCATTAGCGCCACGCTTAGTAATGAACACAATGGTTACAATCCTGACAGTTCACCGCAGGGAATCCATCCTGTGATAGATCATTATACTAATAACCCACGCGCCCGAAAATACGTTGCCCAAAGGTTACACTGAATACGGGGGGAGGGGGGCAAAAAAAATATTATTAATATGAGCCCTTTCGTCACTGGCCGTTTTAGTCAAAAGCGGTTACTAAGCAGCAGAGGACCAAAAGCCACATTGCAAGTGTTTTGCAATACAAAAAGTCACGGAATCCGCAACCTTTTCTACTTGTCCCACGATGACCGTGACTATTTTTGTATAAGTCAGAAGAACAGAAAACCTTTAAAAGTACGAAGCAAAGAAATATCTTCAAGTTGTAAACAACTGCCATTGACTTCTACATGATCTCGGCAGGTTTTAGCTCAGGGGTGGGCAAACTTTTTGGCTCAGGGGCCACATTGACTTTTAAAATTTGACGGCTGGGCCAGCGTTACGCCATTTTCACTCGTCAGTCCCCAGACGCCAAGACTTACGGAGTCGGCGGGCCGGATTAAAAAGACGAATGGGCCGTAGTTTACCCACCCCTGTTTTAGCTGGTGGATTTTAGAGTTGTTCCATAGAAAAACACAAATTATGGAACAAAAATTAATATTCATTTTGCCCATCACATTCCATGGAGGTTGGTTATGGCCCCATCCATATTGTTCTACTGTGTGAGGCTGAAGCTTATTTTGTCACTTCCCTTCATTATACATAAGAGTGTGACATTTGTAAGGGTTTAGCACTATGTGTGCATTACTTGTTGATGTATCATGAGAATGGAGCTGAGGAGATGTTGGCTTAGGTCTGAGAGATTGTCACCACCGATTTGGCTTAGATGTTGTCTTAGGTCTGAGAGAGTGTCACCACCGATTTGGCTTAGATGTTGTCTTAGGTCTGAGAGAGTGTCACCACCGATTTGGCTTAGATGTTGGCTTAGGTCTGAGAGATTGTCACCACCGATTTGGCTTAGATGTTGTCTTAGGTCTGAGAGAGTGTCACCACCGATTTGGCTTAGATGTTGGCTTAGGTCTCAGAGACTGTCACCGCCGATTTGGCTTAGATGTTGGCTTAGGTCTGAGAGATTGTCACCATCGATTTGGCTTAGATGTTGGCTTAGGTCTGAGACACTGTCACCACCGATTTGCCTTAGATGTTGGCTTAGGTCTGAGAGACTGTCACCACTGATTTGGCTTAGATGTTGGCTTAGGTCTGAGAGACTGTCACCGCCGATTTGGCTTAGATGTTGGCTTAGGTCTGAGAGATTGTCACCACCGATTTGGCTTAGATGTTGTCTTAGGTCTGAGAGATTGTCACCACCGATTTGGCTTAGATGTTGTCTTAGGTCTGAGAGAGTGTCACCACCGATTTGGCTTAGATGTTGTCTTAGGTCTGAGAGAGTGTCACCACCGATTTGGCTTAGATGTTGGCTTAGGTCTGAGAGATTGTCACCACCGATTTGGCTTAGATGTTGGCTTAGGTCTGAGAGACTGTCACCACCGATTTGGCTTAGATGTTGGCTTAGGTCTGAGAGACTGTCACCACCGATTTGGCTTAGATGTTGGCTTAGGTCTGAGAGATTGTCACCACCGATTTGGCTTAGATGTTGGCTTAGGTCTGAGACACTGTCACCACCGCTTTGGCTTAGATGTTGGCTTAGGTCTGAGAGACTGTCACCACCGATTTGGCTTAGATGTTGGCTTAGGTCTGAGAGACTGTCACCGCCGATTTGGCTTAGATGTTGGCTTAGGTCTGAGAGAGTGTCACCACCGATTTGGCTTAGATGTTGGCTTAGGTCTGAGAGATTGTCACCACCGATTTGGCTTAGATGTTGGCTTAGGTCTGAGAGAGTGTCACCACCAATTTGTCTTAGATGTTGGCTTAGGTCTGAGAGACTGTCACCACCGATTTGGCTTAGATGTTGGCTTAGGTCTGAGAGACTGTCACCGCCGATTTGGCTTAGGTCTGAGAGAGTGTCACCACCGACTGGGGCAAGTGTTGAGGAGAGCGTTATGTGTGAGTATTGGTGCCACAGGCAACTCTCGAATCTATGGAATGGGCAGATGGTACCAGAAACCTTGGGAAGGTGGGCGCTATGGCCAGGCAGCAGTGTTCTCTTATATAATATGCTGAAACATTCATCTGATTGGCTCATACATATTGCTGCTGGGATCCTCCTTCCATGACTCCTCATTACAATTATATATTGGCTTATTTAGGACCTCAAGTTGGCTCAGTCATTACATAATTTGACTCCATATTAGTTGTACTTGCACTTCCAAGTCTGTTTGAGTGTATCCAGCACCCAGTGATGCTAGAAAACCTTGGAGCTTCGGCCACCACGAAGGTGTGTAAGGTCCAGAGCTCCCCTTGCAGCAGCGCCAAAATGTGCGGTGAAAAGGCACCTAAAGATCCGGGCACCGGGCAGGGCTTTACACCAGAAATGGCTCCGTATCAACGTAAACATTTTCCAGCACAGTTGTGACTGATATGTATCATAGAGCAATGGCATCAGACATAATTGTGGCAATGGCAACTCCCCCCTAGTGGCTGGAATTATGGGAAATAAACTGCTGCAGTTTGGGTTAAAAAAATTCTGATTTGTGCCGGAAATTTCGCACTCAGTGTGAGTAATGAGCCCTATAGAGTTAGCGGGCAATTTGTCTGACGCAATAAAGGTGGCCACACACGTGGCAATTTTCACCATTGGTCGCATGAAAGATCATTTCAACCCCCCACTGACATTCAGGGCTGAATCGTTAGATTTGAAGGTAGAAACAATAGGATTTCAACCTCCTTCTGCCGATTCAGCCCTGAACATACATTTTGCTTGGGCACCTTCAATGGCGCCCAATAAAAATCTTCTAACCCGCTCGATCGGCGAGTCGACCGATATCTGCAGCCTCCTGCGAGGTTTCGTACGATATTATCGGTGCATGGAAGGCCAGTTTAACACACAAGTGGTTACTCGGTGGTTCAGCTAATCCATGTGCTAGTTCGGCTTTCCATACAAATCCAGAGGGTGGGCACCGATCCACCCCCCGTTGCTGAGCCCTGGAGTGGACATTTTAGAGAGAAGATGGGAATGCCTGAGATAACCAGTAAATAACCTATAGAGTTTGTGCGTCCTGGTTGGTGCCAATATTGGATGCTTGCCCAGCTTGATACCACTATACGGCACTGTGGAACACCGAATCCAGGGATACCCAACCCTTTTTTACTCATAGGCTACACTTGGAGGCTGATTTACTAATCCACGAATCCGAATGAGAAAAATTCGGATTGGAAAACGAACATTTTGCGACATTTTCGTATTTTTTGCGATTTTTTTTGTTATAGTTTCCCTTTAATGTGTCGGAGGTGGAACAATGACATTTCCTGCTGGTCCCTCCTGTACTTCTCTTGTATCTCCCACAATTCCCCTGTATCGTAAATTGTCGCGACTTTTTCGTAACCGTTACGACTTGCGTGAACTGTCGCGACTTTTTCGTAACCGTTACGACTTGCGTGAACTGTCGCGACTTTTTCATAGCCATTATGACTTTCGTGAATTGTCGCGACTTTTTCGTACTGAGCACTTGAAAAATTCGCGACAATTTGCGGAAAAGTCGCAAAATACCGATCATTACGAAAAAAACGCATTCGGACGCTTTATGGACGTTCGTGGATTAGTAAATGTGCCCCTTGGAGTAAAACTGTGTCTCTAGGCTTCCAAAACTTGCCTCCAAGCAGAAATGTAAAAATGGCTCCTACTTTGGGGCAACTGGGAGCAACATCAAAGGGGTGATGAGCACCATGTTGCCCCTGAGCCACAGGTTGGGGATCATTGGCCGAATCCCTGGTGCATAGAGGCAACGAAGCTGCAGGGCAGGGACAATGAACAATGTAAAAGTCCTAAAACAAAGAATAACGTATTTGCCTGAATCTGACTGAAAGTTAATTGCATAGTGAATGACAACGGCAAGTGAGTTCTGTGAAAAAAACCGTCCATTATATAAACAGCGTCTGACAACAAATCCAATCAATTTCAGTTCCAGAGATTAGATCCGCGCGCTCTCAACATAAACTTATTGCTCCAAATCTTCCCTCTGTGATAAATCATTTACACCAAGGGCAAGTGAATTATTTATGTGCATGGGAAACCTATTGAGTTTCTGTAAAGGAGCGAAGAGTTGAAAGTAAATGTTTTTGTGTTTCATCTTTGCTCCTTCGCTGGGTCCCACAGGGGACGGACGCGGCGGGGAGAGAGTCCTACGGAATGTCGAGGGAAGGTCAAGTGGTTGTGAACCTGGCGATATTGGATAAATTGATAGAAGTTTGTTCAAAGAACGGCTGGTGGAACATGTTAAATAAATCAGATTCTATGTAATATATCAGCAGGGAGTTCATCTCGGGCCAGTAATGGTCATTCCCATTGAACGTTGGATGATTTTATTGGAATGAGGCCAATGTGAATCTATCTTTATGGGGGATATAGAGAAGAATATTCTTTCAGAGCTGTCGGCTGTAGGTGTGAAACGCGTAGAGTAGTTAATACAGCGGAACAAGATGGAGACAGTAGGGCAGGGATCCCCAGCCTCAGATGTAACAAGTGTTGGGGAGCCTCACAAGCATGAAAAGAGTTCTTTGGTGTTGCCAAATAAGCACTGTGATTGGCTATTTGGTTGCACCATGGGGACTGACTGCCAGCCTGCGGTATGGAAAGATGAAGGATGAAGACACAGGATAGTAGGATTCTATGGTGCCAGTAGTGTAACATGGCTACAGTAGAGTAAGACAAGATGGTGACAGTAAAGAAAGATGGCAACGGTTGAACACAATGTAGAGAAAGGTGCTAGGGGAACAAGGTGGTGTCAGTTGAGAAAATGGACAGTGGAACAAGATGGAGACAGTAGGGCAAGATGGAGAAAGTAGGGCAAGATGGAGACAGTAGGGCAAGATGGAGACAGTAGGGCAAGATGGAGACAGTAGGGCAAGATGGAGACAGTGGAACAAGATGGAGACAGTAGGGCAAGATGGGGACAGTAGGGCAAGATGGAGAGGGTAAGGCAAGATGGGGACAGTAGGGCAAGATGAGAAAATGGACAGTGGAACAAGATGGAGACAGTAGGGCAAGATGGAGAGGGTAAGGCAAGATGGGGACAGTAGGGCAAGATGGAGAGGGTAAGGCAAGATGGGGACAGTAGGGCAAGATGAGAAAATGGACAGTGGAACAAGATGGAGACAGTAGGGCAAGATGGAGAGGGTAAGGCAAGATTGGGACAGTAGGGCAAGATGGAGAGGGTAAGGCAAGATGGGGACAGTAGGGCAAGATGAGAAAATGGACAGTGGAAAAAGATGGAGACAGTAGGGCAAGATGGAGACAGTGGAACAAGATGGAGACAGTAGGGCAAGATGGGGACAGTAGGGCAAGATGGAGAGGGTAAGGCAAGATGGGGACAGTAGGGCAAGATGAGAAAATGGACAGTGGAACAAGATGGAGACAGTAGTGCAAGATGGAGAGGGAAAGGCAAGATGGGGACAGTAGGGCAAGATGGAGAGGGTAAGGCAAGATGGGGACAGTAGGGCAAGATGAGAAAATGGACAGTGGAACAAGATGGAGACAGTAGGGCAAGATGGAGAGGGTAAGGCAAGATGGGGACAGTAGGGCAAGATGAGAAAATGGACAGTGGAACAAGATGGAGACAGTAGGGCAAGATGGAGACAGTAGGGCAAGATGGAGACAGTGGAACAAGATGGAGACAGTAGGGCAAGATGGGGACAGTAGGGCAAGATGGAGACAGTAGGACAAGATGGAGACAGTGGAACAAGATGGAGACAGTAGGGCAAGATGGAGACAGTAGGGCAAGATGGAGACAGTAGGGCAAGATGGAGACAGTAGAACAAGATGGAGACAGTAGGGCAAGATGGAGACAGTAGGGCAAGATGGAGACAGTAGAACAAGATGGAGACAGTAGGGCAAGATGGAGACAGTAGGGCAAGATGGAGACAGTAGAACAAGATGGAGACAGTAGGGCAAGATGGAGACAGTAGGGCAAGATGGAGACAGTAGGGCAAGATGGAGACAGTAGGGCAAGATGGAGACAGTAGAACAAGATGGAGACAGTAGGGCAAGATGGAGACAGTAGGGCAAGATGGAGACAGTAGGGCAAGATGGAGACAGTAGGGCAAGATGGAGACAGTAGGGCAAGATGGAGACAGTACCGCAGAATATCCCTGAAGATGAAATGAACTGGTTTAGCAAACACATCACTAAGTTCCTTTAGCACCTTGGGGTGAATACCATCAGGTTCCGGACCTTTCTTTACTTTCACATATTGCAGTCTTTTTAAACCTTCCTCCTAAGTCAGTCAGTCACCCAAAGCTTCATTATGTAGATTTATGTTTACACAAATGAAACCTTTATAAAGTGGTTTAAAACCTCTGCTTTGTCCCTGTTTCCATCAACCAGTTTACCTGTCTCTACTACCCAGGGATCCGATTCTATGGGCTTCAGTGCAAGAACCCTGATTGTTTTGCACAACAGTGACTGCTAATATCCTTATCATTTACAGTAGGGGGTACATTATCCCTTATAATACATGAGTGATACTCAGAGTTCCCTGTATAACTCAGCCTGCAGCCTTGTGCCTTTATATGGGGGGCACAGAACCCCTCAGTGACTGCTAATATCCTTATCATTTACAGTAGGGGGTACATTATCCCTTATAATACATGAGTGATACTCAGAGTTCCCTGTATAACTCAGCCTGCAGCCTTGTGCCTTTATATGGGGGGCACAGAACCCCTCAGTGACTGCTAATATCCTTATCATTTACAGTAGGGGGTACATTATCCCTTATAATACATGAGTGATACTCAGAGTTCCCTGTATAACTCAGCCTGCAGCCTTGTGCCTTTATATGGGCACAGAACCCCTCAGTGACTGCTAATATCCTTATCATTTACAGTAGGGGGTACATTATCCCTTATAATACATGAGTGATACTCAGAGTTCCCTGTATAACTCAGCCTGCAGCCTTGTGCCTTTATATGGGCACAGAACCCCTCAGTGACTGCTAATATCCTTATCATTTACAGTAGGGGGTACATTATCCCTTATAATACATGAGTGATACTCAGAGTTCCCTGTATAACTCAGCCTGCAGCCTTGTGCCTTTATATGGGGGGCACAGAACCCCTCAGTGACTGCTAATATCCTTATCATTTACAGTAGGGGGTACATTATCCCTTATAATACATGAGTGATACTCAGAGTTCCCTGTATAACTCAGCCTGCAGCCTTGTGCCTTTATATGGGCACAGAACCCCTCAGTGACTGCTAATATCCTTATCATTTACAGTAGGGGGTACATTATCCCTTATAATACATGAGTGATACTCAGAGTTCCCTGTATAACTCAGCCTGCAGCCTTGTGCCTTTATATGGGGGGCACAGAACCCCTCAGTGACTGCTAATATCCTTATCATTTACAGTAGGGGGTACATTATCCCTTATAATACATGAGTGATACTCAGAGTTCCCTGTATAACTCAGCCTGCAGCCTTGTGCCTTTATATGGGGGGCACAGAACCCCTCAGTGACTGCTAATATCCTTATCATTTACAGCAGGGGGTACATTATCCCTTATAATACACGAGTGATACTCAGAGTTCCCTGTATAACTCAGCCTGCAGCCTTGTGCCTTTATATGGGCACAGAACCCCTCAGTGACTGCTAATATCCTTATCATTTACAGTAGGGGGTACATTATCCCTTATAATACATGAGTGATACTCAGAGTTCCCTGTATAACTCAGCCTGCAGCCTTGTGCCTTTATATGGGCACAGAACCCCTCAGTGACTGCTAATATCCTTATCATTTACAGTAGGGGGTACATTATCCCTTATAATACATGAGTGATACTCAGAGTTCCCTGTATAACTCAGCCTGCAGCCTTGTGCCTTTATATGGGGGGCACAGAACCCCTCAGTGACTGCTAATATCCTTATCATTTACAGTAGGGGGTACATTATCCCTTATAATACATGAGTGATACTCAGAGTTCCCTGTATAACTCAGCCTGCAGCCTTGTGCCTTTATATGGGGGGCACAGAACCCCTCAGTGACTGCTAATATCCTTATCATTTACAGTAGGGGGTACATTATCCCTTATAATACATGAGTGATACTCAGAGTTCCCTGTATAACTCAGCCTGCAGCCTTGTGCCTTTATATGGGCACAGAACCCCTCAGTGACTGCTAATATTTCTATTCTATTCCTTGCGTTTCGCTTTACTCGCTCGCCAGTGTTCCAATCTCCTTTCTTTACATTAAGGGAAGATTCATTTACAGTAATGAAAAGGAGGTTGGACACAAGGTCGTCTCATCAGAAATGGAAGAAAGGAGGAGATTGTTCTGAGGGGCTCGGAGCAAGGATGGAATCCATTCTAGGTTCTCAGCCATTGTTTGTGCCGGTAGGAAAGTGTATGGGGAATTGTGGGAGATACAAGAGAATTACAGGAGGGACCAGCAGGAAATGTCATTGTTCCACCTCCGACACATTAAAGGGAAACTATAACTGAGGGAACGTTACTCCTGTGGGACGATGTTTCTGTTCTCCATAGATGGACCTTGGGCGTATTAGAATATAGACAGCGCCAGTAAGAGAGAGAGAGTAAAAGTAAACTTAATTTCAAGCAACTTTGCAATATACATCAATTAAATAATATGCAGCCTTTTCATTAATGTAATAATCTGGTTTGGAACAGTTTCCTAAATCCCGCCCCCTGTTCCCAAAGCCCCACCCCTGTTCCCTAAGCCCCACCCCCTGTTCCCCTGCTGATCTGGCTGACTACTTTGTGACTCAAATAAAATGTAACAGTAGTCGCCTGTCCTCAGCCTTCAGCCTGCCTCCTCCCAATCCCACAATCCCCTGCTGCACACGTGATGCCAATAAGGAAAGGAACATCCCAGTGCAATGCATTGTGGGTTATGTAGTTCCTGCATGCTGTCTGTAAGCTGTGGGGAAGTTGTTACAATGTGTAACATCAGTGTTTTAGTCCCTCCTCCCCTGCCAGGATTTGAAATGATGCAGAAAGAGAAGAACTGTTTTGCAGCTGGATTTCAGCATATAAAAATGGGATTTATTCCTACTGTTTCAAGGAACAGATTACAGGGATAGGGATATTAGGGGTTTCTGTGTTGTGTGGGGCTCTATTGGTTTTAAAGCTGGAGTTCCCCTTTAATAATAATAATAATAATAATAATTCTTTGAGTCTCTGGCCTTTTGTTTGCAGGGTATGAATTCAGAAAGTGTTTTATTGATTCACCATTGCTTGTTGGGGGCCCTTTGATCCGGCCGCTCAGCACAGACATGGATAGGAAATATATAGTTCCGGCAGGCAGGTCCCTGACATACTGTTCCCTCTATAGCTGGGAAAGGGTTAATGAGAGCTGCTTCTCTCCACTCACCAAACTGCAATCTAGAAAAGAGCGGAGACGTTTGGTGACAGAGGCGGTGGCTGAAGTGACATAACGACGCTCGCGAGCGACGCGCTTAATGCATTTGTTTAGAGTTCAGTTTAAAATAACAGCGGAATTCAGGACAAAGCAGTTTGTTATTATTTATTTATACCGAGATAATGGGATTTCTGAATTCTATATGGAACGTGAATACAAGATACAGATGAAGGAAGACAGAGGGGAGCAGAGACTTAAGTGGAGGTTAAGGGCCGCCATGTTGGTAGGAGAGTCGGATGTGCAGCTGGAGAGGGGCAGGTCCCTTTACTGTCCATGTATTTCCCCTGTATTGGGGTATATACGCCCAAATGATGGACCCAGTGGATAGAGGCTCCTTTGTACCATACGCTGGTATGGTTGGACTCAATGGATAGAGGCTCCTTTGTACCATACACTGCTATGGTTGGACCCAATGGATAGAGGCTCCTTTGTACCATACGCCGGTATGATTGGTCCCAGTGGATAGAGGCTCCTTTGTACCATACACTGGTATGGTTGGACCCAATGGATAGAGGCTCTTTTGTACCATATGCTGGTATGGTTGGACCCAATGGATAGAGGCTCTTTTGTACCATACGCTGGTATGGTTGGACCCAATGGATAGAGGCTCCTTTTTTACGATACGCTGGTATGGTTGGACCCAATGGATAGAGGCTCCTTTGTACCATACGCTGGTATGGTTGGACCCAATGGATAGAGGCTCCTTTGTACCGTACACTGGTATAGTTGGACCCAATGGATAGAGGGTCCTTTGTACCATACGCCGGTATGGTTGGACCCAGTGGATAGAGGCTCCTTTGTACCATACGCTGGTATGGTTGGACCCAATGGATAGAGGCTCTTTTGTACCATACGCTGGTATGGTTGGACCCAATGGATAGAGGCTCCTTTTTTACCATACGCTGGTATGGTTGGACCCAGTGGATAGAGGCTCCTTTGTACCATACGCCGGTATGATTGGTCCCAGTGGATAGAGGCTCCTTTGTACCATACGCCAGTATGATTGGTCCCAGTGGATAGAGGCTCCTTTGTACCATATGCTGGTATGGTTGGTCCCAGTGGATAGAGGCTCCTTTGTACCATACGCCGGTATGATTGGTCCCAGTGGATAGAGGCTCCTTTGTACCATACGCCAGTATGATTGGTCCCAGTGGATAGAGGCTCCTTTGTACCATATGCTGGTATGGTTGGTCCCAGTGGATAGAGGCTCCTTTGTACCATACGCCGGTATGGTTGGTCCCAGTGGATAGAGGCTCCTTTGTACCATACGCCGGTATGGTTGGTCCCAGTGGATAGAGGCTCCTTTGTACCATATGCTGGTATGGTTGGTCCCAGTGGATAGAGGCTCCTTTGTACCATACGCCGGTATGGTTGGTCCCAGTGGATAGAGGCTCCTTTGTACCATACGCCGGTATGGTTGGTCCCAGTGGATAGAGGCTCCTTTGTACCATACGCCGGTATGACTGGTCCCAGTGGATAGAGGCTCCTTTGTACCATACGCCGGTATGGTTGGTCCCAGTGGATAGAGGCTCCTTTGTACCATACGCCGGTATGGTTGGTCCCAGTGGATAGGGGCTCCTTTGTGCCAAACGCTGGTATGGTTGGACCCAATGGATAGAGGCTCCTTTGTACCATACGCTGGTATGGTTGGTCCCAGTGGATAGAGGCTCCTTTGTACCATATGCCGGTATGATTGGTCCCAGTGGATAGAGGCTCCTTTGTACCATACGCTGGTATGGTTAGACCCAGTGGATAGAGGCTCCTTTGTACCATACGCTGGCATGGTTAGACCCAGTGTATAGAGGCTCCTTTGTACCATACGCTGGTATGGTTGGACCCAATGGATAGAGGCTCCTTTGTACCATACACTGGTATGGTTGGACCCAGTGGATAGAGGCTCCTTTGTGCTCTGACATCACTGGAAAAGATGGAGAACTAACACACTTTTGTGGCCCTTGGCATTGTGTTGAGACCGTTACAGAGATCCACTTCACTTTGGTGACCCATGGAGAACCATGAAGCCAGATGCATAAGGAACTGGACAAGAACAAGGTAGGCAGCAGCAGTTTGTATGCTGGCCCAAAGTCATTGCAGTTGAGAGGTACCGGAGGCCATATCCAGACTAACAATACATTGGCAGGCAAGGGTCAAAGGACCAAGCAGACAGAGAGGTAAGTAGCCATCCATCAGACTGGTCACCTTACAGATGAATGACTAACAGCTGCCACAGGAGAAGTAAGATGGGGCCCAATTTCCTTTTGAAACATGAAGTTTCACGTCGGCAGTCCAAATCTACCAGAGAGAAGACTACCTGAACCTCCCACAATTGCAAGGGTAGAATGTTGATGCTCGCCAGTTGGGCAGGTTGCCTTACATCAACTCTTGCCATAGTGAAACATAGAACTGAAATTGTCATCTGTTTGCTTGGGCCACACTAGAGAAACCAAAAAAGAAAGACTAAAAAAATCTAATAAAGCCTTCCCAAAGCCTTCTATCTAAAAGCACCTTTGGAAGAGAAAGCAACACATGAAGCAAATCATTTATAAACCGCACAACTGACAAGGTTACAAGGTGAAGATCCTTTTTAATATGTGAATATAAACACTATAACCAATGTGAAACAGTAACCGGGAAGGCAAAGATAGAAAATGTGGAGCAGATTGCAGCAGAGGCTAAGACTAATCCCAAACCATTTTTCAAGTCTATTAATATTAAAAAGATGTGGGTTGGGAGGTTGTGTCTCTATTATGTAATGGTAATAATGGGGTCATTAAGGATAGCAAGACCCAAGACCCACCCAATTAATGTGGACAAGGCACCAGGGCCAGATGGAATACACCCTCGGGTACTGAGGGAGCTTAGTACAGTATAGCCAGGCCTCTATTTCTGATTTTCTCAGACTCACTTTCATCTGGTATTGTACCTGTAAGTTTGACATCTGTGGTGGGCAGGTTAGTTGAAGGGTTGTTAAGGGATCACATTCAAAATTAAGTTCTGGAGAATGGCATTATGGGTTGTAATCAGCATGGCTTTATGAAGGACAGGTCATGTCAGACCAATTTAATTGCTTTCTATGATGAGGTGAGTAAGAAGCTGGACAGTGGGGGGGGGGGGGGCAGTAGACCTATTTGGATTTTGCCCCACAAACCACTGCTTTCTTCTATTGATCCACTTTCATTTACCTTGTTCATTAGTGACTTGGGGGCGGGGATTATAAGTAACGTATCAGTGTTTGCAATGGGCCCCAGTGGCCCCAAAACATCGCCCATAGGCTGAATAAATTCTTCATTAATTTTTGCTGCCGATGGATTTTTTTCTCTTACCTATAATTAATTTCTGTCATAACTGTCGCTTTGCTCTGTGCCGCGTTTGGCCGCGTCCTTCCATACGAGGATGATCATGCGTTCTGCAATGTGGGATGGATGAGAGGTGGCAGCTCGCCGCTCAGACCGCCGCTTGAGTGACAACTTTATTAGATTCCCTTGAACTTCAGGGGCCTCTCCGTTCTGAATGTGACGCTCAGTGGCAGCTGCTGTCACGGGAAGCTTTGTCCACTTCTCACAGACAGTTCATTTGTAGGTGGATGAACGACCAGGGGGTTCTCCTCCTTGTTATTGAGCAACTGGATTACATAGAGGTGACAATGCTCTCGCCCCAAAGGGAGGTGACCTGTGCCTTCTCACTCTAACATGGGGGTCTTCAGACTTTATATCAGTGATCCCCAACCAGTGGCTCAGGGCAACATGTTGCTCCCCAACCCCTTGGATGTTGCTCTCAGTGCCCCCAAACCAGGGAGTTATTTTTGAATTCCTGACTTGGGGGCAAGTTTTGGTTGAATAAAAACATGATTTCCTACCAAATAAAGCCCCTGTAAGCTGATAGGGTGCATAGAGGCCCCTAATAGCCAATCACAGCCCTTATTTGGCTCCTCCATGAACTTTTATGGTGCTTGTGTTTCTCCCCAAGTCTTTTTACATTTGACTGGTTGGGGATCACTGGGCTACAGGTTGCTCTAGTCCTGTAACTGTTTCTTGGCTTTGATTGGCTACAGCTTGGTCTAGTCCTGTATATGTTTCTTGGGTTTGTTGGAATACAGGTTGGTCTAGTCCAGTGAATGTTTCTTGGCTTTGATTGGCTGCAGGTTGGTCTAGTCCTGTATATGTTTCTTGGGTTTGCTGGACTACAGGTTGGTCTAGTCCAGTGAATGTTTCTTGCCTTTGATTGGCTACAGGTTGGTCTAGTCCAGTGAATGTTTCTTGGCTTTGATTGGCTACAGGTTGGTCTAGTCCTGTATATGTTTCTTGGGTTTGCTGGACTACAGGTTGGTCTAGTCCAGTAAATGTTTCTTGGCTTTGATTGGCTACAGATTGGTCTAGTCCAGTGAATGTTTCTTGGCTTTGATTGGCTACAGATTGGTCTAGTCCAGTGAAGGTTTCTTGGCTTTGATTGGTTACAGATTGGTCTAGTCCAGTGAATGTTTCTTGGCTTTGATTGGCTACAGGTTGCTCTAGTCCAGAAATGTTTCTTGTCTTTTATTGACCCAAAATGGCCTCCTGCGCCCTGTAATGATTGGGAAACGCCCAAACAGCCCCCACACTAGAATGACTGTCTGCACTGATGCGGTCCCTCCTGGCTCTATAGAGAAACACTACTACTTGCAGTGTCTTAGTCGCCAACAGGAATAAACACAGTGTGTGTCACTTGCAGTTGCGGCTGTTTATCATCCGAGGGCCGCGTCACGCGCGCAGTAATGGATGTTATCTGTCACGTTGCTAATAGCATAATTATTCAAATAAAAAAAAGCCTCAGTTGCTGCCAGAGCCATAACATTGAACCCACAGAGAGAAGTGCTCGCGAGCATCGTCATCCAAACCTGAGAAATCCCGCCATGTTTGTAGGGATAGAAGCTGGTCCTTTCAAAAGTGAAGGGGCTTATTCACTAAGCAGCCGCAGAGCAGTTACCCAGTGCAACCAATCAGATCTTTCATGTTCTGGACACAACACCAAGTAAGTTTCATGGTGTAACATCTATTCTTTACTATAATGGTTTGTTCCAATGGGATATCCAGGAAACCCGCCAATGTTCAGTATCTAAACTTACTAAACTTGGCTTTGATTGGCTACAGCTTGGTCTAGTCCTGTATATGTTTCTTGGGTTTGTTGGGCTACAGCTTGGTCTAGTCCAGTGAGTGTTTCTTGGCTTTGATTGGCTACAGGTTGGTCTAGTCCAGTGAATGTTTCTTGGTGTTTATTGGCTACAGCTTGGTCTAGTCCAGTGAATGTTTCTTGGCTTTGATTGGCTACAGGTTGGTCTAGTCCAGTGAATGTTTCTTGGCTTTGATTGGCTACAGGTTGGTCTAGTTCAGTGAATGTTTCTTGGCTTTGATTGGCTACAGGTTGGTCTAGTTCAGTGAATGTTTCTTGGTTTTTATTGGCTACAGCTTGGTCTAGTCCAGTGAATGTTTCTTGGCTTTGATTGGCTACAGGTTGGTCTAGTCCAGTGAATGTTTCTTGGCTTTGATTGGCTACAGCTTGGTCTAGTCCAGTGAATGTTTCTTGTCTTTTATTGACCACCCAAAATGGCCTCCTGTGCCCTCTAATGATTGGGAAACGCCCAAACAGCCCCCACACTAGAATGACTGTCTCTGAGCATTAATGAATATTATTTCTGTTTCTGTATATAAATCGCAGCGCGTCCCACAGCGCCGAGTGGCTAAGAGGGAGCACAACCCGCATACAATGGATGGGACTTGGGGACCCAATTTCAGTGTAGAGGTCGGCGCATTAAGTGGCCCTCAACCGAACATTCGCAGAGCTGAATTCCCGCGGCGCCACACAAACTAATTAAAAACCAAGAACGCCTGAGATCGTTAGAGCCGGGGAAGAATATTTTCCGTGAAGCAACAACAAAAGTCTCCCAGGAATTGTTCCCTGTAAAACCAATTATAATGAAATTCATTATCCCAGCGCTGCAAATCAATCGCGCAAATAAAATATTGCGGTACCAAGAGGGTCTCGCAGCGGCGCGGTTGCCGAGGGGTTGGACCCCGGAGCATGTACAGCGGGCGGAACCAAATAATTGGGCACAAAGTAAATAAACCCAAGTTGGATGCACATCATTGTGTTGTATAGAGGCGCCTCACACTAATGTGCTGTCGCTTTTCTGCTTTCAACTTGAGTCTGATGACTTGTGAACATCTTGATGATTTGATTGGCTACAGCTTGGTCTAGTCCAGTAACTGTTTCTTGGGTTTGTTTGGCTACAGCTTGGTCTAGTCCAGTGACTGTTTGTTGACTTTTATTGGCTACAGGTTGGTCTAGTCCAGTGACTGTTTGTTGACTTTTATTGGCTAAAGGTTGGTCTAGTCCTGTAACTGTTTCTTGGGTTTGTTTGGCTACAGCTTGGTCTAGTCCAGTGACTGTTTGTTGACTTTTATTGGCTACAGGTTGGTCTAGTCCAGTGACTGTTTGTTGACTTTTATTGGCTACAAGTTGCTCTAGTCCAGTGAATGTTTTGGGTTTTTATTGGCTAAAACTTGTTCTAGTCTTGTAACTGTTTCTTGGCTTTTATTGGCTACAGGTTGGTCTAGTCCAGTGAATGTTTCTTGGCTTTTATTGGCTACAGGTTGGTCTAGTCCAGTGAATGTTTCTTGGCTTTTATTGGCTACAGGTTGGTCTAGTCCAGTAACTGTTTCTTGGCTTTTATTGGCTACAGGTTGGTCTAGTCCAGTGAATGTTTCTTGGCTTTTATTGGCTACAGGTTGGTCTAGTCCAGTGAATGTTTCTTGGCTTTTATTGGCTACAGGTTGGTCTAGTCCAGTAACTGTTTCTTGGCTTTTATTGGCTACAGGTTGGTCTAGTCCAGTGAATGTTTCTTGGATTTAATTGGCTTCAGCTTGGTCTAGTCCAGTAACTGTTTCTTGGCTTTTATTGGCTACAGGTTGGTCTAGTCCAGTAACTGTTTCTTGGCTTTTATTGGCTACAGGTTGGTCTAGTCCAGTAACTGTTTCTTGGCTTTTATTGGCTACAGCTTGGTCTAGTCCAGTAACTGTTTCTTGGATTTTATTGGCTACAGGTTGGTCTAGTCCGGTAACTGTTTCTTGGATTTTATTGGCTACAGGTTGGTCTAGTCCAGTAACTGTTTCTTGGCTTTTATTAGCTATTGGTTAGTCTAGTCCAGTGAATGTTTTGGGCTTTTATTGGATACAGGTTGGTCTAGTCCAGTGGCTTTTATTGGCTACAGCTTGGTTTACTCTGTGACTGTTCCAAAGCTTTGATTGGTTACAGATAGGGATGCACTGATTTCACTATTTTTGGATTTGGCCAAACCCCGAATCCTTCATAAGAGATTTGGCCGAATACTGAACCGAATCCTAATTTGCATATGCAAATTATGGTTAAAGAGAACCACAAGGCGAAAAATTATCAGCTTCTGTGTTTACGTGACAAAAAGTCACATGATTTTAAGGATTCAAATTCGGTTTGGCGAAGAGCGTGTATTCGGCCGAATCCTGTTGAAAAAGGCCAAATCTTGGCTGAATCCCAAACCGAATCCTGGATTCGGTGGATCCCTAGTTACAGGTTGCTCTAGACCAGTGAACATTCCAAAGTTTTGATTGGCTACAGGTTGCTCTGGTGCTGTAAAGATTTGATTGGGTACATATTGCTTTAGTCCTGTAAATGCTCTAAGGCTTTGATTGGGTACAGCTCGGTCTAGTCCAGTGGATATTCCAAAGCTTGGAAGCTTTTGTTCAGTGAATGTTCCAAGTATGTTTTTGTTGTTGTTGTTTTTAACCTTTTAAACAAACAGAAGAGACAGACCAAAGGGTTAAGGAGACAGCAATGTTCCAAGTCTTTGATTGGTTACAGGTTCTAGTTCTGGGAATGTTCTAAGGCATTGATTGGCAACAGGTTGCTCTAGACCAGTAAATATTCCAAGCCTTTGACTAGGTTCAGGTTGCTTTTGTTCTGTGAATGTCCAAAGTCTATGATTGACTACAGGTTCTAGTTCTGTTCCAAGGTGTGGATTGGCTACAGGTTGCTCTAGTCCAGTGACCATTCCAAGGCTTTGGTTTTGATTGGCTACTGTGTGCCACTTTCACACATTTAATCGCTATCCCCATAAGATCTGCCCCATGCAAATACACTTTATTATAGTGTTACTGTAGAACCACAGCAGGTTACAATTGCTGATTTATCTGAAATGTTCTACATGGTGAAACCTTAATCCAAGATGCTTATTTTCATGGTGATATAGGGGCAGGACTCCATCTGTAGTTTGTCAACCTTCACGTGGAGAACAGAAGACCCTCAATGACCGAAGGTCAGAATGAATCCCAATAGGACCTGAGTAGGTGAGTAGATGAGTAGGTGAGTAGATGAGTAGATGAGTAGGTGAGTAGATGAGTAGGTGAGTAGATGAGTAGATGAGTAGGTGAGTAGATGAGTAGGTGAGTAGATGAGTAGGTGAGTAGATGAGTAGGCGATTAGATGAGTAGGCGAGTAGGTGAGTAGATGAGTAGATGAGTAGGTGAGTAGATGAGTAGGCGATTAGATGAGTAGGTGAGTAGATGAGTAGGCGAGTAGGTGAGTAGATGAGTAGGCGAGTAGGTGAGTAGGCGAGTAGGTGAGTAGATGAGTAGGTGAGTAGATGAGTAGGTGAGTAGATGAGTAGGTGAGTAGATGAGTAGGTGAGTAGATGAGTAGGTGAGTAGGTGAGTAGATGAGTAGGTGAGTAGATGAGTAGATGAGTAGGTGAGTAGATGAGTAGGCGATTAGATGAGTAGGTGAGTAGATGAGTAGGCGAGTAGGTGAGTAGATGAGTAGGCGATTAGATGAGTAGGTGAGTAGATGAGTAGGCGAGTAGGTGAGTAGATGAGTAGGCGAGTAGGTGAGTAGATGAGTAGGTGAGTAGATGAGTAGGTGAGTAGATGAGTAGGTGAGTAGGTGAGTAGATGAGTAGGTGAGTAGATGAGTAGGTGAGTAGATGAGTAGATGAGTAGATGAGTAGGTGAGTAGATGAGTAGGTGAGTAGGTGATTAGGTGAGTAGATGAGTAGGTGAGTAGATGAGTAGGTGAGTAGATGAGCCTTTCTCAAGAAAACTCTTCATGGACACAATGGGCTGCTGGAACCATAATGGCACATATTGTCACTACATGAGCTTCTAATGAGTATTTTGTAAAAATAAATGAATATATATTGTCTAGCAACAAGAAATACATTGCAGGAACTGGTGGGAAAAAGAAAGAATGCACCGAGAATATTAGATGTGAATGAACAAGAACCAAGGACATTGGCTGATCCAGTTGTGATTTATTCATGGCCGGACTTTCATTTGTTTCTAGGTCTTTCTTTCCCCTTGTTGGTTTGTTCCCTATGGGGATGTCAGCTCCGATCTCAGTCATGTAGAATCTATTGATGGCTGAGTATCTGCAAGGCTTGAGCCAACTCATGGGAAAGCCTCATAGCTACCGCGAGTATTCAGAACGCTCGAGCCGTTCATCATCGTTGACGTGTTACAATGGGACGTATTACGAAGTTCCCTTTTATTTATTTATCTTTTAAATGTAAAAATGTTACAGTCCTCAAAGAGGAGCCTTGAGAGGTGCTAATGAAGTGCAGTATCTTCACTGAGAAAGCCCAGTGTCATATACTGAGGATATAATTGGCTTCCAACCGTCATGGCTCCATGACGTTGACTGTTCTTCCACCTTTCATTATCACCTTTCACTCCAGCCTGGATGCCACCCTACAGCTAGTGGACCTGCCCAGCCTTAGCACGCTATTGGGCCTGAAGCAACCAGTAATTGGGCTCACAACCAAAACCATCATAATATCCCAAGAGGAACTCCTAGAACAGGGATCCCCAACCTTTTATACTCGTGAGCCACATTCAAATGGAAATTGTGTTGGGGAGCAACACAAGCATGGAAAAAGTTCCTGGGGGTGCAAATAAGAGCTACAATTGGCTGTTTGGTAGCCCCTATGGGGATTGGCAGCCTATAGAAGGCTCTGTTTGGCTTTACACTGGGTTTTATGCAACCAAAACTTGACCCCAAGCCAGAAATTCAAAAATGGCACCTACTTTGAGGCCACTGGGAGCAACATCCAAGAGGTTGGGGGGCAACATGTTGCTCACGAACCACTGGTTGGGGATCACTGTCCTAGAACAAGGGACCTATCGTGGTGGAGATGGCTTACTGGCACTTAGATTAATCAGTTGCCCTGTAGAAAGTAGGTGGCCCGCAGACCCTGACTGCCACCCTATACCCGGCTTTGCTTCCCATTAGTCAAATGGATGGACCGGTGGCATCTGATGGGATCAAAAAGCCCCTCTCACAGTGGAACCCTTGGAGAATGTTTATGTTTGGGTTTCTCCACCAGTTGAAGTCCACCATGCCCTTTACCAGTAGCTCCCCATCATCCTTCATTTCTAAACCCTGTAATAGGGTCATTTGGCCTGACATTAGCATGATGTTTGTACCTATCCCTGTCTACTCACTCTTAGAGTGTAAGCTCTGCAGGGCAGTGACCCTATCAAACACACAGAGCAGTGAATAATAGAAGCCCTATGTATGGCACTTGCTCCCATTTGTGCCGTTCCTGACTTAATGACATTTATGATGCCGAGGCCGCCGCTGATTGGCCAATCACAAGAGACAGCCGCAGAGCAGCCATGTTCAATGTCATCACGGTGACTTTTTCCCCCGATGATCAGATTATCTGTGATGGTCACTTACAAGGAAAAGGTCATTTAATAAGGATTTCATTACCCAAACCCGATATGAAACCGTGTTGAAATGTTTATCATTTTGGACACTGAGGGGCCCGACATGAGCGCGGAATGACCGCGACTGTCAGTTTGGGGAGTCACACGAGAGCGCCCGCTTACACTATTGGAAATGGCAGTTTTCTCATTTAGTCGTGACTCCTTAGATCTTTACAGGCAGCAGCGCCGCAGAGATAAAGGGGGATCATTATGGAGAGATCTCTCTCTGCTGCCACTTCTGGGTTGTAAATCATCAAAGAAACTTTTCCTGTCTCTTATTATTTATCTAACGAATTTCTGAGATCCATTTCTCTTTCTCTATTGGTCGTGTTTCTGCAGCGACTCCCTAATCTCAACCGGAACTCTACAGCCGGCGCCTCATGGATCAGAATTATTTATTCTATAGTATTGGCTCCATATAATGATATCATTGTGTGTATAGTGACTGTTACCCCAATGTCTCTATATATCTGTAACCTTGTTATGGGCTAAGGGGGCCCAGCCTGAAGGCCAGTTAGGGGGGGATTTGGGGTGAGTGCTTATTTGTGCCCTGGGTACCCCTGGAACTATAGCAGGGTGACTGTTACCCCAATGTTTCTATATATCTGTAACCTTGTTATGGGCTAAGGGGGTCCAGCCTGAAGGCCAGTTAGGGGGGGATTTGGGGTGAGTGCTTATTTGTGCCCTGGGTACCCCTGGAACTATAACGGGGTGACTGTTACCCCAATGTTTCTATATATCTGTAACCTTGTTATGGGCTAAGGGGCCCAGCCTGAAGGCCAGTTAGGGGGAGATTTGGGGTGAGTGCTTATTTGTGCCCTGGGTACCCCTGGAACTATAGCGGGGTGACTGTTACCCCAATGTTTCTATATATCTGTAACCTTGTTATGGGCTAAGGGGGCCCAGCCTGAAGGCCAGTTAGGGGGGGATTTGGGGTGAGTGCTTATTTGTGCCCTGGGTACCCCTGGAACTATAGCAGGGTGACTGTTACCCCAATGTTTCTATATATCTGTAACCTTGTTATGGGCTAAGGGGGCCCAGCCTGAAGGCCAGTTAGGGGGGAATTGGGGTGAGTGCTTATTTGTGCCCTGGGTACCTCTGGAACTATAGCAGGGTGACTGTTACCCCAATGTTTCTATATATCTGTAACCTTGTTATGGGCTAAGGGGGCCCAGCCTGAAGGCCAGTTAGGGGGAGATTTGGGGTGAGTGCTTATTTGTGCCCTGGGTACCCCTGGAACTATAGCAGGGTGACTGTTACCCCAATGTTTCTATATATCTGTAACCTTGTTATGGGCTAAGGGGGCCCAGCCTGAAGGCCAGTTAGGGGGAGATTTGGGGTGAGTGCTTATTTGTGCCCTGGGTACCTCTGGAACTATAGCAGGGTGACTGTTACCCCAATGTCTCTATATATCTGTAACCTTGTTATGGGCTAAGGGGGCCCAGCCTGAAGGCCAGTTAGGGGGGATTTGGGGTGAGTGCTTATTTGTGCCCTGGGTACCCCTGGAACTATAGCAGGGTGACTGTTACCCCAATGTTTCTATATATCTGTAACCTTGTTATGGGCTAAGGGGGCCCAGCCTGAAGGCCAGTTAGGGGGGGATTTGGGGTGAGTGCTTATTTGTGCCCTGGGTACCCCTGGAACTATAGCAGGGTGACTGTTACCCCAATGTTTCTATATATCTGTAACCTTGTTATGGGCTAAGGGGGCCCAGCCTGAAGGCCAGTTAGGGGGGGATTTGGGGTGAGTGCTTATTTGTGCCCTGGGTACCCCTGGAACTATAGCAGGGTGACTGTTACCCCAATGTTTCTATATATCTGTAACCTTGTTATGGGCTAAGGGGGCCCAGCCTGAAGGCCAGTTAGGGGGGGATTTGGGGTGAGTGCTTATTTGTGCCCTGGGTACCCCTGGAACTATAGCAGGGTGACTGTTACCCCAATGTTTCTATATATCTGTAACCTTGTTATGGGCTAAGGGGGCCCAGCCTGAAGGCCAGTTAGGGGGGGTTTGGGGTGAGTGCTTATTTGTGCCCTGGGTACCCCTGGAACTATAGCAGGGTGACTGTTACCCCAATGTTTCTATATATCTGTAACCTTGTTATGGGCTAAGGGGGCCCAGCCTGAAGGCCAGTTAGGGGGGGGATTTGGGGTGAGTGCTTATTTGTGCCCTGGGTACCCCTGGAACTATAGCAGGGTGACTGTTACCCCAATGTTTCTATATATCTGTAACCATGGTGGGGCATTACAGGCTATATAACTATATACGAGGTATTGATGGCGCCACGTTAGGGAGGAATTAGGCAAGCGCAGCAGATAAAATCCATGGCTAAGCAATAAGAAATTGACAGTGCAAAAGGTAATTGACGTAAATGTTGGTTAGAATGCAGAGCAATAATGTAACGTGGCTGCTGACAAACGCGTTTAGCCGAAGCTGCATTTTGATTCCGTTGGCTGCACAATTTGAGGCCTCGCTGTGTCCCTACTATTTCTATATATATATTTATATACACATTCTCATCCAGTGCCTGATGTGCAAGAACCTTGGTCCCAAGAACCCCAGGGAACCTGCCCAACATGCAGACCTCCAGCCAATGAGATTGGACGCCCAGCTCTAAGGTGGCAGCCCCTTCCCCCACAATCCCAGCCACCCCTTTTTCTCAAAATGGTCTCTCCCTATGTAGGTGCCTATGTAGGAACGCCATTGGTCGCCCAGAGCCAACCAAACAAATCATAATTTGATTTTTGCAGTGTGATGGCTCTTTTTTGTTTTGTTAGATACTTTTGCTTGTGGATCATTGAGTTATACCCGCACAACTGAAGGTCCTTAGCTTGTCCCCCTTTATGTAGATAACGGGGTGCCACCACTATGTAAGATGCTGACTCTCCAGCTTAGTGCAATATCCATATCATCTTCCACTGGCTGCAGTCATGTTTATACTATTGGTTAGTAGCGTTGGAAGCTTTCTGAGCTGCTGTCCTACCACTGGCTGAACTGTGTTCCCCAACTCTGGCTTTACTCTTACTCTTACGCTCTACTGGGGGGGCCAAATCCATCACAATGGGGCTGCCCTATCGCACCCACTGATCTTTCTGAGCAGGGTTGGACTGGGGGGTGCAGGGCCTACCGGGCCTTCTGCCTCAGGGGCCCCTTCACCCCCCCCAGTGGCCCCTTTCTCCTTCCTCCCTGACCCCCCCCTTGCAGAGGCCCCCAACACCCTCCGACCCCCTCCCCCGAGCACTCCTAAAAGAAACTTACCTGCGACACTTCATGGGAGGGAGACAGTGGATCACGGGAGCACCCTGGGCACCCTGGGCACCCTGGGGGGGGGTTGGATCCGGGCCACCGGGCCCCACTGGGTTCTTTCCCAGTACCCCGGTGGCCCAGTCCGACGCTGTTTCTGAGGGTGATACTGCCTGACAAAGCTCAGATTACCTATCGGTTTCTATAGATTATGTTCTTTAAAAATAGCTTTTCAATATTTATTTCTCTTTGTCAAGGAACCTGTAGTTGCCAAAAGCTGCCCAACCTGGACCTGCTGGCCTACAACCTTCACCAGGTCTTTAAACCACTTTCTTACTTTGGAGCAGCTTTACCTTGAACCTGGAGCATCAAACTGTTTTTATTCACTCTCTCGGAGCAGCTATACCCCTCCTTACCCGCAACCTGACCCCCATATAGAAACATGGAAGTGGTGCAGTCCAAAGTTTGGGTGGAAGGTTGGAAGGGAGGTGGAGAAGCTGAATACAAAAAGATACTCTACCACACCCAACCTGTGACCTGTTGGTTGGCCACACCCTACCTGACCCTACATTTAACTACCCCCTACCTGACCAATATCAGATAACAATGATAATAATTCAGGAATTTAGCCAAATCCCCACGTGAATGATCTATTCATCCACCCAGATGAGCTCCAGTTGTGCGTAAATACTACCGGCTGTAGAACGATTACGATACCGACTCAGTTGGGCCTTTCCCCCTCGCTATTTGATGCTAAAGTTGAGTTCAGCAGAATATTGACTTATGCTAATGGGCCACGGGCTCGGAGAAATATTGACCCAAAGGGCTGCTCCAACCTTTCCCATGTTGCAGCCGACGGAGTGTCGAAAGGGTAAAAACCACAAGACTTTCAGGTTGGCTCTTGGGACTTCCGTTAATTGTGCAGAATTCATGGAAAAAAGAAGGACGAGGCTGAGGGCTGAAGGCGGCGTATCCTTGCCAAGGGCACAGCAGGCAGGAAGAATTCTCTTCTCTTCCTCAGAATTTCAACATTTTTTCACGGTTCGTACATTAATATACAGGGATGGCTTTTATGGAGACAGCCTTTCTTCTAAACATTTCCTTGAAAGTTATTTTCTATGTTGTGATCCAGCCTGAAGGCAGAGCATCCCAGAATGGGGGGCTGACTCCCCAGGGAAGCCAGAAACAGTAGGTGGGGGCCCAGCTAAAAGTGTGTTTTGGTGCCAAAGTTACAATATGCTTGTATCTGTCCTAGATGTTCCTCAAAGCCCAGACTGATGGTCAGTTAGGGGGGTGTTTAGGGTTTATTTGCTGTTGTAGTCTCTTATTATTTTGGGGTCAAATTTACATCGAACTTCATCTTAAATGGCCCTCAGTCTGGGCTCAAGTCAAATATGTTTATTGCATTCGTAGATGCTCCTCAAATCCCAGACTGAAGGCCAATTAGGGTGAAGTTTGGGGTTTCTCTGCCATTGGATTCTTTTATTTTTATCTTCTAACTTAATCCTAAATGGCCTTCAGTCTGGACTCTGAGGAACATCTAAGACAAATATGTTTATTGCATTCCTAGATGCTCATTGGGTCCAGACTAAAGGTCAGTTAGGGTGAAGCTTGTTTTTTTTTCTGCAGTTGTATTATTTTATTATTTTGGGGCCATAGATACATTAAACTTTTTCCTAAATTACCCTTCGTCTGGGCTCTGAGGAGCATATAAGACAAATGTGCAGCCCTAGATGCTCCTCAGGTCCAGACTGAAGGCCAATTAGGGTGAAGTTTGGGGTTTCTCTTTTTGGGGCCAAAGATATATTGAACTTTATCCTAAATGGCCCTCGGTCTGGGCTCTGATGAGCATCTAAGACGAATATGCTGTTCTAGATGCTCCTCAGGTCCAGACTAAAGGCCAAAGAGGATGAAGTTTGGGTTTTTTCTACATCTGTATTCTATTATTATTTTGGGGCCATAGATACATTAACTTTATCCTAAATGGCCCTTAGTCTGGGCTCTGAGGAGCATCTAAGACAAATATGTTTATTGCATTCCTAGTTGCTCCTCAGGTCCAGACTGAAGGCCAATTAGGGTGAAGTTTGGGGTTTCTCTGCTGTTGTATTCTATTAAACTTCATCCTAAATCGCCCTCGGTCTGGGCTCTGAGGAGCATCTAAGACAAATATGTTGTCCTAGATGCTCGTCAGGTCCAGACTAAAGGCCAATGAGGATGAAGTTTGGATTTTTTTCTACATCTGTATTCTATTATTATTTTGGGGCCATAGATACATTAAACTTCATCCTAAATGGCCATCAGTCTGGGCTCTGAGGAGCATCTAAGACAAATATGCTGTCCTAGATGCTCCTCAGGTCAAGACTGAAGGCATTGGCCTTCAGTCTGGGCTCTGAGGAGCATCTAGGACAGCATACTTGTCTTAGATGCTCCTCAGAGCCCAGACCTGTTGCTATGGGGTTACAACTTACGCAACAGTTGAGTACATTCTCTTAATTGGGCCCCTGACCAATAATTTGACCACAGTTCAAAACCAAATGCTATAAATATATATATATATAAACTACTAGTCCAATAGATTAAATTACAGCATTATTGATTAGCCACTAATTAAACTTTCTACTGGCCTCCCAGTACATTGTTCCTACAACATCTCAAGACATCACATGACTGATCCCAATCATCTGTAGTAGGATCACTCCCTACCAGTGCATTGGGCCAACGGGAAGGTGTTGGGGAATCCTGTGCTGCTTTCCGTTGATGGCGCCAGTAGAACTCTATAGAGACTGAGTCAAGATTTTGTACTTTGCAAGATTTAATGCAGTCACATGGTTTTACAGCAATGCCATACTTTGAGGCTTTACTGCTGGTTTTATTACATGCTCCACCTAGTGGCAGAACGTGGAATCTATTAATAACAATAAATGCTACAAGTTTATGCAGCTCTATATCTTATAAAGAATAATGAATCAGTGATAAAGTGATATAATATATTGACTGTATGTTTCATTCCTACAGTTAATTACAGGGTCTCAGGATCTCAAAAAGAATTGAAATTCGCTTTATGGGTGTTAATAAAACGACCAAACCGCTGTAAAATGTGTAATTTATCCCTCATTATATTCCCTTCTGCGTCGCGGCCTGACAACGGGATATTGATGTTTGTGTAATTCCATTTCTGCCTAAAGATCCCACGGAATTCCTACGCGAACGCAGTTTTGATTGTTGAAATCCATTCTAACGACTTGTCTGCTCGCTGGGTATTGATATTCCTTTTCTGCTGGAGTCGTATTTCTCTTCAGGAAAGGGGGTTGCACAGGGGGAATGAAAGGAAGGAGATATATATATATATATGTGTATAGAAATGATTGGAAATATGATAAATAGCCTACGGGAAGGGACAGCACTGCCGCTCGTATTCATAGAGACGGGTCTGAGAGAAACGTAGGAAGGAGGGAGTATAAATAAACTGCATTATTATGGCCCGGTGTAACAACGTCCCTTCCCAGAGGCTATTATCCCCCCACTGCTACTATAGGCACCATCTCTCCCTACTATACCTGCTATCCCACAGCCCCAGTCCCTTCCCAGAGGCTATTATCCCCCCACTGCTACTATAGGCACCATCTCTCCCTACTATACCTGCTATCCCACAGCCCCAGTCCCTTCCCAGAGGCTATTATCCCCCCACTGCTACTATAGGCACCATCTCTCCCTACTATACCTGCTATCCCACAGCCCCAGTCCCTTCCCAGAGGCTATTATCCCCCCACTGCTACTATAGGCACCATCTCTCCCTACTATACCTGCTATCCCACAGTCCCTTCCCAGAGGCTATTATCCCCCCACTGCTACTATAGGCACCATCTCTCCCTACTATACCTGCTATCCCACAGTCCCTTCCCAGAGGCTATTATCCCCCCACTGCTACTATAGGCACCATCTCTCCCTACTATACCTGCTATCCCACAGCCCCAGTCCCTTCCCAGAGGCTATTATCCCCCCACTGCTACTATAGGCACCATCTCTCCCTACTATACCTGCTATCCCACAGCCCCAGTCCCTTCCCAGAGGCTATTATCCCCCCACTGCTACTATAGGCACCATCTCTCCCTACTATACCTGCTATCCCACAGCCCCAGTCCCTTCCCAGAGGCTATTATCCCCCCACTGCTACTATAGGCACCATCTCTCCCTACTATACCTGCTATCCCACAGCCCCAGTCCCTTCCCAGAGGCTATTATCCCCCCACTGCTACTATAGACACCATCTCTCCCTACTATACCTGCTATCCCACAGTCCCTTCCCAGAGGCTATTATCCCCCCACTGCTACTATAGGCACCATCTCTCCCTACTATACCTGCTATCCCACAGTCCCTTCCCAGAGGCTATTATCCCCCCACTGCTACTATAGGCACCATCTCTCCCTACTATACCTGCTATCCCACAGCCCCAGTCCCTTCCCAGAGGCTATTATCCCCCCACTGCTACTATAGGCACCATCTCTCCCTACTATACCTGCTATCCCACAGCTCCAGTCCCTTCCCAGAGGCTATTATCCCCCCACTGCTACTATAGGCACCATCTCTCCCTACTATACCTGCTATCCCACAGCCCCAGTCCCTTCCCAGAGGCTATTATCCCCCCACTGCTACTATAGGCACCATCTCTCCCTACTATACCTGCTATCCCACAGCCCCAGTCCCTTCCCAGAGACTATTATCCCCCCATTGCTACTATAGGCACCATCTCTCCCTACTATACCTGCTATCCCACAGCCCCAGTCCCTTCCCAGAGGCTATTATCCCCCCACTGCTACTATAGGCACCATCTCTCCCTACTATACCTGCTATCCCACAGCCCCAGTCCCTTCCCAGAGACTATTATCCCCCCACTGCTACTATAGGCACCATCTCTCCCTACTATACCTGCTATCCCACAGCCCCAGTCCCTTCCCAGAGGCTATTATCCCCCCACTGCTACTATAGGCACCATCTCTCCCTACTATACCTGCTATCCCACAGCCCCAGTCCCTTCCCAGAGGCTATTATCCCACTGCAACTATAGGCACCATCTCTCCCTACTATACCTGCTATCCCACAGCGCCAGTCCCTTCCCAGAGGCTATTATCCCCCCACTGCTACTATAGGCACCATCTCTCCCTACTATACCTGCTATCCCACAGCCCCAGTCCCTTCCCAGAGGCTATTATCCCCCCACTGCTACTATAGGCACCATCTCTCCCTACTATACCTGCTATCCCACAGCCCCAGTCCCTTCCCAGAGGCTATTATCCCACTGCAACTATAGGCACCATCTCTCCCTACTATACCTGCTATCCCACAGCCCCAGTCCCTTCCCAGAGGCTATTATCCCCCCACTGCTACTATAGGCACCATCTCTCCCTACTATACCTGCTATCCCACAGCCCCAGTCCCTTCCCAGAGGCTATTATCCCCCCACTGCTACTATAGGCACCATCTCTCCCTACTATACCTGCTATCCCACAGCCCCAGTCCCTTCCCAGAGGCTATTATCCCACTGCTACTATAGGCACCATCTCTCCCTACTATACCTGCTATCCCACAGCCCCAGTCCCTTCCCAGAGGCTATTATCCCCCCCCCCCCCACTACTGTGAGTTGCGGTTCCCAGTAGTATAACATACTGTACCTGCATACGGAGCAGAAACATTACTTTGGTCGGGACACAGGGAATAAAGGGAAATGACAGCAAGAAATGTTATTAAAGCCGGGAACGTGCCCCCCCGGAGAGGGGAAGAGGGGGCTCAGGGTTGTCCGTCTATTAATTACAGTGACAGAGGTGCAACCGGTGGGATGAATTAGCCGTATCCTTGTTTAAATGAGAAATAGAAATGTTACGTTTCCTTATTGGACTCCAGAGAAAACCCTTTACGGGGATAATAAAGCTCTTGTCTAACTGGGGGGGGGGGGGGGGGCGTCTTGGGAGCCTTTCTGCTTTGTATAATTAGTGATGTGTCACAGAATGTAGAAGGGCTGTACATACACGCGTTTATCTGCGGGACCTGCCATAGTGCCCACCTCTGCACAGTCGCTATAGGAACCCACAGGGGCAGATTTACTAGAACCAAAATTTCTCATTTGATATATACTAAAACAAGTTGCAAGAAAACTCCAGCTTGTATACTGACCATGATATTGCGCTGCCTGCCCTACACTCCAGCTTGTATACTGACCGTGATATTGCGCTGCCTGCCCTACACTCCAGCTTGTATACTGACCATGATATTGCGCTGCCTGCCCTAAACTCCAGCTTGTATACTGACCATGATATTGCGCTGCCTGCCCTACACTCCAGCTTGTATACTGACCGTGATATTGCGCTGCCTGCCCTACACTCCAGCTTGTATACTGACCGTGATATTGCGCTGCCTGCCCTACACTCCAGCTTGTATACTGACCATGATATTGCGCTGCCTGCCCTAAACTCCAGCTTGTATACTGACCATGATATTGCGCTGCCTGCCCTAAACTCCAGCTTGTATACTGACCATGATATTGCGCTGCCTGCCCTAAACCCCAGCTTGTATACTGACCACGATATTGCACTGCCTGCCCTACACTCCAGCTTGTATACTGACCATGATATTGCGCTGCCTGCCCTAAACTCCAGCTTGTATACTGACCATGATATTGCGCTGCCTGCCCTAAACCCCAGCTTGTATACTGACCATGATATTGCGCTGCCTGCCCTAAACCCCAGCTTGTATACTGACCATGATATTGCGCTGCCTGCCCTAAATTCCAGCTTGTATACTGACCATGATATTGCGCTGCCTGCCCTAAACCCCAGCTTGTATACTGACCATGATATTGCGCTGCCTGCCCTAAATTCCAGCTTGTATACTGACCATGATATTGCGCTGCCTGCCCTACACTCCAGCTTGTATACTGACCATGATATTGCGCTGCCTGCCCTACACTCCAGCTTGTATACTGACCACGATATTGCGCTGCCTGCCCTACACTCCAGCTTGTATACTGACCATGATATTGCGCTGCCTGCCCTACACTCCAGCTTGTATACTGACCATGATATTGCGCTGCCTGCCCTACACTCCAGCTTGTATACTGACCATGATATTGTGCTGCCTGCCCTACACTCCAGCTTGTATACTGACCATGATATTGTGCTGCCTGCCCTACACTCCAGCTTGTATACTGACCATGATATTGCGCTGCCTGCCCTACACTCCAGCTTGTATACTGACCATGATATTGTGCTGCCTGCCCTACACTCCAGCTTGTATACTGACCATGATATTGTGCTGCCTGCCCTACACTCCAGCTTGTATACTGAGCATGATATTGTGCTGCCTGCCCTACACTCCAGCTTGTATACTGACCATGATATTGCGCTGCCTGCCCTACACTCCAGCTTGTATACTGACCATGATATTGCGCTGCCTGCCCTACACTCCAGCTTGTATACTGACCATACTGAGGACTTACCTAGTGGAAAAAGTACGTATTTTGTTGTCTTTGCCAATAAATGGGGTCAATAATGGCGGAACGGAGCCCCTTGAGTGGAACTCGTGCTTAGAACATTCTGCAACTCAACGGAACGGGATGTCTCTTATCTGGATACTGATGAGTTATAATATATTCCGGGTAGGAAGGAAACTCCGACACATTTCTGCGCCTCTCGCATCCCCGTATGGAAATGTAATTTTTTTCCCTCTCTTGGTGAAGAATAAAGGACGGTTAATTATATTCTGACAGGTTAGTGGCACCGGCTTCAATTGCCGGTAATTTGGGAATACATTTCAAACCTGCGTGACGCTCTGCCCAGATCTCATTTGTTCTTAATCACATTTTGTCCAACAGCCGGCGGTACATGTAAGCTGGCACGCCAACACACAAATCCTCAAGTACCGCGGCTTATAAGATCCGCAGCACAAACACATTTGGCTCCTGTTTCCCTGTGATAATTGGCACCGTTGTAAAGGGGGATCCGAAGGAGGAGGCTTTGAACCTATCATGGGTTCCGCACCTGGAGGCTCACAAAGGAGGGAAGAACAGCAAACAATATAAATAATTAGGCTTGAACTTGAACTACTACTAAGCCCCCGGCCATCGGGGTGGTCTGGCTACTACAGAGAAACCATTTAGCTCTTTGCCTTTGGAATAAGCTAAGATGTAGCCCTTGGCAACTCATTTCGAGGCTACCGTCAACGCTCCGGCAGAATAGCCTCTACTAGTGGTCTCTATTAGCAAAGCTGGGGAGGGCTGGCTCTAGGGGTACAGAGGGGAAATATACAGAGATAACGCCCAAATTTCTCTTGGAAACTTTATTACATACCTCCAATATATTCTTCAATATGCATTGGCAATGCCCCCTCTGAGAAACAGGAGTATCAAGTCATAGGGCCGGATTCAAACCCAGGATTCCCTGGTAAAGACCAGTATGAGTTAGTATGAGGTCAGCATCGGTTCCCTAGTGATCCAACTGACTGGCTCCAATAGGCCAGCAGAACTGTCTTTAGTATTTGTGTGGGTGGGGCAATTACGGCCTCCATACCTGTCGGTGGGTGCTGACAGTTTCACAAACAGCTGAAGGAAACTCTAAAAATGAATGCTACTGTCATACCTTTACTCTACTGGCCCCATCTCATCAAACTGTATTTATCTTCTCCTACTCTCACCATCTTGGCTTTTTGTCTCCGTTTGCCCTGATTTTGCCATTTTGCTCTTCTGTTGTCTTCTTAATATACTATCACCATCTTGTCCTACTGTCTCCATCTTGCCCTACTGTCCCCATCTTGCCCTACTGTCTCTATCTTGTCCTACTGTCTCCATCTTGCCCTACTGTCTCCATCTTGCCCTACTGTCTCCATCTTGCCCTACTGTCCCCATCGTGCCTTACTTTTCCCTATCTTATCCTACTCTACCCATCTTACCCCACTGTCACCATTTTACCCTACTATCGCCATCTTACAATACTGTCTCCTCTTGCCCCACTGCCTTCTACTACTCCCCTCTTTCTCCAGTGTCTCCATCTAGCCCTACTGTCTCCATCTAACCCTACTGTCTCCATCTTGCCCTACTGTCTCCATCTAGCCCTACTGTCTCCATCTAGTTATACTGTCTCCATCTTGCCCTACTGTCTCCATCTAGCCATACTGTCTCCATCTAGTTATACTATCTCCATCTTGCCCTACTGTCTCCATCTAGCCCTACTGTCTCCATCTAGTTATACTGTCTCCATCTTGCCCTACTGTCTCCATCTAGCCATACTGTCTCCATCTAGTTATACTGTCTCCATCTAGCCCTACTGTCTCCATCT
Source organism: Xenopus tropicalis (assembly GCF_000004195.4). Classification (NCBI taxonomy): domain Eukaryota; kingdom Metazoa; phylum Chordata; class Amphibia; order Anura; family Pipidae; genus Xenopus; species Xenopus tropicalis. Next base: position 146,235,479 of record NC_030682.2, on the reverse strand, counting down.
AGTTATACTGTCTCCATCTTGCCCTACTGTCTCCATCTAGCCATACTGTCTCCATCTTGCACTACTGTCTCCATCTTGCCATACTGTCTCCATCTTGCCCTACTGTCTCCATCTAGCCATGCTGTCTCCATCTTGCCCTACTGTCTCCATCTAGCCATACTGTCTCCATCTTGCCCTACTGTCTCTATCTTGCCCTACTGTTTCCATCTTGTCCCACAGTCTCTATCTTGTTCTACTTTCATTGCTGTTGGTGGGCAGCAGTTGGGGGTTTGCACTCTCTAGAACCAATAGTGTAATTTCCAATATCTCGGTGCGCGGTGTCCTCATATGATCTGTCTCGCCAGCTCTCTAAGCTCCTGATATAATTGATATAATAAAGTAGAGTGCAGCCATTCATCAAAGCTGCAAGCCATGACTATTGGACGCTTGTTGCATTTCTTGTAGCCAATATCTATGTTTTACAGTGACATTATTTAAGGCAGCAACACTGGGCGAACAGTGAGGTTCATCTCAGGAAACATAATGGACATAATTAACTAGATGCTGTCTGCTCCATGGGATGGAAATACCTGGGTGTGGATCCTCCAGCCTCTCTGCTCCATGGGATGGAAATACCTGGGTGTGAGTCCTCCAGCCTCTCTGCTCCATGGGATGGAAATATCCTGAGTTTGAGTCCTCCAGCCTCTCTGCTCCATGGGATGGAAATACCTGGGTTTGAGTCCTCCAGCCTCTCTGCTCCATGGGATGGAAATACCTGGGTTTGAGTCCTCCAGCCTCTCTGCTCCATGGGATGGAAATACCTGGGTTTGAGTCCTCCAGCCTCTCTGCTCCATGGGATGGAAATACCTGGGTGTGAGTCCTCCAGCCTCTCTGCTCTATGGGATGGAAATACCTGGGTTTGAGTCCTCCAGCCTCTCTGCTCCATGGGATAGAAATACCTGGGTGTGGATCCTCCAGCCTCTCTGCTCCATGGGATAGAAATACCTGGGTGTGAGTCCTCCAGCCTCTCTGCTCCATGGGTTGGAAATACCTGGGTGTGAGTCCTCCAGCCTCTCTGCTCCATGGGTTGGAAATACCTGGGTGTGAGTCCTCCAGCCTCTCTGCTCCATGGGTTGGAAATACCTGGGTGTGAGTCCTCCAGCCTCTCTGCTCCATGGGATGGAAATACCTGGGTGTGAGTCCTCCAGCCTCTCTGCTCCATGGGTTGGAAATACCTGGGTGTGAGTCCTCCAGCCTCTCTGCTCCATGGGTTGGAAATACCTGGGTGTGAGTCCTCCAGCCTCTCTGCTCCATGGGTTGGAAATACCGGGGTGTGAGTCCTCCAGCCTCTCTGCTCCATGGGTTGGAAATACCGGGGTGTGAGTCCTCCAGCCTCTCTGCTCCATGGGTTGGAAATACCTGGGTGTGAGTCCTCCAGCCTCTCTGCTCCATGGGATGGAAATGCATCTGAAAGAAATGAATTATTGGGGACATAATGGAACTAATAGAAGGACCTTAAACACAACTGCAAACATCCTCCAAACTTCCCGCACCCGCGGTTCTGTTCCTGGGGCTAGGAACATGTATAAAATTATTTTGGAGCTTTTCTAAGGAAATATATTAAGATTAAAAGATGCAGCTGTGATGTTGTGTGGGTGTGGCAACTGGGGAGTGGCCAAAAAGTGGGTGTGTCATAATAGGGGAGCTCAAGCCCATATTGTTACCGTAGTAACAAAGATCAGAAAATGGAAAGGTTATAAGGAAAGGAACAGAATAGGAAAAACCAGTTTACTTGTCCTTTATTGGTTCCTAATTCACAGCCGGTCGCCATATATTTCTCTGATTGATACGATGCCGCAGTAGGGACTCCCGGCCCCTCTCTGTATAACTCCCGTTCCGTTTCTCCCGGTCCCTTTGGGCTGATTACCAGAACCTCATCATCATAAATGAGTTGAACAGAATGAGGGTTTTTTCTGTATTACTTGGGTTTCTCCCGACTCGCCCCCCCCCCCCGCTGCGCATTAATTCATTCTTTCCCTTTACATCTCATTAATGGCTAAATTGGAACTGGCGGCAATATGAATATTTAACGCTTTTCTCTCTCCGTTTCTTTTCTTCGGAATCCATTCGGAATTATTGCGGACCACATGCCGACAAGGACATTCACTAAAATACACATTTGACAGACAAGGGAGCAAAACCATTTTATAAGCCCAGGGGCTACTTCCTGGGAGACGGGGGCTTCATGTCGGGGGCTGCTGGATACAGGGGGGCTAATGCATTTGATCAAATGAAGTTGTTTCAATTATACTAATATAATGTGTTGTCACTTAGCAACATGGCCGCTTGGGGATCCCCTTGCCCCTAGCCAACAAAATCCCCAGGGAATGCCCCTGTCCCTGTAAATTTGCATCTTGTGGGGCTATAGCTCACCAGTGGGAAGGAGAGCAACAAGGTTATAGTAGGGAAGATGGTGCCTATTGTAGAGCAAGGTGGTGCCTGTAGTAGGGCAAGATGGTGCCTGTTGTAGGGCAAGATGGTGCCTGTTGTAAGGCAAGATGGTGTCTATTGTAGGGCAAGATGGTGCCTGTAATACGGCAAGATGGTGCCTGTTGTAGAGCAAGATGGTGCCTGTTGTAGAGCAAGATGGTGCCTGTAGTAGGGCAAGATGGTGCCTGTTGTAGAGCAAGATGGTGCCTGTAGTAGGGCAAGATGGTGCCTGTTGTAGAGCAAGATGGTGCCTGTAGTAGGGCAAGATGGTGCCTGTTGTAGAGCAAGATGGTGCCTGTAGTAGGGCAAGATGGTGCCTGTTGTAGAGCAAGATGGTGCCTGTAGTAGGGCAAGATGGTGCCTATTGTAAGGCAAGATGGTGCCTATTTAGGTAAGATGGTGCCTATTGTAAGGCAAGATGGTGCCTATTTAGGTAAGATGGTGCCTATTGTAGAGCAAGATGGTGCCTGTTGTAGGGCAAGATGGTGCCTATTGTAGGGCAAGATGGTGCCTATTGTAGGGCAAGATGGTGCCTATTGTAGGGCAAGATGCTGCCTATTGTAGAGCAAGATGGTGCCAGTAGAAGGGCAAGATGGTGCCAGTAGAAGGGCAAGATGGTGCTTATTGTAGAGCAAGATGAGGAAGGAGAGACAGAGAGGAAAGGGGGGAAGGAAAGAGACAGACGCAGAGGAAAGGGGGGAAGGAAAGAGACAGACAGAGAGGAAAAGGGGGGAAGGAAAGAGACAGACGGAGAGGATAGGGGGGAAGGAAAGAGACAGACGGAGAGGAAAGGGGGGAAGGAAAGAGACAGACGGAGAGGAAAGGGGGGAAGGAAAGAGACAGACAGAGAGGAAAAGGGGGGAAGGAAAGAGACAGACAGAGAGGAAAGGAAGGAAAAGAGAGAGACAGACGGAGAGGAAAGGGGGGAAGGAAAGAGACAGACGGAGAGGAAAGGGGGGAAGGAAAGAGACAGACGCAGAGGAAAGGGGGGAAGGAAAGAGACAGACAGAGAGGAAAAGGGGGGAAGGAAAGAGACAGATGGAGAGGAAAGGGGGGAAGGAAAGAGACAGACGGAGAGGAAAGGGGGGAAGGAAAGAGACAGACAGAGAGGAAAGGAAGGAAAAGAGAGAGACAGACGGAGAGGAAAGGGGGGAAGGAAAGAGACAGACGGAGAGGAAAGGGGGGAAGGAAAGAGACAGACGGAGAGGAAAGGGGGGAAGGAAAGAGACAGAGGAAGGAGAGATCGGAATAGAAAGTTGAGCAGAAAGGACAGAAGGAGACGGGGAGAGAAAAACAAAAGGAAAGAACAAGAAACAAAGGGGAAAGAGTTGGGGGCAAAAAGGAGAAAAACACAGGAGCTGATTTATTAAAAAAATATTGTTGTTTTTATGAAATGTCACAATGACGTTTGAATTGGTCATACAAAAATTTTGAGTTCATGTTAGAAAATCCTGACTTTTTCAAGCAGAAAGTTTTGCTAAAACACAAAAATTTTAAGTTTAAATGCCCGTTTCCATGAATCCTCTTTATTTTTCCCAAACAGGAAGTCCTCCAGCGGCCATTTTAGGAGCATCGGCACTCATTCTTGGAAAACAATAATGTGTTTAAGTTTCACTTGACGGGATTAACTTCCCCTTGAAAATGTGCCAAGGACAGGCTGTCACTGACTATTCTATTCCTCTACTATTCTAAGCTTCCATAGGACTATGGAGGATTATGGGAGATATTAAAAAAAAAACCTCTAATTTTTCAGGAAAAATTTCCAAAAAACTCAAATTTTTCAAGAAACAATATCACAAAAAAAAATTGCAGTACTGACAAAAACCCATAAGTAAATTTCATAAAAAATCTAGTTTTTCTCAAAATCAATGTGTCCCTAAGGGAGGAGAAGAACATAGAGGAGGGGTGGGGCAAGAGAATGTGCCCCTAAGGGAGGAGAAGAACATAGAGGAGGGGCGGGGCAAGAGAATGTGCCCCTAAGGGAGGAGAAGAACATAGAGGAGGGGCGGGGCAAGAGAATGTGCCCCTAAGGGAGGAGAAGAACATAGAGGAGGGGCGGGGCAAGAGAATGTGTCCCTAAGGGAGGAGAAGAACATAGAGGAGGGGCGGGGCAAGAGAATGTGTCCCTAAGGGAGGAGAAGAACATAGAGGAGGGGCGGGGCAAGAGAATGTGCCCCTAAGGGAGGAGAAGAACATAGAGGAGGGGCGGGGCAAGAGAATGTGCCCCTAAGGGAGGAGAAGAACATAGAGGAGGGGCGGGGCAAGAGAATGTGCCCCTAAGGGAGGAGAAGAACATAGAGGAGGGGCGGGGCAAGAGAATGTGCCCCTAAGGGAGGAGAAGAACATAGAGGAGGGGCGGGGCAAGAGAATGTGCCCCTAAGGGAGGAGAAGAACATAGAGGAGGGGCGGGGCAAGAGAATGTGTCCCTAAGGGAGGAGAAGAACATAGAGGAGGGGCGGGGCAAGAGAATGTGCCCCTAAGGGAGGAGAAGAACATAGAGGAGGGGCGGGGCAAGAGAATGTGCCCCTAAGGGAGGAGAAGAACATAGAGGAGGGGCGGGGCAAGAGAATGTGTCCCTAAGGGAGGAGAAGAACATAGAGGAGGGGCGGGGCAAGAGAATGTGCCCCTAAGGGAGGAGAAGAACATAGAGGAGGGGCGGGGCAAGAGAATGTGTCCCTAAGGGAGGAGAAGAACATAGAGGGGGGGCGGGGCAAGAGAATGTGTCCCTAAGGGAGGAGAAGAACATAGAGGAGGGGCGGGGCAAGAGAATGTGTCCCTAAGGGAGGAGAAGAACATAGAGGAGGGGCGGGGCAAGAGAATGTGTCCCTAAGGGAGGAGAAGAACATAGAGGAGGGGCGGGGCAAGAGAATGTGTCCCTAAGGGAGGAGAAGAACATAGAGGAGGGGCGGGGCAAGAGAATGTGTCCCTAAGGGAGGAGAAGAACATAGAGGAGGGGCGGGGCAAGAGAATAGTGATGGAGATTAGGAGAAGAGAGGAAGGAAATGGGAAGAGGAGGGGAGATAAGCAACAGAAAGTAGAAAGGGAGATGGAAAGAGACAGAAGGAGAAGGGGAGAGAGGGGGAAGAAAGTGGGGGGCAGTAAGTCGGGGAGGTAAATAAAAGAAAGCAGGAAGGAATGGGGTAGAATGGAATAAAAGAGAAGGACAATGTTTGGAGAATAGGCCCCCGATATGCCCTGGGGGTCCCTAGTAGCCCCCAATACTCAGTGCCCCTTCTGTGCCCAGGAAGAACCTCCCTTTCATTTCAGAACCCAAGACCCTTATCCTTTCCCCTCCCCCTCCCTGAACATTACTGGCTGATTCCGTATTTACTTACCCACTGTGGGTCTAATGAGCCCCCCAAACCCCGGCAGCGACATGTACCCCCCGAGCTGTACGTGGGCTTTCATAGCCGCTTTGTTTATTTGCCCTCGGCAGCCCGGCCCGGCCACATACAGGAACATTTACTTTCTTGTTAAATCCCAGTGAGGGGGGGGCAGTTATACACTGAAAGTGCCACATTTATTTACAGCTTTCCTCCCCGCAGTATTACATGCATCAGCGCTTCTATGCTACAAAGTTGCACTCTACCCGCCAATACGGCTTCATGCAACAACGCAGCCAATGAGTGACAGCGACTGGGGCGCCAAAGCAGAACAAAGGCGTTTATTGGGCAATTAGAGAGAATTAGGAACCCAATAAATTCATGGAACACACAGGAGCCATAACAATAATAAATACAAATACAGGAGCAGCTCTGTGTGTGGCTTATGAGCTTCACCCTCTTGTGGATCAGAATGTTGGGACACAAAGGGGGTTCTTTCCCATTATTTCTCTGGATAACCATCAGCCAATCAGTGCCTCTCAATGGCAGGGCAGACGCCTAATCCCTCAATGGCTTTTCCTTATCTTTATTATTTGAGTGGAAAAGTCCCCTTCCCCCCCATTTGCTTCACTTCAAATTTTAATTGGTTTCCAAAGCAACAAAGAGGCTTCCAATTTGAATGGATTTTTCCTATGGAGGCAATTTTTCTTCCCTGACTCCGGTCTCACAGCTTGAAGGGTCTTTGTCACCTTAGTCTTGATCTTCTCATCATCCAGTCCCCTTCCAGCCCCCCATCTTCCCATCATGCTCAGCAGTCTCACACGTGGTGCCCTTCCCTACTCCCTATACAAATCCTATTACTGAGCCCATTGTCAGAGAACTCCATTCTGACCCCAATTATATCTGAGCTGTCTAATGGGGTGCAGAAAGGAGAGACTGCCAAGGGCATAATGTTGATCTGAGACTGCCAGTTGCACGTAGGAATAGGGGAGAATAGGTTGTGTGAGAACTCACAAGTAGGGAAGGGTCAAACAGTAGGGCAAGATGGCAACAGTAGGGAGATGCTAAGAGTAGGGCAAGATGGCAACAGTAGGGAGATGCTAAGAGTAGGGCAAGATGGCAACAGTAGGGAGATGCTAAGAGTAGGGCAAGATGGCAACAGTAGGGAGATGCTAAGAGTAGGGCAAGATGGCAAGAGTAGGGAGATGCTAAGAGTAGGGCAAGATGGCAACAGTAGGGAGATGTATGAGTAGGGCAAGATGGCAACAGTAGGGAGATGCTAAGAGTAGGGCAAGATGGCAAGAGTAGGGAGATGCTAAGAGTAGGGCAAGATGGCAACAGTAGGGAGATGTATGAGTAGGGCAAGATGGCAACAGTAGGGAGATGCTAAGAGTAGGGCAAGATGGCAAGAGTAGGGAGATGCTAAGAGTAGGGCAAGATGGCAACAGTAGGGAAATGCTAAGAGTAGGGCAAGATGGCAACAGTAGGGAGATGCTAAGAGTAGGGCAAGATGGCAACAGTAGGGAGATGCTAAGAGTAGGGCAAGATGGCAACAGTAGGGAAATGCTAAGAGTAGGGCAAGATGGCAACAGTAGGGAAATGCTAAGAGTAGGGCAAGATGGCAACAGTAGGGAGATGCTAAGAGTAGGGCAAGATGGCAACAGTAGGGAGATGCTAAGAGTAGGGCAAGATGGCAACAGTAGGGAGATGCTAAGAGTAGGGCAAGATGGCAACAGTAGGGAGATGCTAAGAGTAGGGCAAGATGGCAACAGTAGGGAGATGCTAAGAGTAGGGCAAGATGGCAACAGTAGGGAGATGCTAAGAGTAGGGCAAGATGGCAACAGTAGGGAGATGCTAAGAGTAGGGCAAGATGGCAAGAGTAGGGAGATGCTAAGAGTAGGGCAAGATGGCAAGAGTAGGGAGATGCTAAGAGTAGGGCAAGATGGCAAGAGTAGGGAAATGCTAAGAGTAGGGCAAGATGGCAACAGTAGGGAAATGCTAAGAGTAGGGCAAGATGGCAACAGTAGGGAAATGCTAAGAGTAGGGCAAGATGGCAACAGTAGGGAGATGCTAAGAGTAGGGCAAGATGGCAACAGTAGGGAGATGCTAAGAGTAGGGCAAGATGGCAAGAGTAGGGAGATGCTAAGAGTAGGGCAAGATGGCAACAGTAGGGAGATGCTAAGAGTAGGGCAAGATGGCAACAGTAGGGAGATGCTAAGAGTAGGGCAAGATGGCAAGAGTAGGGAGATGCTAAGAGTAGGGCAAGATGGCAACAGTAGGGAGATGCTAAGAGTAGGGCAAGATGGCAACAGTAGGGAGATGCTAAGAGTAGGGCAAGATGGCAAGAGTAGGGAGATGCTAAGAGTAGGGCAAGATGGCAACAGTAGGGAGATGCTAAGAGTAGGGCAAGATGGCAACAGTAGGGAGATGCTAAGAGTAGGGCAAGATGGCAACAGTAGGGAGATGCTAAGAGTAGGGCAAGATGGCAAGAGTAGGGAGATGCTAAGAGTAGGGCAAGATGGCAACAGTAGGGAGATGCTAAGAGTAGGGCAAGATGGCAAGAGTAGGGAGATGCTAAGAGTAGGGCAAGATGGCAACAGTAGGGAAATGCTAAGAGTAGGGCAAGATGGCAAGAGTCATGGTTGGTGGATAGGAAACATACTAACTTCATCCTTGTAACCTTTGGCCAGAGGTGATTGGCTTACAGGGATAACTTGGATAACCCCCAAGAGCAGAGCCGGACCAAGCTGGTTGGGCACCATAGGCAACCTGACCGGCCACCTTGTCCCCTTCCTCTGTACGACTGAGAATGTGATGATGTGTGGGGGGCAATACGGGGAGGGAGGTACAGTGACCCGCTGCAGTGGGGGGACAAGGGCCCAGACTAGGGCTTGGCAGGAAGGAGAGGTACTTGCCTAGTGCCCCCCAGGGTCTGTCTCTTCTGCCTACCCCAAGGCCCCCTATAGGCCAGTTGGTGACACTGGATTTACCCAGACCCATTCCCTGGTACGTGTGAGACTCAGAGATCAGTAACGAGACTCGTTGGATCCGTCGCTCCGGAACACTCAGCGCTTAATTAGCACGTCTTAGTAAATCAGGTTTAAGCAATGATTTCCGTGTGCTGAACCCGTTCGGTACAATCAGCGCCGGCACCAACGTTCCCAAACTCTCAGCTCTTTGCCTGGGTGATTAGGCACCCCCGCCTCCCAATCTCGTTAGTGCTTATTACCATAAAGAACTGATAGCGGGAGAGGGATAAAGTAGCAAAGTGCTGCTGGGATTGCAGTAAAGGGGAAATAAACCCAAACCTAATTGCAACTTTGCACACACATTAATATACACTGATTTCAATAGCAATTACATTTACACAGAGGGTTGGACTGGGGGGTGCAGGGCCCACCGGGCTACTTACTGCCTTATGGGCCCCTGCACCCCATAATGGGCCCCAGCCGCGGGCTTCACACCTCCCACAGGGGCCGTCCAATCCCCTAAATTAAAGTTATCCTCAGACCGGCGGCTTGAGGGAGCGCCCTGTGGGGGTTGGGTCTGGGCCACCAAGGGCCACCGGGTTTCTTCTTGGTGCCCCAGTGGCCCAGTCTGACCCTGTTTACCTAGAACTTTGAAACCAGTGAGAGTGATTAATGAATGTTTATGGGAAAGTTGCTTAGAACTCTATTTGCAATGGACTGGGGAAGGGTGGGGGCTTTGGAAAGATGTATAGGGGGGTGGAATCGGGGTATAGGCTCTAGTACAGTGTGGGGTACAGGACCCGGGGTACAGGAAGGAGTAGATGCCCCTGGTTGGAAGCAACATCATGAGAACTTGAGGCCACAAAGTAGTTTTATTGGTTCTGCGGGGAAGAACTGCATACTGGGCCCCAGAAAGTGGAGGAGCCAGAACATTTGAATAACAAGTCCTGATGCACCATGGGAAGTGCCGGCTGTGAGACTGCCCTGGGGGTGTCCCTGGGTTTCTGCTCTCGGGGGACAGAGACAGCTGAAAAGTTGCCCATGGACTGCCCTGCCCTGGGTAAGAGAGACTCTAAAGGGAAGGGGAGAAACTGCCCCAGTTCTGTCTTAGGTTCGTGCAGTCGGGTTGCACAGACAGGCCCAATACCCTCAGGTCCGGTGGGTTCAACTGTTCCTCCAGGTTGCGAGTTTTGGCTTTCCCATTGGCCCAGTCCCCCCATCCATCACAGCCCCCTCTAGTGGCTGCCTGACTTCCATGGCATTGGGTAAAATAGTACAATTTCAGGATTCAGGTTGGTATCTCTGTTACTTTCCCTGCTCACCGAGAGGTTCCAGGAGCAAATATGTCTTCCTTTACTTTGATACCCCAAGGTGGTGGGGTCGGTAGGGTGTAATTTGCCTTGCACTTTCCTATTGGGGGGCATCCTAATCCCCTGCTCTTCTACCCCCTGATAAGTAGGTTCCATTCCATATTCCATATAATACACTACATCCCTACCTGCTCATAGGTACCAGTTCTGGGGCAGAAAGTGAGTCTGACCAGCTTATCTGATTGGCCGATATGACAACCTATATAAACCTTTGAAGAACAAGTGGAGTTTTATTATGGGAAACATCTCCAGAGGTGCAGGCCGAGGTCTCTCCTGTTTGATGTCTCAGGGTTACTGTTTGTCACTAACTGGACTCCCGTCCCACCGACCCCAGGGGCGGGAGATAGAGACGGTTTCCCCCCCAGCGTCCCACCCTCCCAAGGAAAACCAATTAGTATTCATTAGCAAGCCCGGCGATATTGGCTAAATGAATTCTCACCTGTCTCGTTTGCCTGCAAGGTAATCTGTTTATTTAGAAGGAACTCATCAATCTTCGGCCATTTATAGCACGGAGGGGAGCGAGGGGGCGAGCGAGACGGTCTCTGGAGGGTCTCCCAAAGCCGAACATTGAATATCTGATGTCAGAGGAGCAGGAGCCACAAGTTTATTGGTTTCGGTGTGTACGACGGACTCTAAACGAGTGCAAATATATGAGAGATCCCGATTTCTCCAGAAGGGGCGTGGCTTAGAATCCCAGGGGGAGTGGCGTCGTATAAACTCATTCATAAATGGCGCTGCCCAGGTATTCTCATAGCCTATAACAAGGGGAGCGTGGGGCTCATTTATAAAAGTAGGTGCAGTGTGCAAAGTGCAATATCAGATACTAATCTCTGTTTTTACCCACAATACACTGCTTTCCCTCAAATTTCCAGCGTTGCAGCCAATCACAGAGCTAGGTTTGCTGCGATGCATGGAAGGGAATGGCGGCAAATGCAACACTGCCCTCAGCTACATGCCCGGTGTGCGTCGTGTTGAATCCAACGCAATTGGTTCCACCTTCCACCAGAGATTTACTAAAACTTCATCATTTCTAAAAAATTTTTATTTTCAAATTCGTTTTCCCGAAAGTCTAATATTTACTAAAAAAGAGTCGCAAGGAAAAGTCACTCCGGGAAAAGCGGTGAAAAACTTGACTTTTTCTAATTGTAGTAAATAGTGGATTCGCAGCGAATTTCCACATTTCGCCATTGGCGGATTGTTTCGCTAAACTTCCATGAAAATTCGCCGGAAAAATTTGCTGGAAAAACTCGTTGCGTGGAATTTTTTTGTTGCGCATCACATTGGGCACAGATGCGTCAAAAAAAGGGTACGGTTGTGTCAAAATTGGGCGCAGATGCGTCAAAAAAAGGGTACGGTTGTGTCAAAATTGGGCGCAGATGCGTCAAAAAAAGGGTACGGTTGTGTCAAAATTGGGCGCAGATGCGTCAAAAAAGCGTGGGCGACAAAAAAATTGCACGACAAATGTGTTTCGTGAATTTTGTGCCGTTTCGCAAATTTTCTTGCCGTTTTGCGAATTTTATGGCCGTTTCGCGAATTTTATGGCCGTTTCGCAAATTTTATGGCCGTTTCGCAAATTTTATGGCCGATTCGCTCAGAAAAAATCAGAATCAAGTTGAATATAAAAAAATCGATGGTTGGTAAATGAGCCCCTAAATGTATGGCAGGACAGGCCTGGGTAAGGTAGGGGGGGCACTGAATCCGGGATTTAGTTTGGGCAAATCCCAAACTGAACCCGATCACTTAGGGGCCCATTCATTAAACCACAATTACGTTTTTTAGAGAAAAATTCGTATTTTTTCTAACTTCTAGAACTTTTCGTAATAATTTCGTTAAAATTCCACGACTTTTTTGTGGTTTTCGTTAACCTCCACGAAAAAGTCGTACTTTTGGCAAAGACTATGACCATTTCGGAATTCATTCAAGCTTTGGTATCGTGACCATCTTTTCGCCAGGTTGGATCTGTTCAAAGCCTGAAAGGTTTTCGCCCGGTTTACGAACGTTCAGATCCGAAAATGTTGTGACTTTCGGGGCGCAACCACAATATTTTCATACAACCGATAAAAGAATTTTCGTGGAATTTTCGAACATCAGAAATGATCGTGGTTACTCGTGGTTTAATGAATGGGCCCCTCATGGGCAGGTTGAGAAACATACGGATTTTCGTGGTTTTAGAGCCTTTTGAAACCACAATAAAAGGCCCTTTAATCATCATTATGGGGCAACTTTATCCAAAAGCAGGTTTAGACCTCAGTATTTAAAAACCCATCCAAGTTCTATTCATTAAAACAGCGGGTATTGGCGCAGTCGGATCGGGAGCCGCATCAACGAGCCAATGGGGTAATAAAACCTGCCCGATCCAGATTTGCCCAATTTCAGGCCAGATGTAAGTCGGGGAGGTCCGCTGTTAGTGCCCATACATGGGGCATAAGTGGGTTTCATACATGGGACATACAGAGTAACATATAAAGCAATCAGTAACCGATACAGGAGGGGAAGGGAGCCCTGCCCAAAAGAGCTTACACTCTACAAGGAGTAACATATAAAGCAATCAGTAACCGATACAAGAGGGGAAGAGAGCCCTGCCCAAAAGAGCTTGCACTCTACAAGGAGTAACATATAAAGCAATCAGTAACCGATACAAGAGGGTAAAGAGCCCTACCCAAAAGAGCTTACACTCTACAAGGAGTAACATATAAAGCAACCAATAACCGATACAGGAGGTGAGTCCTGCCCAAAAGAGCTTACACTCTACAAGGAGTATCATATAAAGCAACCAATAACCGATACAAGAGGTGAAGAGAGCCCTGCCCAAAAGAGCTTACACTCTACAAGGAGTAACATATAAAGCAATCAGTAACCGATACAGGAGGGGAAGGGAGCCCTGCCCAAAAGAGCTTACACTCTACAAGGAGTAACATATAAAGCAATCAGTAACCGATACAGGAGGGGAAGAGAGCCCTGCCCAAAAGAGCTTACAATCTACAAGGAGTAACATATAAAGCAATCAGTAACCGATACAAGAGGGGAAGAGAGCCCTGCCCAAAAGAGCTTACACTCTACAAGGAGTAACATATAAAGCAATCAGTAACCGATACAAGAGGGGAAGAGAGCCCTGCCCAAAAGAGCTTACACTCTACAAGGAGTAACATATAAAGCAATCAGTAACCGATACAAGAGGGGAAGAGAGCCCTACCCAAAAGAGCTTACACTCTACAAGGAGTAACATATAAAGCAATCAGTAACCGATACAAGAGGGGAAGAGAGCCCTGCCCAAAAGAGCTTACACTCTACAAGGAGTAACATATAAAGCAATCAGTAACCGATACAGGAGGGGAAGGGAGACCTGCCCAAAAGAGCTTACACTCTACAAGGAGTAACATATAAAGCAATCAATAACCGATACAGGAGGGGAAGAGAGCCCTGCCCAAAAGAGCTTACACTCTACAAGGAGTAACATATAAAGCAACCAGTAACCGATACAGGAGGGGAAGGGAGCCCTGCCCAAAAGAGCTTACACTCTACAAGGAGTAACATATAAAGCAATCAGTAACCGATACAGGAGGGGAAGGGAGCCCTGCCCAAAAGAGCTTACACTCTACAAGGAGTAACATATAAAGCAATCAATAACCGATACAGGAGGGGAAGAGAGCCCTGCCCAAAAGAGCTTACACTCTACAAGGAGAAAGGGTTGAGACACAAGGGGTGGGAAGGGCATTGGCCCGTGTATGGCCACCTTTACAGTCACATGACTCTCTGGAGCAGCTTAAGGCTCAGATTTAGTTGGTTTGTGGTGGATTTGGTATTTGCCCAAAATTCCTAATGCAAAAACGGAAAACATCACATAATGAAAATAAGAGTTAATGGAATTACTGATAAATTTGATGGGATATTTGGGAGGTTTGGAGATATTTTTCCGTTGCCGGACGTTGGAGCCGGGGAGCTTTCTGTCAATAGAGGGTTTAGAGAAGGTCCCCGAATGACATCTCCAGGGGCAAAGTGAGGGAGGCGGCGCCGGGACTTGATAAATGACTGGCAATGCTGCATGTTGTGTATCTAATTAACAGCGGGTGACGGGATCAATACTCGCTGAGACGCGCGGCTAAATTTAGCCAAGGATCGAGCTTCCCCTCCGCGGGCAGGTCTGATGGAAACGTCCCAGGAGTAATTAACCTTTACTCTTGTTTTTAGAAAGGGGAGATGAGAGGGTTGTAAAAAAGTTAACTATTATCGACCGTCGGAAGGTTAGATACAGCGCAATAAACCCAAACATCTTTTATCAAAGCCGACGGCCCCTCGTGACAACCCACAGCGATTGCCCTTATCCAATCAAACGGTTATTGTGCCGGCACCGAAGAACTAATGATATCAATGAAAGTAGTTGGTTTTTAATCATAAATAAAATGGAAAAAAGAGCCAAAAAGGCTCCAAAAAGAAAATGAGAGCCCTTTGCCAATTGTGCCCCCTAAAGGGGCAGTTCACCCTTTGATTAACGTTTAGTCTGATGTAGACGGAGACATTTTGTAATTGGTCTCCATTTTCTATATTTTTTATGGTTTTTCAGTTGTTTAGCTTTTTGTTCAGCAGGTAAACTAGCAGCTATCTGGTTGCTAGGGTCCTATTTACCCTAGTAACCAAGCAATGGTTGGAATGAGAGACTGGAATATGAACAGGAGAGGGGTCTGCCTAGTAAGATAAGGGATGAAAAGTAAAAATAATAATTAAATTGTAACCTCAGAGAGCAAATGGTTTTGGGCTGCCGGGGTCGGTGACCCCAATTTGGAAGACGAAATCTTTTAAAAAATAGATAATGAAAACCAATGGCAGCACGGGATAGGGCATTCTCTAACATAAAGGTGAACCAGCCCATTAATGTTCTAGCATTGGGGTCAAGGTCGGAATGGGCGCCAGGAAAAAACCAGTGGGCCCCCTACCGACCCAGAACCAATCCCCACCGGGAAGTATTGGCACCTACCCACTGACCCCCCTCCCCCATTATGGTAAAGTAAGTATATGGAATGCATGGGTGGAGGGTGGGTAGTCAGGCAATGGGGCCCCAAATGGGGGGGGGGGGGGCCTGAGGTGTCAGCCCTGGTGGAACCCAGACACCTCAGTCCTCTTTAAAAGAATTCATAGAAAACCAATGGATAAGAGGCCAGGAACTCAGTGACCGCAAGTCCCAGACAAACAGTGAAATGTTCTGATATGGATCTGAGCTCCGCTGAGCATATGGCTAGCAACCATATCTCATAATCCAGTGCGGCGGCGCTTAGTAACGCCAGCCATTGCATAACATTGGAACACAGTCTGCCCCAAGCCTCGGGCAATGATCTCAATTCCCCTGGGGGGGGGGGGGGGGGTGGGGTGATAGGATTGTGCCAAGTGCTCTTCATGCCTCCGAACCTGCTGGTGAAAATGAGAATTTAGATTAAAAACAAATGGGCAATGGGTGTAAGAAACTGCTCATCTTGGGTTCCAATAGTTGTGTTATATATATATGTGTTAGTGTGTTACACACTGAGTATGGGGGGTTGTACTGTCAGGACGCTCTCTATGGTGCCTCTGTAGAAGATGTTAAGGATGGATTTGGGGAGGTGCACCTCCTGCGACGACTGAAGAAGGTGCACCAAATCCATCCTTAACATCCTCTACAGAGGCCCCATAGAGAGCGTCCTGACCGGCTGTATTATGGTTTGGTATGGAAACTGCCACGCCTCCGACCGCAGAGCCCTTCAGAGGATTGTGCTGAGCGCATCATCGGCAACTCTCTACCCAGTCTGCAGGATATTTACACCTCACGCTGCCTTCGTAAAGCCATAAGCATCATGGTTGCCCCCTACCATCCTTCCCACCACTTGTTTACTCCTCTTCCATCTTGAAGACGGCTCCGCATCATCAGGATAGTTGCTTTCCCCAAGCAGTCCCGCTCCTGAGCACCATGCTGTCCTCCTCCACACTAGATTCTTTACTTCACACCTTTTCTGGACTACATAACACTATATAATATTGTATATAACACTAATACATTTTATTTTCTATTATTATAGTAATTATAGTTATGTATTGCACCTTTTTGATCCAGGAGGACAATATTTCATCCCACTGTGTACTTGTAAGTATATTGTTGGGATGACAATAAAACTCTACTTACTTACTTACTTACTATAAACCAGTTGTCCAAGTCACACCCGAAGCCAAATCTCCATGTCAAAGGGTTTTTATGTGAATGGCAGTTGGGCCGTATGTTGCCTACAGCAGCCATAAAAACTCATTACTGTGTGAGAGAAGCCTTCTCAACAGTTACTGAACAAAGGTGAGGCGTGGTTCTTATCAACCCCATCTGATCAGTTGGTGTGTGGGGGCAATGGCTAAAAAGTTGTATAAAATGTAAAGTAGACAGTAGTCAAGGAGAGAGCATCTAAAGAGCATCTGGGAACAGAATCTGAAGTGACTGGGGAGGATATGAGTGCTGCAGACCAGAGGAAGCCATGACCAAGTGGCTAGGGAAAAGGAACAAGTCCACCATGTTACGTGTTTGTTGGTAGCTATACTAATGTAGACTTTTACATGGGGGTCAGTGTTCAAAGTCGGCCGCTTTTCAGTATTCAGGAGCAGCCCTTGCGTTGCCTTTATTTTGTTATGAGAAGGTTCCTCGTCCCAAGGTGGCCACCAACATGTTCTCATTTATGTTCTTTTGAACCTCAAAACGCCCTTTAGAATCCATTAACAGAGACAATACAGAGATGTCTGCTGGGGGTGCAAATAAGGGGAACGACCCAGGGCCCTGTATTTAGAGGAGCAACTGTAGAAAGAAAGACTTGGATGACAAAAATGATGGAGCTTGGAGTTTGGAGCTTTCCATCATCCCCATTACTACTAATGTCTCTCTCCTGGCTTCCAGACAAGTGGAGCATAAAGTATAAAATCCTTGTTCTCCACATGCTTCTCTCTGCAAATCTGCTGTAGTCATGCATGGACTAGCTTGGAATCCAGCGGTTGGGTCAGAAAATGCATCACCACTTTTCCACTTTTTCTACAACATAGAATTTTTTTTATTTGGTCCCTATGCTCCGCTTATGATAGCTTACCCCTTCGTTGGTGGGATAGTGTTCCCATAGCCTGACCCCCACACCATCTCTTCTTCAGCTGATGGTACAAGTTTGGCTCTGGTCTTCAAATCTTTCTCAGGCTTGGTTGAGAAAGGGCCGGCCAGGGAAGGTCCTGGTTAAAAAGCTGATCTTCTCTAATAGTCTACTCCCTCTTGGACCTTATGCTCAGCTTGGGACAATCTATTGTCCATGCATTCACCCACGCCTGTAGAACCTATACCATCTTCCCATGAGATGTTCTACCTTATGTTCTACCATAATACCCCCATTTTCATGCCTCTCTAGGAATTGCTCTGTAGCTTCACTCTACTGCCCCCCTTGCATTTCCCTGTCCCACTTCCCCCATAGTATATCTTTAGGGTAGGACCTTCATTCTAGTGGCCTGGAGTTCCAGGCGTCTTGAGGTTTTTTTTGTCACTTATGTATTTAATTCTGTGCTTTTATGAATTTTATATCATTATCAATAGGTATCAGGGCCGGACATGAAACCTACACAATGAAGCGAACAAAGAGACAAAGAAGATGGAACATTCCCAATAAACAAGGAGAAGCCTGGGCGTTGGAGACCAGAACAAGCTCAAGCCTCAGAAGATAAAAGGAACATTCCTGCTCCCGGTGAGATGAATAAATAAGTAAATATTGTCGGTATTCAAAGGTCCTAATGTAGGTCGGAGATGAAATACAAACAGACGGCAAATAATCAACCCCCCCCCCCAAAGAACTTTAAAAGAAGGAAGTCTATTTTCCGTATCCATAGAGGACATCTGAAGGACATGGGAGTCACTTATAGTGCAAATCAGGAGGCATTACAGGTAGAGGAACGACTCCAGGAATGGAGCCACCAAGGGGCTTCAGGGTAATTCTACCTTTTAACTACACACGGAGAGATATTCTCATGGAAGGAAGGGAGATTAAAGGGGGTTATTACACTGGAACAAAGCAACCGAGGCTGAATGTAGGCATCCATAGATATCCATTACGTTCAAATTGTACTCGGATGATTCCTCCCTGAGCTTGTGGTGGAGCCGGAGGGAGGCGAGAGGCCCGACTGAGGCCAACTGTAACCTCTCACAGGGGAGGGCAGGGTCAAACTGGGGGGTACAGAGAGATATCATAAAACTATGGCACATAGGGAATCCCCTGTACTAAGCACAATTCAGCAGGAACAGCCCCCTAAGTTTGCTCATAGCCTGTACAGAGAGATACCATAAAACTATGGCACATAGGGATTCCCCTGTACTAAGCACAATTCAGCAGGAACAGCCCCCTAAGTTTGCTCATAGCCTGTACAGAGAGATACCATAAAACTATGGCACATAGGGATTCCCCTGTACTAAGCACAATTCAGCAGGAACAGCCCCCTAAGTTTGCTCATAGCCTGTACAGAGAGATATAATAAAACTATGGCAGCATAGGGATTCCCCTGTACTAAGCACAATTCAGCAGGAACAGCCCCCTAAGTTTGCCCATAGCCTGTACAGAGAGATACCATAAAACTATGGCACATAGGGATTCCCCTGTACTAAGCACAATTCAGCAGGAACAGCCCCCTAAGTTTGCCCATAGCCTGTACAGAGAGATACCATAAAACTATGGCACATAGGGATTCCCCTGTACTAAGCACAATTCAGCAGGAACAGCCCCCTAAGTTTGCTCATAGCCTGTACAGAGAGATACCATAAAACTATGGCACATAGGGATTCCCCTGTACTAAGCACAATTCAGCAGGAACAGCCCCTTAAGTTTGCTCATAGCCTGTACAGAGAGATACCATAAAACTATGGCACATAGGGATTCCCCTGTACTAAGCACAATTCAGCAGGAACAGCCCCTTAAGTTTGCTCATAGCCTGTACAGAGAGATACCATAAAACTATGGCACATAGGGATTCCCCTGTACTAAGCACAATTCAGCAGGAACAGCCCCTTAAGTTTGCTCATAGCCTGTACAGAGAGATACTGTAAAACTATGGCAGCAGAAGTTGAACAGCACTGTACTCAATCCTTATACATTTCAATTGGGGGTTAATCACTCCCAGACCTGGCAACTATTGGCTGAACCAGGACAGGGCTGCCATGTGTCCAATCAGGGCTGTGTTCCTCTCGGTTACAAGGAGCAGAGCAGTTGGTTCCCTGGCTCCTAAGGAAAGTCATTCGGCCAATAATCAGTTACTGTGGGGTAACAAATAACTTTTAATCATGGGTCTCCAGTTGTTGAAGAACTATACCTTTCAGCACAGCTTGATCCTAGATTTTGGGATGCAGTGAGTTGTAGTTCAACTGCACGTTACCATCTTTTTAGCATCTCCTATACCTGACATAGAGCGCACGGGACACTACAGTTCTTATGGGTTTTTTCCCGGTTGCTTAGCAACCTAATGTATTCATTTTAGCTTAATGGGACGTAATGTCTCCTTTTCCCTCCCGTCATTTGTATATATTTGTGTCAGTCGCTCCCGCCGCTGCGTCGTGTCGGCAAAGTCGCCACTAAAGGGAAACATTTCCCTGCATTTCCATGCAAACTCATTGCCGGGGTAATAACAATTATTAGGGGCTCCGCCAGGGGCAAATAATGGAGATGGAGAGTTTGCAGATTGTGCCGGCAATGAGCCCCCGGGGCCCTCGCGCTTTTGGGCCCCACTGAGGGTCATTCAGGGCATGATCCCAATTCTGCTTTAGAGACCAGAGATGAGTCGGCCCCTACTGACCAGTTACCCCCCCCCATCTGCCCCCATTGTTAAATTAAGTAATACATTTTATTTGTACATAAGGGGGAATGTCCAGAACCCAAAAAGTAGCAGTTGTACAGAGAGAATGGGGAAAAGTAAGAGAAGGGCCACACAGAGACAGTATGAGAAGATGGAGACAGTAGGGCAAGATGGAGACAGTAGGGCAAGATGGAGACAGTAGGGCAAGATGGAGACAGTAGGGCAAGATGGAGACAGTAGGGCAAGATGGAGACAGTAGGGCAAGATGGAAACAGTAGGGCAAGATGGAGACAGTAGGGCAAGATGGAGACAGTAGGGCAAGATGGAGACAGTAGGGCAAGATGGAGACAGTAGGGCAAGATGGAAACAGTACGGCAAGATGGAGACAGTAGGGCAAGATGGAGACAGTAGGGCAAGATGGAGACAGTAGGGCAAGATGGAGACAGTAGGGCAAGATGGAGACAGTAGGGCAAGATGGAGACAGTAGGGCAAGATGGAGAGAGTAGGGCAAGATGGAGAGAGTAGGGCAAGATGGAGACAGTAGGGCAAGATGGAGACAGTAGGGCAAGATGGAGACAGTAGGGCAAGATGGAGACAATGGGGCAAGATGGAGACAGTAGGGCAAGATGGAGACAGTAGAATAAGATCCAATACACACCCACCCTGCCGCTCACCGGCTGTCCATTCTATTCTCTGGGTCTGACAGATACTGATTTCAATAACAGATACATGTACAAATAACGAGGAATGAGTGGATATTATTATTATAATTATTATTACATTTTCTTATTTTAATCAAAAACTGCTTTTAGGGTGCAGTTCCCCTTTAACTTAACACTGTGTTTTCCATAACAATTTTCCATAAAGTATTTTGGATACTTGGAGTTGTAGTTTAACAAAAGTGTAAGGGCTGAAGGTTCTACCAACTACCAGCCAATCAGTGTTTTGCTTTCATTCGTTTTCCTGCCGTGGCTCAGCCAAAGCTGCTGATTGGCTGTTAGGGGTAACAGCTCCGCAGCCCACTGAGATGAGGCTTTTGGAGGAGATTATGATGAATCCCCCTCTGGCCGGCAATCACTTGTCTATGGGACGCGGCGGAGAGAAATATTTAATTGTTTGCTGGTAATTAGCCCTTTTAATGGCAGAGCTCGGAGTAGAACTCTTGGCAGCGGAACCCGGGACCGCAGAGCAGATTGTGCCGGATCCGCTCCCGACGTCAGATGCCCATTAGCCTGAAGTGTGAGCGGCACTTGGGGAGCAGTGACTCAGGCAGAGCAACCGAGTCTGTCTCTGGTACTGACAGGCTGAGCATCATGGGACGGAACTACTGAGTCTTGTCATCCGACAGCAAGGCATGCTGGGAAATCATGTCGGGAAATCATGTCACAAATGTGCTCATTGCTAGTGGGGAAATAATTATAATAATGAAAGTATTCTTGTTGTAAGCAGCAGTCCTGTCCTGCTTTATGGCTGAGATTCTAGCTATCTGTATAACAGAGCATTCTGTCACAGTGGCACAGATCCTATCTGATCCCCCCATTGTAAGCAGCAGTCCTGCCCTGCTTTATGGCTGAGATTCTAGCTATCTGTATAACAGAGCATTCTGTCACAGTGGCACAGATCCTATCTGATCCCCCCCATTGTAAGCAGCAGTCCTGCCCTGCTTTATGGCTGAGATTCTAGCTATCTGTATAACAGAGCATTCTGTCACAGTGGCACAGATCCTATCTGATCCCCCCATTGTAAGCAGCAGTCCTGCCCTGCTTTATGGCTGAGATTCTAGCTATCTGTATAACAGAGCATTCTGTCACAGTGG
Organism: Xenopus tropicalis; assembly: GCF_000004195.4. Lineage (NCBI taxonomy): Eukaryota > Metazoa > Chordata > Amphibia > Anura > Pipidae > Xenopus > Xenopus tropicalis. Next base: position 146,213,719 of record NC_030682.2, on the reverse strand, counting down.
CACAGATCCTATCTGATCCCCCCATTGTAAGCAGCAGTCCTGCCCTGCTTTATGGCTGAGATTCTAGCTATCTGTATAACAGAGCATTCTGTCACAGTGGCACAGATCCTATCTGATCCCCCCATTGTAAGCAGCAGTCCTGTCCTGCTTTATGGCTGAGATTCTAGCTATCTGTATAACAGAGCATTCTGTCACAGTGGCACAGATCCTATCTGATCCCCCCATTGTAAGCAGCAGTCCTGCCCTGCTTTATGGCTGAGATTCTAGCTATCTGTATAACAGAGCATTCTGTCACAGTGGCACAGATCCTATCTGATCCCCCCCCCATTGTAAGCAGCAGTCCTGCCCTGCTTTATGGCTGAGATTCTAGCTATCTGTATAACAGAGCACTTTATCTTAGGGGACAAGGCAATAGAGAGACAGTCTGGGAGTGCTTGGCTGCTGCAGGCTGGATGGCACCCTGGCGCGCTCTGCATGATGTCTCCCTAGGGTGCTGTGTGACTCTCACTGGGTATTATCACAGAGGGAACACACTGTATATACAGGCAGAGCACCCACTGGGCCGGGGAACGCCTGCGGATTCACTTCTCTCATCTCTGTGAAGTGTAAATGTTCTGTCTTCAAATAAATATCCCTTTGAATGATATGAAGCCTGCATGTATTCAGCTGGGGCAGCTTGCCAGGCTGGAGGGGCAATTTATTCTACGGGCAGGACTGATTCTATTATAGGGACATTGTCCTGACCCCCTGGGGGTCACTGAAGGGTTCTGTGTATCACTCATGTATTATAAGGGATAATGTACCCCCTACTGTAAATGATAAGGATATTAGCAGTCACTGAGGGGTTCTGTGCCCCCCATATAAAGGCACAAGGCTGCAGGCTGAGTTATACAGGGAACTCTGAGTATCACTCATGTATTATAAGGGATAATGTACCCCCTACTGTAAATGATAAGGATATTAGCAGTCACTGAGGGGTTCTGTGCCCATATAAAGGCACAAGGCTGCAGGCTGAGTTATACAGGGAACTCTGAGTATCACTCATGTATTATAAGGGATAATGTACCCCCTACTGTAAATGATAAGGATATTAGCAGTCACTGAGGGGTTCTGTGCCCCCCATATAAAGGCACAAGGCTGCAGGCTGAGTTATACAGGGAACTCTGAGTATCACTCATGTATTATAAGGGATACTGTACCCCCTACTGTAAATGATAAGGATATTAGCAGTCATTGAGGGGTTCTGCGACCATGTATTCATTTATAGTATCGGTTTATGTAACCTACAATCATTTTGGGGTTCAATTCCCCCCTCTCATAACTAAAGGATACGATTAGGGTCTATAGTGTTCATTTCATTGGTTCATTAGTGGGGGGTTTATCATCGTTGACTTGCCAGGATAATTCAGACTAAAGGAGCAGCGCTATGACTATAAGAAACCAAAGCTGCGCAGCAAACACAGGGTTAAGTTCTGGCACAAACCCACAGGCAGTGAGCGCTTATTGTGCTGTCGGATCAGTACTGAATATTCCCAATCCCGGTGTCACTGGGTCAGTACCGCAGATATCAGCAACAGACGCACAGACAGTTCTTTAGACGCAGAGAGTCGCACCCTGAATGCCAACTGCTAACCCCCTGCGCCCCAGATAAAGTTGCACCTTCCTCCTGCCCTGGCTGCACTTTTACCCCCATTCATTCTAATTAAATACCCCCCGGCCCCCCCATTCCCTCTCCAACCTCTAAACATTGAAGCATGTGCTCCAGGTTTCCTGCGATTCCCCTCTATTCCAGGGGAGGGGCCAGGGACAGCGGGGAGGGGCCAGGGACAGCGGGGAGGGGCCAGGGACGGGGTGGGGGGTGGCAGGGAGGGTTGGAGGAATAGGGGAGAAAGGGAGAGGGAGGCAGAAGGTAGCGGAGACTTCCAGGGAAACGATCAGAGGGGGAGACAAGGCAACACAATGACAGGGGGATTGAGGGGGGGTGCTGGTAAATTCCCAGTGCAGCCCCCACACACCAATGTGCTGCTCGGAGCTCCATAAAACAAACACATGCCACAGCTGAGAGTTGCAGTTTCGGAGGGGGGACCCGCAGGTGCAGGGGGGCAGTTGACAAAGCACCTTCTCACCTGACTGCTGGAGGGCTGCATTGTTTTAAAGGGAAACCTTCCCATTTTTTTTTGGGGGGGGGGGAATTCTAATAGGACAAAGGGGACCTGTTCTCTCTCCAGAGATTTACCATCTGTCGGCATTGATGCGTGTGCCTGAGGGCAGCTGCCAATATAACATAACGGGGACCCGGCGGCCCCCCTGCTGCCTTGTCCCAGAGAGACGGTCTCTGCAGCCTGCTGTACCCCTCAACCTGGAACCCACAAACCTGGAAGGACCCCACCTACCTGAGCCCTTACTGGCTTCTCAGCAGCAGCAGCGACTTTATCTCTGGGAAGTCCTACCTGCAACTTGGAATCGCTTGGAAACATCAGAAACACCGCAAGGAATTTCTACCCCCCCCTCCCTATTGTCTCCAGGGGGGCTCGGAGTGATTGTGCTTTGTTCTAGATCCGAGCAGAACTCTACAGAGCGTTCCTTGTGCAACATCGTATCAACTCCGGCTGGATAGAATGTTCAGACGCATCTGTCATGATTAATCGCAAGGGAACTCAAGCGCTTTCCAAAATCGGCGTCTCTGCGAGTGAGCGGGCGTGTTGGAGCGTTCATTTCATGCTCGGTCGGTGGAGATACAAGGTCTGACAGCACTTTCGGCCGACAATATATGGGCACAAGTGTCGAAAGGCGATTTAACTCTATAATAAGGGTCTTAACATCTCCAGAGTCTTTGTCGGTCCCCCTGCTGGTCTACATGTCGTACAAGATTCCTCCCAGATCGCAGTAGGTAGAGAGACAGATGCGTTTTACTGGCCATTTCCCATTCAGATAAAAGGACACATTGGCGAGTCTACTTAAGACAAATCGATCGCAGTCGCGTTTGGGGTTTTTTTTCGCGTTGTTCCACTTCGACTCCTGGATTTGGTTGTTGGAGAAGATCAGGAACCGTTGGCGGGGAGAGGAAAAGAAGGGGTGCATTCGGGGGGTGGGGGAGTTGATGGCCCTTCGTTCCGGGACGGCTTGGTTTGGGCAAGTCCTGCGCAGAGTCACCAGGCTGCAGGACAACTGGTCCAGGAGGTCCAGTAGCCTCTTGTGTCTTTCTTCTTCCCAGGAAAACGAGCAGGGAGTGGGAAGAGGTGACCACCAACCCTGCATCCATCACAGCCACCCCCTCCACTCCCACTCACCAGGTGCCCAACCCAACCACTGCTGCCTGCAACTTCCCAGCGACTGCTGCGCCCTCTCAGACAGGACGGGGGGACATGATCCCCTCACTAGCCGGTTGCTGGCGGCCATGAAGCGGCAGAATGTGCGGACTCTGTCCCTCATAATCTGCACATTCACTTACCTGCTGGTCGGTGCCGCCGTCTTTGACGCCCTGGAGTCCGACTACGAGATGAGGGAGGAAGAGAAGCTCAAAGCCGAGGAGATACGGCTCAAGGGAAAGTACAACATCACCAGTGAGGACTACAGGCAGCTGGAGCTGGTCATCATGCAGTCGGAACCTCACAGGGCTGGGGTTCAGTGGAAATTTGCTGGCTCATTTTACTTTGCCATAACTGTCATTACTACTATAGGTAAGTAGCAGCTGGCTGGGAAGGTGGTGCTAGGGTGGGCTTTGGTGGGAAAAGTGTCATTATTGGTGTATGTCAACCTCATTTTGAGCTAGGAACTCTTGAGTTTAGGAACCTTAACCCATCAATAACCTTCCTAAACGTATTTCAACCTCATCTTGAGCTAAGAACTCCCGAGTTGAGGAACCCAAACCCATCAATAAGGTTCTTAAATGCATTTCAACCTCATCTTGAGCTAAGAACTCCCGAGTTGAGGAACCCAAACCCATCAATAGCCTTCCTAAATGTATTTCAACCTCATCTTGAGATAAGAACTCCTGAGTTAAGGAACCCCAACCCATCAATAGCGTTCCTAAATATTTCAACCTCATCTTGAGCTAAAAACTCCCGAGTTGAGGAACCTCAACCCATCAATAGCGTTCCTAAATGTATTTCAACCTCATCTTGAGATAAGAACTCCTGAGTTGAGGAACCTCAACCCATCAATAGCCTTCCTAAACATATTTTAACCTCATCTTGAGCTAGGAACCCCTGAGTTGAGGAACCTCAACCCATCAATAGCCTTCCTAAACTCATCCATTCTCCCTGCGCTAGTTGGGTCTTGGCTCTCTCTTATTTCTAGAGTCTGGATGAGGAGGAGATGGTGCTGCTCACAAGGGATTGAGTCCTGACTTGATGAAAGTGGAGGTTTATTCACCCCCTAGGTATCGTTATCAGGATTTCATAGTAGCGTGTAGTGTTGTACTTGCTCTTGTGTCAATGTAGAATATGAACCCAGTCAACCCAAAGCCTGGCAAGTGAAGCAGGTATTACCCACCCCTCTATTATAAACTTTCCATTTGCCTACAGTATCTATTCATTGTATAGTGGCCCCAGTTCATGGCTACGGATGGTTCTGAAAGCATCAGCTCTTGGCTACTGTAGAAGCAATGGAGTTTCTAGAAGAATAGAAGTTCTACTGTCATGTTCTCCTGCTTTTGTTGGAATACGTTATTATCTCTAGTGTCTGAGAGAGCAGAATCACTGCCTGTTTATCTCATTAACCCTCTGCTCACAGTGACGGTCTATGATGGTGGGATTGGAACGATCCAACGTTGGGTGCTGGGGAGGCAATACAGTGGGTGCCTTTGCTTTGATGGTTTGTGTAGGGAAGAATAGGAGTATAGGAGCCTTGTTCCTTTGGTGACAATACGTTATTATCTGACAGTGAGTCACGGGGAGAGTCTACTTAGTGCAGCTCAGCACAGATCTCTCTAACTGTCAGCTCCTTAGAAAGTAAGTGAGTCTTTGTCAGGTTAAGTAGATTCCTATTGAGCTCCGCGGCTTCGATACTCTTCATTTCCTACTAAGCAGCAGCTTTGGAAAGTGACCATTGATTTTTCCCTATCTGGACAGATCCAAGTGATCCGACTGCGACGCTTTCCATGTTGGTCTCTATTGGGTTAAATTGTGATGCCCACTCCTTAGCCTGGTACCTACCTGCCCCCAAACAAGGGGTCACTGTATCCCCTGAAAGTGTAAAAAGTAACAGCAAGACCCCCAACCCCCCCCCCCTTCACCCACTATTAACCCCTTATGGGGAATTTAATGGTTCCCTGCCATTGACATCATTTAATAGTTTCCATTTTTTTAGATGTTGAGCCCCTGAAAGTAATTGTTTAACATCATTATACCTTGGCGGCCCCCCCGGGGGGCTCTGTGGATTGTTCCCTTGGATAGAGGCTCAGCTCCGGGGAATATAACGCCGTCAGCATTGTCTGTTGTACCTTAGGCTCCGAAAGGGCCACATTCTGTGTTGGTAAGAGTGATCTTTGATTGGCTGATCTCAGGGCTGGGGGGTCAGGTGATTATTATTGTTATAACAACAACCCAATACATAAAACATAATGAAATGAAACATCTCAGAGGGGCTGTTCCATTGCTGCGCAGAATTAGCAGCGAATTCATTTAAACGCACTCGCTATTGCGTAATATCCAATAAAACTCATTTCTTTTACCCCCCCCGTGTCTTCCCCCAACCCCCTCCCATTGCATTAACTCTCTCACTCACCTCTTCCCTCCTCCCCTGCCTTCCTCTCCCCCCTCTCCTCCTCCTCCTCCTCTTTAACCCTCTTCACCCCCCTCATTTATATGGCATTTAACTCTTTCTCTTTATTTGACTTTTTTTTAACTCCTCTTTATTTTTATTTGGCAAGCTGGAGAGAGGGATGAAATTAAGGAACTGGGGGGGGCGTGATATTGGGGTGCTGCACCCCACCTTTAGATAAACTCCTAGGTATTTATATCTGCTCCTTGCTGTCTCTTTTTTCATAGCCCCCCCATAATAACTTGGACCCCCCTAAAGGACAGATAAGCCCCTAAGTATTTATATCTGCTCCTTGCTGTCCCCTTTTTTCATAGCCCCCCCCATAATAACTTGGACTCCCCTAAAGGACAGATAAGCCCCTAAGTATTTATATCTGCTCCTTGCTGTCCCCTTTTTTCATAGCCCCCCCATAATAACTTGGACCCCCCTAAAGGACAGATAAGCCCCTAAGTATTTATATCTGCTCCTTGCTGTCCCTTTTTTCTTAGCCTCCCCCCCATAATAACTTGGACCCCCCTAAAGGACAGATAAACTCCTAGGTATTTATATCTGCTCCTTGCTGTCCCCTTTTTTCATAGCCCCCCCCATAATAACTTGGACCCCCCTAAAGGACAGATAAGCCCCTAAGTATTTATATCTACTCCTTGCTGTCCCCTTTTTTATAGCCTCCCCCCATAATAAGTTGGACCCCCCTAAAGGACAGAGCCTTGGCTGTTGCTATGTGAGTCTCGCCGTAGTGATGGCGAATAGGCTGCCTGTTACGTAATCTGTGTAGCTGTATAGCAGACAAATCAGTGTATTATCATTTATTCAGAGCATAAAACAAGCAGAGGAGCAGGAATCTCAGCGCCAATGACCCCCCCCTCTTTAGGACCTTGGGGGGTTTAAGTCCCCGGCAGATGGAAAGTGACAATAGTGACACTTGTGTGACCTTCCTCGGCAGATACAATGTTGTGGGGTTGCGCCAATAGCCCACCGTGCGGTTTTATTACCCCCCCCCCCCGGAATGTAATTCACATGGAACCCTCCATGGGAAGATGACAGTTTCCCCACATAGTAAATCCACTGCTTGCGCGATCAGTATCTCTTCCCCCCCCCCCCGGTAGCTCCTACTGAATCATTTCCCTGCCCTGGAACTTTTTCTTGATGGAAGTTGCAGTTCAGCAACATCGGAAGGCCTCACAATGTCTTTATCATCCTGCGGCAGCTGTTTTACAAAGCGAATGAAAGGGTTAATGGATTTGTGGAGGTGGAAAAGGCGGAGGCTACGGATACGATTAAACCATTATTGCAAAGGTCACATATATACATTTCTTTGCCAGGGGGGTGGCCAAGTTCTTTGCCAGACTTGGCCACCCCCCTTTTTAAGACAAACTTGGGCTCATCCGAGCTTTTGGGGCCCGGGGTCAGGGAACGGGGTACAGGGTTGGGGGGCCAATGGGATTATTCATTACCTGATTGGGTACCTGGTCAGGGAAGGTTGGTTTGATTCCCATATACAATCCCGTAAGGCCCAATCAGCAAACAATAAATGCCCCTTGGGTTTGTGTCAACTTCTTTTGATCCAAGAGGTAATGTGATTGACAGGCCGGGTCAGGCAGAAACCCCCCCCCCCTTCCTTTCCTTACTGGGAGGGTTTGTTTGCCTTCCCCTCATTCCACATGTACAGTCTTCTGTATTCCTTCCATAGAAACCAACGGAACCTTCTAGGGATCACTGGTGCCCAGACACTATGGCTCGCTTGCCTAAATCTGTGTGTTTCCCTTTAAATCCTACACTCTCCCAAGCAGAGATTTCCGCTCATTATCCCAATATTCCCCTATTCTTCCCTCCATTCCCTGCGCTACTCGGAAAGGAATCATCACTAATAGGAACTTTGTCTTGCTGGGGGTCCTAAGCAGCCTTCCCAGGGGGCAGAGCGGGGCTGAAGGGACAGCAGAACAAAAGGGTGCTGAAGGGACAGCAGAACAAAAGGGTGCTGAGGGGACAGTGGAGCAGAGCGGTGCTGAAGGGACAGCAGAACAAAAGGGTGCTGAGGGGACAGCGGAGCAGAGCGGTGCTGAAGGGACAGCAGAACAAAAGGGTGCTGAGGGGACAGCGGAGCAGAGCGGTGCTGAAGGGACAGCAGAGCAGAGCGGGGCTGAAGGGATAGTGGAGCAAAAGGGTGCTGAAGGGACAGTGGAGGAAAGGGGTGCTGAAGGGACAGTGGAGGAAAGGGGTGCTGAAGGGACAGTGGAGGAAAGGGGTGCAGAAGGGACAGCGGAGCAGAGCTGTGCTGAAGGGACAGTGGAGGAAAGGGGTGCAGAAGGGACAGTGGAGGAAAGGGGTGCAGAAGGGACAGTGGAGGAAAGGGGTGCAGAAGGGACAGTGGAGGAAAGGGGTGCAGAAGGGACAGCGGAGCAGAGCGGTGCTGAAGGGACAGTGGAGGAAAGGGGTGCTGAAGGGACAGTGGAGGAAAGCGGTGCAGAAGGGACAGTGGAGCAGAGCTGTGCTGAAGGGACAGTGGAGGAAAGGGGTGCTGAGGGGACAGTGGGGGAAAGGGGTGCTGAAGGGACAGTAAAGGAAAGGGGTGCTGAGGGGACAGTGGAGGAAAGGGGTGCAGAAGGGACAGTGGAGGAAAGGGGTGCAGAAGGGACAGTGGAGGAAAGCGGTGCAGAAGGGACAGTGGAGCAGAGCTGTGCTGAAGGGACAGTGGAGGAAAGGGGTGCTGAGGGGACAGTGGGGGAAAGGGGTGCTGAAGGGACAGTAAAGGAAAGGGGTGCTGAGGGGACAGTGGGGGAAAGGGGTGCTGAGGGGACAGTGGGGGAAAGGGGTGCTGAAGGGACAGTAAAGGAAAGGGGTGCTGAGGGGACAGTGGGGGAAAGGGGTGCTGAAGGGACAGTAAAGGAAAGGGTGCTGAAGGCTCAACGATATGGAAATCCGGAGCGCATAAAAAAGGGAACAAAACAAAAGCAAAGAAAAAATAAGTGTGGCAAGGGGGCTGAAGGGACAGCGGAGCAGAGCGGGGTGCTGAGGGGGCAGTGGAGCAGAGCGGGGTGCTGAGGGGGCAGTGGAGCAGAGCGGGGCTGAAGGGACAGCGGAGCAGAGCGGGGTGCTGAGGGGGCAGTGGAGCAGAGCGGGGCTGAGGGGACAGCGGAGGAAAGGAGTGCTGAGGGGGCAGTGGAGCAGAGCGGGGCTGAAGGGACAGCGGAGCAGAGCGGGGTGCTGAGGGGGCAGTGGAGCAGAGCGGGGCTGAAGGGACAGCGGAGCAGAGCGGGGTGCTGAGGGGGCAGTGGGGGAAAGGGGTGCTGAGGGGACAGCGGAGGAAAGGGTGCTGAAGGGACAGCGGAGCAGAGCGGGGTGCTGAGGGGGCAGTGGGGGAAAGGGGTGCTGAGGGGACAGCGGAGGAAAGGGGTGCTGAGGGGGCAGCGGAGGAAAGGGGTGCAGAAGGGACAGCGGAGCAGAGCGGGGTGCTGAGGGGGCAGTGGGGGAAAGGGGTGCTGAGGGGACAGCGGAGGAAAGGGGTGCTGAGGGGGCAGTGGGGGAAAGGGGTGCTGAGGGGACAGCGGAGGAAAGGGGTGCTGAGGGGGCAGTGGGGGAAAGGGGTGCTGAAGGGACAGCGGAGCAGAGCGGGGCTGAAGGGACAGTGGGGGAAAGGGGTGCTGAGGGGACAGTAAATGAAAGGGGTGCTGAGGGGGCAGTGGGGGAAAGGGGTGCTGAGGGGACAGTGGAGCAGAGCGGTGCTGAGGGGGCAGTGGGGGAAAGGGGTGCTGAGGGGACAGTGGAGCAGAGCGGTGCTGAGGGGACAGTGGAGCAGAGCGGTGCTGAGGGGACAGTGGAGCAGAGCGGGGCTGAGGGGACAGTGGAGCAGAGCGGTGCTGAGGGGACAGTGGAGCAGAGCGGTGCTGAGGGGACAGTGGAGCAGAGCGGTGCTGAGGGGACAGTGGAGCAGAGCGGTGCTGAGGGGACAGTGGAGCAGAGCGGTGCTGAGGGGACAGTGGAGCAGAGCGGGGCTGAGGGGGCAGTGGGGGAAAGGGGTGCTGAAGGGACAGCGGAGCAGAGCGGGGCTGAGGGGACAGTGGAGCAGAGCAGGGTGCTGAGGGGGCAGCGGAGGAAAGGGGTGCTGAGGGGGCAGTGGGGGAAAGGGGTGCTGAGGGGACAGCGGAGGAAAGGGGTGCTGAGGGGGCAGTGGGGGAAAGGGGTGCTGAAGGGACAGCGGAGCAGAGCGGGGCTGAGGGGACAGTGGAGCAGAGCAGGGTGCTGAGGGGGCAGCGGAGGAAAGGGGTGCTGAAGGGACAGCGGAGCAGAGCGGGGCTGAGGGGACAGTGGAGCAGAGCGGGGCTGAGGGGACAGTGGAGCAGAGCAGGGTGCTGAGGGGGCAGCGGAGGAAAGGGGTGCTGAAGGGACAGCGGAGCAGAGCGGTGCTGAGGGGACAGTGGAGCAGAGCGGTGCTGAGGGGACAGTGGAGCAGAGCGGTGCTGAGGGGACAGTGGAGCAGAGCGGTGCTGAGGGGACAGTGGAGCAGAGCGGGGTGCTGAGGGGACAGTGGAGCAGAGCGGGGCTGAGGGGACAGTGGGGCCGTATCCCTGCAGCGGATCCAACAGAGCCAGACATAACATGTCCCACCTGGGCTGCTTTACTGGGTTTTACTCCCTTTAACCCGTTCCCTGCTGGGAAGCACAAGGATGAGACTGACGTGCAGCTTTGGCAGCAGTAACAGCTAAGAGCGGATATGAAGTGAATATAAAGAATCTGATTAAAGGATGGAACCCAAATGGGCACAATAAATACACTGTAGTATCCACGGTGCCAGAGGAAAGTGGTGCAGATGTGCAAACTACATCTCCCAGCATCCCCTCAGCTTATGGGGCAAGAATCAGTGGGAGGGTACCAACCAAGTTGTTGAGCAGCCCCCCCTCCCCCCGGTGATTGTAGTTGCTATGTCACAGGCCGGGGGTCATTTTCTTCTATGTGCTGCGGTGCTGCCATACTGCTTGCTTGCAAATGACGGCGCATAGGGAATGTAGCTTTGCACTTGGCTCATTTCACTTCATGTGTGAATGCGGAGACCTGGCCTACTGAGTGTAGGAGAATGCCACTTGGGAGGCTGAGCTGTCAGTTGGCTGTAAGATGCGCCTGGCAGAATGACAGGGATGGTGATTGGCTGCCGGTGAGAGCGCCAGTAATGAGCTCTGACATTCGCACTCGTGTTAGTCACCTGGGCGACCTTTGGCGGCTGATGGAGTAGAACTGACATGTGGGGGCTAATAATGACCCGGTGTATTTGTGGGGGGGGAGATGTTGCTCTTTCTGTAAGAAGTAACCCCGCTGACCTTAAAGAGACAGTACCTATTTAATGATGAATGCGGAGACCATAGATATAGGGAAAAGTTTCTGTGCTGAAAAGGGGTTTTCTCATCACTAAGGGATGTTGCCCTAGAAACCAAAGCACTAATCTCATGTGTTAAATCTGACCACACCCCTCCCATAAGCCTCCAATCAGTGGCTCCTGTAGAAGTGGGGTCAGGCCTGGGGGTGGGGCAAAGACCGCAGAGGTTCTTGCCCTCTGTCAATCAGTGATCTATTGGCCTTTGCCCCCATACCTGGCCACCATAAGAGCCATTCAAGGCAAGTTTGCCAGTCTGCCCCCCCGACATGGTCCAACCACACTATTACCCCCCCCGACACTATTACCCCCTCCCATAAGCCTCCAATCAGTGGCTCCTATAGATGTGGGGTCAGGCCTGGGGGTGGGGCAAAGACCCCAGAGGTTATTGCTTTGCCCCCATATCTGACTACCATAAGCATTCAAGGCAAATGTGCCAGTCTGCCCCCCCCCAACATGGTCAAACCACACTATTACCCCCCCAGTCTATGCTATAAGTTGTACCCCATGTAGCGACTCCCAGTTGCCCCAGAGGAAGATATTGGCCATCAGCGGGGCCAATTTGGCCTCCATTCAGCAGAAGGGCCAAGTCTCTCCAATTCCTGGCGGTGAAGGGTTAAAACATTCCTATTTACTTTTTCCTGCTGCCATAAATAATGTACCATGTGACTCTGTGGCGGGAAAGTGAATATGTCACTCCCGGCCGCTATTTATAAACCTCGCTCTGCTTAGTAAATCTCTAAAGACTCCTTTTTGCTACAGTGATGCCAAAAATAGAATCCCGACCGATAGTGAGCGGCTGCCCAGCTCTGTGTGGTAACAGCCCCGTGTAACTGCCCCTGGGGGTATAAAGGGGAAGGAAGGGTCAGTTAGAGCGATATATGGAATTAACATGATCCCGGGGTCTTTGTGCCAATAGAATCCAGATGTTGCCTCATCAGCAGGGGCTTGGGATTAATCAAGTCTGTCAGTCAGTAGGGGGGGGGGGTCAGTCAGTAGGGGGGTCAGTCAGTAGCACGGGGGGGTCAGTCAGTAGGGGGGGGGTCAGTCAGTAGGGGGGGGTCAGTCAGTAGCACGGGGGGGTCAGTCAGTAGGGGGGGGTCAGTCAGTAGGGGGGGGGTCAGTCAGTAGCACAGGGGGGGTCAGTCAGTAGGGGGGGGTCAGTCAGTAGGGGGGGTCAGTCAGTAGCACGGGGGGTCAGTCAGTAGCGGGGGGGGTCAGTCAGTAGCACAGGGGGGGTCAGTCAGTAGGGGGGGGTCAGTCAGTAGGGGGGTCAGTCAGTAGCACGGGGGGGTCAGTCAGTAGGGGGGGTCAGTCAGTAGGGGGGGGTCAGTCAGTAGGGGGGGGTCAGTCAGTAGCGGGGGGGGGTCAGTCAGTAGGGGGGGGTCAGTCAGTAGGGGGGGTCAGTCAGTAGCGGGGGGGGTCAGTCAGTAGCACGGGGGGGGTCAGTCAGTAGCACGGGGGGGGGTCAGTCAGTAGCACAGGGGGGGTCAGTCAGTAGCACGGGGGGGGTCAGTCAGTAGCACGGGGGGGGTCAGTCAGTAGCACAGGGGGGGTCAGTCAGTAGCACGGGGGGGTCAGTCAGTAGCACGGGGGGCCAGTCAGTAGCACGGGGGGGCCAGTCAGTAGCACGGGGGGGCCAGTCAGTAGCACGGGGGGGCCAGTCAGTAGCACGGGGGGGCCAGTCAGTAGCACGGGGGGCCAGTCAGTAACACAGGGGACGAGCCATTTTTTGATATTTAGCGCCATTTAGTAACACAAAATAACAACGACAAATTGTGAGTGACGGAGCCCTGTGTGTGCCCTAATGCCCCGGCACGGGGGGAGACTGGTAGGGATGTTGCCCCCCCTTGTTACAGTATAGTTCATCTGGTCACATGATAACCAACACAGCCAATCCACATACACACAAACTGCTGACTCACAGTGGGACCAACTAGCCGGAGACTCCGATGGCTGCAAAACAAAAAGTTGCGCTGTAAAAACAATTTGTCTGCTTACGTGACTACAATTATTATTATTATTATTATTATTATTATTATTATTAACATTTATTTATAAAGCGCCAACATATCCCGCAGCGATGTACAATAAGTGGGTTCCATACATTGGGCATACAGAGTAAAAGCAACCAATAACCGATACAGGAGGTGAAGGGAGCCCTGCCCAAAGAGCTTACACTCTACAAGGAGTAACATATAAAGCAATCAGTAACCGATACAAGAGGGGAAGAGAGCCCTGCCCAAAAGAGCTTACACTCTACAAGGAGTAACATATAAAGCAATCAGTAACCGATACAGGAGGGGAAGAGAGCCCTGCCCAAAAGAGCTTACACTCTACAAGGAGTAACATATAAAGCAATCAGTAACCGATACAGGAGGGGAAGAGAGCCCTGCCCAAAAGAGCTTACACTCTACAAGGAGTAACATATAAAGCAATCAGTAACCGATACAAGAGGGGAAGAGAGCCCTGCCCAAAAGAGCTTACACTCTACAAGGAGTAACATATAAAGCAATCAGTAACCGATACAAGAGGGGAAGAGAGCCCTGCCCAAAAGAGCTTACACTCTACAAGGAGTAACATATAAAGCAATCAGTAACCGATACAGGAGGGGAAGAGAGCCCTGCCCAAAAGAGCTTACACTCTACAAGGAGTAACATATAAAGCAATCAGTAACCGATACAGGAGGGGAAGAGAGCCCTGCCCAAAAGAGCTTACACTCTACAAGGAGTAACATATAAAGCAATCAATAACCGATACAAGAGGGGAAGGGAGCCCTGCCCAAAAGAGCTTACACTCTACAAGGAGTAACATATAAAGCAATCAGTAACCGATACAGGAGGGGAAGAGAGCCCTGCCCAAAAGAGCTTACACTCTACAAGGAGTAACATATAAAGCAATCAGTAACCGATACAGGAGGGGAAGGGAGCCCTGCCCAAAAGAGCTTACACTCTACAAGGAGTAACATATAAAGCAATCAGTAACCGATACAGGAGGGGAAGGGAGCCCTGCCCAAAAGAGCTTACACTCTACAAGGAGTAACATATAAAGCAATCAGTAACCGATACAGGAGGTGAAGAGAGCCCTGCCCAAAAGAGCTTACACTCTACAAGGAGTAACATATAAAGCAACCAATAACCGATACAGGAGGGGAAGAGAGCCCTGCCCAAAAGAGCTTACACTCTACAAGGAGTAACATATAAAGCAATCAGTAACCGATACAGGAGGGGAAGGGAGCCCTGCCCAAAAGAGCTTACACTCTACAAGGAGTAACATATAAAGCAATCAGTAACCGATACAGGAGGGGAAGGGAGCCCTGCCCAAAAGAGCTTACACTCTACAAGGAGTAACATATAAAGCAACCAATAACCGATACAGGAGGGGAAGAGAGCCCTGCCCAAAAGAGCTTACAATCTACAAAGGCATTTTACCAGATTTTGCAGTTTCGCTGATTTTTCGGTAAAGTGAAATGGGACAGATTCCCAGGGCAGTCGGGGGGCTCAGTCCCCTGCTCCCCACTTTCTTGTTCTCCGCTCCCTGTGATGTTGCTGCTTTGGCCGCAGATAAAGTGCCGAGCGGGGGCTTTTATGCTGCTCTGCTTGATCCACTTGCTGTTGTTTGATGATTGTCTGGCGAGAGAGGTGTATAGAGTTCAGACAGCTGCGTACTGCGAGAGCGTCTCACCCATCACTGGCTTTTTGAAGTAAAAAGACAGCATTCAAAGGGTTAAACAGCAGCAAGTAAATTTGTTTTTCATGTGTTATAGAACCCCCTTCATGTACTGGATCTCACGTATGGAGTTTGCCCATTGTCCCTCAGCAACTGCTTGAGAGAATGTAGAGGGTTGTTCCTGCTGAATTGTGCTTAGTACAGGGGAATCCCTATGTGCCATAGTGTTATGGTATCTCTCTGTACAGGCTATGGGCAAACTTAGGGGGCTGTTCCTGCTGAATTGTGCTTAGTACAGGGGAATCCCTATGTGCCATAGTTTTATGGTATCTCTCTGTACAGGCTATGAGCAAACTTAGGGGGCTGTTCCTGCTGAATTGTGCTTAGTACAGGGGAATCCCTATGTGCCATAGTTTTATGGTATCTCTTTGTACAGACTATGGGCAAACTTAGGGGGCTGTTCCTGCTGAATTGTGCTTAGTACAGGGGAATCCCTATCTGCCATAGTTTTATGGTATCTCTCTGTACAGGCTATGAGCAAACTTAGGGGGCTGTTCCTGCTGAATTGTGCTTAGTACAGGGGAAATTTTTGTTTATTGAGTTCTTGCATCCTAATACAATAAAGCTTAAAATAACATAACAAATAAGCAAAAGCATTAAATAGATTTACATGCAGTAAACATAATTAGCTTATCCATAAAACGTATCCGCTTGCTCTGTGGGCAACTGTACAAATGTTACAAAGCTGATGTATAGTCGCACCTGAGCTACACAACGCTGCTCAATTTCCAACTTTAACTCAACTTCAATGAGCGGCTCAGCCTGGCTGGGTGCCACTCTACTATAAACAACTATATACACAAAACATGGCTCTGACTCCAGGAAGGCAAAAGATTGGGCTACTCACCTAAAACTGTATGAAGCCCCATCAGAAAAATACGACGAAGGCAAAAATCTAAGGGGGGTGAAAAGAACTAGCCCAACACCAAAGAGACATCAGAATTAGCAAGAGACTCACGGTGGGTCAAACTGAATGCCCCTCCACAGACCCTTCCACCTTGCTTCATCCATCCTTTGTCTCTCCAAAGAGCGTATCTTCCCGAGCTCACCCAGTACCATATCCACCACCACTGGACAGGGGAGGACTTCACGCCTGAGAGAAACCTTGCACCGTGTGTTCCAGGTGTAAAAGCGGACAACAGAGCTGACTAAGAAAAGAGTGCCCAAATCATACCCCCTGTGTCGCTTGAATGCCCCATAGGCCCACTCCTGGTAATTACAACCAGAGAGGCAAGGAATGCCCAAGGCAGCAGAGACTTGTTTGTAAACATCTATGTTAAAGGGGCACTGAAGCAAGAAGTGGTCCATCGTTTCCACTTCCCCAGAGCATTCCTCTCGTGGGCAGTCACGGTCATCAGTGCGTCTGTACTTCAGATTCCCATTAACATAGAGCTTCCCGTGGAAGGAGCGCCAGACGACATCCCTGAGCTTCGGGGGAACCCTTGGGGAATTGACTAAAGAGAGCCCTGATCTCAACACCTCGTCTGGACAGTCTTTCAGGGCCAGTGATGCATGAAAGTAGGAACCCAAGACTCTCCTATCGATGTCCCTTCTTGGAGAAGCCCTGATCTCCCCAACAGACACACACCACCGCCTCATCACCTTCAGACTCACGGCAACATAAGGCGGGAGAGGGGCATGAGGAGCACGCACGCTCTTTACCAAGCCGCCTCTCTTCCAACACTCAAGAAAAGGAAGGGCCCAAACTCTGAAGATCTCCACCCACAAAGGAGGCTTCTCCAACAGGAGGTTGTTATAGTTATACTTAATAAAGGTGTTCACGAAGAACACAACGGGGTTCACCATACCGAGACCCCCCTCCTTCCTTTGTAGGTAGGTAATATTTCTTTTGATGAGGTTTGTCTTATTCCCCCATAACAGTTGGAAGAAGAGACCTTTGATCTTAACGTAGAAAGCTTCTGGCAAAAGGCACACATGGCTGAGATACAAAAAGATTGGAATCAGGTAGGTTTTGATAAGATCCACCCTTTCTCTGAGGGTAAATTTCAACCCTTTCCACCGGTTCACCAGAACAGATGCGGTTTCCAACTTGCCCTCCCAAATTTGCTTGGCATAATCGCCATGGCCAAATTCGATACCAAGAATTTTAATTTTGGGCTGGGCCACTGGGAAGACATCCGGAAGATCGAAGGCAGGATCTCCCTTCCCCATCCAGAAAGTTTTGCACTTATTCTGATTAATCAAGGACCCAGAGGCCCTTGAGTAGTCCCTTAGCACCCGTGCCACAGTCTCTGCCTCCTCCCCACTAGACACGACTACTGTGACATCGTCTGCATAAGCGGAGACCTTCAGGGCCCTCCCGGGAGACAGAGGAACCCCTGCTAATGCATCGCACTCTATCCGCCTTATGAGGGGATCAATGGCAAATACATAAAGCAAAGGGCTCAAAGGACAGCCCTGTCGGACCCCAGAAGAAACCCCAAAGCTCTCCCCGGACCAACCATTCACAAGTGGGAAACTCTCGGCCCCTTTATACAAAATCTTTAGCCAATTAACAAATTTACCCGGAAGACCGTACCTGTCAAGGAGCAACCAGAGATACTCGTGGTTTACCCTATCGAAAGCCTTTGACTGATCCAAAGTCAGCAGATACTTACCCCACTCGCAGATCCTGCACCGCTCTAGGACCTCCCGGATGCCAAGGACAGCGGAAAAGGTGCTGCGGCCCTTCACTGTGCAGTGCTGAGAGGGGGAAAGAAGCCTTTCTGCAAAAGGAAAAAGGCGGTTGAACATGACCTTTGCCAGAATCTTTCGGTCTGTATTGAGAAGAGCGATGGGGCGCCAGTTCTCAACCTTAGACTGGTCCAAACCCTTGGAGAGGAGAATAAGAGCTGAGTGTCTCATAGAGGGAGGGAGTAGGCCCTCTTCCAGGGTGCTATTGAATACCTCTGTGAGACGAGGGGCCAGGACATCAACAAACTGTTTATAAAATTCGGCTGTTAAACCGTCAGGCCCTGGAGACTTTTTGAGGCCTAAGCCTTCAATTGCCTTCCTGACCTCCTCAACTCCAATCTCACACTCCAATTCGTCAAAAGAAATATTCTCATCTTGCAGAATAGGGGTCTCTTCCAGAAAGGAAGACATACTGGCCCGGGAGAGCCCCTGCCCCTTCAGGAGTTTAGCATAGTAGTTCTTAACAACTCTGAGAATACCAGGGACCGAAGTCTCTAGCACCCCAGCCTCATTTTGCAAGCCGTGTATGGACTTGCGGGAAAACACTTCCCGGCAGTTTTGGTAAGGGTCGGGCGAGTGGTGCTTCCCGTAGTCCCTCTCCAAAACCAGGGAAGAGTACCTGTCATACTGATACTCCTTCATGAGGGCACGGACCCTGGCAACTTCCCCACCTTGGGCCCCATCAGACACCAGTCTGTCTAACTTTCTCCTGAGAGATTGGTAGGCACGATCTTTATCAATTTGTATCTTGTTTGCTAGGCCTCGAAAGAGTCCTGCTGCCCTCTTTTTGACCATCTCCCACCACTCCGCCTTAGTGTTGCACAGATCTAATAAGGATTCCTGAGCCTGAAAGAACTCCCTGAAGGACTGATTTACACACTCCTCCCCCAGGAGGGCCGAATTCAGGCGCCAAAGACCCCTTCCCCTCTGAGGGGACTCTGAAACATTCAAGGACACACTCACCATACAGTGATCGGAGAACTCCACGGCTGTCACCTCAGGAGGAGACACTATGAAGTCCTGTTTAACAAAAAACCTGTCTATCCTACTTCTACATGTTCCTCTATAAAAAGTGAAACCCGTGCGGTCAGGGAAGTGGCGAATGTGCACATCCTCTAGGCCGGCCTGACTAACTATGCTATTCAGGTAAATGCTATCGTAGCCCAGCCGACCTGCGGCACCTCCCCTATCCATAGGCCTAGTCACGGTGTTAAAGTCACCGCCAAAAATTATCGGCCGGGCTGTAAAAAGAAAGGGCTTAATCCTGCTAAACAGGTCCCTCCTCGCCTTTAGGGTCTGAGGACCGTACACATTAATAAGGCGAAGATTCTGCCCATTCAGCAGGACGTCTAAGACCATACATCTGCCCATCTCTACCTCAATCACCCGTTTGACTGTTACCTTACTGGTCTTAAAAAGGACCGCCACTCCGCTGTACATCTCGGCCGCAAGAGACCAGTAGGAAGGACCGTGCACCCATTCCTTCTTGGCCCTATGGAGCACCTGAAGATTGCATAATCTGGTCTCTTGCAAAAATAAAATGTCTGCCTCAACTCGGGAGAGAAAAAAGAAGGCCGTGTCTCTTGCGCCTACAGACTTAACGCTCGCGACATTAATGGTCACAACGCGTATCGGAGGGGGAACAGCCATTTACAGGGTGATTAAGATGAGGAGGTTTCCACCCTCCTTTTTACCTTCCTATCATCGTCAGAGCATTCCCTCTTTGCAGAGAGACCAGATGGAAGCTTTTCAGCTTCAGCAGGACTTATGTCCTCAAATTCCGAAGAGGAAGAGTTGGCGTTATCAGACTGGCCAAGCTCCCTGTTTAGCTCCTCCTCCTCCTCCAACTCTGCCCTCTCCCCCCAAGATAAAGGAGCAAATCTGTTTACGGATAAAGGAAAGGGATCAGCCCCCTCCTTTGTATGGGCACCCTCTGCCCTCTCCTCTTTCTTTCTGTGATTCCCCCCACTCGAGTTGGTAGCCTTTTGCTTGGCCAAGGTGGCTTTCTGGGGTTCGCCTACTTTGACCCAATCCCCCAATGTGTTGTTAGCCGCACTAGGCCGCTCAGAAGGGGGGGTCTCCTGAACTACCCTTTGGGACATTAGTGACCGTCCACTAGGTTGTCCTCTCCCCCTTCCCCGTGTTGCCCTAACGGATGTGGAGGACTGCGGGGCTTGGGAAGACTGCGGGGCCCGGGAAGACTGCGGGGCCCGGGAAGACTGCGGGGCCTGGGAAGACTGCGGGGCCCGGGAAGGCTGGGGGCCCTGGGGAGGCTGGGGGCCATGGGAAGGCTGAGATGAATTATGGGGGATGAACGGGGGGTCAGGATCAGGCACAGGCTGAGTTTCCCCAACCACCTGACCCTGTGTGGCCTCGGACTCCAGCACCCCCATTTCCTTGTGGTATTCCTCATCAATGCTTTGCCACGACATAGGACAGGAACCATACGCATGGCCGAGCTCTCCGCACAAGTTGCACCGGATGCTTTTGGGACAGTGCTTTGCCACATGACCTACGCCAAGGCACATGGCGCATTTCAGTACATCGCAACTAATACTGAAATGCCTGGTGGAGCCGCACTTCCAACATTCCCTGGGCTGCCCGGGATAAAAGCAGCAGACTAAATCCCGGCCAATGTATGCGGAGCTGGGGATGTGCTGGGTGACATTGCCTACTGTGCGTAGGCGCACCTTAGCCTGCCAGCCCCCCGTCCATATCCCCCTGTACCCAAAGTCCCTCTCCAGCTCCCCTATCACATCCCCATACCTTCTGAGCCAGATCTTAAGGTCTGCGGGGGGGATGGACTCATTCTCTATTAGAATGGTGACCTTGCAGACCCCAGGCCTAGACACGGGCACTGCCCGAAACCCCTCCCACATCCCTGTGGCATCCCTAAACTTTTCCCAGAATTCATCTAACTCCTGGGGCCTCATGAAGCTGATGGTATAATCTTTGAAAACTTTGTTATGCACAAAACAATAAATATCATTTGCAGTGAAGCCCATATCACAGATCTTATCAATAACATTATTTCCCTCAGGCAAGGGACCCTCCCCCTCCCACTGCAACCGCACCACATTCCTGCGCCTCCCCGAGTCTGCGGGGTAGATCCTCCCACGTCGGGGGTAATTCCCCACTGCAGGTTTGTCACCCACACGCGCCCCACTCACTGCCACCTTCGCCACATTCACACTGCCAGGCACTTTAGCCTTGCCACGGACAATATTAGCAAAGCTTTGGCCACTCACTCCCGCCACCTCATTCGCTGCACTCACACCCGCCGCTGTGGCATTAACTGCACCAGTTGGGTCATTCACCCCTGCACCCACAGCACTTGTACCCACACCCACAGCACTCATACCTGCACCCACAGCACTCGTACCTGCACCCACAGCACTTGTACCCACAGCACTCATACCTGCACCCACAGCACTCGTACCTGCACCCACAGCACTTGTACCCACAGCACTCATACCTGCACCCACAACACTTGTATCTGCACCCACATTCACCTCTTGCACAACAGCATTTGACCCTTGCACAGTTGGACCCGAGCCCCCCAACACTTTCCCCCCAGACACATTTACACCCACAGAATTCACATTCCCAGTGCACTCACCAGCCTCAGGCAGTCGCTCACCGATCCCCTCACTGCAGTCACGCCCACGCACACTTGCACCATTGGAAATGGCAGCAGTTGGAATTGCTGAACTACAAGAGTCCGCTGCAGAGTCTTTTGCAGCCGCCTTCTTCCTGCCAGATTTAGGAGCAGGCTTGGTCTTCTTCTTCTTCTTTCCCTTTCGCTGTTCCTCCTGCTGCTCAGCGACTGCAGCTTTGCCTTTATGGTTCCGCTCCGAGTTGTTCCCATCACAACTGGCTTTTTCCTGCTCTGGGAGAGACACAGTAGTGGATGTAGTGGCCTCTGGCTGCTGTGAGATGACACCCTCAGGGCCCGCTAGTTGTTCTGCACCGATATTTGCAGCAGTGTGGCAAACTGATTCCCTTTCAGCCATGTTCTGCGCCGGCTGCCCTACATTCCTCCCAGATGGCAGATTCTCACTTTTCCCTGCTGTAGCCATATTGGCATTTGCTTTGTGTGCCCAACTGGCCAACGCAGCAGGGGCTGACTGCACCCCAACATCCTCAGCTGACTGAGGGGCAGCCTGGGAGACACCCATAGATATAGGCTGATTTTGGGGTGAGGGCAGGACAGGGAAATCAGATTCTGTGTAGACAAAGCTACTTACTTCCAGCTGCTGTTTCTTTTCCTTCGCTTTTACCTTTTCCTTGGGGTCAATATCTTCAATTTCTTCCATAGAAAAGACCATTTTTTGCGGTCTCAGGGAGCAAGGAGACTCCACCTGCCTGATCTCCCTTAGGAGGCCCGGTGTACCTGAGGGGGTACCAGTGGGGGTACCAGTAGGAGTGCCAGTGGGGATCCCAGGGCTCTTTGGAACTGGCCGGTTTGGCTGGAGGGCCCCAGAGCTTTCAGGCTCCTCATCGCTGGACACCTCTGTAATGGCTCTGCTTCTCAGCGATGCCCTGTATTTTTCCTCCTGGCGCCTCTGCTCCATCTCCCGGAACCGCTCGGCATTATCAAAGGATTCCTTTACCGCGCCGATTCCCTTGCCAAGGAAGTCCAGCTCCCGCTCCAGAGTGCGCTGTTTGTCGCACAGGGCAGCAATCTCTACCTTCTTGCGGGGCCGGGCCAGGCTGTAGGCCTTAGCGCACTCATACCTCTTGGTCTTTATTAGAGATTTCAGAGCCGCAAGCTCAGCCCTTTTCTCCTTAAACTTCTGAATTCCCTTGGCCAGATTTTCCTGGAATCCCGGTTCATGCGGCAGCATGTCAGGGTCAAACCCCGCAACTTGCACTGGGGACTCCGCTTGGGGCCCCTCAGAAACTCCTCCTTCTGCAGAAGCACCCCGAGGCCTAGGTGACTCAGATGAGGCCTGGGGCTTTCCTGGATCAGCATCCCTGGGCGCACCACACCCTCCAGGGCTGCAATTGCTCATGATTGAGCTCAACGAGCACCACACAACCTGCGATCAGCACCCAGCAGCACACACGGTCAGGTGAGCACTAGTGGGCGGTTCCTGCTGAATTGTGCTTAGTACAGGGGAATCCCTATGTGCCATAGTTTTATGGTATCTCTCTGTACAGGCTATGAGCAAACTTAGGGGGCTGTTCCTGCTGAATTGTGCTTAGTACAGGGGAATCCCTATGTGCCATAGTTTTATGGTATCTCTCTGTACAGGCTATGGGCAAACTTAGGGGGCTGTTCCTGCTGAATTGTGCTTAGTATCTCTCTGTATAATATATTCAGTCGCTTGTTCTGTTTTCTTTACCTTAAAGCGAGACGCGTGTTTGTTCTGCGCGGCTCTGTTTGCCCGACGCGGCTCTGCTTGGCATTCAGCAGGCGGAACCCTGTAATTGGATGCGGTGCCCTCTGGAGTTGAGGGAATCAGGTTAAGAAACCAAAAAAAGCAACACAGACTTTGGAGCAAACTGCAAGAATGTCTGTCATTTCCTGTATTTGCCTTCGGCTCGGTGCCGTAATGTATCAAAGCGCCACAGCGACGGTGGGGAATGGGGGGCAATAGTAAGTACCCCAGGTCTCTTGAATGGCGGTGAAAAGCCCCTCAGTATTTATTCTGTTGGGAGAAGGAAAGGAGGCATTATTGTGTGTTATACAACTTAAACATTGACTGGCACCTCTACCCACTGACTGGCACCTCTACCCACTGACTGGCACCTCTACCCACTGACTGGCACCTCTGCCCATTGACTTGCAACTCTGCCCCTTGATTGGCACCTCTGCCCATTGACTTGCACCTCTGCCCCTAGATCAGAACCTCTGCCCATTGACTTGCACCTCTGCCCCTTGATTGGAACCTCTGCCTATTGACTGGCACCCCTGCCCCTTGATTAGAACCTCTGCCCACTGACTGGCACCCCTGCCCCTTGATTATAACCTCTGCCCATTGCCTTGCACCTCTGCCCATTGCCTTGCACCTCTGCCCCTTGATTAGAACCTCTGCCCATTGACTTGCACCTCTGCCCCTTGATTAGAACCTCTGCCCATTGACTTGCACCTCTGCCTATTGACTGGCACCCCTGCCCCTTGATTAGAACCTCTGCCCACTGACTGGCACCCCTGCCCCTTGATTATAACCTCTGCCCATTGCCTTGCACCTCTGCCCATTGCCTTGCACCTCTGCCCATTGACTTGCACCTCTGCCCCTTGATTAGAACCTCTGCCCATTGACTTGCACCTCTGCCCATTGACTGGCACCTCTGCCCACTGACTGGCACCTCTGCCCATTGACTTGCACCTCTGCCCCTTGATTAGAACCTCTGCCCATTTTCTGTCCCCTCTGCCCATTGATCAGTACCTCTGCCCATTAACTTGCACTTCTATCCATTGACTGGTACCTCTGCCCACTGACTGGCACCTCTGCCCATTGACAGGTACCCCTGCCCATTAATCAGCACCTCTGCCCATTAATCAGCATCTCTGCCCATTGATCGACCCCTATGCCCATTGATTAGCGCCTCTGTCTTTAGACTGAGTATATGGCCCCAGAGATTTGCTCTTGCTTTACCAGCTGCCCCTAGATAGTCACTGTGGGCCACCAGAAGCTCATTGTGGCCACTGTAATAGACAATTAATGTGAGTGATACTGGTGTAGCCGAGACTGTGATATTGGTATAGCCATACCTGTGTTGGAGACTACTGTAAATGGAACTGTGCCATGGAGGGACCCAGACCGAGGGGAAGGTGGGTGGTACCTACAGGACTGAACCACTTTCATTATAATTCTCTCCATATTATATATTTTGGCATTTGGTAGAGCCGGCAGTTGTATTGCGCTGCAGTCTCTCACACCGGTAACAATATCCATACTGATTGATAATGGGGTGCAAATAAATCCTTAGCCATTATGTATAGTAAAGATGGGGGCCGTGGCAGTCAGTAGGCGGCGGGGCCAGAAGCAGAAAGGGCAGAGCAATTATCGTTACACGGGGAGGTAATGACAAGGATCTGTTTGGCCGGGATTTTATTGGCAACACATCTGTTATGGAAGAGTTGCTGAAAGATGGCTTTAATAGGATGGATATTGACACGGGCTGTAAAGATGGTGCCGCGAGGCGCCCGGTGCATATTAAGTTGCTCCACTTTATAGAGGCAATGTGTAAGTACAGACTATTCTACGTATTATTGCTTTTATGTTGTTTTAAGTCAATATTTTATCATCGCGGCCAGCACCGTGTTACTAGGCAACATGTTTTCCCTACAGGCTTCAGCAGACCCTACAGCATTGGCATACTGGTACGTCTACATTAATGCCGTAAAGTCTACCATCTGCTGAGCTTCAAAAGGGTTAAAAAAAGCCATAATATGGTTAACAGTAGGGCAAAGGTTTAGCCATATTGGAAAAAATAGCATATAACCTAGAACTTAGTCTTCTATGAAACCTCGAGGCCAGAGGGTTGGCAGATACCAAAGATTCCAAACGATGGAGACCCAAGGCAAAAGTTCTAGGAGGCTCAGTCCCTCAGAGAGGCGACAGATAGAAGAAAACATTGAAGGATCAGTTATTCAGCCATAGTTCCAAGAATATCTAGGGCAGCAAATCATTATTCACCCCAAGTCTGACTCTAGTTGACCTTTCAAGTATGTTTCATTCTCCCCAAGTCTTACCCCCAACAAGCCTTCAGCTCCAAGCCCTGCCAGTGGGCTGGCACCACAGTCTTACCCCCAACAAGCCTTCAGCTCAAAGCCCTCCCAGTGGGCTGGCACC
Organism: Xenopus tropicalis; assembly: GCF_000004195.4. Taxonomy (NCBI): domain Eukaryota; kingdom Metazoa; phylum Chordata; class Amphibia; order Anura; family Pipidae; genus Xenopus; species Xenopus tropicalis. The sequence goes on along the minus strand of NC_030682.2, from coordinate 146,188,363 downwards.
ACAGTCTTACCCCCAACAAGCCTTCAGCTCCAAGCTCTCCCAGTGGGCTGGCACCACAGTCTTACCCCCAACAAGCCTTCAGCTCAAAGCCCTCCCAGTGGGCTGGCACCACAGTCTTACCCCCAACAAGCCTTCAGCTCAAAGCCCTCCCAGTGGGCTGGCACCACAGTCTTACCCCCAACAAGCCTTCAGCTCAAAGCCCTCCCAGTGGGCTGGCACCACAGTCTTACCCCCAACAAGCCTTCAGCTCAAAGCCCTCCCAGTGGGCTGGCACCACAGTCTTACCCCCAACAAGCCTTCAGTTCAAAGCCCTCCCAGTGGGCTGGCACCACAGTTTGGGCCTCACTACTTTAGAATGAATAAGGGAAGGGGGTTGAGGCTGACCCGACAAAAGGGTATCATGGAGTGCAACAAACAATGGACTGGATCCAATTCATAAACAGGAATTGTTGTTTTTGTATCAATACCATCCTTGGACCTTAATGTTCTAGACCACTCTATGTTCTAGAAAACTTTAGTCAATGGATAAGATTAGGATCATTTTAGGCCACAATTAATTTACAGTGGAGGGTTGTTTTGACTGACAGGTTGGGGGTACATCCATGGGTACTCATTGCATTCCCAGTTATGTTTGGCTTCTAATGGGCCTTTGGGGGGCAGAATAATGTCGGGACACATTCAGAGTGGATCCAGCTTAGAACTCGGTATCATTGGAGGTACATAGATGATATCCTTATGATACAGGTTGGATTAGGGGGACGGGGGTGGGGTATATATTAACACTTTGTGCTGTCTGTCACTATTGTATGCACCAATTATGCACAAAGTGTGCAAACATGTACATAAACACACACACGAAACAAACAAGTGGGCTGACAATTCGTATGACACGGCATATGCTGCCGATCTGCACAACAAAAGATGCTCTTTTCTTTTTTTTTTAAATTCTTTATGAATCAGTGAAATGTGATTTAACAAAACAGCCAAATGTACGGCACCCCCCCCCCCCTCCCTGCACGTCAGTACGGAGGCTCCGACGTGATAGGAATTGTTTATATGGAATTTATAATGTTTCTTGGAAAGCTATGGAGCAATGACACCTGCTGGCGACTCTAATACAGGGAGGGTTTGAGCAAGCAGGGTCGGTAGAGCACCCATGGGTGCCATGGTGTCCCCTTAGACCCTAGGTTCTGCTTCCAACCCTTATGGCAAAGGCAAAGGAGAGCAGAACAGAAAGCAGCCAGAAGGGAGAGCACAAGAGGGAGGGAAAGGAAAGTGGGAGACATCGCTAAAGTTCTAGAGTGAGGAATGGACATTAATCGGAGTGGGGGAGACTTCCGCTTTAAAGCTTTGGGATGAGAAGGAGCCATAGAGCTTATCCAGAGAAAAGAGTGGGAGAACATAACCTTGGCCGGCAGAATGGGAAAGGGCAGTTGGGGTGCACGGAAGGAACTGGGGGCAGTAAGATTGGAAAGATGTAGGAGAAACCAAAGGTGGAAATGAGAGCCCAAGGGAGGAGCAGGAGAGAGTTGGGCAAAAGCAACATAAACATAACGGGTATAAACAATGTAAAGGGCAGAGATATAAATGTGTGATATGACTTCTCCCTATTGGCACTTACCCTGTGTGTCACTCTGAATTACATGTTCTACAGGGACTGTATAGACAGGGGTGGAAGGGTTCCCTTGTCTTTAAAAATAGGCAGTCACTATGCGCTTGGTCTCTTTGGAGGGTGGTTGGTGCCAGAAGAACCTGAGTTGGAGGTAGGCCTCAGTAGGAGTAGTCAGTATCAGGAAAGATGAGTAATAGCTCAGAGTAGGAGGGAGAGGCAGGATCAGGGTAGTTAGTAGAGCGGCCAGAGGCTCCAATGGGGAGACCAGAAGGGTAAGTTCCCCGTGGTGTCGCCCACCAGTATAGGGACTCAGCGGTTAGGCACATATATAGGGAATTCCTGCAGCACCTTGAGCATTGGGACAAGATCACCTATAAGTGAGTGCCACCTCTGGGTGCTGCTGATACTGTGCCTGTGTAAATGGCACCCAAAGGGTGAAGGTGCCTGAAGTATCTGTGAATATTGTCCCCTCTGTGCGGCACCACGGGAGCGAGTGTTACATTCAGCGAGTGAAGTATCAACTGTTTGTCTCAAAAACTGCCCAAGTTATTAAGGGATTGGTTCTGTGTGTATAATTTAGTGTGCTTAACCCTTCCTCCACCAGTACAGTAAAAGCCCAGTGATTTCTAATATCCTTATCATTTACAGTAGGGGGTACATTATCCCTTATAATACATGAGTGATACTCAGAGTTCCCTGTATAACTCAGCCTGCAGCCTTGTGCCTTTATATGGGGGGCACAGAACCCCTCAGTGACTGCTAATATCCTTATCATTTACAGTAGGGGGTACATTATCCCTTATAATACATGAGTGATACTCAGAGTTCCCTGTATAACTCAGCCTGCAGCCTTGTGCCTTTATATGGGGGGCACAGAACCCCTCAGTGACTGCTAATATCCTTATCATTTACAGTAGGGGGTACATTATCCCTTATAATACATGAGTGATACTCAGAGTTCCCTGTATAACTCAGCCTGCAGCCTTGTGCCTTTATATGGGGGGCACAGAACCCCTCAGTGACTGCTAATATCCTTATCATTTACAGTAGGGGGTACATTATCCCTTATAATACATGAGTGATACTCAGAGTTCCCTGTATAACTCAGCCTGCAGCCTTGTGCCTGTATATGGGCACAGAACCCCTCAGTGACTGCTAATATCCTTATCATTTACAGTAGGGGGTACATTATCCCTTATAATACATGAGTGATACTCAGAGTTCCCTGTATAACTCAGCCTGCAGCCTTGTGCCTTTATATGGGCACAGAACCCCTCAGTGACTGCTAATATCCTTATCATTTACAGTAGGGGGTACATTATCCCTTATAATACATGAGTGATACTCAGAGTTCCCTGTATAACTCAGCCTGCAGCCTTGTGCCTTTATATGGGCACAGAACCCCTCAGTGACTGCTAATATCCTTATCATTTACAGTAGGGGGTACATTATCCCTTATAATACATGAGTGATACTCAGAGTTCCCTGTATAACTCAGCCTGCAGCCTTGTGCCTTTATATGGGCACAGAACCCCTCAGTGACTGCTAATATCCTTATCATTTACAGTAGGGGGTACATTAACCCTTATTATTACCTGCCAAGTCTCTTTATTTAGGCGGCTTATTCATGACTTGCAGACTGGTTGGATGGGGACATGGTAAAATGCTTATATATTTAAGGAAATAATATAACCTTAACTATTATGGTGGCAACTAACCCCCATTGTGCACCTCGGCGTAACAGAAGGCGGCCGATGCTTGAGACCCCCCAGTATAAGCGCCTAAAGGCCGGGGACGGAGAGTGCAGCCGCTAATTAGTAACTGGGAATTCTCCTGACAGTCAGAGACTCAATTAGGGTAAGTTATACACAGCCGCTGGGAGTTGCTTCTGCTTCATTCTGAATGTGAAATGAGCTGCCTTAGCCCCTCCTCCCTCAGTTTGTAGCCCAATCGCTGGGCAGATATGGCTCTGTGCTACTCTATCTGGCAAACTACACTTCCCATCACCCACAGACAGACTGTCACATGACCAGAGTACCCCTGTTTGTAGAGCCGGCTGTGCTGAGGTGCAGTGTCCCCCTTAGACGCCTATGAAACAGCGCCACCCAGTGGGCAGATTATCATGAGACAAATGCAGATTAACCAGAGGCTCTTGTTGACCTACAACTCTACTATCCCACAGACAGCTGGTGGGCCACAGGGGGGGGGGGGGAGATATGTAAAAGTGGTTGGATGGTTGGGGGCCCAGGGCTGGACGATCCCCCCCCACTCCCTATAACTAAAGGGGAACCAGACCTCATGTTTGGGGGGGGGGCTGGGGGACAGGGTGGCTTACTCTATAGTTGTTAGAATACCCCCCTGCCCTGCTGCTCTCTTACCTACCCCGGTGTGAGCGAGCGGGGGACACAAGTGGGTGGGTGGAGGGACTGGCCGGGTTGTGGCCCTTAAAAAGATTTATGTGGAGGGGGCCTGGCAGTTTGTTCTTGTGCCACTGGGCAGGACCCTTGGGTACCGTGGCGTTACTACTCTGCGCTGAGCCCCCCTGCAAAAAAATCTTTTGAGGGGCCCGGCACAGAGTAGCAACCTCACCTGGTCCCCCCACCCTGGCGTGCCCTCCCTACAATATTATCCCCCCCTGCACCCACCTATAAATCCCCACCCAGAGGAAGCAGACCCCGTGTTTTTGGCCCCCCTGTTCCCCAGGCCCCCCCACAACTGCTAAGTCTGCTTTCTCCATTGTTACGCCGCCGCTTGGGTATTTGGTTTAAGGGTTTAAGTTGAGGGCAAGTGTTTTTTAAAGGTGAAGTTGACCTTAAAATGAACATTTAGTATCTTTTAAATTGCTCAGTTGGTTATGTTAACCCTTCAGAGCATCATTTAACCCGCAGCCTGGGTGCTGGGGTGAGCCGGGGGCCCTAACAAGGGGGTCACATGACCTGGTTACAGGTATGAGGCCTGAGGCTGCTATATAAGGGCCCCCCTCCACAGTAGCCCCTCGTATATATCACATCTGGCAGCCGTGTATTTAATCCCCGATTATTTCCTCACCAGCTGTAAAAAAAAGAAATGAAGTCTTTATTTACAGGGAATTAAATGAAGATAAAGGGAAGGGACGCGTCCGAGTTTGTTTCATCCGTCGGCACCCGAATATAATAACAAAATAATGATAATAATAAAAGCCAAAGTGGCTGATGTATAAATCCCGCAGGGCACCATTAGTTCCAACGACGGGGTTTTATTGGGCCCCATTATTCTCTGTATGACGAAGAGCGACTTCATTGCAGGGTGCGACAGGCAGGGAGGAATGGTGACGGCTCAGCCGACAGTTTGAAAGGGCTTGTTCCCCTTTAGATTCATTTTTAATATGTTGTAGACAGTGATATTCTAAGACAATTTGCAATTGCTTTTCATTTTTTATGTTTTTTTTTTTTAGTTATTTAGCTTTTTGTTCAGCAGCTTTGTTCAGCAGCTCTCCAGTTTGGCATTTCAGCAGCTAAGTGGTTGCCAGTGTCTCATTTTCCCTAGCAACCAGGCAGTGGTTTACATGAGAGACTGGAATAAGTATAGTAATGGGAAAAGAAAGATAAGGAATAAAAAGTAACAATAACAATAAAACTGGAGCCTCACAGAGCAATAGGGTTTGGCTGCCGGGGTCAGTGACCCCCATTTGAAAGCTGAAAAAAGGCAGGAGGGGAAGGTAAATAACTTGTACAAAGAATAAATAATGAAGACCAATTGCAAAGTGGCTAGTGATGAGCGAAACACTGCTACTTTTTGGATGTGCATATCACAATGTATTTGATACGTTAACAACTTTTTTGACGTGACCACAACTTTTTCCTCACTTGGAAAGTGCATAGGGCGGCACGGCACATACACATTGCTCGCATATGGAGCACTGGGACCAGGACGCGCACTGTGCCCTCTCCCCACTGCTCCATAGGTGCAATAATCAATGCGCATAAGCAATCGGGGGGGGGGGGGCTAATGATGGAGGCCTCGGGGGGGCCTTCATTACAAATCCGCCGCTGCCCATTTCGTGAAAAAAAATTGCCAATGGCTAAATGCCGAATTTTGCTGCAAATCCATCACTGCCGAAAGATTTCGCTCTTTACTATATACAACATTCTATAACTGTAAGATGCCCTAGACAGTCATTATTCATTGGGCTGGTGGGGGGCTATTTTGACTCCCAGTCCAGACCTGGTCTTGCCGCAGTCTGACCCCAGCACCAGAGCACCGGTGGGCATAAAACAGCCTTGTCCCCTGTTGTGCCTTGTCACTGAAAGAGGCACAAGTTCTGGGTCAGGAGAGGGGACATCTGGGTGGCACCTCCAGTCTGGCCAATACAGGTATTCGTGCTACACTCAAGGCCCCGCACCTCTGGGCATCACAGGGCAGGGAAGTAGGTGTAATTCCCCCTTATATGTTGAGGGGCTCAGAGGTGGGGCTCTATTTAGCCGCCTCCTTTTCCTTGTCTACTGATAGTGCCCAATGCCTTCTTGGTGTGTGCCGGGGTGACACTGTGCCACAAACACTCGCCCTACTCCAGTGCCTTTGCAACCGTTCCATTAATCTTGTATTCTATTAAAAATCATGGGCACCCAGTCACCATAAGGTGCAAACTACACACACACAGTCGGCACCAGGAGAAGCGGGTCAGGCGTGTAGGAAGGTTCCGAATCCGAGAGGAGGAAAGTGCAGTGTTGCACAGTATGCCGCTGTCTCAGGAGGCGAAACCTTCTTAGAAGTTGGTACAGCAGAGGTTAATAGTCTGCACCCCCATGTTCTGAGAAGTAATGGGGGCCCTAAGTGTTACCTGCTGGGGGCACAGGGACTTCCTACTAGGATCTGTTAGATCAGTACTGGACTGTTGTGCCCAGAACATTCCTTGGGAGCTGCCAAAGACAGAGATGCCAACCCCTAAGGTTTGGGGGTGTTTTGCCCAAAATAACATCTAACCATGAGCAGTTATGTATCAATGAGGGGTTCATATTTGTCATTTAATATTGTTCCTGTCAATGAAATAGAAGAAGCACAGACCTAAATGTCACTATTAAATGCCAGGCAACCCAAGTGGCGCCCAGCAAAGGGCACCGTGCCCAAGCAATGGAACTCAAAAGGGCAACTTAAACCAATAAACCCCAAACCAGCACCCCATGGGCCCTATCGCCTCCTTTTTTTCCCTTTGTGATTTAGAAGCCGGAATTCTCCGTTCTGGAGATGAATGTACTTGAAGGAACGGAACATTCCACCTCGGGTTTTTTTTTAAAAAGGAGAAAATTAAAACCTAGAGTGAAAACAAGTAAAACAACACAGAATTAAGCAAATTGATGCAAATTTATAAATAGCTTTTTTTCCCCGCTCAGATGTTGGACGTTGCTATAGAAATTAAATTGAGGCATGTTTTGATAGCGCTTAATTTACCATTTTCTTACTCTCGCAACCTAGTAACAGGATTCTTTAACTCTTTGCCTTCTGGGAGGCAATAGGCCGAGGCCTGTACCGTTAGAGGGGGCTCTTTGTAGGGAGAGGGGTTTGATAAAGGTTTTTATATCCAGGGTCAGACCTCATTCTCTGGACCAGTGGGTATTAGAATTTTTCAATTAAAGCCCGTTTGAAGGTCCTTTGGCCGGGGCCCCGTTGAAGGTCCAACATTTGGTCAGGGTCCCCCTTAGCTCATGAAATAATTACAGATATAGGAAAATATGCGGTATCAGTAATTTAGTTCCAAAAATATCTAACACAGCCAGTTGCCATTCTCACCAGATAACCCCCTAACTGGCCTTCAGGCTGGGCTTCTAGGTATATCTAGGACAGCAAATTGCCATTCTCACCAGATAACCCCCTAACAGGCCTTCAGGCTGGGCTTCCAGGTATATCTAGGAGAGCAAATTGCCATTCTCACCAGATAACCCCCTAACAGGCCTTCAGGCTGGGCTTCCAGGTATATCTAGGAGAGCAAATTGCCATTCTCACCAGATAACCCCCTAACTGGCCTTCAGGCTGGGCTTCCAGGTATATCTAGGAGAGCAAATTGCCATTCTCACCAGATAACCCCCTAACTGGCCTTCAGGCTGGGCTTCCAGGTATATCTAGGAGAGCAAATTGCCATTCTCACCAGATAACCCCCTAACAGGCCTTCAGGCTGGGCTTCCAGGTATATCTAGGAGAGCAAATTGCCATTCTCACCAGATAACCCCCTAACAGGCCTTCAGGCTGGGCTTCCAGGTATATCTAGGACAGCAAATTGCCATTCTCACCAGATAACCCCCTAACTGGCCTTCAGGCTGGGCTTCCAGGTATATCTAGGAGAGCAAATTGCCATTCTCACTAGATAACTCCCTAACTGGCCTTCCGGCTGGGCTTCCAGGTATATCTAGGAGAGCAAATTGGCATTCTCACCAGATAACCCCCTAACTGGCCTTCAGGCTGGGCTTCCAGGTATATCTAGGAGAGCAAATTGCCATTCTCACCAGATAACCCCCTAACTGGCCTTCAGGCTGGGCTTCCAGGTATATCTAGGAGAGCAAATTGCCATTCTCACCAGATAACCCCCTAACTGGCCTTCAGGCTGGGCTTCCAGGTATATCTAGGAGAGCAAATTGCCATTCTCACCAGATAACCCCCTAACTGGCCTTTCGGCTGGGCTTCCAGGTATATCTAGGAGAGCAAATTGCCATTCTCACCAGATAACCCCCTAACTGGCCTTCAGGCTGGGCTTCTAGGTATATCTAGAACAGCCAATTGCTATTCTCACCAGATAACCCCCTAACTGGCCTTCAGGCTGGGCTTCCAGGTATATCTAGGACAGCCAATTGCTATTCTCACCAGATAACCCCCTAACTGGCCTTCAGGCTGGGCTTCCAGGTATATCAAGGAGAGCAAATTGCCATTCGCACCAGATAACCCCCTAACTGGCCTTCAGGCTGGGCTTCCAGGTATATCTAGGACAGCCAATTGCTATTCTCACCAGATAACCCCCTAACTGGCCTTCAGGCTGGGCTTCCAGGTATATCTAGGAGAGCAAATTGCCATTCTCACCAGATAACCCCCTAACTGGCCTTCAGGCTGGGCTTCCAGGTATATCAAGGAGAGCAAATTGCCATTCGCACCAGATAACCCCCTAACTTGCCTTCAGGCTGGGCTTCCAGGTATATCTAGGAGAGCAAATTGCCATTCTCACCAGATAACCCCCTAACTGGCCTTCAGGCTGGGCTTCCAGGTATATCTAGGAGAGTGAGAGCGAGAGGAAGGTTGGGGGAAATGAAGGTTCAGCTCTGATTTCCAAGACACCATTATGGGAGCCCAGAAAAGAACAACCACGTGTGAGGGGCAGGAAACCCTGTGTCAGTGCTTTCTAATAATAACCCAAATTATATCTGCCTCAGGTCACTAGAAGCCTCCACCACTGTCCTGTCCTTTGCTGGTAGCCTAGCAACTCCCAGAGCAGATAAAGCCACTAATCCACCGAGTGTGACCTTAGCAACCAGCAGAGCATAACCTGTTATTAGTAAGGTGGAAAAGAAATACAAGACATGAACAAATCTTAGGGATTTCTCTCTGTGCAGACTATGAGCAAACTTAGGGGGCTGTTCCTGCTGAATTGTGCTTAGTACAGGGGAATCCCTATGTGCCATAGTTTTATGGTATCTCTCTGTACAGGCTATGAGCAAACTTAGGGGGCTGTTCCTGCTGAATTGTGCTTAGTACAGGGGAATCCCTATGTGCCATAGTTTTATGGTATCTCTCTGTACAGGCTATGAGCAAACTTAGGGGGCTGTTCCTGCTGAATTGTGCTTAGTACAGGGGAATCCCTATGTGCCATAGTTTTATGGTATCTCTCTGTACAGGCTATGAGCAAACTTAGGGGGCTGTTCCTGCTGAATTGTGCTTAGTACAGGGGAATCCCTATGTGCCATAGTTTTATGGTATCTCTCTGTACAGACTATGAGCAAACTTAGGGGGCTGTTCCTGCTGAATTGTGCTTAGTACAGGGGAATCCCTATGTGCCATAGTTTTATGGTATCTCTCTGTACAGGCTATGAGCAAACTTAGGGGGCTGTTCCTGCTGAATTGTGCTTAGTACAGGGGAATCCCTATGTGCCATAGTTTTATGGTATCTCTCTGTACAGGTTATGAGCAAACTTAGGGGGCTGTTCCTGCTGAATTGTGCTTAGTACAGGGGAATCCCTATGTGCCATAGTTTTATGGTATCTCTCTGTACAGGCTATGAGCAAACTTAGGGGGCTGTTCCTGCTGGCTCTAGGAATAAAATCTGCATTTCCTATATATTATTAACTACCATACAAACTGACATAAGAACATAAAACTACGAGCAGGGAATATAAGAGCAGCTAAGGGCCTATGGGCACAACCATAACTATACATCGTGTTCCTACTTAAATGAGCTCAGATGGAATTAATATTGATAGTTATTAATATTTTATTACTTATGATCAGAAAACCTTCTTTCATGTCTCCTCCCCCCTGAGATGTTACCCCACACTGTTCCCCTGCCAATCATGCCACGCTGTGCCCCAGGAATCTACCCAGCCCATAACGGCTATGTGCATGGCTTTATTTCTATTTAAAGGGCAAGTAAACCACGTGAATCACTGTTGCTTATAATATGGTTATTAATGTTCCAGTTGCAGAGAGTTGGTAAAGTTGTAGGTCTTTGAGTTGGGTTATCCATATTTTTATCGTATCTTACATTATATTACCTATATTATCTATATTTGACCCCGCCCACTTCTGATAATGTCACTTCCGGTTTGCAGCAACAGCACTTCCTGTTTAACAATAGTCAGTGGGTCATGGATCGGGTTGTGGATTCGGCAGTTGTGGGTCAGGAAGTGGGTCAAAGCGAGTAAAAATGCAGCTTGTGGGTCCGGGTTGCAGGTTGCGGCCTGGGGGCTGGGTCGGGTCCGGGTCGGGTTCGGGTCGGGGCTGGGTCTCAAAAATTGGTCTCGCACAGGACTCTACTATTGGGTATTAATAGTAGCCAGAGTTAACCCTTAAATAGGTAGTAAAGCCATATTATGAATAGCTGGGTTTGTCTAGTGCAGTTGGGCAGGGAGGCTGTCTAAAGGTCCTATGATTAAAGTATGGCTTTACTTGCCCTTTAATACTATTACCCAGGGAGCTGTCACCCTCACCGGGAACAGTTCATGTAATAAAATGGATTAGATCCCAGTAATTAAATGATTCCCGGATCTACTGGATCTGTCTGCTGAGTAAATGAGGTGCTGGATTAATTATGAGATCCTATTGGGACCCCGGAATTACCTTCCGATTTTATAAAGTCAATGACAGAGATAAATGAGGGAAATAATTGAGATAAACCGTATCCAATGAGTAAAACATCATCACAAACCCTTGGTCAGAGAGTCATGAGCTCAGAAAATAGCGGCCACAAAGGAGGGTTAAACCCAACCACCCCGTTTGCGTAGGGGCCCCCACTCGCCCTAATGCAGGGTTCCATAGAGCTGCAATGCACAAAGCAAAATCAATTAGGGAATAATGAGACTTTGGCCACATAATGGCACATATATATATATACATAGACTTGTAGAGTGTAAGCTCTTTTGGGCAGGGCTCTCTTCCCCTCCTGTATCGGTTACTGATTGCTTTATATGTTACTCCTTGTAGAGTGTAAGCTCTTTTGGGCAGGGCTCTCTTCCCCTCCTGTATCGGTTATTGATTGCTTTATATGTTACTCCTTGTAGAGTGTAAGCTCTTTTGGGCAGGGCTCTCTTCCCCTCCTGTATCGGTTACTGATTGCTTTATATGTTACTCCTTGTAGAGTGTAAGCTCTTTTGGGCAGGGCTCCCTTCCCCTCTTGTATCGGTTACTGATTGCTTTATATGTTACTCCTTGTAGATTGTAAGCTCTTTTGGGCAGGGCTCTCTTCCCCTCTTGTATCGGTTACTGATTGCTTTATATGTTACTCCTTGTAGAGTGTAAGCTCTTTTGGGCAGGGCTCCCTTCCCCTCTTGTATCGGTTACTGATTGCTTTATATGTTACTCCTTGTAGAGTGTAAGCTCTTTTGGGCAGGGCTCCCTTCCCCTCTTGTATCGGTTACTGATTGCTTTATATGTTACTCCTTGTAGATTGTAAGCTCTTTTGGGCAGGGCTCTCTTCCCCTCCTGTATCGGTTATTGATTGCTTTATATGTTACTCCTTGTAGAGTGTAAGCTCTTTTGGGCAGGGCTCTCTTCACCTCTTGTATCGGTTACTGATTGCTTTATATGTTACTCCTTGTAGAGTGTAAGCTCTTTTGGGCAGGGCTCCCTTCCCCTCTTGTATCGGTTACTGATTGCTTTATATGTTACTCCTTGTAGATTGTAAGCTCTTTTGGGCAGGGCTCTCTTCCCCTCCTGTATCGGTTATTGATTGCTTTATATGTTACTCCTTGTAGAGTGTAAGCTCTTTTGGGCAGGGCTCTCTTCACCTCTTGTATCGGTTACTGATTGCTTTATATGTTACTCTGTATGTCCAATGTATGAAACCCACTTATTGTACAGCGCTGCGGGATTATAAATAAATGTTAATAATAATAATATTGGCCCCACACAGGCCCAATATCAAACTCCAGTCCATTGCAGCCCCTTTGGCATTTGCCATAGTTTCCCTACATCAGTGATCCCCAACCAGTGGCTCAGGGGCAACATGTTGCTCCCCAACCCCTTGGATGTTGCTCTCAGTGCCCCCAAACCAGGGAGTTATTTTTGAATTCCTGACTTGGGGGCAAGTTTTGGTTGAATAAAAACAAGATTTCCTACCAAATAAAGCCCCTGTAAGCTGATAGGGTGCATAGAGGCCCCTAATAGCCAATCACAGCCCTTATTTGGCTCCTCCATGAACTTTTATGGTGCTTGTGTTGCTCCCCAAGTCTTTTTACATTTGACTGTGGCTCCCGAGTAAGAAAGGTTGGGGCCCCCTGCTCTACTGTATGATTTGTCATGCCGCCATTGGAAGCACCGGTACGTACCAAGAGCTGCCGTATCCTCAGAGGGCACAACAACAGCCCCCCCCCCCCCCCCCGCAGAATGTATTTCCCACTGGGAAATCCCATTGGCAGAAGTGGATCAGGCCATTTGGCTTCTGTAAAATGGATAAGTCCAAAACACACACTTTTTTTAAATCAAAAATACAAAAACATTCTCGTCATTCTCAATACTATGACTCTGTTATCCAAGGAGAACGATTTGCACATCCATAGACTGGAGAATATATTAAAACTAAAGGCAGATACACTTCATAGAGCAAAGAAATGATGATGCCGAGAATCCTTTTGGATCCAAAGACTGGAAACCGCACAACCAAAAGGCCTAAATTCGTACTTGCCCTTTAATGCTTTTGAAGTGTCAGGTGATGGATAGGTTTTTTATGAATCTATGGGGGAAAGGGGTGTTTTTTGGACCCATAGTGGGAGGTTAGTCGAGCTGAGACTCCCCATCTGATTAGCAAAGGGGTGCAGGCCTGTTCCCCAAAAGCAAAATGGAGAAATAATTTGTCCCCGCGGATATTACACGAAGGCCAATAATGGCTCCTATATTTATGGATCTCCTTTAGCCGAGGGATGCGGGCAACTTAATTATTTAGCAATGTGTTAGCTCTTGGGTTAACAATAATCATTTCCCCAATGCTGACGCTACGTGTTGAAGTGCAGGGGGGGGGGAATCAATCGCTTGGGCTGGAAATCTCGTTTGCATTCTGCGGCTGATAACGGGGCCAGATTTATGGGCCGCCGCCAGTCAATTGGCCATGCATATTTCATGAAGGCTACAAGGGAAATTAACAGCCTTACACCGAAGGGCCATATGCAACCCTTGCACTAACGCCCGCGCTTGTCAGCGGCACCCAGATCAATGCGGGGTTATTCAATTAACCAGAACTGCAGCTCTGTGAGAGTTTGGCGCCATCTGTAAAAAAAAAAAAAAAAAAGAAAGAAAAAACCAATTGGGTTTAATGCACTCCCAGCTGTTGTTGGAGACTACAGCTCTCTGTTGTCTTTTGAGTCAGCATAAACACATAATACTCTAATGGGGTTATGTAATAAAGGTACATAGTTTACCAGGTGCAGTAACCAATCAGAATGTGGCTTTAATGGATTAAAGGCAAGTTTCTTATTGGTTGCTATGGGTTACTGCTCCTGGGCAAACTTAGTGCCTTTTATTACATGTAATGGTTAGAGCAGCCACTAAATGTGAATGGAATGCTTCCACCTGCTGGCAGGAGCTGGTATTGCAGAACAGGTGCCTTCCTATGCCCAAATACACATAAATATATTGTATATAGAGTCTCTATTATAAAAGGACCTTTATTTTAACCCCTCCATGATCCAGTGTGTCACGTACAATCCGACTTGGCTCTTTTTAGTAGAGCGCAGAGAGACAGTCCCATCAGTCACGCCGGGGGCAGCCTTAAGGGTTAATTTACTAATTATATTGGTAAAATGTTTATTAAACCCAACATTTATTTAACACCAGTGACTGGAAACTAAAGGCCTATAAATAGGGCTGCTATTAGAATTAGGGGCCCCTGTACTACTAAACTAGCAGGGCCCTCCCCCCAGAGGGCACGATTGGTCACCTAGCCCCCTGGATAAAGGGCCCTGCCAACAAGTAGAATGGGGGCCCCAGTAAAGAGTAAACTATGTCCAACAATGCCCATGATCCACCCCCATCACACCCTGAAATCCCACCCATGACCCATACAAACCCCGCCCACTCCCCAACAAGCCCCACCCCATAGGCAACCTGTGAATCTCACTTTTACGTCTCTTGGGGCCCCCACTGCCCTAGAGCCTTTGCCAGCAGAACCCCCCGTAGGTGCCTGATGGTGGCGCTGCCTATACATATATGCTATGCACATGTAACATGTATGTGTAGGGCCCATTTATATCATGCCATGGGAAACCTGACCCAATCTACTGAGCCCATATTTTCCCTCATTTTTCCCAAAGCCAATGGTTTGTTCTGGCAGCACCAGGAGCATTGGGTCTGAATTTGGACTCAACGTCCGACTGAGAGCCTTCTATACCTGGTAACTGCCCATTGGTTCTGTGGCGGTGCCAGTGCCGGTGCCAGTGCCAATGCCAGTGCAGTGCCCAACCTACCGATCTCCCCGCGCCCTGACTGTAACGAGCCACTTTGGCTCCCATAAATATTCATGCTGATGTCACAGCGCAGATCAGTTTTACGGGGATGTCAGAATGCATTAGAGGCGCAATAAAGATTATTAATCCGAGCAAGAAGCCTCTGAAATGCTGAATTACACATCCGATTTGCTTAGTAAGAGATAAACGCGGGGCAGAGCTGTTCCTATTAGAACTCCGTGAAATTCCGTCTTTTATAGGATGAAAATGAGCGGCATTGCCCGCGGATATATGTGTACAGGGATAGAAATACCCCCACTCTGTGTATAGAATACAGTATATGGCATCGGTATCCAGGTAACAGGCTTTCCTAATGACACTGCCGCAGTCACCCACATTTAGGGTTCTATAGAAGTCAATGGGAGTTGTCCTAGGTTCAAGCGAGTTTTCCTTATTAATAAATAAGCGAGCATTCGATATGTGAGTTTATTCGATTTAGAAATACAGACTCGAATTCACAAATTCGACAACTGATAAATAAGCCCATTAATGTCGGGCGCTATAAGGAGCAAACATTTCCCCTATTCAGTAATAGAGAACAGCAAGGCGCACCAACACCACCGCCACATTGTGTGTATAACTCACTGTACCGCCTCAGCAATGCAACGCTATGGGGCTCTGTGTGGGTCATGTATTTGGCCCAATGTGTGTTGGCTATGGGTAATGCACTCTATTTGGTTCAATGTGTGAGCTACGTAATGAGCTCCGTTGGGTACAATGGGCAGGTTATATAATGCACTCCATTGGGTTTAGTATGTGAGCTGGACGATGCAGTTTGTTGAGTCCAATGTATGTGGGCTATGGGTAATGCACTCTATTTGGTCCAATGTATGTGGGCTATGGGTAATGCACTCTATTTGGTCCAATGTGTGTGGGCTATGGGTAATGCACTCTATTTGGTCCAATGTGTGAGCTACGTAATGAGCTCTGTTGGGTACAATGGGCAGGTTATATAATGCACTCCATTTGGTTTAGTATGTGAGCTGGAAGATGCAGTTTGTTGGGTCCAATGTGTATTGGCTATGGGTAATGCACTCTATTTGGTTCAATGTGTGAGTTGGGTAATGAGCTCCGTTGGGTACAATGGGCAGGTTATATAATGCAATCCATTGGGTTTAGTATGTGAGCTGGAAGATGCAGTTTGTTGGGTCCAATGTGTGTTGGCTATGGGTAATGCACTCTATTTGGTTCAATGTGTGAGTTGGGTAATGAGCTCCGTTGGGTACAATGGGCAAGTTATATAATGCACTCCATTGGGTTTAGTATGTGAGCTGGAAGATGCAGTTTGTTGGGTCCAATGTGTATTGGCTATGGGTAATGCACTCTATTTGGTTCAATGTGTGAGTTGGGTAATGAGCTCCGTTGGGTACAATGGGCAAGTTATATAATGCACTCCATTTGGTTTAGTATGTGAGCTGGAAGATGCAGTTTGTTGGGTCCAATGTGTATTGGCTATGGGTAATGCACTCTATTTGGTTCAATGTGTGAGTTGGGTAATGAGCTCCGTTGGGTACAATGGGCAGGTTATATAATGCAATCCATTGGGTTTAGTATGTGAGCTGGACGATGTAGTTTGTTGGGTTCAATGCCCTCTGGGCACAATGGCTGTGTAATGCTCACTACTGGGGCCTTTTTGTATAATTCACTGTAAGGGGACAATGTGCCATCTCTGTACCCCACTATAATGGGGGCACTGTGTGGGCTGCCTGCGTATTGTGTGCTAATGGGGACGCTTTGTTTGCCTTCTAATGCCCTACTAATATCATACATTAGGGCAGGGATCCCCAACCTTTTTTTTACCCCTAAGCCACATTGAAATGTAAAAAGACTTGGGGAGCAACACAAGCATAAAATATGTTCCTGGGGTGCCCCTTAACATAATATAAACTGTCTGTTGGTTACGTATTCATTCTGGGGGTGTAGTTTCCCTTTAAGCTTCCTCTTGGTATTACTGGATGTGATGGTTGTTAAACCCAGCGTAGGTGCATTAATTAAGAACCAAATAATTAAACCAGTAAACACTCGGGTTTCATGATTTATAAGGCCCCTAGTTAGGGGGTTTTACAGCCACTTTATTAGCCACTCTGTGACCCCAGTGGGAATTAAATACATTAGTGCTGGGTCAGCAGCAACGAGATTGGATCAGTCCAGCAGGGCGTCTGAGTGGGGTTCGCATTTGCGTTACACCAGCACCATGTGACTAATGTATTGGAGCTTCCAATCAAAAGACACTTTGGCTTTTTTACACTACTTTGGCCCAAACAGTGGCACCACTTTGTCCTAGAAAATACTTGGTCTATGGCAACTTACAGCCGCCCCTTTGGCATTTGCCAAAGTATCTAAATTGCCAGTCCAGCCTTAAATGTATTTAATACCTGCCTGTGGCCACAGTGCCCCAACAGGCTAATTAACCCTTGGAGCACTTAGCCATTGCCAGGGTTATGGTTCTGAGAGGCTGTGTTCTGTTCAATGCTCATATCTTTGTTCTAAGCTCTTGGCAAGAGTCTGGCACATTCCCCGCTTTGCAGAGATATCAGGATGAACTGTTCCGAAGAAGAAAAGAACTAATAAAGTGAATAGATAAATAATTAAGGTGCAGCCTCCCTCCATGTAAATATAATATACGATGCCGTTCCCTCAAGATGCCGGGCGCTTTACTTTAGGTTGCCGGTTGGTTTTGTCGATGCAACATCTATGGATCTTTTAAAGGCTCAAATGGGATGGAGTCCGGAGGAGGAGAGTTTGATTCCATTGCTAAGTGATTGCCCAAAATGGGCTTTAATCCTTTATGCTATTTAATCTGCCAGGTTTGGGAGCACTGAAGCAAAAGGCAAAGAACAAATATAGTTACTGAGTTTATGTGCACAATATGCTGACAGTAGGGGAAGATAATACCAGTAGGGCAATATGGAGACAGTAGGGGAAGATAATACCAGCAGGGCAAGATAGAGACAGTAGGGCAATATGGAGAGAGTAGGGCAAGATAATGCAAGTAGGGCAAGATGGAGACAGTAGGACAAGATGGAGACAGTAGGGCAAGATAATACCAGTAGGGCAAGATAGAGACAGTAGGGCAATATGGAGAGAGTAGGGCAAGATAATGCAAGTAGGGCAAGATGGAGGCAGTAGGGCAATATGGAGAGAGTAGGGCAAGATAATGCAAGTAGGGCAAGATGGAGGCAGTAGGGCAATATGGAGAGAGTAGGGCAAGATAATGCAAGTAGGGCAAGATGGAGGCAGTAGGGCAAGATAATACCAGTAGGGCAAGATGGAGACAGTAGGGGAAGATAATACCAGCAGGGCAAGATAGAGACAGTAGGGCAATATGGAGAGAGTAGGGCAAGATAATGCAAGTAGGGCAAGATGGAGGCAGTAGGGCAAGATAATACCAGTAGGGCAAGATAATACCAGTAGGGCAATATGGAGAGAGTAGGGCAAGAGAATGCAAGTAGGGCAAGATGGATGCAGTAGGGGAAGATAATACCAGTATGGCAAGACGGAGAGAGTATGGGAAGATAATGCAAGTAGGGCAAGATAGAGACAGTAGGGCAATATGGAGAGAGTAGGGCAAGATAGAGACAGCAGGGCAAAATAATACCAGTAGAGCAAGATAGAGACAGTAGGGCAAGATAATACCAGTAGGGCAAGATAATACCAGTAGGGCAAGATAATACCAGTAGGGCAAGATGGAGACAGTAGGGGAAGATGGAGACAGTAGGGCAAGATAGAGAGAGCAGGGCAAGATTAAGTCTGTAGGGCAAGATGGAGACTGCAAGGAATATTGTTGGCAGAAAGCCAAAAGGGTGCCAGTAAGCCAAGCAGGGCAAGTTAGTCTCAGCAGGCCATGTGACTGAAGGGCAGTTGATGACAAAGGCCAAAAGGGTTCCAGTAAACCAGAAAGCCATTGTGATTCTAGTAAGCTACAGCGGTACCAGAAGGGCAAAATGGAGACAGCTGGCTGAGATGGTGTAAGTGAGACAAGATGGGGACAATAGAAAAATAAAGAGACAGGTGTACAAGATGGTGACCATAGGCAAGTTAAGAACAGTAAGACACGGTTGCAAGTCCTCAGTTGCTGTCACAACCTTGTTGGGTCCTACTTTAATAATAGTGACAGTAAGGCAAGATGGTGACAGTGGAGCAGAAGGTGAGAAAAGGCCAGTAGGGTGCCAGTAAGCCAACATGGCAGCAGCAGGATAGTGACATCATTAGCTATCTAGGATCATGTGATGAGCTCAGTGGCAGTTTGCTTCCCATGCTTAGTGTCATTCTGTAGGACAGACGGAGCAGCAGCATGGGCTTCCTAGCCAGAAGCAGGACCCAGGGAATGTCCATGATAAGGCAATAGAATTTCTTTGGTACATGCTACCTGCTGTCTCCTCGCTGTTTCTGCAGATGCAGATATGTATTTCCATGAACAGGGAAACCAGACCCAGTACCTTAGATCAAGCGAGAGCGCCCGCGAGGTTCCTCCATTATTCCGTGAGTGCCCGGGGCGCTTCTGCTTGATCTGTGATCACCGGTTAGATATGGAGATTCCATTCCTCTAGAGTTCCAATTAGCAACCCCTGGCCAGGAACATCTGCTCCTCTGATCTCCGCCACTGCGAGTAGGGGGCCCATTTGTTAAATTATAAACCGCGCAACCTGGCCACTTATGTATAATGAAAGCCCATTAGATCCGGCATCCCGGGCTACAAACGGACAAGGTGGTTGGCTTATAAAATAGTCCATAGGCTGAACTTGTAACTAGACACGTCTATCAATTTCTCATTTAGTATCTAGTCCAGTAGGCACGTCATGGGGTTGTATTGGAGCCTCTGGTGGTATAAAGCTTGGCCAAGCATGGCCCACCGGCGATATGACCTTGTCTTAAAGGGAAACTACACCCCCAGAATGAATACGTAACCAACAGACAGTTTATATTATGTTATGGGGCCTATTAAAGAACTGGAATATATATATATCAGTAAATATTGCCCTTTTACATCCTTTCCCTTGAGCCGCCATTTTGTGATGGGCTGTGTGCTCCCTCAGAGATCAGCTGACAGGAAGTGATGCAGCTCTAACTGTAACAGGAAGTAGTGTGGGAGCAAAAGGCAGAACTCTGCCCATTCATTGGCTGATGGGGCCTAGCATGTATGTGTGCCTTGGCTTGTTTGTGTGCACTGTGACTCCTATGATCCCAGGGGGCGGCCCTTAGTACTTAAAATGGCAGTTTCCTATTTAGGATTACCCAATGGCACATACTAATAAAAATTTATATTTTTATGAAAAAGCAGGGTTTTGCATATGAGCTGTTTATGCAATATATTTTTATAGAGACCTACATTGTTTGGGGGTATAGTTTCCCTTTAATTTCTCTTATGTCATAGGGCTGCTGTGTTCCATAGGCAGCAGCCCTGTTTGTTCTATATGAAACTGAGATTTGCCCCCACAGGTTCCACTCTGTGCCCCCCCCCTACAATTTTTTTATCCAATCCCACTAGGGGGCAAACAGTGGAACCCCCTGAGCACCCCCAATATATATGCAGCCATGAATCTGAACAACAAAGATGTGGTTGCTATGGCAACTGCACTGGAACGGTTTTATCATCTGTGTTAGTACGTTGTAAATCACCCCCCCCCCCTCATCCTTGGTTTCCCCGAGCCAATATCAGGCACCAGGATAATCATATAAATCTCATATAACCCACAGACCAACCTCAGCTCCTCGGCTCTAAATGGGAAATATTCTCAGTTTCCCCGAACCTTTAATCTCCTTTAGCTCCGTCCTCTATACTGATGTGGCGGTGCTGCCATATAGGCAAAAAGTCATTAGAAACAAGAAAAATCTCTTTAACGTGGGAACTTGATCCTCCGTGTAAATCAGTAAAAATGGGTGTAATCCTTATGTGAGAGCAGGGGGGGGGTTATGATTTGCTTGGAGCTCCGGGGATGGCTTCATTTCCCTATTTTTATCCTGATTATATTAAACTCAGATGCAGATAACCAAGGGAAAGCTGCTTAGTTACTGGGGTTATTCCGTGCAAATCTATAAATACAGCAAACGTATTTAATTCCATGGTAACAGCTTTAAAATTATCTGCTGGATAAGCTTTACATGCATATGTGTATATGTGTCTCTCTGTGTCAGCGGGGATATATATATCTATATATACGTATCTATATATAGCCTATCAAACAGGGGTGGCACCATTAGAATATTGGGTGTCAAACTCATGTATTATAAAGGATAATGTACCCCCTACTGTAAATGATAAGGATATTAGCAGTCACTGAGGGGTTCTGTGCCCCCCATATAAAGGCACAAGGCTGCAGGCTGAGTTATACAGGGAACTCTGAGTATCACTCATGTATTATAAGGGATAATGTACCCCCTACTGTAAATGATAAGGATATTAGCAGTCACTGAGGGGTTCTTTGCCCCCCATATAAAGGCACAAGGCTGCAGGCTGAGTTATACAGGGAACTCTGAGTATCACTTATGTATTATAAGGGATAATGTACCCCCTACTGTAAATGATAAGGATATTAGCAGTCACTGAGGGGTTCTGTGCCCATATAAAGGCACAAGGCTGCAGGCTGAGTTATACAGGGAACTCTGAGTATCACTCATGTATTATAAGGGATAATGTACCCCCTACTGTAAATGATAAGGATATTAGCAGTCACTGAGGGGTTCTGTGCCCATATAAAGGCACAAGGCTGCAGGCTGAGTTATACAGGGAACTCTGAGTATCACTCATGTATTATAAGGGGTTATAATGTACCCCCTACTGTAATTGATAAGGATATTAGCAGCCACTGAGGGGTTCTGTGCCCATATAAAGGCACAAGGCTGCAGGCTGAGTTATACAGGGAACTCTGAGTATCACTTATGTATTATAAGGGATAATGTACCCCCTACTGTAAATGATAAGGATATTAGCAGTCACTGAGGGGTTCTGTGCCCCCCATATAAAGGCACAAGGCTGCAGGCTGAGTTATACAGGGAATTCTGAGTATCACTCATGTATTATAAGGGATAATGTACCCCCTACTGTAAATGATAAGGATATTAGCAGTCACTGAGGGGTTCTGTGCCCATATAAAGGCACAAGGCTGCAGGCTGAGTTATACAGGGAACTCTGAGTATCACTCATGTATTATAAGGGATAATGTACCCCCTACTGTAAATGATAAGGATATTAGCAGTCACTGAGGGGTTCTGTGCCCCCCATATAAAGGCACAAGGCTGCAGGCTGAGTTATACAGGGAACTCTGAGTATCACTCATGTATTATAAGGGATAATGTACCCCCTACTGTAAATGATAAGGATATTAGCAGTCACTGAGGGGTTCTGTGCCCCCCATATAAAGGCACAAGGCTGCAGGCTGAGTTATACAGGGAACTCTGAGTATCACTCATGTATTATAAGGGATAATGTACCCCCTACTGTAAATGATAAGGATATTAGCAGTCACTGAGGGGTTCTGTGCCCCCCATATAAAGGCACAAGGCTGCAGGCTGAGTTATACAGGGAACTCTGAGTATCATAGGTTTATAACTGGGAAACATTGGTGCATTTTCCACAACTCCCATCTCCTCCCATTATATTCTGTATCATGTTGGCACCAGTTGGGCTCAGTAATCCTTACTATGTAGGCATTTATAAATGAATCCGGCCTGGGCTCCCACAATAGGCAGCAGCGTATGTCAGAGCAGCTTGGGCTATAGGAACCGATGCCTGGGGGAGTTCCCGGCTGCCTCGCTAATGCGCGCTTGTCCCCGTGTCACTGACTCATAATAGAGCGCAAGTCGCCCTCGCCCAGCAGACCCCATCGCTTTATATATCGACCACCCGGGGCTCACACTGGGGCACGTGGCAATTACACCCATATGGGTGAAGCCACACAGAGCTACTTAGTAGCAGCTACTTGTCACGGCTACTAAACGCCATAAAATCCCCTGCCATAGACAATACTGAGAATTGCCTCTGCTAAAACACACAGAGACAATTATCAGTAAATGATCAGCATTGTCTGTAGTCGCGACAAGTAGCTGCTACTAGTAGCTCTGTGTGTCTTCCCCCTAACTGGGTGCCGGGGTCTCGGCCGGTGTCAGACTCTCGCTATATTCCCGGCAATGAATGGCATGAATCACTTATTCAGTTAGTGGTGCATCTGTGACTTGCAGTGTTGCAGTAATACTGTTAGAATCCAGCACAGCGATTCCATGAATGTTTATAAAAGAAATACAAGGAGAGGAAAAATACAGGTACAGGTATATTGTTTAAAGGCCAAGTATTCCTGTTCTGTAGCCATTTTCTCTGGGGTCAGTTGCTGTGTATTTGATACAGTTAGGAACATGTATAAAATGGTATTAATGCAAAAAATATAAAAATAGTGTAGGGGACTGAAGGGTTAGTTACCCTTTATTCAGGCAGTTTCCTTTGACTTAAGGTGTCCATACACGGGCGGATTCTAGCTGCCGATATTGGTCCCTTAGACTGATTTGGCAGCTTATTGACCAGTGTATGGGCACTAACAATGAGCTTGCCTGACAGGCAGGCATCAGGCAGATATCGATCGGGCAGGTTTGATTTTTAGTCTGATCGGCTTGTTGGTGCAGTCCCAAACCAACAGACACCTATACCTGTTGTTCTAATTCGATCGAATTAGCCCAATATCGCCCACCCGTAGGTGGGGATATTGGGACAGGATCTGCTCGCTTGGGGACCTCACCAAACAAGTGGATCTTACTGTGTATGGCCATCTTTAGACAGCTAACTGTGGTCCTAATTTAAAGTTGGGCAAAAGTGTCTATCTGGCAGTTCAGTAATTGGCCAGGAGATGCCATAGTTCTTGTGCTCGGCCTCTTTGGATCTGGCCTGTTGGGGTGGGTATATGGTATTTAGAGTCTGGGTGGAGATAGTGTGACGCTAGATCTGTAATAGCTCAGTCAAGAATTAGGAGTTATGATCAGGGTAGCAAGTGAAAAGTTCCACCAAGGAGCAGATATGCACTTGGGGTTGGAGTAGACTCAATCTATATGTTGATTATTGACCCCTCATGGGTAAAAGCATTGTTGGAAGCTTCGAACATACAATGAAAACAGCCCCACCCTAGAGTGACTAGGTAGGGATCTGCAGGGCTCTCTAAAGCGGAAATTGTAAGGAGGAAAAATGCAGGAATGGAAGGTCACGATGGAGACTGCAGGAGAAGACTGGGACAACAGAACAAGATGGTAACAGCAGAACAAGATGGCAGAGCATGAAGGTGATGGTGGCACTCTGTATCCTTGCTAGTTCCTTTGGGTGCCTAAGTGAATGGAAGACTTTCTGTATTGGGCTGGTTTAACAGTCGGACTGATGGGGCAGCACCAAGTCCCTTTGAGACAATAGAACCTTCACACCAGGGACCAAAGGACCTAAAAGTCCCAGATGCAGTGACATGGTACTAGACCTCCTTGTCCAGCTCTGGGCCTCAGGGAATCCGAAGCTGCACTTAGGCAGAGGATGTGACTTTAAACATAAACCAATTACAGGCAATATTTAGCTCCATCTCAGTTTCTTAATGCCTTTCTAATTGGGTTACAATATACCAGTGAATATCTCTGTTCATTTGCCGGACGCTCAAAGGTCACTATTGTGCAATAAAGGCAGCTCGGCCCAGAACCAATTTATCTTCTCTGCACTTTCTGCCACTATATCAGAGCTTGATGGTTCCCTATAAAATAATCCAGTAAAGCCCCTTGCGACGAATCCTCTCTGGCCGCCCAAACTCTCATTCCCTACTGAAATACTCCTGCAGCTCAATTGGAATCATACAATGGGAATGCAGGGTAATAGGGCTCAATTTCTCCCGAATTCCATTGAGACGATCCAAAGGACATGACGTCCAACATTTCTAACTAGAAAACTAGAATTATTTAGCCTGTGCCCCGGTTTTGCTGGCCCAGTTATGCTCCTGAGGTGCCCACGGATGGACATCAGTGCCCATAAACTGGATTACCATTGGGATCACTTGGCATGTTCCGTGATTTGAGATGTGGGGGTACATGTAAATGGAATGCTCTGCCCCTGCCCCTTGCTATAGGTGGGGCTTATTTCTGCCCCCCTTTGTGATGTCA
Organism: Xenopus tropicalis; assembly: GCF_000004195.4. Taxonomy (NCBI): domain Eukaryota; kingdom Metazoa; phylum Chordata; class Amphibia; order Anura; family Pipidae; genus Xenopus; species Xenopus tropicalis. The sequence continues at coordinate 146,163,472 of NC_030682.2, read as the reverse complement.
CTTGTGAGTTTGTCCAGGAAAATAGTGGTACAGGTATAGGACCCATTATCCAGAATGCTTGGGACCAAGGGTATTCTGGAGAAGGGGTCTTTCCGTAATTAAAATCTGAAAGTCTTCATACCTTAAGTCTACTAAAAAATCAATAAAACATTATTTAAACTGAATAGAATTGTTCTGCCCCCAATAAGGGGTAATTATATCTTAGTTGGGATCAAGTACAGGTACTGTTTTATTATTACAGAGAAAAGGGAATCATTTAACCATGAAATAAACCCAATAGGGCTGTTCTGCCCCAATAAGGGGTAATTATATCTTAGTTGGGATCAAGTACAGGTACTGTTTTATTATTACAGAGAAAAGGGAATCATTTAACCATGAAATAAACCCAATAGGGCTGTTCTGCCCCAATAAGGGGTAATTATATCTTAGTTGGGATCAAGTACAGGTACTGTTTTATTATTACAGAGAAAAGGGAATCATTTAACCATGAAATAAACCCAATAGGGCTGTTCTGCCCCAATAAGGGGTAATTATATCTTAGTTGGGATCAAGTACAGGTACTGTTTTATTATTACAGAGAAAAGGGAATCATTTAACCATTAAATAAACCCAATAGGGCTGTTCTGCCCCCAATAAGGGGTAATTATATCTTAGTTGGGATCAAGTACAGGTACTGTTTTATTATTACAGAGAAAAGGGAATCATTTAACCATGAAATAAACCCAATAGGGCTGTTCTGCCCCAATAAGGGGTAATTATATCTTAGTTGGGCATAATAGCTGATCAGATTCCGAACTACAGACTAGTTCCCAGAACCAGGTAGCTGCTAAACAAAAAAAGCTTAATAAATACAAAAAGGAGAGCAGTTGCAAATTGTCTCAGGATAGCTCTGTTTGCATCATACTAAAAATTCATTCAAAGATGAACTGCAGGGTAATTTCATTTAAAGATAATCACTATACAGTATTGAAAAGGTTAATTTGTGTCATCCCATTGATAAACGGACAATGTCGGCAAGCGGGGCGCTCAGTAGCCTATGAAATTAGACCATCTGCTCTGAGAGGCGGCAGCACCGCGGCGCTCCGCTGGGAAACGCACTTTGTGCTCAGCGGTTATAAGTCAGTCTGTGGCAGTGTTGCCGGGGGGGATGAGGCACGGAAACTGGCAGAGGGAAGCACTCGGGGTAAAGAGGGGCATTGTCTGGGCCCACATCAGTCTGGAGGGAAAGAGAATAAAAAAATATCAAATATACATCCATATGTGGGACAACTCTAGGGATGCTGGGAATTGTAGTTCTACCACGTCACAGACTGTCAGTCAGTGTGATGTTAGTACAGGTATGAGATCCGTTATCCGGAAACCATTTTATCCAAAAACTTCCGAATTAATGGAAGCCCATCTCCCATAGATTCCAGTTTAATCAAGGAATTCTGGGAACTAGTCTGTAGTTGGGAATCTGATCAGCTATTATGCCCAATTAAGATATAATTACCCCTTATTGGGGGCAGAACAGTCCTATTGGGTTTATTTAATGGTTAAATGATTCCCTTTTCTCTGTAATAATAAAACAGTACCTGTACTTGATCCCAACTAAGATATAATTACCCCTTATTGGGGGCAGAACAGCCCTATTGGGTTTATTTCATGGTTAAATGATTCCCTTTTCTCAGTAATAATAAAACAGTACCTGTACTTGATCCCAACTAAGATATAATTACCCCTTATTGGGGGCAGAACAGCCCTATTGGGTTTATTTAATGGTTAAATGATTCCCTTTTCTCTGTAATAATAAAACAGTACCTGTACTTGATCCCAACTAAGATATAATTACCCCTTATTGGGGCAGAACAGCCCTATTGGGTTTATTTAATGGTTAAATGATTCCCTTTTCTCTGTAATAATAAAACAGTACCTGTACTTGATCCCAACTAAGATATAATTACCCCTTATTGGGGGCAGAACAGCCCTATTGGGTTTATTTAATGGTTAAATGATTCCCTTTTCTCTGTAATAATAAAACAGTACCTGTACTTGATCCCAACTAAGATATAATTACCCCTTATTGGGGCAGAACAGCCCTATTGGGTTTATTTAATGGTTAAATGATTCCCTTTTCTCTGTAATAATAAAACAGTACCTGTACTTGATCCCAACTAAGATATAATTACCCCTTATTGGGGGCAGAACAGCCCTATTGGGTTTATTTAATGGTTAAATGATTCCCTTTTCTCTGTAATAATAAAACAGTACCTGTACTTGATCCCAACTAAGATATAATTACCCCTTATTGGGGGCAGAACAGCCCTATTGGGTTTATTTAATGGTTAAATGATTCCCTTTTCTCTGTAATAATAAAACAGTACCTGTACTTGATCCCAACTAAGATATAATTACCCCTTATTGGGGCAGAACAGCCCTATTGGGTTTATTTAATGGTTAAATGATTCCCTTTTCTCTGTAATAATAAAACAGTACCTGTACTTGATCCCAACTAAGATATAATTACCCCTTATTGGGGCAGAACAGCCCTATTGGGTTTATTTAATGGTTAAATGATTCCCTTTTCTCAGTAATAATAAAACAGTACCTGTACTTGATCCCAACTAAGATATAATTACCCCTTATTGGGGGCAGAACAGCCCTATTGGGTTTATTTCATGGTTAAATGATTCCCTTTTCTCAGTAATAATAAAACAGTACCTGTACTTGATCCCAACTAAGATATAATTACCCCTTATTGGGGGCAGAACAGCCCTATTGGGTTTATTTAATGGTTAAATGATTCCCTTTTCTCTGTAATAATAAAACAGTACCTGTACTTGATCCCAACTAAGATATAATTACCCCTTATTGGGGCAGAACAGCCCTATTGGGTTTATTTAATGGTTAAATGATTCCCTTTTCTCTGTAATAATAAAACAGTACCTGTACTTGATCCCAACTAAGATATAATTACCCCTTATTGGCCAAATTTTGGATTCGGTGCATCCCTAATATAGATATCTATAAATACAGTGGAGGAAATAATTAATTGACCCCTCACTGATTTTGTAAGTTTGTCCAATGACAAAGAAATGAAAAGTCTCAGAACAGTATCATTTCAATGGTAGGTTTAACAGTGGCAGATAGCACATCAAAAGGAAAATCGAAAAAATAACTTTAAATAAAAGATAGCAACTGATTTGCATTTCATTGAGTGAAATAAGTTTTTGAACCCCTACGAACCATTAAGAGTTCTGGCTCCCACAGAGTGGTTAGACACTTCTACTCAATTAGTCAACCTCATTAAGGACACCTTAACTAGTCACCTGTATAAAAGACACCTGTCCACAGAATCAATCAATCAAGCAGACTCCAAACTCTCCAACATGGGAAAGACCAAAGAGCTGTCCAAGGATGTCAGAGACAAAATTGTAGACCTGCACAAGGCTGGAATGGGCTACAAAACCATTAGCAAGAAGCTGGGAGAGAAGGTGACAACTGTTGGTGCGATTGTTCGAAAATGGAAGGAGCACAAAATGACCATCAATCGACCTCGCTCTGGGGCTCCACGCAAGATCTCACCTCGTGGGGTGTCAATGATTCTGAGAAAGGTGAAAAAGCATCCTAGAACTACATGGGAGGAGTTAGTTAATGACCTCAAATTAGCAGGGACCACAGTCACCAAGAAAACCATTGGAAACACATTACACCGCAATGGATTAAAATCCTGCAGGGCTCGCAAGGTCCCCCTGCTCAAGAAGGCACATGTGCAGGCCCGTCTGAAGTTTGCCAATGAACACCTGAATGATTCTGTGAGTGACTGGGAGAAGGTGCTGTGGTCTGATGAGACCAAAATAGAGCTCTTTGGCATTAACTCAACTCTCTGTGTTTGGAGGAAGAAAAATGCTGCCTATGACCCCCAAAACACCGTCCCCACCGTCAAGCATGGGGGTGGAAACATTTTGCTTTGGGGGTGTTTTTCTGCTAAGGGCACAGGACAACTTATTCGCATTAATGGGAAAATGGACAGAGCCGTGTATCGTGAAATCCTGAACGACAACCTCCTTCCCTCTGCCAGGAAACTGAAAATGGGTCGTGGATGGGTGTTCCAGCACGACAATGACCCAAAACATACAGCAAAGGCAACAAAGGAGTGGCTCAAGAAGAAGCACATTAAAGGAGAAGGAAAGGCTACACAAGAGTTAATCTCTAAGAGCAGGCTTACCATCTGTGGTCTCAACGCTGCCCTTAAGTCTCCCCATATCCGGATCGTTTAGGTGCACTAAATCCAAAGCGCTGCAAAAACCACTGAGTTGTGTCAGGAACGCTCCCATGATGCATCGCGCTTCTGAAGACTTCACGACTTCTAATCCAGGCAGCACATGCGCAGTCTGCAGAAGTCGTGGACGCGCTCAGGCAGGCGCGCTCTCCCTCTTCACCCTCTGAACCGGCCTCTAGGAGCGCGCACTATAAGCGCATGCGCAGAAAAGGACGCGCGCCTAGGCTGGGGGAAGGAAGGAAGCTTGCGCATGCGCAGTACAGACGCCGAAGGAACGGAAGAGGGCAAACAACTTCAAAGATGGCCGCGCCATTCTTTAGATAGAGCAAAAAGTTTAAAGTAAGATTTTATAAGTTTTTCTTAATATAATTGGCCCCAAAGTGTAGCGTTTTTGTTTATCAATACTAGCACTATGTAATGGTAGTATTTATAAATTTTGCCTTTCCATTTCCTTTAAGGTCATGGAGTGGCCTAGTCAGTCTCCGGACCTTAATCCAATAGAAAACCTATGGAGGGAGCTCAAGCTCAGAGTTGCACAGAGACAGAAACCTTAGGGATTTAGAGATGATCTGCAAAGAGGAGTGGGACCAACATTCCTCCTAAAATGGGCGCAAACTTGCTCATCAATTACAAGAAACGTTTGGCCTCTGTGCTTGCAAACAAGGGTTTTTCCACTAAGTATTAAGTCTTTTTTTGTTAGAGGGTTCAAAAACTTATTTCACTCAATGAAATGCAAATCAGTTGCTATCTTTTATTTAAAGTTATTTTTTCGATTTTCCTTTTGATGTGCTATCTGCCACTGTTAAACCTACCATTGAAATGATACTGTTCTGAGACTTTTCATTTCTTTGTCATTGGACAAATTTACAAAATCAGTGAGGGGTCAAATAATTATTTCCTCCACTGTATATATATACTGTATATGAGTCCCATAGAGCAGAGGAGACAGGGATGTCAGCCAACTGGAATTTAATTACAACTTCTATTATCCGGCTCCAGCATGTCTGGGACCCACTGACCTTGTAGCCACAATCAGCTCATCCGCCACTTTGTCACACCTTGCGCGCCGCAGCTCAGCTACTGACCCCCTTCTGTACAATGGACTCTCCCGTCTCCAAGGAGATCAGCGCAAAGCTGCTCTGAACTCATAATAAAAGGGAAGAGACCATAGGAAAGATCAGGTTGTTAGGGGTTGATGGGAGATGTAGTTTAACACTGCCACTTTTGACAGTTTCCATTATATTCGGCCTTTATGTTTTTGTGATGCAAATAAAGATCTTGGCGCTGATCATGATGGGAAATGATAACTATCCCTTTGCAGCTGCACCATTAAAGCTGAAATACACTGGGCCGTTAGAGCCAATGAGCTCTGCTGATTTGGGTTGGGGGCGGAGCATCGGCTACTTTTGTCTTAATCACTTTGGCCAAAAAAATGATTAGATTTGTGAATAAAATTTAATGCAGATATGTTGATTTTGTTTTTTTTTTTTTGGGGGGGTGGGGGGGGGGGGTTGGCTGAGCACTGTGGCTTGGCTCTAACCCCTAATACCTTTATTTTGACTTTGGTCTGTTTCTCTAGGTGCCCATACTCATTCGGATTTTAGTCTTCTTCCGTCAAACGCATCCCCCAAGGGACACCCACCATGGTCCCCATACCCACCCCCAGCTGCCCGCCCAGCCCCTCCCCAGAGGGTGCATACTTAGGCACGTCAGGACAGGGGGACCTGAGGGACCCAGAGCCCCCAGCAGGGATCATTCTGGGCCAGCGGTGCCCAGGGTCGGACTGGGCCAAGAAAATACCTGGTGGGCCCCGGCCCTAATGGGCCCCAGCGGCCCAGACCCAACCCTATTGCTGCTTCCTCTGGCCTCCGATGTCCTTCCCCTGACGCGTTTCACGTTGGACAAGGGCAGGTTTAGAGGTGCGTGGCGGGGGCTCCTCTGTGGGCGACGTGACTGGAGGAGGCACCTTGGGGAGTGTGGGGCCCCTGGGGCAGCAGTCCCGGTGGGCCCTGTACCCCCCCAGTCCGACCCTGAGGGCACCCATGAGTTAGGCAGATGCCCATAGAAAGAGTAGTTCTTCCCCTGAAAATGTTTGGATTAATGAGGCAGGAAATTTAACGCATCAGGGGAGGGGCAGTCGGGCAGGGGGTGCGCCGGCAAGGGGAGGGTCTGGCCCGCCGGGGCCCACCAGGTGGCCCAGTCCGTTTGTTCTGTACAGCGTCCGAATGATTATACAGAACAACAAGAGGTTTAGTTCCCATGTTATTGGATTTAAAACTTCATTTTAGCTGCATTGGTGGAAAGGGTTTGGCGCCTCCATCAGTCAGAATGCTGTACTGCAAGTGACATTGTACTGTGCATTGAAATCAGCGGAACTTAAAGGGAAACTAAACCCCCAGAATGAATACGTAACCAACAGATAGTTTATATTATACTAAGTGGCCAATTAAAGACTCTCCCCAAACTGGAATATATATATCAGTAAATATTGCCCTTTTACATCCTTTCCCTTGAGCCGCCATTTAGTGATGGGCTGTGTGCTCCCTCAGAGATCAGCTGACAGGAAGTGATGCAGCTCTAACTGTAACAGGAAGTAGTGTGGGAGCAAAAGGCAGAACTCTGCCCATTCATTGGCTGATGGGGCCTAGCATGTATGTGTGCCTTGGCTTGTTTGTGTGCACTGTGACTCCTATGATCCCAGGGGGCGGCCCTTAGTACATAAAATGGCAGTTTCCTATTTAGGATTACCCAATGGCACATACTGCTAAAAAGTATATTTTTATGAAAATGGTTTATTTAGATGAAGCAGGGTTTTACATATGAGCTGTTTATGCAATATATTTGTATAGAGACCTACATTGTTTGGGGGGATAGTTTCCCTTTAGAGGGGAATGAAAGCTGAGCTGGAGGGGAGGGGGAAACAATGGACACATGGACCCAGAATACTTGACTGCGGAGCGCCACAAGCCCATTTTTCTTGTCTCTTTTTGACCAATCAGGTTGTTTCGCTACCTTCAACTAGACGATATTGCTTGAAACGGTCGTTTTTGCTGACGGACAAATCATACTTTTAAACGATCGTTTCAATATAAGCCTGGTCCTGCTATAATGGAAAGATCTTTTAAAAATCTTAACGTGTATGGCTGGCTAGACCTGCTAGGTCTAGGTACTGTGCCCAAGGACTAATTGCATGATTAAAAAAAACAAGATGGAGGAGTGGGGCCCTCCAGCCAAGTACCCCATGCCAGGAATTTTTTCAAGAAGAGACTCAAGCCTAGTACCTCAGATTTGCCTTTGCGCTCATTGGGGGGACTTGGCGCCCCCAGTAAGGTCACCTTCCAGTTACATGCAACCCCATTGGGCCTATGTAGCTTCTCACTGGATATACAGGGAACCAATGGTGGAAATGGGCACTGACTAGTGATGAGCGAATCTGTTCTGTTTCGCTTCGCCGAAAAATTTGCGAATCTTTAAAAAGATCCGCGAAACGGCGAAAATGTCGTGCGACAAAAAAAATTTGTCGCCCGCAGCTATTATTTTGTCGCGCGGCTATTGTTTCGTCACCCGCAGCTATTATTTTGTCGCGCGGCTATTGTTTCGTCGCCCGCAGCTATTATTTTGCCGTGCGGCTATTGTTTCGTCGCCCGCGGATATTATTTTGTCGCGCGGCTATTGTTTCGTCGCCCGCAGCTATTATTTTGCCGTGCGGCTATTGTTTCGTCGCCCGCGGATATTATTTTGTCGCGCGGCTATTGTTTAGTCGCCCGCGGCTATTATTTTGTCGCGCGGCTATTGTTTAGTCGCCCGCAGCTATTATTTTGCCGTGCGGCTATTGTTTCGTCGCCCGCGGATATTATTTTGTCGCGCGGCTATTGTTTAGTCGCCCGCGGCTATTATTTTGTCGCGCGGCTATTGTTTAGTCGCCCGCAGCTATTATTTTGTCGTGCGGCTATTGTTTTGTCGCCCGCAGGTATTGTTTAGTCGCCCGCGGCTATTATTTTTCGTGCGGCTATTGTTTCGTCGCCCGCGGCTATTATTTTGTCGCGCGGCTATTGTTTCGTCACCCGCAGCTATTATTTTGTCGCGCGGCTATTGTTTCGTCGCCCGCAGCTATTATTTTGCCGTGCGGCTATTGTTTCGTCGCCCGCGGATATTATTTTGTCGCGCGGCTATTGTTTAGTCGCCCGCGGCTATTATTTTTCGTGCGGCTATTGTTTAGTCGCCCGCGGCTATTATTTTGTCGCGCGGCTATTGTTTAGTTGCCCGCGGCTATTGTTTAGTCGCCTGCGGCTATTATTTTTCGTGTGGCTATTGTTTCGTCGCCCGCGGCTATTATTTTGTCGCGCGGCTATTGTTTCGCCGCCCGCGGCTATTATTTTGGGCGTACGTCGAATTTTTCCGCTGCGAATTTTTTCATCCGTTTCGCGAAACAATCCGCTAATGGCGAAACGCGGAAATTCGCCGCAAATCCATGCCTGGCGAAACATTTCGCCCATCACTAGCACTGACCATGAAGTGCCACTGGGAGAAATAATCTCTCAATAAGAGAACCCCTCAGCAAATTTTTGTTGCGCCCAATTTTTATGGCAGTTTGGAGAAAAAAAATTGCTAATGGCGAAATACTCATACTTCTTTCTTTGAACTACGGATGCACCGAATCCAGGATTCGGCCAAGATTCAGCCTTTTTCGGCAGGAGTCGGCCGTATCCATGCTCCTGGCCAAACCGAATCCATAAAATCCCATGACTTTTTGACACATAAACACAGAAGTTGAAAAATTTGGCTCTTTTTAGCCCTCCCTTAATTAGCAAATGCCAATTCAGATTCGGTTTGGTTTTCGGACGAATCTTTCACGAAGGATTCAGGGTTCGGCTGAATCCAAAAATAGTGGATTTGGTGCACCCCTACTTTAAATGGGCACAAAGAAAGGAGAAGAAACAGAAAAAAAAAAGTTGCCATCTGTGGTCGCGGCGCCAAACGGGATTATATAAAGCTATTTACAAGTTCCGTCCTTGGCATCTTTATATCGAGCTCGCGAGAACCCAAAAACAAAAACATTGAAATGAAAAAGGAACATCTGCCGAAGCTTTGGAGCTGGGGACGCTGGGAGCTCGGCCAGGGAGGGACGTAGGTTTAACCCACAGAGCCGTTAGTATCCGCGTACGTACAGCCGCGATTCTATTCTGGGCAGATGCGGTTATTATGCAATGGAAACCCAGGCAGAGGCTTTATGCCCACGGTTTGCTCATCTGTAACGGAACCATCTGGCGCCAACGCTGCTTTCTGATCTTTGTCAGATTCCCCTTCTCCATCTTGGCCGAACCTTCTATAATATATATATATATTGTGTATATAGGTGTAACTAAGGGCGCGTTAGATCAAACGGGGCATAAAATACAATCCATTGGGTCAGTCTCTCAGAAAAAAATGTCTGTAAACCTTAAATACGTAACATTAGGGTCAGTTCCCCTTTAGGTTAACTTTTAGTATGTTATAGAATGGGCAAGTCTAAGCAACTTTTCAATTGGTCTTCATTATTTATTTTTTATAGTTTTCAAATGAATAAATACTTCTAACTCCCTGCAGCTTTCAAATGGGGGTCACTGACCCCGGCAGCCAAATCCTATTGCTCTGTGAGGCTCCAGTTTTATTGTTATTGTTACTTTTTATTCCTTCTCTTTCTATTCAGCCCCTACCCTATTCATATTCCTGTCTCTCATTCAAACCACTCCCTGGTTGCTAAGGTAATTTGGACCATAGCAACCAGATAGCTGCTGAAACTGGAGAGCTGCTGAACAAACACTGAAATAATAAAAAAAAACCCACAAATAATAATAAATGAAGACCAATTGCAAACTGTCTCAGAATATTACTCTCTACATGTTAACTCAGAGGTGAACAACCCCTTTAAGTCTGCAGAATTCTTGGCCCTTTCTAGGATATGTGGTATTTATGTTCATGGGGGCAGTTATCGGGGCAACACAGGGTGTGGAGCACTTTGGAAATGTAAACAAACCCATGGCGATAAAACCAGGGCTTTCATACACAGTCAAGGGGAAGTTAATCCCATCACTGTTTTCTATTTTACACAGTTTCAAGGGGAAGTTAATCCCATCACTGTTTTCTATTTTACACAGTTTCAAGGGGAAGTTAATCCCATCACTGTTTTCTATTTCACCCAGTTTCAAGGAGAAATTAATCCCCTCATTGTTTTCTATTTCGCCCAGTTTCAAGGAGAAGTTAATCCCATCATTGTTTTCTGTTTCACAAAGTTTAAGGGGAAGTTAATCCCATCATTGTTTTCTATTTCACCCAGTTTCAAGGGGAAGTTAATCCCATCATTGTTTTCTATTTCACCCAGTTTCAAGGGGAAGTTAATCCCATCATTGTTTTCTATTTCACCCAGTTTCAAGGGGAAGTTAATCCCATCATTGTTTTCTGTTTCACACACTTTCAAGGGGAAGTTAATCCCATCATTGTTTTCTATTTCACAAAGTTTAAGGGGAAGTTAATCCCATCATTGTTTTCTATTTCACCCAGTTTCAAGGGGAAGTTAATCCCATCATTGTTTTCTATTTCACCCAGTTTCAAGGGGAAGTTAATCCCATCATTGTTTTCTATTTCACCCAGTTTCAAGGGGAAGTTAATCCCATCATTGTTTTCTATTTCACCCAGTTTCAAGGGGAAGTTAATCCCTCATTGTTTTCTATTTCACCCAGTTTCAAGGAGAAATTAATCCCCTCATTGTTTTCTATTTCGCCCAGTTTCAAGGAGAAGTTAATCCCATCATTGTTTTCTGTTTCACAAAGTTTAAGGGGAAGTTAATCCCATCATTGTTTTCTATTTCACCCAGTTTCAAGGGGAAGTTAATCCCATCATTGTTTTCTATTTCACCCAGTTTCAAGGGGAAGTTAATCCCATCATTGTTTTCTGTTTCACACACTTTCAAGGGGAAGTTAATCCCATCATTGTTTTCTATTTCACCCAGTTTCAAGGGGAAGTTAATCCCATCATTGTTTTCTATTTCACAAAGTTTAAGGGGAAGTTAATCCCATCATTGTTTTCTATTTCACCCAGTTTCAAGGGGAAGTTAATCCCATCATTGTTTTCTATTTCACCCAGTTTCAAGGGGAAGTTAATCCCATCATTGTTTTCTATTTCACACAGTTTAAGGGGAAATTAATCCCATCACTGTTTTCTATTTCACAAAGTTTAAGGGGAAGTTAATCCCATCATTGTTTTCTATTTCACACAGTTTCAAGGGGAAATTAATCCCATCATTGTTTTCTATTTCACAAAGTTTAAGGGGAAATTAATCCCATCACTGTTTTCTATTTCACAAAGTTTAAGGGGAAGTTAATCCCATCATTGTTTTCTATTTTACACAGTTTCAAGGGGAAGTTAATCCCATCACTGTTTTCTATTTTACACAGTTTCAAGGGGAAGTTAATCCCATCACTGTTTTCTATTTTACACAGTTTCAAGGGGAAGTTAATCCCATCATTGTTTTCTATTTTACACAGTTTCAAGGGGAAGTTAATCCCATCATTGTTTTCTATTTTACACAGTTTCAAGGGGAAGTTAATCCCATCATTGTTTTCTATTTTACACAGTTTCAAGGGGAAGTTAATCCCATCATTGTTTTCTATTTTACACAGTTTCAAGGGGAAGTTAATCCCATCACTGTTTTCTATTTTACACAGTTTCAAGGGGAAGTTAATCCCATCACTGTTTTCTATTTTACACAGTTTCAAGGGGAAGTTAATCCCCTCATTGTTTTCTATTTTACACAGTTTCAAGGGGAAGTTAATCCCATCATTGTTTTCTATTTTACACAGTTTCAAGGGGAAGTTAATCCCCTCATTGTTTTCTAATTTACACAGTTTCAAGGGGAAGTTAATCCCCTCATTGTTTTCTATTTTACACAGTTTCAAGGGGAAGTTAATCCCCTCATTGTTTTCTATTTTACACAGTTTCAAGGGGAAGTTAATCCCCTCATTGTTTTCTATTTTACACAGTTTCAAGGGGAAGTTAATCCCCTCATTGTTTTCTATTTTACACAGTTTCAAGGGGAAGTTAATCCCATCACTGTTTTCTACCCAACAAAGTTTCAAGTGAAACTTATACACAATATTCTTTTCTCAGCATGAGCGCCAATGCTCCTAAAATGGCCGCTGGAGCACTTCCTGTATAGGGAGAAATGGCAATTATATTATCAAACATTTTGTAAAACTTTCATCAGAATTCTTGAGAAACTTTCGTATGATCAACTTACAAATTATCATGACTTATCAAATGTGATTGCTAGTAAATCTGCCCCTTAGAGACTGGTGGATCCTTGCTTTTCAAAAAAAACAAACAAACCGCCTGTATCTTATGTTTCAGAATCCGTTCTTGTTCACCTTTAAATTAACTTTTAATATGATATAGACATCATTACTCTGAGGCAGTTTGCAATTGGGCTTCATTTTGTTATTTTTTTGTGGGGTTTGTTTTTGGTTATTTTGTGTTTTGTTCAGCAGCTCTCCAGTTTGGAATTTCAGTAGCCACCTGGTTGCTAGGGTCTTGTTTACCTTAGCAACCAGGCAGTGGGTTAAATGACAGACTGGAATATGAATAGGAGAGGGGATGAATAGTAAGATAAGTAATACAAAGTAACAATAATAATACATTTGTAAGCACACAGAGCAATAGTTTTTGGCTGCCGGGGTCAGAGACCCCCATTTGAAAGCTGGAAAGAGGCAGGAGGGAAAGGCAAATAACTTATACAAAGAATAAATAATGAAGACCAATTGCAAAGCTGCTATATAGAATAGGACATTCTATAACATATTAAAAGTTAATGTAAAGGTGAGTCAGGTCTGTCAGGCTGCTGCCTTGTGTTACAGTGTTTCAGGGGTCAGTCTCCCCCAGCGAGTCAGGTCTGTCAGGCTGCTGCCTTGTGTTACATTGTTTCAGGGGTCAGTCTCCTCCAGCGAGTCAGGTCTGTCAGGCTGCTGCCTTGTGTTACAGTGTTTCAGGGGTCAGTCTCCCCCAGCGAGTCAGGTCTGTCAGGCTGCTGCCTTGTGTTACAGTGTTTCAGGGGTCAGTCTCCCCCAGCGAGTCAGGTCTGTCAGGCTGCTGCCTTGTGTTACAGTGTTTCAGGGGTCAGTCTCCCCCAGCGAGTCAGGTCTGTCAGGCTGCTGCCTTGTGTTACACTGTTTCAGGGGTCAGTCTCCTCCAGCGAGTCAGGTCTGTCAGGCTGCTGCCCTGTGTTACATTGTTTCAGGGGTCAGTCTCCCCCAGTGAGTCAGGTCTGTCAGGCTGCTGCCCTGTGTTACATTGTTTCAGGGGTCAGTCTCCCCCAGCGAGTCAGGTCTGTCAGGCTGCTGCCTTGTGTTACACTGTTTCAGGGGTCAGTCTCCCCCAGCGAGTCAGGTCTGTCAGGCTGCTGCCTTGTGTTACAGTGTTTCAGGGGTCAGTCTCCCCCAGCGAGTCAGGTCTGTCAGGCTGCTGCCTTGTGTTACAGTGTTTCAGGGGTCAGTCTCCCCCAGCGAGTCAGGTCTGTCAGGCTGCTGCCTTGTGTTACAGTGTTTCAGGGGTCAGTCTCCCCCAGCGAGTCAGGTCTGTCAGGCTGCTGCCTTGTGTTACAGTGTTTCAGGGGTCAGTCTCCCCCAGCGAGTCGGGTCTGTCAGGCTGCTGCCTTGTGTTACAGTGTTTCAGGGGTCAGTCTCCCCCAGCGAGTCAGGTCTGTCAGGCTGCTCCTTGTGTTACATTGTTTCAGTCAGAGCCCCCAGGGCAGGGAATAGAAAGGGACAAACACTGCTTCTAATAACAATTATATATACAAAAACCATTGCAAATTTATAATGAATGTAAATTGCAAAATTGCTTAGAATTCTGTTTTCGAACTGTATGGAAAATATGAGAATGAGTGTAAGTTCCAAGGACCAGAAGCTGATGGCACTACATAACGGCGTCTCGCCGCGCCAATGGGATGCGTTGAGGTTTTCTCCGGCTCACACCGATACAAACAACACGTTTCACCACAAGTAATGATTGCGTCCGTATTGTGCGCTTTATCGTACTCTGCATCAGTGTGTATCGCGGCTGGTAAAAAATCCAATTACTGCGGCTTCAAAGGCGAAGCTTTAGCTGAAAGCTCCCGGCCGCGCCATTGTCCTGCGACGAGTTTATTTGCTGCCGCTTGTGATTCTAATAGACCCACACAAGAGCCCTTCACAGATAAGCTGCGCTGAATGGGAGGGTTTCAAAGCTCGCTCTAAATTGCGCTCACAAACTCCGCCACCGGTGAAAGTAGCATTATTATTCCCCTAATCCGACACAGATCCATTCGGCAAATAATAAAATATTATTCCGCGGCGGCGGCGGCGGCGAGTCTCCAGCGGCAGCAACGCAGGGAATGTGGCTCTGAGCCAATCAATGCACAATAAAAACAATTCCCAGGGATCTCACGCGGATCCGTAGGTTTTACAATGGGACAATAACCGCGGAACATCAATATTTAGATGGCAACGCGGTCGTGTTACTTGCGTCACGGTTATAACCGTCGTTCCTACAGCAAAGATTAAATATTAACCAATCAGGAGGGGAAAGTGAGATATTGCATTTGTAAATGACAAGTGGAACTGTGACATGTTTGGCTCTGTAACAAAGGTTTGAGAGTAATATAGGGATAATGTACCCCCTACTGTAAATGATAAGGATATTAGCAGTCACTGAGGGGTTCTGTGCCCCCCATATAAAGGCACAAGGCTGCAGGCTGAGTTATACAGGGAACTCTGAGTATCACTCATGTATTATAAGGGATAATGTACCCCCTACTGTAAATGATAAGGATATTAGCAGTCACTGAGGGGATCTGTGCCCATATAAAGGCATAAGGCTGCAGGCTGAGTTATACAGGGAACTCTGAGTATCACTCATGTATTATAAGGGATAATGTACCCCCTACTGTAAATGATAAGGATATTAGCAGTCACTGAGGGGTTCTGTGCCCATATAAAGGCACAAGGCTGCAGGCTGAGTTATACAGGGAACTCTGAGTATCACTCATGTATTATAAGAGATAATGTACCCCCTACTGTAAATGATAAGGATATTAGCAGTCACTGAGGGGTTCTGTGCCCATATAAAGGCACAAGGCTGCAGGCTGAGTTATACAGGGAACTCTGAGTATCACTCATGTATTATAAGGGATAATGTACCCCCTACTGTAAATGATAAGGATATTAGCAGTCACTGAGGGGTTCTGTGCCCCCCATATAAAGGCACAAGGCTGCAGGCTGAGTTATACAGGGAACTCTGAGTATCACTCATGTATTATAAGAGATAATGTACCCCCTACTGTAAATGATAAGGATATTAGCAGTCACTGAGGGGTTCTGTGCCCATATAAAGGCACAAGGCTGCAGGCTGAGTTATACAGGGAACTCTGAGTATCACTCATGTATTATAAGGGATAATGTACCCCCTACTGTAAATGATAAGGATATTAGCAGTCACTGAGGGGTTCTGTGCCCATATAAAGGCACAAGGCTGCAGGCTGAGTTATACAGGGAACTCTGAGTATCACTCATGTATTATAAGAGATAATGTACCCCCTACTGTAAATGATAAGGATATTAGCAGTCACTGAGGGGTTCTGTGCCCATATAAAGGCACAAGGCTGCAGGCTGAGTTATACAGGGAACTCTGAGTATCACTCATGTATTATAAGGGATAATGTACCCCCTACTGTAAATGATAAGGATATTAGCAGTCACTGAGGGGTTCTGTGTCCATATAAAGGCACAAGGCTGCAGGCTGAGTTATACAGGGAACTCTGAGTATCACTCATGTATTATAAGGGATAATGTACCCCCTACTGTAAATGATAAGGATATTAGCAGTCACTGAGGGGTTCTGTGCCCCCCATATAAAGGCACAAGGCTGCAGGCTGAGTTATACAGGGAACTACGAGTATCACTCATGTATTATAAGAGATAATGTACCCCCTACTGTAAATGATAAGGATATTAGCAGTCACTGAGGGGTTCTGTGCCCATATAAAGGCACAAGGCTGCAGGCTGAGTTATACAGGGAACTCTGAGTATCACTCATGTATTATAAGGGGTAATGTACCCCCTACTGTAAATGATAAGGATATTAGCAGTCACTGAGGGGTTCTGTGCCCCCCATATAAAGGCACACGGCTGCAGGCTGAGTTATACAGGGAACTCTGAGTATCACTCATGTATTATACGGGATAATGAACCCCCTACTGTAAATGATAAGGATATTAGCAGTCACTGAGGGGTTCTGTGCCCCCCATATAAAGGCACAAGGCTGCAGGCTGAGTTATACAGGGAACTCTGAGTATCACTCATGTATTATACGGGATAATGAACCCCCTACTGTAAATGATAAGGATATTAGCAGTCACTGAGGGGTTCTGTGCCCATATAAAGGCACAAGGCTGCAGGCTGAGTTATACAGGGAACTCTGAGTATCACTCATGTATTATAAGGGATAATGTACCCCCTACTGTAAATGATAAGGATATTAGCAGTCACTGAGGGGTTCTGTGCCCCCCATATAAAGGCACAAGGCTGCAGGCTGAGTTATACAGGGAACTCTGAGTATCACTCATGTATTATAAGGGATAATGTACCCCCTACTGTAAATGATAAGGATATTAGAAGTCAGTGACCATATAAAGGCACAAGGTGCCTATTTTCACTTATCTCACCCTACCCTTCCTTTATAAAAAGGTCAATTTGTTCAGAGCTCCCTACAAACAACACCACCCCCCTTATCTAAGCAGCAGCCTTTGAGTTGTTCATTATCAGGGGCTTATCAGTGGCCTGGTAATTAGTTTAATGAGCTCCTTTGTTCTAAGGGACAGGAAGTACTGGCAGTGAAACTGGCTTCATGTTCTTGTTTTGTGCCAGAAGGATCAGACACCATGGATACTTATTAATGAAAACAATAGGCAAAAAGTATGTTCAGCCTTATGTTCAAATGGGGTGTATCCTGTTGCTTTAAGTAACCCCGAAATGCACAGTTCACTTTGGCTTGTTTTTCACTGCAAAGACAGATTTACATGGAGAATGAGCAATAGCGGCATTAGTAGCAGTCACGTGACGGAATAAAGTTTGCAAGTGGTTGGCAGATATTGTCATTGTGTGATTCAGAGATAAGTCACTAATAATCTTAGTCAATCAGACTTGGCATAAATTAGAGCATTAATCACGTCTTGATGGTAAGTGTAGAGTTCTAGGTACCGATCCGCTCTTCTGCTGGCAGTACTAATGGCAATATTGGCCAATGGCCGCTGATTGGATTTGACTGAGCAGCATCCGTGAATGCTCAACCAATAGCCTGCTGGGCGCCTAAGTGCCTACTAATGGGCTCGTTATATGATGTGCTCCTTCACTAAGGGCAGAATCAGACATTCCGTGTGGGCCGGAGACGTTTGGATGAGACT
This sequence comes from Xenopus tropicalis, assembly GCF_000004195.4. NCBI lineage: Eukaryota > Metazoa > Chordata > Amphibia > Anura > Pipidae > Xenopus > Xenopus tropicalis. The sequence continues at coordinate 146,145,743 of NC_030682.2, read as the reverse complement.
GCATGTGGATTAGAGCGAATCTCTTAATCAATGAAGTGTTTGTGATGGTGGCGGTCCAACTCCAGTGGCACAAGCGTCAGTGTATGAATATTTATTTACCAAGGATTAGCAACTAAAAAATATCAAGATGGGGAAAAAAGTTTTAGAATTATCTTAAAGTTGTCTGTTTCTCCCAAACTATTGGGTGAGGTCCATATGGTTTCTACCATACATCACACTTCACCATCTAGAAGGTCAATAGTAGGGGTGAATCCTTCTTTTTGCCCAAATTGCTTCCTGGAAAGCCATGGCTGGTAGTCATAACCATAGATTTATTTCTGGATTGCAGAAATATTGGCCAGTTAAGTGGTTGGTTTGGCATTGGGTTGGATGGTTGAAGGTCTAGTTGCAAAGGTTGTCCAAGTCCCCTTGTTGACAAGTGTTGTATCTTCCTTAGCATATGTGTATCTACAGCAAAGCTGTATGGCTGCCCCCTGGGGAGGACTTGAAGCAGTGACATAGGGGCTCAGCCTGAAGGCCAGTTAGAATGAGAACTGCGGAGAATGGTCATTTGCTTTCCTAGATATGCCTAAAAGCCCAGATTGGAGGTCAATTGGTGTAATATTTGGCCATAAATATGTCGTTTCTGTCCTAGATATTCTGGAAATTATGACTGAATGCACGATAAACTAATATTTTCTATATCTGTACTAATTTCAATAGCTATGGGGAAGCCTGACCAAAGCTTAGTCCTTCATGGAGGTCCAGGGCCAAAGGTTGGACCTACAGGGGGTCCATCTGAATGCCAGTTAGCTTAAAGTTTGGGGAGAGAGCCTTTTCACTCTTCTAGATAAGTGTCAATTAGGGTGAAATTTGGGCAGCAAACTATTTTCCTTTATCTGTAATTTGGTAACGAGCAAAAGGCCACTTTGACCAAAGCTTGGATCTCCAAGGTGTGATCAAATAAGTCTGACATCTACTGGTGAGAAATGGTATGGCAGCATATGTTCTCTACCTACATAGAGTAACTAATTGCCCTAAACGTAATAGTTAATACGTCTACAATATATGACCAACAAGAGGTAACTCAGCCCCAAGTGATGGATCAACTGAACTATAAGTCGACGTGGCTTTGGCCAATATAAGATCATAGAGGCCTTTGTTCCCCTGATACAGAACCATCATTCCCAGTAATAATCCCATCATGACGGGGGCCAGCTCAGCAGTTTATTCGTGTACAAAGTTAGAAAGAATGGAACCACGCCAGATGAAATTGTCTATTAAAATATTGGCCAATTAAGCTAAAAGCATTTCAGGCTATTACTTTGCTCTCTCTGTCAATAATTTAAGAGTTCCAAATGTTTTTTTTTCTTATGTTTGATTGAGCGTCGTGTTCTACAGGGGGGGCGCTGGTATGGCAGAGTAAATAATACACTTTTATTATCATTCCACTAGAAGTTAATCAGCAATCCAGTTGATGATGTGTCCTGGGGGGAGGATAGTAAATCATTGGGCTCAGGGATGGGAACTGGAAAGCCTGAGCTTGAGATGAGTTGTTGACATTTTCCATCCCCAATTAAGTAATTAAGAGTGTATTATTGAATTAAAATCAAGTGCATTATGATGGAATGCATGGAATTGATTAGAATTCTGCCTGTACCACTTAGGGGCAGATTTAAATTCCATGGAGTTCTCCTGTTGATAACCTTCAGGCTATGAACATCTTAAGGTCCCCATACACGGGCCGATTCTGGCTGCCGATATGGGTCCCTTAGACTGATTCAACAGCTAATCGGCCCGTGTATGGGCACTAACGATGGGCCTGCCCGACCGATATCTGGCCTAAAATTGGCCAGATCTCGATCGGGCAGGTTAGAATATCTAGTCGGATCGGGGACCGCATCAACGAGCCAACTTTTCCTATGCCCATCGTTAGAATTGGATCATTTGGCCCCTGGGCCAGATGATCGAATTATCCTGGATTCTCCTGATATCGCCTATCCGTAGGTGGGGATATCGGGAGAAGATCCGCTCACTTGGCGACACCGCCAAACGAGTGGATCGGCTTGTGTATGGGGACCTTAAGACCCCCCAGTATCTCCTACTGGTCTGAGATTTGGAATCGCCCAAATGGGCCATCCCCCCAGAAATTAGATCAATCACCCCATTGACCATATGGAAAATATTCAACCATATTTCCCAGCTGATCAATCTGAATGGCATTGACACAAAACAATTTGCTCTGGATTAAACCGATTTGATTTAAGTAATTGTTTGTGGCTACTGTATCGAATCTGAATATGGCCCTTAGGGCTCCACTCTTTCTCTTGTCTTAAGGCGGCCATTGATGCCCAAAAAACAAGTTTTCAATGGTTATGTGTGCGCATGGTGGCAAGGGTTGGACTGGGCCACCGGGCCACCGGGAAAATTCCCAGTGGGCCCTGTTCCTAGTGAGCCCCGGTGGCCCAGACCTGACCTGGCCCTTGCCGGCGCCTCCTCTGCCCGACGTGTTAAATTTATGCGCGCTCGGGGAGGACGTCGGGTGGGGGACCCTGCAGGGGGGTTAGGGGGGCTCCTGGGGCGGGAGCCCCGGTGGGCCCTGCAACCCCCAGTCCGACCCTGATGGTGGCCACCCAATCACAGCCAATATCCATGTACTATAGATATGGGTTGGTTGAAGGATCTGGTTGGTTGTTGGGTTGGCCAATGCCTGTTAATCTATTACTCCAACAGCCAAATACATACCTTGTTTTATCTTGAAAACCACGGGCAAGGCTTAACCTATGGACAATCTAAATGATTACATTACATTACATAGTAAGTTAGGTTGAAAAAAGACGTACGTCCATCACATTTAACCATAATATATGACCAGCAGAGCAGAGCATGTAAACAGCCAGACAGACAATGGTTAATATAGCAATTACAGTTACTTTTTTGGGTCGAATTCCCCTTATCTACCAGGGTTATCAGCGAAGAGAGTCCATTGTTCCTTTTGCTCAGTTGTTTCTATTTACCATGGATTATCCACAATGCCAATTGCACGCTAAGAGTGGAAAGCTGTATATATGAAAAGCATTGGGAGAAAGAATGTTCCCAGTTATAGAAACGTTCCAAAGGTTCCGTGCGGGGAGTTTCCATTGAAACGCGTGGCTCTATAGAGGATCGTGGAAGGAAAATGCACAGAAATGAAGGAGGGTGACAAGAGAGCCATTTGCTGTGACAACAAAAAAGCCCACAATGTGCCGTAACTCTCACAATAAGTACAGGGTAATTAAAGGCAGCGGTGGGTGCCGTGTTGGAGAGATAAGTGGGGAAGATTATCTGGAAGTGTTAAAGCATAGAATCTACATAATGGAGTTAAACACCCGCACACACAACACTTACACTGAGCCGCCGTACAAGCAGGTAAATACACAAGCGCTAAGCCATGCATGTACGTAATCTCTGCGCAAATGCCCCTCCCCCTCCCATGGGATTCCACGGGCACCAGTAGGTGCTTTTGCAGTAAACCCAGTGCAAGTGCAAAGGGTACAATGGACTGAGCCTTAAAAATAGACCAAGTCCCCATAGAAACCCCAGGACACCGTTTCTTCAGACCCACCTTCACCCAAGAGCTAGCGTGGGCCCCTTTATCCCCCACCTCCCCGGCCAAATGGCACAAAGGAAGCAAAGGTCTTTAGGGTCCCTTTGGCGTAAGGCTAGGGGAACACTTTTACCGTTACCCCTCCTATCAGAAGACAATGGACCTCCGAAGAAGTCCCAAAAAACAATTGCGCCCACGTCAGGGCTGGTTTCAGAGGGAGAAGGAGCCTAATGGCCACACACCTCCTCCCTAGATCAGTGCAGGGCCCAAGGTATTGCACCCAAGGTAAAGCACCGCAGGTTCGCAAGGTCTGGGGTGCTGACAACTTAGGGTTAATAAGCAATGTGGCCCTTTGGCCAGAGGATCAAGCTGCCCTCTGCCTCACAGTGGATGGGGACTTCCATACCTTCCTTAATTAGGAGATATCCCACTGATACTACACTTGATCTTAGCCAAAAGGCCCAAACCTGCCTGTGGCTCCTCCTCTATTTATAGGCCCAAGCCCCGCCCCACCTATGATGTTACTGAGGGGGCAGGGCCAGGAGGATGTGCGCCTATAAATAGAGCTGGAAATGGGGCTTATTTAAGTCGTAGGCGGAGAGGAAGGCAGAAGACCACACAAGGAATGGTGCCCGATGTGACAATATGCAGTGCCAATAGCATCTTTGGTGCTTTTTTGGGGCTTGGGTACATTTTCAGGTGGCAGTTAAGTGCAGAATTTCTCTTTTACCCTCTCATATTATACATTTACATGTTGTTGAGTGTTGGCTCCCTATATGTAAAGCCACTGGTAATCTACCTACAGTGTCGGACTGGCCCACCAGGATACCAGGAAAACTCCCGGTGGGCCCAGGGTTAGTGGGCCCTCCTGCTCCTGACCATTTGGCCTACTTCATGGTCATTCCCTAATTCTGAATGGGAACAAAGAGGAGAAATAGATGGAAAGATAGAGAATATATGCTAGCATGTAAATAAAAGAAACTTGGAAAACTAAGTGGCTAAGTGAGGAAAGAAGGAAAAATAGTTTGGGGAGTGGGCCCTTGGTCTAAGTTTTGTGGTGGGCCTTTGGGGTCCCAGTCCAACACTGTTGCCCAACATCTCCACCTATCCCTGCTGTATGCATCTTGTTATACCTTCACCATCTTACCCTACAGTCTCTTCCCCCATAGTCTCCACCTTGCCTGACCTTCTCATTTATTGTCTCCACCTTGCCCTACTGTATTTATCGTGCTCTACAGTCACCATGTTTTCTTTATGTCCTACCATCTCCACCTTGCCCTACTGTACTTATCTTGCTCTACAGTCACCATGTTTTCTTTATGTCCTACCATCTCCACCTTGCCCTACTGTATTTATCGTGCTCTACAGTCACCATGTTTTCTTTATGTCCTACCATCTCCACCTTGCCCTACTGTACTTATCTTGCTCTACAGTCACCATGTTTTCTTTATGTCCTACCATCTCCACCTTGCCCTACTGTACTTATCTTGCTCTACAGTCACCATGTTTTCTTTATGTCCTACCATCTCCACCTTGCCCTACTGTACTTATCTTGCTCTACAGTCACCATGTTTTCTTTTTGTCCTACCATCTCCACCTTGCCCTACTGTACTTATCTTGCTCTACAGTCACCATGTTTTCTTTTTGTCCTACCATCTCCATCTTGCCCTACTGTACTTATCTTGCTCTACAGTCACCATGTTTTCTTTATGTCCTACCATCTCCATCTTGCCCTGCTGTACCCGCTATTCCCCTCTCTTTCTGCGCTTGGCACCAACATTCTGGGTGCATCTGAAGACAGCTTTGAGTGCTTTTGACTTGGTTATTTAGGAAACCTGACTGTTCCAGAATACATTTTGCCTTGTCAGTAATGGTGGCCTCGTCCTAGTAGATATTTGGCTGAACCTCTGCCCACACACAATGCATAATAAGGTGCCACCATGCACTGCTCTCACTATCGTGGCTCATTTTTCGTCTGCTGTGGGATTTCCTGGAGTCCATGTTGCTCTCTGTAAAGCAGTGATCCCCAACCAGTGGCTCAGGGCAACATGTTGCTCCCCAACCCCTTGGGTGTTGCTCTCAGTGCCCCCAAACCAGGGAGTTATTTTTGAATTCCTGACTTGGGGGCAAGTTTTGGTTGAATAAAAACAAGATTCCCTACCAAATAAAGCCCCTGTAAGCTGATAGGGTGCATAGAGGCCCCTAATGGCCAATCACAGCCCTTATTTGGCTCCTCCATGAACTTTTATGGTGCTTGTGTTGCTCCCCAAGTCTTTTTACATTTGACTGTGGCTCCCGAGTAAGAAAGGTTGGGGATCCCTGCTGTAAAGCAATTGCCCGGTTCCTATGGCAAGGCAATAAAGTCAAAATCGGCCAAACTGCCCAACTGAATATTGCCAGATCCAGGAGGGATCTCACTTTAACTTTCCCTTTGAACAAAACAGTACTCGAGCCAAGAATGTAAATCCATTTTTTCTCTGTTTTCTCCCAACAATAAATTGAAGCCTTTTTGTGGTTGGAAATGTATCAAACCTTAACGTAGGAGCATCTGTTTTAATTAGCATGTGACTAATAAATGTCAGAAAGAAAGGGGGAAAAAAACCCTGAACAGAAAGATTAACCCTGCGTGGCTGTGGAACAGGAGAAATATAATGTCATTTTTAACCAGACAAGAGAAAACTGCCAGACGTTGGTCTCGGTGCTTATGGCCAATAGAGCTTGGCAGTGATTGGATTAAATGCTGCGCTCTGATGATGCGTCACCACAGGGCCCAATCCCAATGCTGCCTGCCTGGAACCAATGGCTTTTTGAATAAAACAGAAAGGTCATTGGCTCCCGGCCCCGAGGCTCACAGGAGTCATGAATTTATTTACGAACAACAAACACTGCATTTAAAGGGGCAGTATCGCCTATTTTTCTAACCCAACCCACAGATTATTGCTATTTCTTTATAGATTCTGCAGGCTACCACTAGATGGAGCATACACCGAGAATGAACAGCAGAGAAACATTTCTGCTAATAAACCTGGATAACAACATTGCTGCAAAGTTCTAGGTGTCATTAATAATGTCTTTCCACTCCCATAATTCAACGGGGCCTGTCATCGTAGCAAATAATTCCAAATTGTTTTGTGTTGTGTTTGACAAGCAAAATACATTTTACTTGCACTATATAAATGATTTAACTCTTGTGTCCTTCAATCTTGGGATTCATAATCCCAGGCGCCATTTTGTAGACACTGTTATTAAGTTGTAAATCCAAGAAATGTAGAACAGAATGGGTTTGCTAAGATGGGAGTAGTAGAACCAGACTGCACCGAGCTCTTAACCTCAACCCAACTGAACCCCGACTGTGAGCCTGATCCCCAACATCACTGCCCAACCTCACTAATGCTCTTGTGGCTGAATGGGAGCAACTCCCAGCAACACTGTTCCAACATCTAGTGGGAACCTTCCCAGAAGGGTAGGGGCAGTTATAGCAGCAAAGGGAGGGGCAACTTCCTATTAGTTTAGCACAGATAGGTGCCCCAGTACTTCTGGCCATTAGACATCCTGAAATTTCCTTTTATATGAGAGAAATGCCTCCTTTGCCTAGTTTAATAGCAACATTTGTTTCCCACAAGCAGAAGCATTAGCCTGTAACCTTCAGAGACAAAAAAGACTGTTTAGCATTTATTTTGCTATTCTTTTCATTACCCACCACAGAGTATATTATACCCACCGTGATACTTCAGCGATAATAGCTATTAAAAAAAAAAATTATAGTGAGCCCACACATTGCTACAAGCATATAAATGTCAGTCATATTTATTTTTATTGCATCTGTGGTTTTTTTTTTAGTTCTTCATGGAATTTGCTGAAAATTACTGCTATTGTATTATGCCCTGGCAAATAACATCACATTTGGATGAAGTTAATTCTACACATGAAGCCTTTAACTGTATTGAGAAATATCTGTCTCCTAGGCATCCAGTGCAGATGTTTTCAGATATTGGTGTACAAGCCATTAGTAAAAATATAGTAACAGTCACCCCATAACAAGGTTACAGATATATAGAAACATTGGGGTTACAGTCACCCCGCTATAGTTCCAGGGGTACCCAGGGCACAAATAAGCACTCACCCCAAATCCCCCCCTAACTGGCCTTCAGGCTGGGCCCCCTTAGCCCATAACAAGGTTACAGATATATAGAAACATTGGGGTAACAGTCACCCCGCTATAGTTCCAGGGGTACCCAGGGCACAAATAAGCACTCACCCCAAATCCCCCCCTAACTGGCCTTCAGGCTGGGCCCCCTTAGCCCATAACAAGGTTACAGATATATAGAAACATTGGGGTAACAGTCACCCTGCTATAGTTCCAGGGGTACCCAGGGCACAAATAAGCACTCACCCCAAATCCCCCCCTAACTGGCCTTCAGGCTGGGCCCCCTTAGCCCATAACAAGGTTACAGATATATAGAAACATTGGGGTAACAGTCACCCTGCTATAGTTCCAGGGGTACCCAGGGCACAAATAAGCACTCACCCCTAATCCCCCCTAACTGGCCTTCAGGCTGGGCCCCCTTAGCCCATAACAAGGTTACAGATATATAGAAACATTGGGGTAACAGTCACCCCGCTATAGTTCCAGGGGTACCCAGGGCACAAATAAGCACTCACCCCAATCCCCCCTAACTGGCCTTCAGGCTGGGCCCCCTTAGCCCATAACAAGGTTACAGATATATAGAAACATTGGGGTAACAGTCACCCCGCTATAGTTCCAGGGGTACCCAGGGCACAAATAAGCACTCACCCCAAATCCCCCCCTAACTGGCCTTCAGGCTGGGCCCCCTTAGCCCATAACAAGGTTACAGATATATAGAAACATTGGGGTAACAGTCACCCTGCTATAGTTCCAGGGGTACCCAGGGCACAAATAAGCACTCACCCCAAATCCCCCCCTAACTGGCCTTCAGGCTGGGCCCCCTTAGCCCATAACAAGGTTACAGATATATAGATACATTGGGGTAACAGTCACCCTGCTATAGTTCCAGGGGTACCCAGGGCACAAATATCCACTCACCCCAAATCCCCCCCTAACTGGCCTTCAGGCTGGGCCCCCTTAGCCCATAACAAGGTTACAGATATATAGAAACATTGGGGTAACAGTCACCCTGCTATAGTTCCAGGGGTACCCAGGGCACAAATAAGCACTCACCCCAAATCCCCCCCTAACTGGCCTTCAGGCTGGGCCCCCTTAGCCCATAACAAGGTTACAGATATATAGATACATTGGGGTAACAGTCACCCTGCTATAGTTCCAGGGGTACCCAGGGCACAAATAAGCACTCACCCCAAATCCCCCCCTAACTGGCCTTCAGGCTGGGCCCCCTTAGCCCATAACAAGGTTACACATATATAGATACATTGGGGTAACAGTCACCCTGCTACCCCAGTGCTAAGTCCTGTCTACTCTTGATCTGGAGGAAATTAAATGCTGCAATCCTATAAAAGAATATGTAATAATGTGTTTTATTTCTATTATACCATCAGGGTACGGACACGCAGCTCCAGGAACTGATGCGGGAAAGGCCTTCTGCATGTTCTACGCCGTCCTTGGAATCCCACTCACTCTTGTCATGTTCCAGAGCCTGGGAGAGCGGATGAACACCTTTGTCAAGTACCTCCTGAAGCGAATCAAGAAATGTTGCGGGATGCGCAGTACGGACGTCTCCATGGAGAACATGGTCACCGTTGGCTTCTTCTCCTGCATGGGCACTCTTTGCATCGGAGCCGCCGCCTTCTCCCACTACGAAGACTGGAGTTTCTTTCAGTCCTATTATTACTGTTTTATAACTTTAACGACGATAGGTTTCGGAGACTACGTGGCTCTGCAAAAAAACAGGGCCCTTCAGAAGAAGCCTCTCTACGTGGCTTTTAGCTTTATGTACATTTTAGTAGGCCTGACAGTTATTGGGGCGTTTCTAAACTTAGTCGTTCTCAGGTTCCTGACTATGAACAGTGAGGATGAAAGGAGGGACGCGGAGGAGCGGGCGTCCTTGGCAGGAAACCGTAACAGCATGATCATCCACATCCAGGAGGACACACAACATGGCCGCCAACGGTACAAGGCCGAAGTGACGGACCTTCAGTCCGTTTGTTCTTGCATGTGTTATAGATCTCACGAGTACACCAGCAGGGTGGTGTCCCACCAAAACTCCTTCAGCTCCAAGCTGAATCCTCAGTACTTTCACTCGATATCCTACAAGATTGAAGAAATCTCACCAAGCACATTAAAAAACAGTCTCTTCCCGTCCCCCGTGAGCTCAGTGTCTCCTGGGTTGCATAGCTTTACAGACAAACACAGGTTAATGAAAAGGCGCAAATCAATTTAGGGTCTGGGTATTTTTGAGAAGATCACCCGTCTCACTCTCTCTTAGACCTTCTCATTTTTTCTGAAATGAGACACAGAGAGAGGGGAGCGAAAGAACGGAAAACGAGAAACGCGCCTGCCTTCCTCGAGACTCATTAGTGAGCATGAAGCATGGATTCTTCTAACTTCTCCAGCAAACTATGCCTTACATAAACCCCCTGAAAGTATTTCAGAGGATTTCCTAGATAATGAATACGGAATGGGTACCAAATCCAAAGCCTTTGTGTGTCGCTTGCACTTCTGACCTTAGAACCTTTTTGAATTACTAAAAAATAACAAAAAAACATCTAAAAAAAAAAAAAAAAAGAGCAGGTCACGGGTATGAGTATGAGTGTTTGTGCAATCCCAACTCAGTTGTAACAAATTCAAACCTCGAGGGGCACATTTACTAAGCAATTTTGAGATCAATTCGGAATTTTTTCTTCTAGATCATTTCGAGAATTGGAGTTTTTCAAAAAGTTTATTTTTTTCTCAAAAAAAATAAAATAAAATCGGTAGGTTTGATCTGTCGAGTACAGGTATGGGACTCATTATCCTGAATGCTCGGGACCTGGGGTTTTCCGGATAAGGGATCTTTCCGTAATTTGGATCTCCTACCTAAAGATTGCTAAAAACATTAAACAGTAATTAAACCCAATAGGGCTGTTCTGCCCCAATAAGGGGTAATTATATCTTAGTTGGGATCAAGTACAGGTACTGTTTTATTATTACAGAGAAAAGGGAATCATTTAACCATTAAATAAACCCAATAGGGCTGTTCTGCCCCAATAAGGGGTAATTATATCTTAGTTGGGATCAAGTACAGGTACTGTTTTATTATTACAGAGAAAAGGGAATCATTTAACCATTAAATAAACCCAATAGGGCTGTTCTGCCCCCAATAAGGGGTAATTATATCTTAGTTGGGATCAAGTACAGGTACTGTTTTATTATTACAGAGAAAAGGGAATCATTTAACCATTAAATAAACCCAATAGGGCTTTTCTGCTCCAATAAGGGGTAATTATATCTTAGTTGGGATCAAGTACAGGTACTGTTTTATTATTACAGAGAAAAGGGAATCATTTAACCATGAAATAAACCCAATAGGGCTGTTCTGCCCCAATAAGGGGTAATTATATCTTAGTTGGGATCAAGTACAGGTACTGTTTTATTATTACAGAGAAAAGGGAATCATTTAACCATTAAATAAACCCAATAGGGCTGTTCTGCCCCAATAAGGGGTAATTATATCTTAGTTGGGATCAAGTACAGGTAATGCTTTATAATTACAGGGAAAAAGGGAATCATTTTTAAAAATGTGAATTATTTAATTAAAATGGAGTCTATGGGAGATGGCCTTTCCGTAATTCGGAACTTTCCGGATAATGGGTTTCCGGATAAGGGGTCCGATACCTGTACTACTGAGTCCTATGGAGGCTTAGAATAGTAGAGGAATAGAATAGTCACTGGCAACCTGTCCTTGATCTTTCAATGAGAAGTTAATCCCCTTATTGTTTTCATTTTCACCCAGTTTCAAAGGGAAGTCAATCCCCTCATTGTTTTCTATTTCACTTGTTTTCAAGGGGAAGTTAATCCCATCATTGTTTTCTATTTCACCCAGTTTCAAGTGAAACGTAAACACATTATATTTATATTTATGCTCCTAAAATGGCCACTGGAGCACTTCCTGTCTGGGAAAAATGGAAACGAACCTCTGTTTAAACTTGAATTTTTCAAGTTTTCTCGAAATTTCAATTCAAAATTATCGTGACATTTTATAAATACAGCAATGATCGAGTTTATGTCGAGTTTGTACGACTTTCAAGCCCAGAAAAAAAAACAAATTTTAGTAAATGTGCCCCCAGGTATTAATTCCAGTAAGCAATCGCATTACTTGAAAAACTTCTAATTGTTCCTAGACTACAAAGAAAATACAAATTTTTTTAAAAAAAAATTGACATTTATTTTGTATTTATTTCTTTGAAAGCATGTGCATTAGGCAGTTCGAATGCCGTAAATATCATAAAACTATTTTTTTTTTAAACGCTAGAGAGATTGTTTAAAAATATGAATAATCACGAAATATTATGGATCTTTCTAGTTGGCCGGTTCCAAATCAATTTACGAAAAAAAAACAAAAAACAGCATGCACTTTTTTTTGTTTTTGAAAATGGCATGCGTTTACGAAGAAAACAAAAAAAGCGGATCGAACTATTCCAGGGTTTTACTTTGCTCTAATAAACGGCTCCGATCATTTGCTTTATCGCTGGAGCAATTAATACGGAACAAGGAAAAATTATTTAATTCAAATTGTACATTTTTTTTTTCTTTTTACTTTATTTAAAAAAACAAAAACAAACAAAAAAAAGACTATTTTTGGTGCAGCAAGTACCTGCATGGATAGAATTCTATTTTTCGGAATGCTTGATTTAAGGTATTCTTGGGCGGATGTAAAAAAAAATTTCTTTTTTCAATAAAAATAGTGACGGGGAACCCCTGGTTGTATGTACGAACGATTGTCTCTTAATTTTCCTCGATTCGTTAAAAAAAAACAAAAAACGGTAAAGACTTTGTTGTTCTCAGGCTGAGTTCAAGGGACAGTGTCCTCTAGTTGTGACTGACCGAGGTCGTTTATCTCTCTGACGCCATATTGGTTAAAAAGGGGCGGGGCCCCCCCGTTTATTCAGATTTGTTTCTGGTGGAAATGCCCATATTTATCAAAGGTGAAAATAGGAAAATGAGCCATTTTTTGGTTAAAATTTTCTATGTACCTTATTTTGATTATTTATATATAAAAAAAATACTATCGATTCCAATACATTGGTATTTCGTCAATTTTGGTGCATTTTGAACAGATAATAATTGTTCTTCAGACTAGGGCGGTAAATTCATTATTTCTCACGAAAGGGTGAAACATGTTTTTGTCGACACAAGTTCAAATGTCGTTGCGTTTTTTTTTCCCACTCATCAAAAATATATAAGAAAGTCATCAGGGCGGGAAATAGAAAATAACGGAATTTCACACACAATATATTTTCCACGCAGTTTCAGTAATATCAATAACATTTTCTTTCAGTGTTTAGTGGAAAACTTCTATCTACTTCTGTTTTTACTTGGGTTTCCTGCATTTTTCGAAATTATTTTTAGTTATGAGCGAATCTGTCCCATTTCGCTTCGCAATAAAATTTGCGAAACGGCAAGAAAACTTGCGAAATGGCGGAAAATTCACGAAACGTATTTGTCGCACAATTTTTTTTGTCGCCCACGTCTATTTTTTTGTCGCACGCATCTATTTATTTTGTCGCCTGCATTTATTTATTTTGTCGCCCACACTTTTTTGACGCGACCGTGCCCATTTTGATGCGCAACAAAAAAAATTCCGCGCAACTAATTTTTCCGCGTGAATTTTCACTGAAGTTTCGTGAAACAATTCACTGCTGGCAAAATGCGGAAATTGAATTTGCGTATTTCGCCTTTGGGAATTGATTTGCTAAATTTCCTTGAAAATTCATGCAAGAATGATTGTAGTGCGGCAAAAAAAGTTGTGCAAGTGTAAAAATAGAAGCAAATTGGGCGCAATCACGACAAAAAAAAGTTGCGCACAACAAAAAAGTCATGTGACAAATGTGTCTTGCGCATTTTCACCATTCTCACATTTTTTGCCATTTTGCCATGGCGAATTGTTTCACACAACTTTCTCAAAAATTTGTGCGAAAAACAATTCGTTGTGCTTCAAAATAGGCGCGGTCGTGTCAAAACAAGTTGTGCTCGACAAAAAAGTTTTGCGTCAAATGTGTTTCATTGATTTTCCACCGTTTTCCTATTTTTTCACCATTTTGCCATTACTGAATAGTTTCGTGCAACTTTTTCGAAAATTTGCACAAAAAATTTTGTTGTGAATCAAAATAGGCGCAGTCACATCAAAATGGGCGCAGTGATGTAAAAAAAAAGTCACGCACAACAAGAAAGTAGTGCGACAAATGCGTTTCGTGAATTTTCCACCATATTGCAAATTTTTCTGTCTTTTTACAAATTTTTGGGCGAAGCAATGGGACAGATTCGCTCATCACTAATTATTTCATTTACTTTTAAAATGTACTATTGCCCCTGATACAAATGCAACAGCTCTGTACTGTCTGTGTTTGAGCTACAATCAATGCAGGACACAACTCTTTAGGGTTTCATGGTGCAAGATAAACACCAATGGAAGTTTAGCGCATCTATCCCTAATCTAAGGGGCAGATTCATCAAAGTACGAGTTCGAATCCCGAAATAGGTAAAATTCGGATTAGATACGATAATTTCTGATGATCGTAAATGTCAAGTCTATCGTACTTTGATGAATGTGCCCCTAGATGTCTCCCAAATACAGATTCTTTATTCACAGTGATGTTCCTATCCCTCAAAAATAACAAAAACAAGTACTAATTATGGTGCATACGAGGAATATCCTAGTATCCTAGAATCTTATTGGATTATCATTCCCACCATCGTTGGCACTCAGAGATACCAGAAGTTACATCATTTCCCTTTGGTTCTTAAAAAGTCAACAGCTTGGCAGTCTTATAGGGTTTCATTCCGATACACCAAGAGAGTCAAACGAGTTGGGGTAATTAATATAAGAAGGGCAGAAGCAAATTGTTCACTAATTCAAACTTAGCTAATGGGGTTATTCATACGAAATGGATTATTTTCAGTGGAAGTCCAGTTTGTATCCAAAGGCTGTAATGAAGGTGCCGTCTATAGCTGATCAGGTGTGAATGGAATATTCCAGAAGGTGCCTTTATTCTGATAGGACTAGGGTAATAGGCTGCAATGTAGCTTGTCATTTCATATCTGTACAGGTATCTAAAGGGTATCTATTTCTCTTCTTTGTTCCCATACAGAAATAGGGAATGACCATGACACAGGCCAAATGGCTAGAAGCAAGGGGGCCCACTGACACCTGGGCCCACCGGGAGTTTTCCTGGTATCCTGGTTGGCTAGTCCGACACTGACAAAGAAGGACTTGGTTTCCCAATGGACCAGTCCAACTTACAGCAAATAGTTAGAAGCAAGAGCGCCCACTGACACCTGGGCCACCGGGAGTTTCCCTGGTATCCTGGTGGGCTAGTCCAACACTGTTTATTGATTACTGGCTGGAGAGTTTTGGACAAGGGGACATTATTAGTGATGAGCAAATTTTTTCGCCAGGCATGGATTCGCAGCGAATTTCAGTATTTCGGCATTGGCAAATTGTTTTATGAAACTTTAGCGACAATCCGCCGTGAAAAATTCATCACGGGGTATAAAAAGTCACGGTCATAGCAAAATAAGACATGCATATAGAAAAATTTGCGCAACAAATGCGTTTCACAGATTTTTTGCCATTTCACGAAATTTCCTAATGTCTCGTGCATTTTTCCGCGAAGCAAAATGGGTCAGATTCGCTCATCACTAGTTTCAAGACATTTTATTCATATTTTTAAACATGTGTGAGATTTTACAGCTTTATTGAAAATAAAGGGAAGAAAGTGATTTTATTGCAACTTTTTTCCAAAAAATTTATGACAAACAAGTTTTTCTGATTAGAATTTTTTTGCTGGCCGTCAAGAAATACCAGAGTTTTTTCAGATTCAAACATTTTTAAAAAGTAGGGATGAGCAAATCTGTCCTGTTTCGGTTTGCAGAAAAATTTGAGAATCTTTCAAAAGATTTACAAAAAACTTTCGAAATGACGAAAATGTTGCGTCATTTTTTTGAAGCAGGTGTCAATTTTTTTTTGCGAAACAATCCGCCAATGACGAAACGCGCAAATTCACAGCAAATCCATGCCTGGCAAAATATTTCGCCCATCACTTCTCCCTAGATATTGAGTTCCAAAATCTGCTCTTCACTATTTTTAATGGATGAGACCATTGAAAAGCCAATGATAACTTCTTTGGGGCACATTTACTAGCCCCTGAACGGGCCGAATGCGTCCGATTTTATTCGTAATGATCGGTATTTTGCGATTTTTCGGAAAATTGTCGCGACTTTTTCGTTGTCATTCCGAATGTTGCGCAAAATCTGGCAATTTTTTCATAGCGTTAAAACTTGCACGAAAAGTCGCGCCTTTTAAGTTTTAACGATACAAAAAAAATCGCCAGATTTTGCGCAACTTTCGGAATGGCTACGAAAAAGTCGCGTTTTTTTGCACAAGTCGTAATGGCTACGAAAAACTCACGTTTTTCCGCGCAAATCGTATTGGTAACGAAAAAGTCGCGACAATTTCTGAAAAGTCATAAAGACGCCGAAAAAAATCGCAAAAAATACGAAAAAGTCGCAAAATGTTCGTTTTCCAATCGGAATTTTTCCAATTCGGATTTGGATTCGTGGGTTAGTAAATGTGCCCCTTTGTATACTGTTGGTGCACCCAGATAGATTATGCCTAGTCAGTAATTGGTCGGTGAATCTAACTGGAGGCTAAGGGGCTGATTTACTAATCCATGAATCCGAATCCCGAATGGGAAAAAATCAGATTGGAAACTAACATTTTGCGACTTTTTCGTATTTTTTGCGTTTTTTTCGTCGCCATCGCGACTTTTTCGTGAATTGTCGCGACTTTTTCATAGCCATTATGACTTGCGCAAATTGTCGCGACTTTTTCGTAGACGTTACGACTTGCACGCATTGTCGCGACTTTTTCGTATTGAGCGCTAGTAAATGGCGGGCAAACCTTTACGATATTTTCACGACAGCTACGAAAAAGTCATGACAATTCGCGCAAGTCGTAACGGCTACGAAAAGTCGCGACAATTTACGAAAAAGTCGCGTCGGCGACGAAAAAATCGCAAAATACCGATCATTACGAAAAAAACGCATTCAGATCCGTTCATGGATTAGTAAATCGGCCCCTAATGGGCGGATTTACTAAAATGGCATAATTTCCAATTTTTTTACTCTCAAATTCGACTAAACTCGTTTTCCCGAATGTCTATTATTCACTAAAAAAAAGTTGCAAAGAAAAGTCAGAACACACTTGACTTTTTCGAATTGTCACAGTGAAAATCCAGACTTTATCGAACTGTCATTGTGACTAGTGATGAGCGAATTTTTTCACCAGGCATGGATTCGCAGCGAATTTGCGCATTTCGCCATTGGTGAATTGTTTTGCGAAACTTCTGTGAAAATTCGCCGCAGAAAAAATCGTCTTGCGGATTTTTTTTTGTTGGGCTTCAAATTGGGTGCGTTTGCATCAAAAAAGCGCAGGTGACCAAAAAAGACGCAGACTACAAAAAATATTGTGTGACAAATGTGTCTCGCAAAATTTTCCCGGTTTTGTGAATTTTATGGCGAAGTGACAGATTCGCTCATCACTAGTTGTGACAATTCGAAAAAGTCAAGTTTTCGGACAAAACCCAGCAAAATCTCTAAAGTTTGGAGACAAAAGAAAGAACTTCAAGGAAAGGGAAGGGACCTCTGTCATTGGCTTCTACATGAACTCGGAAATTCTGTGGTGAATTCTCGAATTCGGATTTTTAGCCGTTTAGACGCATAGTAAATCTTGGAAAAGTCGCAGCATTTTTTCTCTGCAACTTTTTGCGCTAAATATTTGATTTGAGAAAATCGATAGTTAGTAAATGGGCCCCTGCTGTTGTTGTGTACAACCCAAAGGACAAAATAAAAAGTCCTGTTTTTAGGGGAGTAGCCCATAAAACCAACTTCAGTTCAGTTCTTTCTTTTACATTAAGCCAACGGTTCTCAACCTGTGGGTCGGGACCCCTTTGGTGGTCGAACTACCCTTTCACCATTAGAAAACACATATTTCCGATGGTTTTAGGAATAATTTTATGGTTGGGGGTCACCACAACATGCGGAACTGTATTAAAGGGTTGCGGCATTAGGGAGGTTGAGAACCACTGCATTAAGACAATGGAGAATGCAAACATAGCTGTCTCTTAGACAGGTAGGAAAGGGTGGGATAAAGAAACGTTCTACCTCTGTATACACACAGCAATACTAAGTACATTGGGGTGTAGTGTATAGTCCAGGCAGATGTACAAAAGGTACCGGCTTCTGTTCTAGGTAATAATACCGTACCCTGCAGTCTGTATCCATCAATATGTCACTGTCACCATCTTGCCCTACTGTGGGCACCTTTCTCTTTTATTCCTAGTGTGCCTCTCTTTGCCCCAGTTGGCTCTATTTGTGCACCCCTAAAGAGTGATTTGATTGGGGTACAATTCCCCAAAACTAGTTCTTTATATTGCTGCTATAAACCGCCTACAAATTCTCTATATCTGCTGCAGTCTGATACTGTTATAGGTAATAACATAATGTTCTATGTATATAAATGCACATATATAACTACTATTTGTATACATCGGCTACTTGATTTATCAATTGATAATTGATCAATTAATCAATGATCAAAATGGCATGGAAAACTGGTTTAAGCTCTTACTAAGGCTTTAGTTCTATGGGTTTCAGGGGTTTCGGCTGCACGGGGCCCTAGGACCCAACGTAGCCCCAAGAACATTAAGGTGTTGAGAGATATAGAAATGGGGACTGGATTAACAAAATGGCGGCCATGAGATCAGATATGTTTAGGGGTCAATATAAATAGAACTCTAATACTACAATATTAATATAAAACACTTGGCCAATAGAATAATGGAAAAAAACGTAAATACCTCATAACGGTGAGTTTACAAGCTCAAAAAAACCTAAAAAACTCGATTTGAAAAAAACGGCTTGAATTTTGCCCGGAACAACAACATGGACTTCCACATAAACTCCCAAGGTTTTTCGAGTTTTTTTTTGTGCTTAATAAATGCCAAACATTCGAGTTTTTGAAAATAAAATTCGAATTTGAATGTTGAAAAATAAATAAATCACCCCCTTAATGTTGGTGAAGAAAGGGTTGGAGTAAGGGAGCCTGGGGCCCTGGGCTGTTGTCAGAAAGCCATAGCAAATGTTACCCACCCCAAACATACCCTTTCTCTTCCTTTTTCTCCTTCCCCAATCCACCTTGTGGGGTCTGTGATGTCATAGCTCCTCCCTCTTTGTCATCACCCGCCCCTCCTATGCCATGGACCACCCCTTCCAAGGTGGCCATGCTGGCCAGTAACTTTACTCTAACATTGTGGGAACCCTAGTTCAGCGACAATAATATTCTATGTATATAAATGCACATATATAACTATATAACTTTTTGTATACATCAGCTACTTGATTTATTTTTCAATTTTCTCCTTCCCTGATCCACCTTGTTGGGTCTGTGATGTCATAGCTCCTCCTACTTTGTCATCACCCGCCCCTTCTATGCCATGGACCACCCCAGAGGGGCCCTTCTGGCCCGTAACTTTAGTCTAACATGGTGGCAACCCTATTTCAGTGACACAGCAAGTGGCCCAAGCATTTTATGGCACAAAGGCTCCATCATTTCATAACAGAAGGACCTTGACGTAGTTTGAAAAGGCTGTGGGCTCAAAGAGGCGGTGCGCCCCAATAAGCAGCACATATGTGTGCATGGCTCCAGCTGCAAACTGTAGATTACACTACAGGTATGGGACCCGTTATCCAGAATCCTTGGGACCTGGGGTTTTCCGTATAAGGGATCTTTCTGTAATTTGGATCTCCATAACTTAAGTCTGCTAAAAATCATTTAAACATGAAATAAACCCAATAGGGCTGTTCTGCCCCAATAAGGGGTAATTATATCTTAGTTGGGATCAAGTACAGGTACTGTTTTATTATTACAGAGAAAAGGGAATCATTTAACCATGAAATAAACCCAATAGGGCTGTTCTGCCCCAATAAGGGGTAATTATATCTTAGTTGGGATTAAGTACAGGTACTGTTTTATTATTACAGAGAAAAGGGAATCATTTAACCATTAAATAAACCCAATAGGGCTGTTCTGCCCCAATAAGGGGTAATTATATCTTAGTTGGAATCAAGTACAGTATTATTACAGAGAAAAGGGAATAATTTTTAAAAATATGAATTATTTAATTAAAATGGGAGATTGCCTTTCCGTAATTTCTGGATTTTCTGGATAATGGGTTTCCAGTTAAGGGGTCCAATACCTGTACCACTAGGCCATGGTTTGTAGGCCTTTCAGAACAAGTGGACCTTATTGACCAATGGGATTTTTTTTATCTATATCCAAGCAAGTCCCGATACACAGACAAGGCAGGAGTACTTACCATTCACCTGAAGGCAAAGTTCTATTTCCCACAGCGCTGCCCGGACCTGCCTGCGCCTGATGTAGCTGAGATTGAATGTGACAGGGGAGATGGAGGAGAGCCTAGATAACAATATCACAGAACTCTGTAAATGCTTAAATATTTGAAATCAGACCCTTGAATTAGAAACTAATATAAAATAACAAAGCACCATTAACGCCAGTGTTAAAAATAGTCATAATTTGAATGTGGAATTAATTACAGAGCGCAGGAGTGACGCACACGTAATAGCGGGTAATTGAAACAAAGAAAATCCACAGCAGTTTGTTATATTGCAGAATATATAATTATGGGATGTTCTATTCCATCTCTAAAAATTGGCTTTGTCTATAGAGGCCCATTGAGCCCTCCCATTCTATTTACACCCAGGGATCCCAATCATTTTGGGGTAACTCAGGCTCCATCTGTGAGACTGCTGGTTAGTTACTAGGTCAGCTGACCAACTCCATCCCTAAAACCCCCCAGAATGAATACGTAACCAACAGACAGTTTATATTATATTAAGTGGCCTATTAAAGAATCTCCCCAAACTGGAATATATATATCAGTAAATATTGCCCTTTTACATCCTTTCCCTTGAGCCGCCATTTAGTGATGGGCTGTGTGCCCCCTCAGAGATCAGCTGACAGGAAGTGATGCAGCTCTAACTGTAACAGGAAGTAGTGTGGGAGCAAAAGGCAGAACTCTGCCCATTCATTGGCTGATGGGGCCTAGCATGTATGTGTGCCTTGGCTTGTTTGTGTGCACTGTGACTCCTATGATCCCAGGGGGCGGCCCTTAGTACTTAAAATGGCAGTTTCCTATTTAGGATTACCCAATGGCACATACTAATAAAAAAGTATATTTATATGAAAATGGTTTATTTAGATGAAGCAGGGTTTCACATATGAGCTGTTTATGCAATATATTTTCCATTGTGGGTTTAGTTTCCCTTTGGCATTTTTCAAAGTTCATAGAATGTGTATGTAGGCCTTCCCTACACCAAAATCCTGCACAAAACCTAAGCCTGGCCACTTTAACCAATGAGACGCAGTCTTCCAACCACTGTTCCTTGGGCAATATATTCAGACACAGGTAGTGAGATGCAACCAGATTAATATAAATAGTAGGAACTTCCATATAATCGGGGCTTTTGTTTATTTTAAATGCTGCTTCTAAATAACTACTGACAAAATATTCCTTCCATAGACGTCATTTAATTTATCTTTATGTGCAGGATATATTCTGAATCAGAATATGGCACGTTAGGAGAACCAAATAGAGAGAATTAGGGGTAAAAGGTTCTGAAACCGCACTAATTAGTTCAGCAAATACCTAATCTAATGGGGAGATTTATTAAAATGGGAGTTTCGAGCTTAATACATAAAACTCACCCACGTTCTATTCATTCCTATGGGATTTTTAAGTGTATTTATCAAATGGTGAGCTCTAACTTGTAAAAATCCTATAGGAAACTGGAAGCCCAGACTAATGGGCAGTTAGGGTGAGATTGGTGGTGACCATTTTTTGAGCTATGACTTGATTGGCAGATATATCAATGTTTAACTGCATCTTGTTATGGGCTAAGGGGACCCAGCCTGAAGGCCAGTTAGGGGGGGATTTGGGGTGAGTGCTTATTTGTGCCCTGGGTACCCCTGGAACTATAGCGGGGTGACTGTTACCCCAATGTTTCTATATATCTGTAACCTTGTTATGGGCTAAGGGGGCCCAGCCTGAAGGCCAGTTAGGGGGGGATTTGGGGTGAGTGCTTATTTGTGCCCTGGGTACCCCTGGAACTATAGCAGGGTGACTGTTACCCCAATGTTTCTATATATCTGTAACCTTGTTATGGGCTAAGGGGGCCCAGCCTGAAGGCCAGTTAGGGGGGGATTTGGGGTGAGTGCTTATTTGTGCCCTGGGTACCCCTGGAACTATAGCGGGGTGACTGTTACCCCAATGTTTCTATATATCTGTAACCTTGTTATGGGCTAAGGGGGCCCAGCCTGAAGGCCAGTTAGGGGGGGATTTGGGGTGAGTGCTTATTTGTGCCCTGGGTACCCCTGGAACTATAGCAGGGTGACTGTTACCCCAATGTTTCTATATATCTGTAACCTTGTTATGGGCTAAGGGGGCCCAGCCTGAAGGCCAGTTAGGGGGGGATTTGGGGTGAGTGCTTATTTGTGCCCTGGGTACCCCTAGAACTATAGCGGGGTGACTGTTACCCCAATGTTTCTATATATCTGTAACCTTGTTATGGGCTAAGGGGGCCCAGCCTGAAGGCCAGTTAGGGGGTATTTGGGGTGAGTGCTTATTTGTGCCCTGGGTACCCCTGGAACTATAGCAGGGTGACTGTTACCCCAATGTTTCTATATATCTGTAACCTTGTTATGGGCTAAGGGGGCCCAGCCTGAAGGCCAGTTAGGGGGTATTTGGGGTGAGTGCTTATTTGTGCCCTGGGTACCCCTGGAACTATAGCAGGGTGACTGTTACCCCAATGTTTCTATATATCTGTAACCTTGTTATGGGCTAAGGGGGCCCAGCCTGAAGGCCAGTTAGGGGGGTATTTGGGGTGAATGCTTATTTGTGCCCTGGGTACCCCTGGAACTATAGCAGGGTGACTGTTACCCCAATGTTTCTATATATCTGTAACCTTGTTATGGGCTAAGGGGGCCCAGCCTGAAGGCCAGTTAGGGGGGGATTTGGGGTGAGTGCTTATTTGTGCCCTGGGTACCCCTGGAACTATAGCAGGGTGACTGTTACCCCAATGTTTCTATATATCTGTAACCTTGTTATGGGCTAAGGGGGCCCAGCCTGAAGGCCAGTTAGGGGGGGATTTGGGGTGAGTGCTTATTTGTGCCCTGGGTTCCCCTGGAACTATAGCGGGGTGACTGTTACCCCAATGTTTCTATATATCTGTAACCTTGTTTTGGGCTAAGGGGGCCCAGCCTGAAGGCCAGTTAGGGGGGGATTTGGGGTGAGTGCTTATTGTGCCCTGGGTACCCCTGGAACTATAGCAGGGTGACTGTTGTCGTAGTTATGAATTCTAATATCTACAACTGTTACCCCAATGTTTCTATATATCTGTAACCTTGTTATGGGCTAAGGGGGCCCAGCCTGAAGGCCAGTTAGGGGGGTATTTGGGGTGAATGCTTATTTGTGCCCTGGGTACCCCTGGAACTATAGCAGGGTGACTGTTACCCCAATGTTTCTATATATCTGTAACCTTGTTATGGGCTAAGGGGGCCCAGCCTGAAGGCCAGTTAGGGGGGGATGTGGGGTGAGTGCTTATTTGTGCCCTGGGTACCCCTGGAACTATAGCGGGGTGACTGTTACCCCAATGTTTCTATATATCTGTAACCTTGTTATGGGCTAAGGGGGCCCAGCCTGAAGGCCAGTTAGGGGGGGATTTGGGGTGAGTGCTTATTTGTGCCCTGGGTACCCCTGGAACTATAGCGGGGTGACTGTTACCCCAATGTTTCTATATATCTGTAACCTTGTTATGGGCTAAGGGGGCCCAGCCTGAAGGCCAGTTAGGGGGGGATTTGGGGTGAGTGCTTATTTGTGCCCTGGGTACCCCTGGAACTATAGCGGGGTGACTGTTACACCATTTTTTTTACGTCTGTAACCTTGTTATGAGCTGGGGGGGGGGGGTGGGCTGACAACATGTTTGATCTTCAAAGTAGGCTTGAACCCAATCTGACCTGCCCCCTGGTTTAGGGCCTTTGCACCCAGACACACAATTCACTTTGCTGAGCTCTCTATTCTTTTGAGGTCTACAGACCATTTCCCAGTTCTATACTTTACTCAGCCCAAGACACTGGGGGTTGATATAATATAACCCCTCAGGGCAAACACACTTATATTTGAGAAAAGCCTCATAGGAACTAATTGTAACAGGCTCCACCCACTTACAAACCTTCAAAATAGCTGATTTAATGAAGGTAAGTAGATATGAGGGACATCTAATTCCTGGTATAGAATAACAATGGTTACACCTTAGCAGCAGGAACTGATGAAGAAAATGGCTTCCCTTTGTCAGAGAACATTTGTTCTCCAGTCAGTCTTCTTTATAGGATCGACGTTGGTTAGGAAACAGGTTCAGAAAAGACTAAATTAAATAAAAAAAGGTACTTTGAATTGATTGCAGGTGTATTTATAATGGTGTGGGCTGAAACAGTTTGTCAAGTCAATGAGGAAAGCACAGACACCAGTGCAAAATGTTAATATTTCTCATCCACTAGCCCAAAAAATACTGAAAATATGTATTGTAACTTCACTGTGTTCCATGGCAGCTCCATTTCAATGTATGGCGCTCCATTGCAAAAAAAGCAGTGATTTGACTTCATACATTGCACTTTAATGGTTTCTCCATTCATTTGGAGCGTAGACATGGCCGGGGAGTGAGGCCAACTTCATGTGACTGCTGGAAACACATTGTAAAAAAAGTCTGCTCCACTCTAGTAACCCATAGCAACCAATCAGCAGGCATTCATTGGCTTCCAGTTTCTGCTTGGTTTCTCTGGGTTACTAGTCCCGTAGTGCCTATAACTAGGGTGGCATTGCCAGTTTAATGGAGGACAGGACCCTACTAACCCTAATGACCCTGGTAAAACCTACACAGTATTTAGCTGTCAATATAAAGATAGGAGAATCTGAGATGTTCAACCAACAACAAATCATGCAGGAACCCTTGTTTGTTCTTTATTGGACATAGGCGTCCAGACGATGGGCCAGATGGAGCAGATCCAACTCTTGGGTCAATCATTGAATCATAGAAGTGGCTCCTCGATGATCCAGTGGTCAAAAAACACTTCCACAACCCTTGTGAAATGGCATTTTAAGTTAAGTTGTCTGGCCAATGTCCGACCAGAAAGGTTTCATACATGGGCCAATAAGCATCTGGTTCAGTCAGGATTGGGCAATGTCAACCCCTGTATTATCCGCTTTGCACTTTCAAAGTACAAATACCCAAAATGAAAGCTATTGCTGCTTCCGACAACACTAAAGGGAAAGTTAATCCTGCTGTTTACAAAGTTAGCCAATTGCAATCACAATTTCGGCACTAAAAACGCCACGTTTGTTTTATTACAGATTTACCGCAGAGCTGTAGCACTTTCCTATTGTGCTTTTTATTTTCCCTTTTAAAAATGGCTCTGCTGGCATGTTCCCAAATGTAAAATGTGCATTTTATTGTGTAAGTGAATGTAGGATAATGAGTAGAAGGAGCTCCGTAGGGTTCTTGTTTACATCAAACAACAAGATGAAACCGAAGATGCCGAACGCCATTGGATTATCCTGTATATATGCCTGTACATAGCCAGGAAAGGGGCCCAAATGTAAATAACTTACCCGGAATGATACAATAAGCTGCTGGCAGGGCCCCCTGCGGGCTTTATTGGGGCTGTATATGTTTATGTACATACATGAATATACAATCAGAATCTCAATGTACAGAGAGAAAAGAATGGGGGGGGGGGGATAAAGTTTATTATTGAGATGTAAGGTTACAAAAAAGATATGTAATAAAAAAAATATTTTGCATTACAATAAAAGCTTTTTTGTTATAAGTTATATTCAGAGTCACAATGTATAATTTACATGAGGCCTTTCCTGTCTTTTATAATATTAATAATGCTCAGCAATACTAGGTTAATTTCCCCTGTCTCTGCCCCTATATATTAGGTACCTACCTAGTGCTACCAACCCCTATTTCTGTAGGGGAATGAGAGCAGGGCAGGCAGTAACCCTTCCAACACTTTCCCCTGTCTCTGCCCCTATATATTAGGTACCTACCTAGTGCTACCAACCCCTATTTCTGTAGGGAAATGAGAGCAGGGCAGGCAGTAACCCTTCCAACACTTTCCCCTGTCTCTGTCCCTATATATTAGGTACCTACCTAGTGCTACCAACCCCTATTTCTGTAGGGAAATGAGAGCAGGGCAGGCAGTAACCCTTCCAACACTTTCCTCTGTCTCTGTCCCTATATATTAGGTACCTACCTAGTGCTACCAACCCCTATTTCTGTAGGGAAATGAGAGCAGGGCAGGCAGTAACCCTTCCAACACTTTCCCCTGTCTCTGTCCCTATATATTAGGTACCTACCTAGTGCTACCAACCCCTATTTCTGTAGGGAAATGAGAGCAGGGCAGGCAGTAACCCTTCCAACACTTTCCCCTGTCTCTGTCCCTATATATTAGGTACCTACCTAGTGCTACCAACCCCTATTTCTGTAGGGAAATGAGAGCAGAGCAGGCAGTAACCCTTCCAACACTTTCCCCTGTCTCTGTCCCTATATATTAGGTACCTACCTAGTGCTACCAACCCCTATTTCTGTAGGGAAATGAGAGCAGGGCAGGCAGTAACCCTTCCAACACTTTCCCCTGTCTCTGTCCCTATATATTAGGTACCTACCTAGTGCTACCAACCCCTATTTCTGTAGGGAAATGAGAGCAGAGCAGGCAGTAACCCTTCCAACACTTTCCCCTGTCTCTGCCCCTATATATTAGGTACCTACCTAGTGCTACCAACCCCTATTTCTGTAGGGAAATGAGAGCAGGGCAGGCAGTAACCCTTCCAACACTTTCCCCTGTCTCTGTCCCTATATATTAGGTACCTACCTAGTGCTACCAACCCCTATTTCTGTAGCCCATTGACCTGAATACGTTCTGCAGACTGAGAATCTTCCAGTACAAGTGAGTCAGGTCCGGTACCGAGCAGCAATCTATAAATCTTTATTACTAGCGACCCTGATGATGGTCCCAAGGGCACGGCATGTCAAAGATCTGAGCCGAGGCTGGCAGCGTTCCACGGGGCACAAAAACACAGTTCTCATTTAGCCGAGCAAAAGGAAGAGCCGGAACTGAGAGGCTGTCATTCAATCTCAGTCAGTATCAAATAATGGACTTAGGGCGGAAGAATCAAAAGGCAGGAGACGATGGTGGTGACAGCAAGAACCCGAGTAGAGGAACCCAGGGGTGATCATTTGGGATGAGAAGGTTGCAGTCACGCAATTATACACAGAGCCAGCTGGATGCGAGAATAGAATGGGGGGGTTTGACTGACAGCAGGGCTCAAGCAGAGCAGGGGGGCCCCTGGCAAGGCAGAAAGAAATGTTCAAATTCCCAGAATCCCAAACTCTTTTAAAGGGAAACTATTCCCCCAAACAATGTAGGTCTCTATAAAAATATACTGTATTGCATAAACAGCTCATATGTAAAACCCTGCTTCATCTAAATAAACCATTTTCATATAAATATACTTTTTTAGCAGTATGTGCCATTGGGTAATCCTAAATAGGAAACTGCCATTTTAAGTACTAAGGGCCGCCCCCTGGGATCATAGGAGTCACAGTGCACACAAACAAGCCAAGGCACACATACATGCTAGGCCCCATCAGCCAATGAATGGGCAGAGTTCTGCCTTTTGCTCCCACACTACTTCCTGTTACAATTAGAGCTGCATCACTTCCTGTCAGCTGATCTCTGAGGGAGCACACAGCCCATCACTAAATGGCGGCTCAAGGGAAAGGATGTAAAAGGGCAATATTTACTGATATATATATTCCAGTTTGGGGAGATTCTTTAATAGGCCACTTAACATAATATAAACTGTCTGTTGGTTACGTATTCATTCTGGGGGTGTAGTTTCCCTTTAAGAAGAAATACACCCAGGCTTTTCCCCCAGTAAAATACAGTAATTTGCTCTACCTCTGTACTGTATATGTAACATTAGACCAGTTCAGTTGAAGTCCCCTCCCAACATTTGGTCAGGGCCCCCTTAGCTCATGAAATGGGCACAGAAATAGGAAAATATTGGTTCCAAGAATATCTAGGGCAGGAAATACATATTTACCCCCAAATCTCACCGTAATTGATCTTAAATTTGAGGTGTATCCAGTGGCGCAAATGGCCTTTCTCCCCAATTCTAACTCTATCGGACCTACAACTTCTCCAAGTTCTGAAACAACAACGTTGGTAACAGGGCAAATTCTATGCAGTATCCTCATGATTGCCTCTCAAATTTCTCCTTATTTTGCCATTGATTTACTGCAAAATCCTTAGGGTGAAGACACACAGAGCTACTAGTAGCAGCTACTTGTTGTGGCTACTAAAACAGACAATGCTGATCATTTACTGATAACTGTCTCTACGTGTGTTTTAGCAGAGGCAATTCTCAGTATTGTCTATGGCAGGGGATTTTCTGGAGATTGAAAAAGTAGCTGCTACTAGTAGCTCTGTGTGTCTTCACCCTGAGACTGTCAGGAATATTTTGTGTTTTAATAAGGCCATTGGCCCTGAAGATCCTTGGGGATTCTGCTTGATCCTGTTTGAAACAATTATAGTTGATAACATTTGTTGCCATGTGACATATACGCATAGAGTTATCATGTAGTTAATATGAGACGTTCCCTATATCAATCTTCACTGATTAAATTCACACATTTAACCAAAATGATGGATGATAGAGGGGCCTATTAAGGGAGAAGACACACAGAGCTACTAGTAGCAGCTACTTGCCGTGGCTACTAAAATAGACAATGCTGATCATTTACTGATAATTGTCTCTAGTAGCTTTGTGTGTCTTAGAACAATTATTCTTTAGGGCTCTGGCACACGGGGGAGGAGATTAGTCGCCCGCGATTAACTCCCTGTTCGCGGGCGACTAATCTCCCCGAGTTGCCTACCCCTGCCATCCCACCGGCGAACATGTAAGTCGCCGGCGGGATGGCAGACGCGGCGGGGCAATTTCAGGGAATCGCCGAAAAAGACTCGTGAGTCTTTTTCGGCGATTTGCGCGAAATCGCGCCGCCGCGTCTGCCATCCCGCCGGCGACTTACATGTTCGCCGGTGGGATGGCAGGGGTAGGCAACTCGGGGAGATTAGTCGCCCGCGAACAGGGAGTTTTATCGCGGGCGACTAATCTCCCCCGTGTGCCAGAGCCCTTAGTGCTCGGTATATCTAGTTTTTGCTTCACTGTTTTCTTATGTCCTAAAGGGGCAGCATACGAGACCCCAAGAGACCTGTTTAGCTTATTGGTTACAGTTGTATCTCATTGCAGTGGGCGATTATTCTGGGCTATGCCAAAAGCTACTTATTTAATTAAGTTTGAGAAACTTTGTATCTTTTTGGGGGGTTCAGTGCAGGAGATCAAAGAGAAATGAGGGAATTTTCAATAAGAATCTGGGACTGCGGCCTGAGCTGTTAATATCGGGAGATATAGGAGATATGGATAGGCCCACATCCAGGTTCTACGGAGTCACTGTTTGCAGAGGAGCAGCTAGTAAAATATGCCCAATCTGTAAAATAAGCCGTTTCTTATATCCAAGCCTAACAAACACTGCAACTTAAGGTTCCCATACATGGGTCAATTGTAGCTGCCGGTATTGGTCCCTTGGACTGATTCGGCAGCTTATCGCCCCGTGTAGGGGCAGCAATGACGGGCCTGCCTGACCGATATCTGGCCTGAAATCGGCCAGATATCGATCGGGCAGGTTAAAAAATTCAGTCGGGTCGGGGACCGCATTGGCTCGTTGATGTGGTCCCCGAACCAACTGCGCCCATTACAGCCATTATAATTCGATCATTTGGCCTCAGGGCCAAACGACCGAATATGCCTAAATGCCCCTGATATTGCCCACCCATAGGTGGGGATATCGGGAGAAGATCCGCTCGCTTGGCGACCTCACCAGGTGAGCGGATCTTTACGTGTATGGCCACCTTTAGGGAAGGGAGGATTGTTTATACAAAGCTCATTATATCCTTTTTAACAAATTACCCAGGGTACAGGGTGACAGGGCAGTTCATAGAACTAAAAAAAACAATTTTAATAAATTAATTATTTGATCTATATGATTTACATTAAATATCTCTGAAAATGAAATGAATAGGTAAAATGCATGTCCTTCTTATTGTGTGCAAAAGTGTGTACCGGTGTATAGTGCCCCTAGATATAAATAATCCTTCAGATGTGCTAGTTGCCCTTTAATCCATCCCCCATACTGTATGTGCCTCCGTGTAGCCTTTGCAGTTTAAAAGGGCAACTTTACCATCTCGCTGTTTTGATGAGCCTTAAATGAAATGTATCTAGAGGTTGGGAGGGGGGTAAATGCTTTACTGTATGAATCAGGCAGGGAAATCTGGTGCCTCCAACCACTTGGCTTCATCAGAGGGAAAAGAAGGTCACGTTAACGTGTAACCAAAGCGATTAGGCGCCAGTATTGGGTTATACCGGGGCTGAATATCCGTCACGGTGCCGGGAGAATCGAGTTTCCTTCTGGAGGCAGAGTTTATATTAGGGGAAATATGGCCGATAGCAGGGGGGACATTGGGAAATGCAATTGGAGGATGATAACAACACAAGCCTCGTCCTGCTTTCCGCCGGCCAAACAGGTCAGTGGGGCCTCTAGGCCTGCGCTTTGTACCCAATAAACAAACAACATATTAATAGTTACATTAAAAGTATTTTGAAAAAAAAAAACATTGAAGAAGTTTACTGTTAAATGTAATTTTGGAATGTGATAGACAGCGCCATTGTACATCTCTGACTCCGGCAACCAGAAAACCCCACATACACTTTATTTGTAATTCTTATATATTGTAGAGGAGAACTAAACCCTTTAGATGAATATGGCTAAAAATGCCATATTTTATATACTGAACTTACTGCAACAGCAGTTTCATAATCTCAATAGCAGCAATGATCCAGGCCTTCAAACTTGTCACAGGTGGGCACCATCTTGGAAAGTGTCAGTGACACCGTACATGCTCAGTGGGCTCTGGGCAGCTGTTGGGAAGCTGAGCTTAGAGGTCGTGAAAAATTATCAAGTAGAAAATGCTAATTGCACTGGTCTCATATAGTAATTATTAATCAGCCTTATATTGTGACATTTATATTATGTATATACAGTATATTGTGCATGGAACCAGCAGATAAGAAGATGGGGGGCTACTGGGGGCATCTTTGGGGGCACAGATCTTCCCTGCTAATGGGCTGGTACAGAACCCCAAAACATAGGGGCCCATTTACTAAACAATTTTGAGATAATTTTGTATTTTTCAAACTTTTTTCTAACATTTTGGAATGTATGTGAAAAGCTAGTTAAAATTCCACAACTTTTTCGTGGTTTTTGTTAAATTTCCACAAATATATTTGTAGCTGTAATATTGGTGTGTAGGCGCCATCTCAGTGCCTTGTGCCTGAGTCTGAGCTTTCAGCCAGCGCTACACATTAGAACTGCTTTCAGCTAACCTATTGTTTCTCCTACTCCCATGTAACTGGAGGAGTCCCAAGCCGGACTTGGATTTCTTACTATTGAGTGCTATTCTGATACCTACTGGGAGCTGCTATCTTGCTCCCTTCCCATTGTTCTGCTGATCGGCTGCTGGGGGGGAGGGAGGGGGTATCACTCCAACTTGCAGCGCAGCAGTAAAGTGAGACTGAAGTTTATCAGAGTACAGGTCACATGACTGTGGCACCCTGGGAAATGAAGAATATGGCTAGCCCCATGGGAAAAACAGATTACAATGCAGGATTCTGCTGGAGAAGCTCTATTAACTGATGGGTTTTGTAACAAACATGTTTTCCCGTGACAGTATCCCCTTTATTCACAAACTATTAAACTTACTAAATGGAAAAACGAGATATCTATAACCGAAATTCCCACCCCCCCAAATTTAGCATCCGCAGATGAATGATCAAAGGCCGACGTTCTTTGTAAAATACCGGCGTGATTAGAAAATAATCTAATTGTACTCGTGCCATCCTCTGCTCGGGCCTCTCCCTTTTACCCTAACGAGCGGATAAATGCAATATTCAAATTAACGGAGTCGTTTAGATCCACTCAGCGAGGAGTAATTTGCGCTGATTGATTTACCCAAGGACGTCGTATTTAAACCGTATTTAAATAGCGACGCTCTCATCTTTCATTTAGATAAAGAGATTCCGCACAATGGAAACTTTCCCGAGTCAAACGAGAGCATTTTATGTTAAGGTGAATTGTAACTGCAATGA
Organism: Xenopus tropicalis; assembly: GCF_000004195.4. Classification (NCBI taxonomy): domain Eukaryota; kingdom Metazoa; phylum Chordata; class Amphibia; order Anura; family Pipidae; genus Xenopus; species Xenopus tropicalis. Next base: position 146,113,582 of record NC_030682.2, on the reverse strand, counting down.
ACGTGGGATAAAACAAGTTTTAAAGGGAAACTAAACCCCCAGAATGAATACGTAACCAACAGACAGTTTATATTATGTTAAGGGGCCTATTAAAGAATCTCCCCAAACTGGAATATATATATCAGTAAATATTGCCCTTTTACATCCTTTCCCTTGAGCCGCCATTTAGTGATGGGCTGTGTGCTCCCTCAGAGATCAGCTGACAGGAAGTGATGCAGCTCTAACTGTAACAGGAAGTAGTGTGGGAGCAAAAGGCAGAACTCTGCCCATTCATTGGCTGATGGGCCTAGCATGCCAGCAAGATAAATGCTGAAAATAATTAAGATTAAAAGCATTGCCCGCTTTTACACAAGCAGAATTCCATCAACAGCTCTTCTTTCTCAGTGCACTTCCCAAGCTCCTTTCCCTGCTCTGCCTGCTGCAAAAAAATTAAAGATGGCTGTGCGTTCCACAGTGGAATTCCCTGCCATCTTTAAACTTCTTTATCACCTTCAAAAGGCTGGTGGGGGTAGCATTCTGGCAGGGAGAGTGACGATATGCCCTGCTGTCGTCAGGGGAGTTCAGCTGTGTGCCCAGCAGTCGGGTGGGGAGGGCAGCGGGGGATCCAGCAGTCGGGTGGGGAGGGCAGCGGGGGATCCAGCAGTCGGGTGGGGAGGGCAGCGGGGGATCCAGCAGTCGGGTGGGGAGGGCAGCGGGGGATCCAGCAGTCGGGTGGGGAGGGCAGCGGGGGATCCAGCAGTCGGGTGGGGAGGGCAGCGGGGGATCCAGCAGTCGGGTGGGGAGGGCAGCGGGGGATCCAGCAGTCGGGTGGGGAGGGCATCGGGGGATCCAGCAGTCGGGTGGGGAGGGCATCGGGGGATCCAGCAGTCGGGTGGGGAGGGCATCGGGGGATCCAGCAGTCGGGTGGGGAGGGCATCGGGGGATCCAGCAGTCGGGTGGGGAGGGCATCGGGGGATCCAGCAGTCGGGTGGGGAGGGCATCGGGGGATCCAGCAGTCGGGTGGGGAGGGCATCGGGGGATCCAGCAGTCGGGTGGGGAGGGCAGCGGGGGATCCAGCAGTCGGGTGGGGAGGGCAGCGGGGGATCCAGCAGTCGGGTGGGGAGGGCATCGGGGGATCCAGCAGTCGGGTGGGGAGGGCAGCGGGGGATCCAGCAGTCGGGTGGGGAGGGCAGCGGGGGATCCAGCAGTCGGGTGGGGAGGGCAGCGGGGGATCCAGCAGTCGGGTGGGGAGGGCATCGGGGGATCCAGCAGTCGGGTGGGGAGGGCATCGGGGGATCCAGCAGTCGGGTGGGGAGGGCATCGGGGGATCCAGCAGTCGGGTGGGGAGGGCATCGGGGGATCCAGCAGTCGGGTGGGGAGGGCATCGGGGGATCCAGCAGTCGGGTGGGGAGGGCATCGGGGGATCCAGCAGTCGGGTCGGGAGGGCATCGGGGGATCCAGCAGTCGGGTGGGGAGGGCAGCGCGGGATCCAGCAGTCGGGTCGGGAGGGCAGCGCGGGATCCAGCAGTCAGGTGGGGAGGGCATCGGGGGATCCAGCAGTCGGGTCGGGAGGGCAGCACGGGATCCAGCAGTCGGGTGGGGAGGGCATCGGGGGATCCAGCAGTCGGGTGGGGAGGGCAGCGGGGGGGCCAGCAGTCGGGTGGGGAGGGCAGCGGGGGATCCAGCAGTTGCGTGGGGAGGGCAGCGGGGGGCCAGCAGTCGGGTGGGGAGGGCAGCGGGGGGCCAGCAGTCGGGTGGGGAGGGCAGCGGGGGGCCAGCAGTCGGGTGGGGAGGGCTGCGGGGGGCCAGCAGTCGGGTGGGGAGGGCAGCGGGGGATCCAGCAGTCGGGTGGGGAGGGCAGCGGGGGGGCCAGCAGTCGGGTGGGGAGGGCAGCGGGGGATCCAGCAGTCGGGTGGGGAGGGCAGCGGGGGGGGCCAGCAGTCGGGTGGGGAGGGCATCGGGGGATCCAGCAGTCGGGTGGGGAGGGCAGCGGGGGGGGGCCAGCAGTCGCGTGGGGAGGGCAGCGGGGGGCCAGCAGTCGGGTGGGGAGGGCAGCGGGGGATCCAGCAGTCGGGTGGGGAGGGCAGCGGGGGATCCAGCAGTCGGGTGGGGAGGGCAGCAGGGGGCCAGCAGTCGGGTGGGGAGGGCAGCGGGGGATCCAGCAGTCGGGTGGGGAGGGCAGCAGGGGGCCAGCAGTCGGGTGGGGAGGGCAGCGGGGGGCCAGCAGTCAGGTGGGGAGGGCATCGGGGATCCAGCAGTCGGGTCGGGAGGGCAGCACGGGATCCAGCAGTCAGGTGGGGAGGGCATCGGGGGATCCAGCAGTCGGGTGGGGAGGGCAGCGGGGGATCCAGCAGTCGGGTGGGGAGGGCATCGGGGGATCCAGCAGTCGGGTGGGGAGGGCATCGGGGGATCCAGCAGTCGGGTGGGGAGGGCATCGGGGGATCCAGCAGTCGGGTGGGGAGGGCATCGGGGGATCCAGCAGTCGGGTGGGGAGGGCAGCGGGGGATCCAGCAGTCGGGTGGGGAGGGCATCGGGGGATCCAGCAGTCGGGTGGGGAGGGCAGCGCGGGATCCAGCAGTCGGGTGGGGAGGGCAGCGGGGGATCCAGCAGTCGGGTGGGGAGGGCAGCGGGGATCCAGCAGTCGGGTGGGGAGGGCAGCGGGGATCCAGCAGTCGGGTGGGGAGGGCAGCGGGGGATCCAGCAGTCGGGTGGGGAGGGCAGCGGGGGATCCAGCAGTCGGGTGGGGAGGGCAGCGGGGGATCCAGCAGTCGGGTGGGGAGGGCAGCGGGGGATCCAGCAGTCGGGTGGGGAGGGCATCGGGGATCCAGCAGTCGGGTGGGGAGGGCATCGGGGGATCCAGCAGTCGGGTGGGGAGGGCATCGGGGGATCCAGCAGTCGGGTGGGGAGGGCATCGGGGATCCAGCAGTCGGGTGGGGAGGGCATCGGGGGATCCAGCAGTCGGGTGGGGAGGGCATCGGGGATCCAGCAGTCGGGTGGGGAGGGCATCGGGGGATCCAGCAGTCGGGTGGGGAGGGCAGCGGGGGATCCAGCAGTCGGGTGGGGAGGGCAGCGGGGGATCCAGCAGTCGGGTGGGGAGGGCATCGGGGGATCCAGCAGTCGGGTGGGGAGGGCAGCGGGGGATCCAGCAGTCGGGTGGGGAGGGCAGCGGGGGATCCAGCAGTCGGGTGGGGAGGGGCAGCGGGGGATCCAGCAGTCGGGTGGGGAGGGCATCGGGGGATCCAGCAGTCGGGTGGGGAGGGCATCGGGGGATCCAGCAGTCGGGTGGGGAGGGCATCGGGGATCCAGCAGTCGGGTGGGGAGGGCATCGGGGGATCCAGCAGTCGGGTGGGGAGGGCATCGGGGGATCCAGCAGTCGGGTGGGGAGGGCATCGGGGGATCCAGCAGTCGGGTCGGGAGGGCATCGGGGGATCCAGCAGTCGGGTGGGGAGGGCAGCGCGGGATCCAGCAGTCGGGTCGGGAGGGCAGCGCGGGATCCAGCAGTCAGGTGGGGAGGGCATCGGGGGATCCAGCAGTCGGGTCGGGAGGGCAGCACGGGATCCAGCAGTCGGGTGGGGAGGGCATCGGGGGATCCAGCAGTCGGGTGGGGAGGGCAGCGGGGGGGCCAGCAGTCGGGTGGGGAGGGCAGCGGGGATCCAGCAGTTGCGTGGGGAGGGCAGCGGGGGGCCAGCAGTCGGGTGGGGAGGGCAGCGGGGGGCCAGCAGTCGGGTGGGGAGGGCAGCGGGGGGCCAGCAGTCGGGTGGGGAGGGCTGCGGGGGCCAGCAGTCGGGTGGGGAGGGCAGCGGGGGATCCAGCAGTCGGGTGGGGAGGGCAGCGGGGGGGCCAGCAGTCGGGTGGGGAGGGCAGCGGGGGATCCAGCAGTCGGGTGGGGAGGGCAGCGGGGGGGGCCAGCAGTCGGGTGGGGAGGGCATCGGGGGATCCAGCAGTCGGGTGGGGAGGGCAGCGGGGGGGGGCCAGCAGTCGCGTGGGGAGGGCAGCGGGGGGCCAGCAGTCGGGTGGGGAGGGCAGCGGGGGATCCAGCAGTCGGGTGGGGAGGGCAGCGGGGGATCCAGCAGTCGGGTGGGGAGGGCAGCAGGGGGCCAGCAGTCGGGTGGGGAGGGCAGCGGGGGATCCAGCAGTCGGGTGGGGAGGGCAGCAGGGGGCCAGCAGTCGGGTGGGGAGGGCAGCGGGGGGCCAGCAGTCAGGTGGGGAGGGCATCGGGGGATCCAGCAGTCGGGTCGGGAGGGCAGCACGGGATCCAGCAGTCAGGTGGGGAGGGCATCGGGGGATCCAGCAGTCGGGTGGGGAGGGCAGCGGGGGGCCAGCAGTCGGGTCGGGAGGGCATCGGGGGATCCAGCAGTCGGGTGGGGAGGGCAGCGCAGGATCCAGCAGTCGGGTGGGGAGGGCAGCGCGGGATCCAGCAGTCGGGTGGGGAGGGCATCGGGGATCCAGCAGTCGGGTGGGGAGGGCAGCGCGGGATCCAGCAGTCGGGTGGGGAGGGCATCGGGGGATCCAGCAGTCGGGTGGGGAGGGCAGCGCGGGATCCAGCAGTCGGGTGGGGAGGGCATCGGGGGATCCAGCAGTCGGGTGGGGAGGGCAGCGGGGGGCCAGCAGTCGGGTGGGGAGGGCAGTGGGGGGCCAGCAGTCGGGTGGGGAGGGCAGCGGGGGATCCAGCAGTTGGGTGGGAAAGGTGATGGGGAGGCCCAGCAGAGTGAAGGATATTTGGGTGGGTGCCCGGGAGCAGGGTAATGGGGCAGGTGGGGGATGGATTTGCCCAGCAGGATGTTTCCCAGTATCCCGGGGGGGCCAGTCCGACCCTGGAAACACATGATACATCCCCTATAAGCAAGTACAGGACATGGTGCTGTGAAATATCATTAAATTCTTTGGTTCCCTAATTATTCATTTATCTCTCTGACATATTTTCTTTTTTTTTCACCTCAAATGTCACTGAAAAAAACAAATTATAGATGTGAATTATTGATAGCTTTCATATTCTCCAAAATCTCTTCTTTTCTCTCCCAAATGGCTCCCTCTGACAGCGTGAGAAGCAAAGATAAACCGCACAAATAAAATATTGTGAATTATAATATTTCAGATCGGCGCATTATTGTAAAATCAAAGAACCCGGCGAGCGTTTCCTATCGGATTCCTGCGAGGAGAGGCCGGTACCTCCGCAGTCTCTGATCTTCCTAAACTTCTTTGCCTTCATTTATTTTTTTGCCTTTATTATACAGGTATTGGACCCCTTATCCGGAAACCCATTATCCAGAAAGTTCCGAATTACGGAAAGGCCATCTCTCATAGACTCCATTGTAATGAAGTATTTCACATTTTTTCTGTAATAATAAAACAGTACCTGTACTTGATCCCAACTAAGATATAATTACCCCTTATTGGGGCAGAACAGCCCTATTGGGTTTATTTATTGGTTAAATGATTCCCTTTTCTCTGTAATAATAAAACAGTACCTGTACTTGATCCCAACTAAGATATAATTACCCCTTATTGGGGGCAGAACAGCCCTATTGGGTTTATTTAATGGTTAAATGATTCCCTTTTCTCTGTAATAATAAAACAGTACCTGTACTTGATCCCAACTAAGATATAATTACCCCTTATTGGGGCAGAACAGCCCTATTGGGTTTATTTAATGGTTAAATGATTCCCTTTTCTCTGTAATAATAAAACAGTACCTGTACTTGATCCCAACTAAGATATAATTACCCCTTATTGGGGGCAGAACAGCCCTATTGGGTTTATTTAATGGTTAAATGATTCCCTTTTCTCTGTAATAATAAAACAGTACCTGTACTTGATCCCAACTAAGATATAATTACCCCTTATTGGGGGCAGAACAGCCCTATTGGGTTTATTTCATGGTTAAATGATTCCCTTTTCTCTGTAATAATAAAACAGTACCTGTACTTGATCCCAACTAAGATATAATTACCCCTTATTGGGGCAGAACAGCCCTATTGGGTTTATTTAATGGTTAATTGATTCCCTTTTCTCTGTAATAATAAAACAGTACCTGTACTTGATCCCAACTAAGATATAATTACCCCTTATTGGGGCAGAACAGCCCTATTGGGTTTATTTAATGGTTAATTGATTCCCTTTTCTCTGTAATAATAAAACAGTACCTGTACTTGATCCCAACTAAGATATAATTACCCCTTATTGGGGGCAGAACAGCCCTATTGGGTTTAATTACTGTTTAAATCATTTTATTAGCAGACTTAAGGTAGGAGATCCGGATTATGGAAAGACCCCTTATCCGGAAAACCCCAGGATAACAGGTCCAAAACCTGTATGTGGAAATAACCCCGGGAAAATATTCCAGACTGGGGAGGGGGGGGGCAGTAAAGCCAAAAGGGCTGGTTTATGAAATAAGCCCCAATGCCGTCACATAATATTGACTGATGCTATTTAGTGATGAGTGAAAATTTTCGCCGGACATGAATTTGTGGTGAATTTCTACATTTCATCATTGGTGGATTTTTTCGCAAAATGGGCACCAAAATTAGCTGTGGAAAAAATTAGCATGAGTCAATAAAAACTGTTGCTCTTCAAAAAATATTGTTGCGCCATTTTACATGTTTATGTTGAGAATTTTTTTTGGAAAACTGGGCAGGATTCTCTAAGACTGATGCGGTGATTGGGCAATCGCAGATCGCCGCATCATAGCCCCGCCTCGTGATGTCACGCCCTACCCCTGTGATGTCACGCCCCAGCCTGTGATGTCACGCCCCAGCCTGTGATGTCACGCCCTACCCCTGTGATGTCACGCCCTACCCCTGTAATGTCACACCCCATCCCTGTAATGTCCGGCCAGGAGAGGTGGCAACCCTACACTCTCATTGCGACTTCGAGGTTCCCACAGCAGCCTGTATCAGTAGATGCAACAGACTTGTGGGCAAATAATCACAAGCTAATGCCCCCTGTAGTGATGAGCGAAACAGCGAAAATTTGTCTTTTTGCCACCGGTGGCAATTTTTTGACGTGGCAAAATTTTTTTGTTGCACAGCGAACTGGGGAAATTCACTGCCAATCCATGCCTGGCGAATAATTTTGCCCATCACTAGTCCTCTGTCCTACTGTTCCAGGGCCGGACTGGGCCAGAGCCCACAGGGTTTTTTCCCGGTATCCCGGCGAATGATTTCGCCAATCACTAGTCCTCTGTCCTACTGTTCCAGGGTCGGACTGGGCCAGAGCCCACCGGGTTTTTTCCTGGTGTCCATGTGAATAATTTTGCCCATCACTAGTCCTCTGTCCTACTGTTCCAGGGCCGGATTGGGCCAGAGCCCACAAGGTTTTTTCCCGGTATCCATGTGAATGATTTCGCCCATCACTAGTCCTCTGTCCTACTGTTCCAGGGCCAGATTGGGCCAGAGCCCACAAGGTTTTTTCACGGTATCCCGGCGAATGATTTCGCCCATCACTAGTCCTCTGTCCTACTGTTCCAGGGTCGGACTGGGCCATGGCCCACAGGGTTTTTTCCCGGTATCCCGGCGAATGATTTCGCCAATCACTAGTCCTCTGTCCTACTGTTCCAGGGTCGGACTGGGCCATGGCCCACCGGGTTTTTTCCTGGTGTCCATGTGAATAATTTTGCCCATCACTAGTTCTCTGTCCTACTGTTCCAGGGCCGGATTGGGCCAGAGCCCACAGGGTTTATTCCAGTGGCAATTTTTTGACGTGGCAAAATGTTTTTGTTGCACAGCGAACTGGCGAAATTCACTGCCAATCCATGCCTGGCGAATAATTTTGCCCATCACTAGTCCTCTGTCCTACTGTTCCAGGGTCGGACTGGGCCAGAGCCCACAAAGTTTTTTCCCGGTATCCCGGCGAATAATTTTGCCCATCACTAGTCCTCTGTCCTACTGTTCCAGGGTCGGACTGGGCCAGAGCCCACAAAGTTTTTTCCCGGTATCCCGGCGAATGATTTCGCCCATCACTAGTCCTCTGTCCTACTGTTCCAGGGTCGGACTGGGCCAGAGCCCACAGGGTTTTTTCCCGGTATCCCGGCGAATGATTTCACCCATCACTAGTCCTTTGTCCTACTGTTCCAGGGTCGGTGTTCCCCCTGCAGACGGGTTTCCTCCCCTGATGTGTTAAACTGAGGACATCCGGCAGGGAACCCTGCGAGGGGTTAGGGAGGCTCAGCGGGGGCCCCTAGAGGGTGAGGGGGACGTGGCAGCCCCAGTGGGCCCTGCACCCCCAGTCCGACCCTGCACTGTTGCCTTCTTGCCCTACTGTATACCTTCCTCCATAGAACTGCTAATTAAGGGGCTCTACTGAGTTACCCCTATATGAACCCCTAATAGAGACAGTTGTAATTGTACTACAGCATTACGTTAGCATTAAGAATAACACCAGCAGACATAACAGGGCTAATATTAATGCAATGTAAAGGGGAACACCACCCAAAACTGTTACCGTCTATATACAAAACACTGCAGTTCTCATTTAAGTACATTTTTACATATTTTAGGAATTCCACTTTTGTATTTTGCTTTCCTATTTTTTTCTATGTATATATTAAAACACTACTCGTAATTATATATATATATTTTTTCTTGCAGTGGTTTAAACGGCCTGCGTGCAGATATTCTAATAACAAACCATTAAACTGCACTCGCGCTACTGGATAACTGCGAGGAACATTATGTACTCTGCCCGCATTAAGCATTTTGCTTTTTTTTTTGCTTTTTTTTGAAGGGCAAAGTATCCAAATATTTTAATGGAAGCCCCAGGGAGCAATTAAGAATAAAAATGATTATATTGTACAGTATGGTTAAACCAATAATGGAAGCGGGGAGAGGCGCACTGCAGCATTAAAGGGAAGAACTCAATACAAACATACAAATGACCAACGGGAAACGTTTAGAAATAACAGGGTAGGAAATACACATTCTACTGATATTAAAGGAGACGTATTGGATAAACTGTAGGTAGTTATGAATAATATACGGTGCTGGTTTCACATTAATACTAGCTGTAAAAATGGCCCCTTTATTGGAGCTCCCTATAGATCCTCTCAGGTCCCTGTCTGTGTTTCAAATGAGGGGTGGGCGTGTCCTAACCATCCCTGCCAGAAGCGCAGTAGGAGGGGGAGAGCCAATCACAGCCCTGCAGTTACACAAGAACAGACAGGCTTCAGTTCCTGACGGGACCACCATGAAGGCAGGAGACCAAATACGTTTGTATAGGGCCTCAAGGGCGCTGTTTCTTCTTGTGGAGCAATACCCGGGGCCCCTGGTACCCCCCAGTCCAAGATTATTAGGATAATTCCTAAAATATCAGACTTGTGGCCTTTTAGCTGTTGTTGAAGTAGTAAATTCAGTACCCTGTGAGAGCCTTCAGCTGGATGCTATGGGTATCTTCAACAGCAACTGGGTTCAGATTGGTATCAGCACAAAGTGTCTCCATCTTGTCCTACTGTGACCATTGTCCTACTGTCTCCATCTTGTCCTACTGTTTCCATCTTGTCCTACTGTCTCCATCTTGTCCTACTGTCTCCATCTTGTCCTACTGTTTCCATCTTGTCCTACTGTCTCCATCTTGTCCTACTGTCTCCATCTTGTCCTACTGTCTCCATCTTGTCCTACTGTTTCCATCTTGTCCTACTGTCTCCATCTTGCCCTACTGTCTCCATCTTGTCCTACTGTCTCCATCTTGTCCTACTGTCTCCATCTTGTCCTACTGTGACCATTGCCCTACTGTCTCCATCTTGTCCTACTGTCTCCATCTTGTCCTACTGTGACCATTTTCCTACTGTCTCCATCTTGTCTTACTGTCTCCATCTCAACCCTACTGTCACCCAGGGCCGGAACTAGGGGTAGGCAGAGTAGGCACCTGCCTAGGGCGCAATCACTGGGGGGGCGCACATTAAAGGTGAAAGAATTTTTTTTTTTTATTAGTAGTTTTTTTTGTTAGCGTTTCCTTTAATAAACCGCCGCCCCCAACCCCCCTCTGGCAAGATGTGTGACTCTCGGGACCCACCCCTCTCCTTACTGGCGCTCACCTCTGTGTCGACGTTGGCGCTCTGTGCATGCGTAGTAGGCAGTGAAGCGTCCTTACGCATGCACGTCATTTAAACAAGGAGACAGAAGTGCCGAGAGGCAGAAGCTCTGGGGTGCTACGGTGTGTGCAGCGCCGCGCTGCGCGGGGAAAACCTGAGGCCTGAGCAGGAACTGGCTGTGAATTCTCTGACGCTGCAGGCTGCTGGTACAGGAAGGGGGCAATTCTTGCTGTTGCTGGCACAGGTACATATGATTTGGGGGCAAAATATACAGATTTTGTGTGCAATTTGGATTGGCTGCCTGCTATCAAATATACAGATTGGGGCAATATGAGGGACTGGCTGCTGCCTAATGTGACCACTGTCTTACTGTCTCCATCTTGTCCTATTGTGACCATTGTCTTACTGTCTCCATCTGTCCTGCTGTGACCATTGTCTTACTGTCTCCATCTTGCCCTACTGTTTCCATCTTACCCTACTGTCTCCATCTTGCCCTACTGTCTCCATCTTGCCCTACTGTCTCCATCTTGTCCTACTGTTTCCATCTTACCCTACTGTCTCCATCTTGCCCTACTGTTTCCATCTTACCCTACTGTCTCCATCTTGCCCTACTGTCTCCATCTTGCCCTACTGTTTCCATCTTGCCCTACTGTCTCCATCTTGCCCTATTGTCTCCATCTTGCCCTACTGTCTCCATCTTGCCCTACTGTCTCCATCTTGTCCTACTGTCTCCATCTCAACTCTACTGTTTAATGTGACCATACAACTTGGCCCTACTACCATCTTGCTATACTCTTTACTGTCACCATCTGCCAATATGCATGATTTATACCACACTCTTCCAACACATAATTTCTAATAGGAGGACCTCCTTGAGATGTTGGCTATTGGCAGCTGATCTTGCTTGGCTATGCCTAAAGATATCGACATGTTGGGCGCCAAAGCCATGGACTTAACTCATTTTTGTTAGGAGAAGACACTTAAATTTCCTCAATGGCTCTTTTCTTCTTCACTAGAAGGCATTCAAAGACAGTTTGAAATTGGTCTTCGTTTTTTATTATTTGTAGTTTTTTTTTAATTATTTCAGTGGTTGTTTAGCCGCTTTCCAGTTTGGAGTTTCACCAGCTATTTGGTTGCTAGGGTCCAAATTACCTTAGCAACCAGGGAGTGATTTGAATGAGAGACATATGAATAGGAAGAGAAAAATAGGTAATACTAAGTAACAATAACAATAAAACTGGAGCCTCACAGAGCAATAGTTTTTGGCTGCCGGGGTCAGTGACCCCCATTTGAAAGCTACAAAAAAAGAAATAATGAAGACCAATTGAAAAGTTGCTTAAGACTGGCCATTCTATATACTAAAGGTTAACTGAAAGGTGAACTGCCCCTTTAAAGAAGGAGAAGAAAATAGGGCAAGCCTCCGATCATAACAAGAAGGTCAAGGGGATAAGGAAGCAGAGAAGTGTTGGGTATTCAGCTCAGAGCAGATAATGATTAAATTCTGTTTTTAATATTGCATGAAAATAAATAAATATACATAACTGTGGTTACGGTATATACTGTATCTAACTTACTGATAAAGGGGAAATGCTCAATCCATCAAAACACGTGAATTCATTTTTCAGGCCATTATCAGACGATCTATGGAATTTATATTTATTCCTGCGCTTGTTGTATCCAGCGGCGGCGGCGGCGGCCCCCTTCCCTCGTACGGAGATGCTTTCTATTTTTTTTTCTAATGTTGGGAATATTATCTATTTTAACTTTGCCTGAAGAATAAAGGCCTCTGTCAAGGTTATTTGTAGTCCCAGTATCTCTAGTCATTTTGAAGATTCTATTTTCCATTCCAAGAGTAGTATTATTTATACTGTAAACAATAAACAAGAAACAACCTTTTTTAACCCTGCTAAAAATCAGGATTTTATCCCCCTTTATTTTTTCTGAGCATTTACAGGTATGGGATCTTATCCGGAAACCTGTTATCCAGAAAGTTCTGAATTACGGAAAGGCCATCTCCCATAGACTCCATTATAAGCAAATAATTCTAATTTTTAAAAATAATGTAAAAATAAAACAGTACCTGTACTTGATTCCAACTAAGATATAATTACCCCTTATTGGGGGCAGAACAGCCCTATTGGGTTTATTTCATGGTTAAATGATTCCCTTTTCTCTGTAATAATAAAACAGTACCTGTACTTGATCCCAACTAAGATATAATTACCCCTTATTGGGGCAGAACAATCCTATTGGGTTTATTTAATGGTTAAATGATTCCCTTTTCTCTGTAATAATAAAACAGTACCTGTACTTGATCCCAACTAAGATATAATTACCCCTTATTGGGGCAGAACAGTCCTATTGGGTTTATTTAATGGTTAAATGATTCCCTTTTCTCTGTAATAATAAAACAGTACCTGTACTTGATCCCAACTAAGATATAATTACCCCTTATTGGGGCAGAACAGTCCTATTGGGTTTATTTCATGGTTAAATGATTCCCTTTTCTCTGTAATAATAAAACAGTACCTGTACTTGATCCCAACTAAGATATAATTACCCCTTATTGGGGCAGAACAGCCCTATTGGGTTTATTTAATGGTTAAATGATTCCCTTTTCTCTGTAATAATAAAACAGTACCTGTACTTGATCCCAACTAAGATATAATTACCCCTTATTGGGGCAGAACAATCCTATTGCGTTTATTTAATGGTTAAATGATTCCCTTTTCTCTGTAATAATAAAACAGTACCTGTACTTGATCCCAACTAAGATATAATTACCCCTTATTGGGGACAGAACAGCCCTATTGGGTTTATTTAATGGTTAAATGATTCCCTTTTCTCTGTAATAATAAAACAGTACCTGTACTTGATCCCAAGTAAGATATAATTACCCCTTATTGGGGCAGAACAGCCCTATTGGGTTTATTTAATGGTTAAATGATTCCATTTTCTCTGTATTAATGTGACTGCCTTGCTGTCTCTACCAATCACGAGACAGCAGATGACCATCATACAAACTGACATGACTGTTTCCCTACTTGAAATCTCATGTACTGTCATGTCCCTTTGGCAAACTTGTAATTAATGACGTTTGTTTCCCATCCAACGCATTTCCAGGGCAGCTCGGAGCCAAGGAGCGGCAAAGTCCAGTCACGTCATGAGATTCTAATTGAGATCCTCTCGCTTCACAGCAATTTTAAGATTTTACAAATTACATTTAGAAAAAAATATCTGGAAATGTCGTGGTTCAGAGGGACTCATGTAAAAAAAAATCCACACCTTAAAATTAATTTGAACCTAAAAGTAGAATCTGGCTAAAAAATGCTGTACTTTATATACTGAACTCACTGTATCAGCCCGGAAGTTCTGCCTCCCTATAACAGTAACGATCCAGGCCTTCACAGTTGCCCCCAGCAGGCCCTCATCTTGGATCTTGTTAGACATCTTTTGTGTGTCAGTGGCTCCGCACATGCTCAGTGGGCTCTGGGCTGTAATTGAGAAATAAAAAGTGCCCCATAAAAATCATGGCAGTCCTATGAACACTGGTTGTTGTACAGAGTTGCAGGCTTGTGGTTAGATATAAAGCCACAGCAGTCTACAAGAACCGATAACCTTAATATCTGAAGTGTATTGGAGGGGAAGATTATCCAAGGGTCAGGTTTAAAGGAGAAAGAAAGTCATTGCACTTTGGCTGCTCTTAACAATACAATCAATATGTATAAATTTAGACAACCCTGAAGAGTGAAACCCATCCAATCCCAATGTCAGTGTGTAGGTATCTGCTCAAGGGCAGTTTGTCCCTGTGTTGTACAACATTGCAGGGTGTAGACTTCCCACAGGCCTTAATTCACTCAATGTATTTGCTTATAGCCATGACAGAAGTATAAGGACAACTAACCCCCAGCTGTGTTACGGCCCCCGGGTAAAAGGGGCTGCCATTTACCCCTCATAGGAACCAGGATGGGGTCAATTGTTATATCGTGACTAAAGGCTTTTCCTGTGTAACTATTGGCACACAGATTGCAGGGCCGCTGCTCCCTATAAACAGAGTACTCAGTCTGCATAGGGCACCAACTCCCAGGGGGGCACCATCCCAGCTGCTCAAAAAAATAATTTTAATATATTATAACATACCCCCCAACACTGTCCCGCCGGTTTTTATAGTGCATCCCGCTGTCCCGGATAGTTCAATCAATCTATGGGGGCAATTGGGGGCACCTACTATGGGGGCATTGTCTATGGGGGCTATTGGGGGCACTTACTATGGGGGCATTGTCTATGGGGGATATTGGGGGCACTGTGTGTGGGGCCCCTATAGTAGGTTTTTTTTAATTATTTTATTTTTACTTTTTTTACCGTAATATTTGGGGGAGGGGGCACAAAAGTAAATTTCTGCTTAGGGCACCCATTTGGCCAGCAGCGGCCCTGACAGATTGGGTAGCGTTAAGTTGCCGAGGTCACCAAGCGAGCGGATCTTCTTCCAATATCCCCACTTACGGGTCGGTGATATCAGGCAAATTCAAGCTAATTTGGTTGTTTGGCCCTGGGGCCAAACGATCGAATTAGGACAACAGTGATAGGTGCAGTCAGTTTGGGAACCACTTCAACAAGCCGATGCGGTCCCCGATCCGACTAAATTTTTTAACCTGTCCAATCGATATCTGCCCGATTTCAGGCCAGATATGGGTCGGGCAGGCCCTTCGGTAGTGCCCATACACGGGCCTATAAACTGTTGGTCTAAGGGACCGATATAGCAGCTAGAATCGCCCCGTGTATGGCCACCTTTAGTTACAGCCACCTTGTAGAAACATAAAGTTTAGCCCCAACAAATTGCATCACTTCAACTAGTTGGGAACATTTGACCTTCCTAGAGACCCATGATGATATTGATGAGTTGAGCATAGCTTTGTATCACCCCACAAACAGCTTCCAGTTAAGCACAGATTATATTCAATACATGGTCTATTTAATAGATAGTAATGTCATTTCTAATGCAGACACTTAGAGCCATAAACGTTACCAACTGACTCCCAAATAGCTGTTTTCTGGATGCTACAACATCAGTATCTCCCTATAGCCTTGCTCTACTGTCACAGCTTGCTCCACTGTCTCTACTGTCTCTATTTTGCTCTACAGCAGGGCTGGGCAAGAAGTCGATAATGGTCCACCAGCCGATGCCCCGCGGATTTCTGGTGGACCGCGTCGAGGCCGCGGGTGCGGAGTTGCGCCGTGAATGCGTACGTCCGCTGTGTCTTGGGGGAGGAGTCATTGGTCGCTCGCCGATGGAAAAAGTCTGGCCACCCCTGCTCTACAGTCACCATTTCTTTCTTACTGATGTCTTCATCTTCCCTAGTGACTCTATCCTGTTCTACCGTTTCTATATTATCCTACTGTCACCATCTTAAATTACTGTCACCATCTTGTGCAACTATCTCTGTCTTGTGGGGTGTGATATAGGGAGAATGTCAGCTTACTCTCATAGATACACAGGAAAACTCACTTACAGGGTCATTAAGTGTGAGATTTTGAATAAATGCGATACAGTTATGGAATCCCTTTTTCTGGAAACCCATTATCCAGAAAGTTTCAAATTACAGGAAGGCCATCTCCCATAGACTCCATTTTAATCAAATAATTCAAAATTTTAAAACATATTTCCTATTCTCTGTAATAATAAAACAGTACCTGTACTTGATCCCAACTAAGATATAATTACCCCTTATTGGGGCAGAACAGCCCTATTGGGTTTATTTCATGGTTAAATGATTCCCTTTTCTCTGTAATAATAAAACAGTACCTGTACTTGATCCCAACTAAGATATAATTACCCCTTATTGGGGGCAGAACAGCCCTATTGGGTTTATTTAATGGTTAAATGATTCCCTTTTCTCTGTAATAATAAAACAGTACCTGTACTTGATCCCAACTAAGATATAATTACCCCTTATTGGGGCAGAACAGTCCTATTGGGTTTATTTCATGGTTAAATGATTCCCTTTTCTCTGTAATAATAAAACAGTACCTGTACTTGATCCCAACTAAGATATAATTACCCCTTATTGGGGCAGAACAGCCCTATTGGGTTTATTTAATGGTTAAATGATTCCCTTTTCTCTGTAATAATAAAACAGTACCTGTACTTGATCCCAACTAAGATATAATTACCCCTTATTGGGGCAGAACAGCCCTATTGGGTTTATTTAATGGTTAAATGATTCCCTTTTCTCTGTAATAATAAAACAGTACCTGTACTTGATCCCAACTAAGATATAATTACCCCTTATTGGGGCAGAACAGCCCTATTGGGTTTATTTAATGGTTAAATGATTCCCTTTTCTCTGTAATAATAAAACAGTACCTGTACTTGATCCCAACTAAGATATAATTACCCCTTATTGGGGGCAGAACAGCCCTATTGGGTTTATTTAATGGTTAAATGATTCCCTTTTCTCTGTAATAATAAAACAGTACCTGTACTTGATCCCAACTAAGATATAATTACCCCTTATTGGGGGCAGAACAGCCCTATTGGGTTTATTTAATGGTTAAATGATTCCCTTTTCTCTGTAATAATAAAACAGTACCTGTACTTGATCCCAACTAAGATATAATTACCCCTTATTGGGGCAGAACAGCCCTATTGGGTTTATTTAATGGTTAAATGATTCCCTTTTCTCTGTAATAATAAAACAGTACCTGTACTTGATCCCAACTAAGATATAATTACCCCTTATTGGGGGCAGAACAGCCCTATTGGGTTTACTTAATGGTTAAATGATTCCCTTTTCAACTTTTTTTTTAAAGGATTCTGGGACTTGTAGTTGCTAGAATAGACTGGCCACTTGTGACTTTAATGCTTATTATTAAGTCCCCCTGTGGAATACAGAAAGGATGCTTCTTTATGCAGCTGGGCTTATTTTATATTTAGGCCATATTTCTGTAATGCAGCAGGCGCATGATACGTGAGTTGTAATATACCAAATCGGCTCTGTGTGGTACATTATGTCAGCGCAGGTACAAATCAGTGTTGTACATGAGTCACAGTAACACGGCAATAACGAATCCAGCACGCTTTGTATAACCGTCTCGTTCATATAAGAAATATAAGAAAAATAGTAGTAGTTGGACTGACAACAGACACGTCCATATCACTCCAACTTGCAGCGCAGCAGTAGAGTGTGCCTGAGTCTGAGCTTTCAGCCAGCGCTACACATTAGAACTGCTTTCAGCTTGTTTCTCCTACTCCCATGTAACTGGAGGAGTCCCAAGCCGGACTTGGATTTCTTACTATTGAGTGCTATTCTGATACCTACTGGGAGCTGCTATCTTGCTCCCTTCCCATTGTTCTGCTGATCGGCTGCTGGGGGGGAGGGGAGGGATATCACTCCAACTTGCAGCGCAGCAGTAAAGTGTGCCTGAGTCTGAGCTTTCAGCCAGCGCTACACATTAGAACTGCTTTCAGCTTGTTTCTCCTACTCCCATGTAACTGGAGGAGTCCCAAGCCGGACTTGGATTTCTTACTATTGAGTGCTATTCTGATACCTACTGGGAGCTGCTATCTTGCTCCCTTCCCATTGTTCTGCTGATCGGCTGCTGGGGGGGAGGGGAGGGATATCACTCCAACTTGCAGCGCAGCAGTAAAGTGTGCCTGAGTCTGAGCTTTCAGCCGTCGCTACATATTAGAACTGCTTTCAGCTAACCTATTGTTTCTCCTACTCCCATGTAACTGGAGGAGTCCCAAGCCAGACTTGGATTTCTTACTATTGAGTGCTATTCTGATACCTACTGGGAGCTGCTGTCTTGCTCCCTTCCCATTGTTCTGCTGATCGGCTGCTGGGGGTGAGGGGGGGGAATATCACTCCAACTTGCAGCACAGCAGTAAAGTGTGCCTGAGTCTGAGCTTTCAGCCAGCGCTACACATTAGAACTGCTTTCAGCTAACCTATTGTTTCTCCTACTCCCATGTAACTGGAGGAGTCCCAAGCCGGACTTGGATTTCTTACTATTGAGTGCTATTCTGATACCTACTGGGAGCTGCTATCTTGCTCCCTTCCCATTGTTCTGCTGATCGGCTGCTGGGGGGGAGGGGGGGATATCACTCCAACTTGCAGCTCAGCAGTAAAGTGTGAGTGAAGTTTATCAGAGCACAGGTCACATGGCTGTGGCACCCTGGGAAATGAAGAATATGGCTAAAACAGATCACAAAGCAGGATTCTGCTGCTGGAGAAACTCTATTAACTGGTAAGGCACCCAATCTTTTCTTGTAGCTATATAATGTATCTGCTGGCACAGGTGTAGATAGTTCTAGAACTTCACTGTTATTATAAAAACACATTTTTATATAGATGTATTTTCATATAATTTTATATCAGTGTTATCATATCAGTGTTATTATTTTGACTTGGGGCCTGGGGAGATGAATCTCACTAGGGGAAATCTAGGACCACCAGAGAGAACACACATCATGGTGGAACCCTCCTTTAATGGGGAAACAACAGACAGATGGAACCCATCCTAAACAACTTCCAACTGGGCTCATTTATTGTTCAACCCATTCACTAATAACAGAACCAAATTCTTAGGAATAACATAAAAGCCAAGTATCAAAGGGAAACTCCAGTTTTTTTTCCTCAAAAAAATTTATTGACTGCAAAATGACCCTAAACAATGATAAGGATTAAAGAAGATCCGGTACTGGCTTGGGAAAGCAACTTGCACTATTTATTTGCTTGAGATGGGAAACTACAGGATGCTAATATATACATAGTAACATAGTAACATAGTAACATAGTAAGTTGGGTTGAAAAAAGACATACGTCCATCAAGTTCAACCATAATGCCTATATATAACCTGCCTAACTACTAGTTGATCCAGAGGAAGGCAAAAAACCCCATCTGAAGCCTCTCTAATTTGCCCCAGAGGGGAAAAAATTCCTTCCTGACTCCAAGATGGCAATCGGACCAGTCCCTGGATCAACTTGTACTAAGAGCTATCCCCCCTACCCCTGTATTCCCTCACTTGTACTGAGAGCTATCCCCCCTACCCCTGTATTCCCTCACTTGTACTGAGAGCTATCTCCCCTACCCCTGTATTCCCTCACTTGTACTGAGAGCTATCCCCCCTACCCCTGTATTCCCTCACTTGTACTGAGAGCTATCTCCCCTACTCCTGTATTCCCTCACTTGTACTGAGAGCTATCTCCCCTACCCCTGTATTCCCTCACTTGTACTGAGAGCTATCTCCCCTACCCCTGTATTCCCTCACTTGTACTGAGAGCTATCCCCCCTACCCCTGTATTCCCTCACTTGTACTGAGAGCTATCTCCCATACCCCTGTATTCCCTCACTTGTACTGAGAGCTATCTCCCCTACCCCTGTATTCCCTCACTTGTACTGAGAGCTATCCCCCCTACCCCTGTATTCCCTCACTTGTACTGAGAGCTATCTCCCCTACCCCTGTATTCCCTCACTTGTACTGAGAGCTATCCCCCATACCCCTGTATTCCCTCACTTGTACTGAGAGCTATCTCCCCTACCCCTGTATTCCCTCACTTGTACTGAGAGCTATCCCCCCTACCCCTGTATTCCCTCACTTGTACTGAGAGCTATCTCCCATACCCCTGTATTCCCTCACTTGTACTGAGAGCTATCTCCCCTACCCCTGTATTCCCTCACTTGTACTGAGAGCTATCTCCCCTACCCCTGTATTCCCTCACTTGTACTGAGAGCTATCCCCCCTACCCCTGTATTCCCTCCCTTGTACTGAGAGCTATCCCCCCTACCCCTGTATTCCCTCACTTGTACTGAGAGCTATCTCCCCTACCCCTGTATTCCCTCACTTGTACTGAGAGCTATCCCCCCTACCCCTGTATTCCCTCACTTGTACTGAGAGCTATCTCCCATACCCCTGTATTCCCTCACTTGTACTGAGAGCTACCCCCCCTACCCCTGTATTCCCTCACTTGTACTGAGAGCTATCCCCCCTACCCCTGTATTCCCTCACTTGTACTGAGAGCTATCTCCCCTACCCCTGTATTCCCTCACTTGTACTGAGAGCTATCCCCCCTACCCCTGTATTCCCTCACTTGTACTGAGAGCTATCCCCCCTACCCCTGTATTCCCTCACTTGTACTGAGAGCTATCCCCCCTACCCCTGTATTCCCTCACTTGTACTGAGAGCTATCTCCCATACCCCTGTATTCCCTCACTTGTACTGAGAGCTATCTCCCCTACCCCTGTATTCCCTCACTTGTACTGAGAGCTATCTCCCCTACCCCTGTATTCCCTCACTTGTACTGAGAGCTATCCCCCCTACCCCTGTATTCCCTCACTTGTACTGAGAGCTATCTCCCCTACCCCTGTATTCCCTCACTTGTACTGAGAGCTATCTCCCCTACCCCTGTATTCCCTCACTTGTACTGAGAGCTATCTCCCCTACCCCTGTATTCCCTCACTTGTACTGAGAGCTATCTCCCCTACCCCTGTATTCCCTCACTTGTACTGAGAGCTATCTCCCCTACCCCTGTATTCCCTCACTTGTACTGAGAGCTATCTCCCATACCCCTGTATTCCCTCACTTGTACTGAGAGCTATCTCCCCTACCCCTGTATTCCCTCACTTGTACTGAGAGCTATCCCCCTACCCCTGTATTCCCTCACTTGTACTGAGAGCTATCCCCCCTACCCCTGTATTCCCTCACTTGTACTGAGAGCTATCCCCCCTACCCCTGTATTCCCTCACTTGTACTGAGAGCTATCCCCCCTACCCCTGTATTCCCTCACTTGTACTGAGAGCTATCTCCCCTACCCCTGTATTCCCTCACTTGTACTGAGAGCTATCTCCCCTACCCCTGTATTCCCTCACTTGTACTGAGAGCTATCCCCCCTACCCCTGTATTCCCTCACTTGTACTGAGAGCTATCCCCCCTACCCCTGTATTCCCTCACTTGTACTGAGAGCTATCTCCCCTACCCCTGTATTCCCTCACTTGTACTGAGAGCTATCCCCCCTACCCCTGTATTCCCTCACTTGTACTGAGAGCTATCCCCCCTACCCCTGTATTCCCTCACTTGTACTGAGAGCTATCCCCCCTACCCCTGTATTCCCTCACTTGTACTGAGAGCTATCCCCCATAACCCTGTATTCTATATAGCATAGAGTTAAAGGGAAACTAAACCCCCAGAATGAATATGTAACCAACAGACAGTTTATATTATGTTAAGTGGCCTATTAAAGAATCTCCCCAAACTGGAATATATATATCAGTAAATATTGCCCTTTTACATCCTTTCCCTTGAGCCGCCATTTAGTGATGGGCTGTGTGCTCCCTCAGAGATCAGCTGACAGGAAGTGATGCAGCTCTAACTGTAACAGGAAGTAGTATGGGAGCCAAAGGCAGAACTCTGCCCATTCATTGGCTGATGGGGCCTAGCATGTATGTGTGCCTTGGCTTGTTTGTGTGCACTGTGACTCCTATGATCCCAGGGGGCGGCCCTTAGTACATAAAATGGCAGTTTCCTATTTAGGATTACCCAATGGCACATACTACTAAAAAAGTATATTTATATGAAAATGGTTTATTTAGATGAAGCAGGGTTTTACACATGAGCTGTTTATGCAATATATTTTTATAGAAACCTACGTTGTTCGGAAGGTATGATAATGAGCTCTGTATAAACTAACCCAACCTTTTGTCAGCTGCTGCCTCAGACTGAGATGGATAGATATTATTACAGTGAGTACATTATTCTTTAACCGCGTCCTCTAACACAGTTCTTCGGAGCAAACAGTTGGGATCAATTCTATATTGAATGTGGTTTCCATTTCACTACTCGGTATTGTTAAAGAACAATAAGAATTAAAATATAACAGCAAGGTGAAAGTACCGTAACCCCAAATATTTGGCTTTTATGTAATAGCTGTGGTTTGGTTGTTTTGAGTTAACTTTTAGTATGATGTAGAGAGTAATATTCTGAGACAATTTGCAATTGGTCTCCAGTGCGGAGGTTTAACAGCTATCTGGTTGCCAGGGTCCACATTACCTTAGCAACCAAAGAGTGGTTCTGAGTGACTGATATATAAATAGGAGAGGGACTGAATAGAAAATAAAAGTTATAAAAAATAACAATAACGATAAAACTGGAGCCTCACAGAGCAATCGTTTTTGGCTGCCGGGGTCAGTGACCCCCATTTAAAAGCTACAAAGTTTGAAGAAGAAGGGAAATAATTAAAAACTATAAATAAAAAAAAAACTATAATAAAGACCAATTGAAAAGTTGCTTAGAATTGGTCTTTCAATAACATACTAAAAGTTAAATTAAAGGAGAACCACCTTTTTATGTGCAAAATATCAAATCTCATTCTGTAGCTATGCCCTTTATCTGTTTAGATATTTAACCTTTTATTCTTGAACCAACAAATGTATTTGTAGCTGTAATATTGGTGTGTAGGCGCCATCTCAGTGCCTTGTGCCTGAGTCTGAGCTTTCAGCCAGCGCTACACATTAGAACTGCTTTCAGCTAACCTATTGTTTCTCCTACTCCCATGTAACTGGAGGAGTCCCAAGCCGGACTTGGATTTCTTACTATTGAGTGCTATTCTGATACCTACTGGGAGCTGCTATCTTGCTCCCTTCCCATTGTTCTGCTGATTGGCTGCTGGGGGGGAGGGGGGGGGATATCACTCCAACTTGCAGCGCAGCAGTAAATTGGATACAGCGGGCACCACAGACACCCAGCTTACCCAATGAGACCCATTTAGCAGAGACCTCTGGCTTCAGTTGCGCTTCTACACTCACAGGCCTTAGATCTCCCGTCGCCTAATTTACAATTAGTCATCAAGTTGCCTCGGTTGTTCGTTAGACAGCCCCACGCTGCTCGTTCTCATTAAGATGGATACGATTATGCCTCTTGTAAGGGAGCTATTGTGCCTCTGTTGTGGGCTCTAATAAGCAGAGCTTGTATTAAGTAATTACATTTATTAAGATCTAAGGGGCGAGCATTTCACAGGCGTGCCCAATATTTGCCAAGTATAATTAACCCCCCACGCCCTGTCCTAAATGTCATCATGTTAAAGAGATTATTTTTAATGGTTACTATTTCCTAACCTTCTCCCGCTGATTTATGCTTAAAGGGGGGACCTGTCACCCTAAGAAAAAAAATCCAAATCCTTTTTTTAATCGTGTTAGACGAGCGAAATAAACTGTACCGACACAATATAAATTATTTCAATTTTGTTCCCTTCTGTCTTGGAATTACACAATCACAGCACACAGGCCCCATTTTGTAGACACTGTTATTAGGGTAAGTTTTGCATTATCCCAAAATCTTGTGTTTGTGCTAGAATGGGGGCCGTAGGAAGGAGGGTGGATGGAAGGAGTGCAGAGTCATCAAGGAAGAGCAGAATGGAAAGTGAAAGTAATTGATTGCCCTGTCTCTATGCCTGAGGTATAAAGGCGGGGCAGGCAATATATTATTGACAGTAGTGACGTTGAGGTCAAGAAAAACTTGAACCCGAACCCAAACCCTACCCGACCTGGCTTCAGGGTCGGACTTGGTGGGCCCCAGTGGCCCAACCCTATTGCCGCTTCCTCTGGCCCCAATGTCCTCACCTGACGTTTTTCACATACGTGAGTTCAGGGGAAGACGTAGAGCGAGCGACGCAGCACCTTGGGGGGTGTGGGGCCCCTGAGGCGGCAGCCCCAGTGGGCCCTGCACCCCCCAGTCCGACCCTGCCTGGCTTCCCCCCTCCAGGGTCGGACTGGGCCACCATGAAAATACCCTGTGGGCCCCGGCCCCCAGACCCAATTCCTGTGGGCGTTCCCCCAGGCCGCTGGTCTCCCTCCGCTGATGCACAGAAAGTAAGTTTAACTTATGTGTGCTTACGGGAGAGTGTTGGACGGGTGTTGGGGGCGCCTGCGGGGGGAGAATGGGGATGCGGCATGGACACCTTGGGGGGTGTTGGGGTGGCCTCTATATAGAGATCACCCTTCCAATGACATCACAAAAGAGGCGGGGCACACGCTCAAGCTGGCAGTGTAAGGTCGCAGGCGGGGAGAGCAGGCAGAAGAGCTCATGCGTGGGTGACAGGTCCCCTTTAAAAATGCCGCTGCCGATTCATTTTCTTTACTGGTGAAGAGATACAACCAGCTTGGAACCTATACCAGCCGGTGCCCCTATTTTAATGCGCCCTGATGAATAAGGGAGGAGTAGGAACCTTCCTTCACATAGGTAATGTGTATGTATGTATGTATGTATGTATATCTTTATTTATAAAGTGCTACTTATGTACGCAGCGCTGTACAGTAGAATACATTAATACCTACAGGGGGTTATTAAGATAATAATAGATAAATACAGTACAAAGTATAACAATAAATACAGATAAATACAAGATAAATACAGTTGCAACAAGTTAAAAGTCAAAGACACAAGAGGATGGAGGTCCCTGCCCCGTAGAGCTTACAATCTATATGGGAGGGTAACTTACTGACACAAATAGGCAAATGTAAGTGCTGAGTGTAATGGAAAAGTATACTGTAGCCTGACAGCTACTAGGATCCCATGTGAGAGGTCCTTGTAATCATTTTGCAGGGTACAAAGTGCAAAAAAACTGAAGCAAGCCGCCATGTTTGTTGCACTTTGCCCCATACCTTCCATTAGCAGATGTGGGCATGTCCTTGATAGGGATGTAGCGAACTGTTCGCCGGAGAACTAATTCGCACGAAAATCGGGTGTTCGCAAGTTCGCAAGTTCACGAACTTTTAGCGAAGTTCGCAATTTTGGGTTCGCCTTAGCTGGAGCCAAATTTTGACCTCTCACCCCAGAGCCAGCAGATACATGGCAGCCAATCAGGCAGCTCTCCCTCCTGGACCACCCCCGGACCACTCCCTTCCATATTTAAACCGAAGCCCAGCAGCCATTTTACATTCTGCCTGTGTGTGCTTGATGAGTTAGCATAGGGAGAGAGCTGTGCAGGGGTTTGAGGGACAGTTTAGGTAGCTTTGCTGACTAGGACAGCTGTCCTGCTGATCTCATCTGCTGTAACCCAATAGTCCTTGTAAGGACTGCTTTTATTTTCTGATTACTGTTACTCTTCTTTTCATTGTGTACTGCAGCTCCGTCTGTGTGTGTTGGAGACAGGTGTGCTGCTCATAGTAGTGCACTAAGCACCAACCGCACATTCACATCATTTTTTTTTATTTGTGTTTTTTTACTTTGCTACTGTAATTTATAGAGCCGAGTGCTATTAGTCTAGCTGTGTTGGAGACAGGTGTGCTGCTCCTAGTAGTGCACTAAGCACCAACCACACATTCACATCATTTTTTTTTATTTGTGTTTTTTTACTTTGCTACTGTAATTTATAGAGCCGAGTGCTATTAGTCTAGCTGTGTTGGGGACTGGTGTGCTGCTCCTAGTAGTTCACCCCCAGCACCAACCAGAGATCACTTTTTTTTATTATTAATTTTTTTTTATTTAACTTACTGTTCTTTAACATGTCCAGTGCTGTTTGCTGTTGTTCATAGTAGTGCACCAAACACGTTACACATAGTAGTGCACCAAACACGTTACACATAGTAGTGCACCAAACACGTTACACATAGTAGTGCCCCAAACACGTTACACATAGTAGTGCACCAAACACGTTACACATAGTAGTGCCCCAAACACGTTACACATAGTAGTGCACCAAACACGTTACACATAGTAGTGCACCAAACACGTTACACATAGTAGTGCACCAAACACGTTACACATAGTAGTGCACCAAACACGTTACACATAGTAGTGCACCAAACACGTTACACATAGTAGTGACATTGCATTGCAATAAAATCACCTGAGCGATGTTTTTCCACCAGCAATAATATATTCCGTATCCACTACTGCGGCGTTTTGTCTTTGCGTGTGAACCGGCTGTAACCGTTACACGACTTGATTGGCATGTAGACGCCGGACGTTTTAAAGCAGTTTATTACACAAGTTTAGAAATGTAGTGTGATTTCTGCCCTTTACAGCACAAAACGCAACGCTGTGTCAACAACGTATTTTTCAGAGAAATTTTTGCCCTTAATCCCCCTCCTGCATGTCACTGCCCAGGTCGTGGCACCCTTTAAACAACTTTAAAATCAGTTTTCTGGCCAGAAATGGCTTTTCTAGGTTTTAAAATTCGCCTTCCCATTGAAGTCTATGGGGTTCGCACAGTTCGCAAAAGTTCGCACTTTTTGGCGGAAGTTCGCAAAAGTTCGCACTTTTTGGCGGAAGTTCGCAAACTTTTTTTGTGAGGTTCGCTACATCTCTAGTCCTTGAGCCCCAGAATGGATTACAGAGACCGGTGCTTCCATAGGAATACAGTTCTGCCTGTGTTTAATGTATGTGTTGGATTTACATGGGAGAAACAATCCCAGCCAGAGGGCCATTGCTTCTTGTCGGGCCTTTACCCTGTAGAGAACTTGTTTAATGCCAACCAAAAATGAGCTTTCCGCTAATGCGATTTTTATTACACAATTCCTTTGAAGTCAAACACGGTACAGTCGCTGTGTCTCATGTATAATTCACCAGCGGCTCTATCTCTGTGTTCCTGCCATACAACATATATAATTTTTTTTTTCTTTTTTTCCTGGAACTCGGCAGCACATGTTAATGCGCTCTGAAGGCAAATTCCCAGATCTAATATAGTAAATTGCCGTTTCAGAAATCATAAGCCTGTTAGATTGATTTGATGGTTAATCTGATTGCACCACTTTGGAGAGTAGGCTGAACCTCTTCGTGCCGGAGATTAGAAAGGAAAGTGATCAACAAATACTCGTAGAGTCATGTGAACTGGGGAACTGGGATCGGGTGGCGTGGTAAGTGCATAACGGAAAAGGGGGTGCTAGGGATAAAGGAATTATTTCTGCACCCCAGATTAACACAAGCATTATAATGTATTTTCAAACTACTCTCCATGGACTAAATGTAATAAATATATTGGGGACTGATGACACTGCTGGATAATATAGCCATACTTATTCATCCTATATATGTAATAAGAGGAGCAAGATTGGAATGAAGCCCAAGGATCCTTGACCTTCAGTATGGTGATGAAACTACACTCTTAGCTAAAAATGAAGTAGATCTAGGGATCCTTATACCTTTAGTATTATGACAAGCCCTCAGAGCTAAACATGAAGGAGATCTGAAGACCCTCATACCTTTATGATGACAAGACTACACTTATAGCTAAAAATAAAAGAAATAAAGAAGACCTAAAGATCTTCAAGCCTTCAGTATTATGAAGATACTACAATCATAGCTAACATAAATGAAGACTTGAAGACCTTAGACTCACATACCTTTAGTATGATGATAAGTATGGGCTCATAGCAAAAAATAGAGAAGCCGCGGAGACCCCATATATTTAGTATGATGACAAGACTACAATTATAGCTAAAGATAAAACAAATAAAGAAGACCTAAAGATCTTCAAGCCTTATAAAGATACTACAATCATAGTTAAAAATGAAGAAGACTTGAAGACCTTAGATTCACATACTTTTAGTATGATAAGGAGACTACTGTCATAACTAAAAATTTAGAAGACCTAATGACCCATATGCCTTTAGTATGATGAAGAAAATTCACTCATTGATAAAAATAAAAAAAGACCTTAAGACCCTAGACCCACATACCTTCAGAATGATGAGGAGATTTTATTCTTAGCTAAAATAAAGAAGACCTGACGATCCTTATACCTTCAGAGGGCAAAGATGGGACTACATATAAATACACAGAAAGCAACAGTTATGGCATCAGACGGTGGAGACATAGAAGTTGTAGATACTTTTCGCATTCTTGAATCACTTGTTAACAATAAAGGATCCAGAATCCAACTGGCACTTTGTGGAGTTAGACTGAAAGACCTAGAAAAGACATACCAATGAGTTGACAAAGACAAAGATCACAACTGTCCAGGCTAAGGTCTGGTAGATATGACTTTTATTGGATGGGAAAGCTGGATAGTGAAGAAGTAGGACAAAATACTGATGGCTTTACACTTTGCTATTGTCAGAGACTTGAGAATAACATGGAAACAAGTTAAAAAAACAAATGGAGCCTTGATGAAATCAAACCTAACCCTCCACTTAAAGTACCAAGGACCAGACTGAAGCTATCTTATTTGGGACATATCCAAAGACTAATTTCATTGGAAAAGACAATTATAGTCAGAAGAGGTGATGGGAAAATAGGAAGCAGATGTCCAGCAACAAGATGGAGAGGCTCAACAGTCACAATAGTCGCAACAGTCATGCAGCTGCTGTTGAGAAGAGCGAAGATAGTAAATTCCCAAGAAATGCCACTCTTCTGGTTGCCAAAAGTCAACTTATAAAAGTTGCTTAAAAAATACAGACGAAAGGCTTAATTTACCTACTCTCAGATGCTTGTTCAGTAGAGCTGTCCAACTTAAAGCCTGTGGGGTGGATGTGGCCCTCTGTAGTATTTCTATAGCCCCCAGTCTGCTCAAATGCTCCACAAACTCCACTATATAACATCAAGATCTACATTTAATCAGGCCCTCGATCATATTGTATGAGAAACAATTGTCCCACTACATGTAATAAGTTGGGCTGTACTGCACTATAGCACTAAGAAGCAGAAGATTTTGACCCTTAGTGCTCTTTGGGTAAGCACTTGCATATGAGGCATACTTACACCCTGGACCTTGTGCTGGATTAAAAATTTGGTCGCTGGTGGGCACAAGGTAGCCCAGTCCTAAGGGTAAGTGCCAATGTCAGGGCTCTTTCCTTCGCGCATCTGAATGACATGCATAAGGGTGGGAGAGGGGTCAAATATGTCACTCCCCTGATCAATATGTTGCTGTCAAAATGGAAGCCGAGTGGTGGGCACTCTGAGCCACAGGCTGCACTTGCTACAGGCAGAGGCAGAGCAGTATTTAGGCCTGGTTCCACCCTAAATACGTTCCCTATGGTGTGTAAGTGATGTGACCCAACCCCCTATCCCTTACCCCCTAGCTCAATTGTTGGCATATATATATATATATATATGTATATATATTAAAAATACAATATATAGACACCTAAGGCCTGCCCTCCAAAACCTGCCACCCTAGGCACAGGCCCTCGGGTACCTATATATAAATATGACCCTGCATAGGGGTGGCCAGTGCTTTATGTATATCTGATGGGTGCAATTTTGTGTCTGTTTGTTCTCTAGCCCTAGTACCCCCACCCATAACAAATTAACCTTAATAAATTTCAAATGGGAGAAGTGTACCACAGATTTGCCTTTCGAATTAAATCAGCAACTGTTAAAAGTATTCCCATTAAACAACATCTGGAACTGGAAATCTATTTACTTTTATTCCCATCATATCCACCGTCAGTATAGATTCTATAGCAGCTGAATTAGAGAAAGATGAGGGAGGCGCTCATTATACGGTACTGGGGAAGGACTGGTGAAATGGAAAACTCGTTACTTGCTGTTCCTGAAGGAACTTGGTGTTAGTCAGTAGTGATGGGCGAAATGTTTCGCCAGGCATGGATTCGCCGCACATCCAAAATAATAGCCGCGTGACAAAATAATAGCCACGCGACAAAATAATAGCCGCACGACAAAATAATAGCCGCGGGCGACGAAATAATAGCCGCGGGCGATGAAATAATAGCTGCGCAACAAAATAATGGCTGCGGGCGACGAAATAATAGCAGTGCGACGAAATAATAGCCGCGGGCGACAAAATAATAGCCATGGGCGACAAAATAATAGCGGTGCAACAAAATAATGGCCGCGGGCGACGAAATAATAGCAGTGCGACAAAATAATAGCCGCAGACGACGAAATTTTTTTTGACGTGTGACATTTTCTCTCATTTTCC
Source organism: Xenopus tropicalis (assembly GCF_000004195.4). NCBI lineage: Eukaryota > Metazoa > Chordata > Amphibia > Anura > Pipidae > Xenopus > Xenopus tropicalis. The sequence goes on along the minus strand of NC_030682.2, from coordinate 146,083,703 downwards.
GCCGTTTCGTGAATCTTTTGAAAGATTCGTGAAACGCCGGAAAATTTACGAAACGGTGAAGCGAAACGGGACAGATTCGCTCATCACTATTAGTCAGTATATATGGGTAAATTTGCCTTTTTAAAGCATATAATGACTACCCAAGCCCTGTGGCCCCTCTCCAGTTACTGGGCTGGCTGATGTTTCCCTGCCCTCTGTGCCCACTCCATGCAGGTTATAGTAGTTTTGCTACTCAAGGTTCAGATTCAGCAAAGAGGAATAGAAAATGGAACTTCTGTCTATAATTGCATGCTGGGTATTGTAGTTTTATATTAATCTTAGCTGTAGGCTAAATGTCAGATACAAACTACATTACCCAGCATGCAATGGGATAGACATGTCAAAACTTTGGCTAGTTTCCAAACTACAAACCCGCCAAGGCTCCAAAAAATAGCCCAAAACTGTACCTTGGGGGGTTTGTACCTGGGAAACCCACCTGATAATAAGTCCATTATACATTAAAGGTGAAGACACACTGGGCTACTAGTAGCAGCTACTTTTTCATGGCTACTAAACTCCCTTGCCATAGACAATGAGAATTGCCGCTGCTAAAACACACATAGACACAGTTATCAGTAAATGATCAACATTGCCTGTTTTAGTAGCCACGACTAGTAGCTGCTACTAGTAGCTCTGTGTGTCTTCGCCCTTGGGGTGAAGACACACTGAGCTACTAGTAGCAGCTACTTTTTCATGGCTACTAAACTCTAGAAAATCCCCTGCCATAGACAATAATGAGAATTGCCGTTGCTAAAACACACGTAGAGACAATTATCAGTAAATGATAATGATGCCACGACAAGTAGCTGCTACTAGTAGCTCCGTGTGTCTTCCCCCTTACTCTGCACTGGATCCGATAAGCAGCCTCGCAGGAACCTGGAACTTAGAGATGGGAAAGTTGCCCTTTGAGGAGTCAGTTCCAATGATGTCTGTAACATTCGGATGAATCTCTTCCTTCCTGCATGTCCCCCATTATATATACACTAACGTGCAGCGACACCCACGCACAGTTTTTTAATCTCTAGACTAAACGGCACGATGATGAAGGCAGATGTCCAGAGAAAGTCATTTTAATATTTAAGCACATTGCGGTTTTCTGCTGAATAATCGTTCTGTACCAAACTAAGAGGATTATATCTGTCAGAACAGGAATAGTCTGGCACCTACAGGAGAGGATACTTATCAGCAGGTACAGCTTAAAGGAGAACTAAACCTAAGCTCAGTGCCAGCACTGAGTGCCAGCAGCACAGATCATGCAGAAAAGTAGATGGGGGGCTACTGGGGGCATCTTTGGGGGCACAGATCTTCCCTGCTAAAGTGCTTTGGTTGCCTTGGGCTGGTACAGAAGCACAAACATAAGGTACAACATTTCTGGCCTACTTCTTTAGTTGGGCTTTAGTTCTCCTTTAAAAAAGCTGTCATTCAGCTCCAGCATTAAAATTCACCTTATAAATGGTTAAATGACAGTCTAAGTGTCTGATAATAGCACTAGGTAGGTACCTAATATATAGGGGCAGAGACAGAGGAAAGTGTTGGAAGGGTTACTGCCTGCTCTGCTCTCATTTCCCTACAGAAATAGGGGTTGGTAGCACTAGGTAGGTACCTAATATATAGGGGCAGAGACAGGGGAAAGTGTTGGAAGGGTTACTGCCTGCCCTGCTCTCATTTCCCTACAGAAATAGGGGTTGGTAGCACTAGGTAGGTACCTAATATATAGGGGCAGAGACAGGGGAAAGTGTTGGAAGGGTTACTGCCTGCCCTGCTCTCATTTTCCTACAGAAATAGGGGTTGGTAGCACTAGGTAGGTACCTAATATATAGGGACAGAGACAGGGGAAAGTGTTGGAAGGGTTACTGCCTGCCCTGCTCTCATTTCCCTACAGAAATAGGGGTTGGTAGCACTAGGTAGGTACCTAATATATAGGGGCAGAGACAGGGGAAAGTGTTGGAAGGGTTACTGCCTGCCCTGCTCTCATTTCCCTACAGAAATAGGGGTTGGTAGCACTAGGTAGGTACCTAATATATAGGGGCAGAGACAGGGGAAAGTGTTGGAAGGGTTACTGCCTGCCCTGCTCTCATTCCCCTACAGAAATAGGGGTTGGTAGCACTAGGTAGGTACCTAATATATAGGGGCAGAGACAGGGGAAAGTGTTGGAAGGGTTACTGCCTGCCCTGCTCTCATTTCCCTACAGAAATAGGGGTTGGTAGCACTAGGTAGGTACCTAATATATAGGGACAGAGACAGGGGAAAGTGTTGGAAGGGTTACTGCCTGCCCTGCTCTCATTTCCCTACAGAAATAGGGGTTGGTAGCACTAGGTAGGTACCTAATATATAGGGGCAGAGACAGGGGAAAGTGTTGGAAGGGTTACTGCATGCCCTGCTCTCATTTCCCTACAGAAATAGGGGTTGGTAGCACTAGGTAGGTACCTAATATATAAGGGCAGGGACAGGGGAAAGTGTTGGAAGGGTTACTGCCTGCCCTGCTCTCATTTCCCTACAGAAATAGGGGTTGGTAGCACTAGGTAGGTACCTAATATATAGGGACAGAGACAGGGGAAAGTGTTGGAAGGGTTACTGCCTGCCCTGCTCTCATTTCCCTACAGAAATAGGGGTTGGTAGCACTAGGTAGGTACCTAATATATAGGGCTTTTATGTTTTATTGAAAACTTTACAAAGACAAAGGGAAAGTGTTGGAAGGGTTACTGCCTGCTCTGCCCAGATCCCCCAGTCCAACACTGATTGGCTCTGTCACACAGTGGCCCCTGTATTGGCCCTAACATGTTTATCTCTGGCCCTGACCTACAGGCTATGTGTATAATACCCAGACCTATGTACAGATCAATGAGTTATATCCCAATCACGGTGGCAACACACAGAATTCTTATCTCCTTCTCCAGTCTGATTCCCTCATCCAATCGGACAGAACCTGACATACAGAGCCAATAAGTAACCTGTGTATCGCGCTGGACCCGCAGCCCCTCTATAAATATCTGCCTATTCTTCCCATTATTTGTCTGTTACGCCCCATAGTATTTATATTACGGCCTGACCTAATGTTCCGAGGGAATCAATCCTTATTCATGAGCGTCGCCGCAATTTGAAATTAAAATTTGGCCCGGCGATTCCGGCGTGTCTGGGAAACAAAAGATTCCAATGGAGATTTAAAAGGAAATGATATAAATGTGGGATTTTTCTATCTATAAAGGAGAAGGCTGCAGATAACACTTGGCACCAGGGGGGTCTGGATAGGGAAGAAGAGAAGAAAAATTGACCCCATGAAAAATCCTCCATAATCATTTTCTCTTTGAATAATTCATTTTCGGGTTAAAGCCGCTCCTCTCGCTCTTGTACTGAAATTACACTATTTTAATATTAATGTAATATTTCATCTCACAAAGGGAGGCTGTCAGATATGAGGAATGAGCTTTTTTTTTTATTTGCAGCTCTGAAATGTGTCTTACACCAAGGGGCAAGAGTATGTATTTGGGTTAAGAGTTTTTTGACTTTGGGTGTCTGTGTCCCTGTCTCTGACATTGTAAGCAGCAGTCCTGCCCTGCTTTATGGCTGAGATTCTAGCTATCTGTATAACAGAGCATTCTGTCACAGTGGCACAGATCCTATCTGATCCCCCCATTGTAAGCAGCAGTCCTGCCCTGCTTTATGGCTGAGATTCTAGCTATCTGTATAACAGAGCATTCTGTCACAGTGGCACAGATCCTATCTGATCCCCCCATTGTAAGCAGCAGTCCTGCCCTGCTTTATGGCTGAGATTCTAGCTATCTGTATAACAGAGCATTCTGTCACAGTGGCACAGATCCTATCTGATCCCCCCATTGTAAGCAGCAGTCCTGCCCTGCTTTATGGCTGAGATTCTAGCTATCTGTATAACAGAGCATTCTGTCACAGTGGCACAGATCCTATCTGATCCCCCCATTGTAAGCAGCAGTCCTGCCCTGCTTTATGGCTGAGATTCTAGCTATCTGTATAACAGAGCATTCTGTCACAGTGGCACAGATCCTATCTGATCCCCCCGTTGTAAGCAGCAGTCCTGCCCTGCTTTATGGCTGAGATTCTAGCTATCTGTATAACAGAGCATTCTGTCACAGTGGCACAGATCCTATCTGATCCCCCATTGTAAGCAGCAGTCCTGCCCTGCTTTATGGCTGAGATTCTAGCTATCTGTATAACAGAGCATTCTGTCACAGTGGCACAGATCCTATCTGATCCCCCATTGTAAGCAGCAGTCCTGCCCTGCTTTATGGCTGAGATTCTAGCTATCTGTATAACAGAGCATTCTGTCACAGTGGCACAGATCCTATCTGATCCCCCCCATTGTAAGCAGCAGTCCTGCCCTGCTTTATGGCTGAGATTCTAGCTATCTGTATAACAGAGCATTCTGTCACAGTGGCACAGATCCTATCTGATCCCCCCCCCATTGTAAGCAGCAGTCCTGCCCTGCTTTATGGCTGAGATTCTAGCTATCTGTATAACAGAGCATTCTGTCACAGTGGCACAGATCCTATCTGATCCCCAAAGAGAGCAGACGTGTGGTGTAGGAGCTCCTGTTGAACAAAGTTCCCCCTGGGCCCAGTAAGGGTCTAGGGGGGGTTTGAAGCCTCTGGTCTTGCAGGGATTATCTAACTATCAACAAAACTATCTACAAAAGTCCAGGCGACTTCTATTGTAACCTATGGCAGAAAAGTTTAGCAATTAGTCGCGGCGACAGACTTTTCAAAAAGTCACCCTGTGTGTCTTTGCCCTTAGGAGAAAACCACTGCAGCCTGGGGTATAAGGTAAGTGATTACAATCACTGGGGGTGACTAACATTTTTTGAACCCCCCCCCAGTGATTATTACCGTTTAGGGGACCGTGGGATGTTAATTCCAATATCCCTGCATGTAACCAAAATAAAGCATTTATGCCCCTTACAATTCTGGATCTGCCAGTGACCACTCTGTCCTTTCATTGGTGGATAAACACCAACAGCCATCCAATCACATGACGGTCCCAAAGGCTTTTATGCATATAGATTGTAGATGCCCCCCCCCCCCACCCAGCGCTTCCAAAAATGGCTTCTTTAGTTTGTACTTGGCACAAAGCAACATAAATAGAAAAACAAACCAGGTAATGGAGTTTCCGTGCGTTGGCATCGGCCGTCCCTTGTTAAACACATGAAACAAATGACAAGGTAGCGGGTACGGGAATAAGGGGGGGGGGAAGAAAAGAGAGAAAGAAAGAAAATTATTAGCTGAGATTTGCTTAACTCTGCCATTCTCGCAGCTGCATTTGCAATGTTTAGTGAGTGGGAGTCGCAGAGCAAATGTCTTTATCCATTTCACAACCCCAATAATTAATCTGTCAGCCGTGTCTGTCAGGCCCGGGGAGGGGGGGAAAAAAGCAATTGGAAAGAAAAACGGCGATAGAAAAAAAAAAAAAAGGATGACTATTCGGAGCTGTAAGCCTGTAATTTCTTTTTCGCTTGATCATTGTGTTTGTACAATTCGCTACTCGCAGCTTTTTATACTATTAAATGCCCTTTATTATTATTTAAGAAAGAACAGGTTATTTAAAAAAGCACTAACACGGAAAAACAGCGCGCTATTGTACGAGGGAGAGCGCTGATCCGGCAATATCCCCTACAGCTTCCCAACCTTGCTGTGCTGCTATGCTGTACAGGTACGGGGTCCCTTATCCGGAAACCCGTTATCCAGAATTACGGAAAGGCCGTCTCCCATAGACTCCATTATAAGAAAATAATTCGAATTTTTTAAAATGATTCCTTTTTCTCTGCAATTATAAAACAGTACAGGTATGGGACCCATTATCCAGAATGCTCAGGACCTAGGGTTTTCCGGATAAGGGATCTTTCCATAATTTGGATCTCCATACCTTAAGTCTACTAAAAGATTATTTATACATTAAATTTATACATTAAATAAACCCAATAGGATTAATTTTATCTTAGTTGGGATCAAGTACAGGTACTGTTTTATTATTACAGAGAAAAGGGAATCATTTAACCATTAAATAAACCCAATAGGGCTGTTCTGCCCCCAATAAGGGGTAATTATATCTTAGTTGGGATCAAGTACAGGTACTGTTTTATTATTACAGAGAAAAAGGAATCATTTAACCATTAATTAAACCCAATAGGGCTGTTCTGCCCCCAATAAGGGGTAATTATATCTTAGTTGGGATCAAGTACAGGTACTGTTTTATTATTACAGAGAAAAGGGAATCATTTAACCATGAAATAAACCCAATAGGGCTGTTCTGCCCCCAATAAGGGGTAATTATATCTTAGTTGGGATCAAGTACAGGTACTGTTTTATTATTACAGAGAAAAAGGAATCATTTAACCATTAATTAAACCCAATAGGGCTGTTCTGCCCCCAATAAGGGGTAATTATATCTTAGTTGGGATCAAGTACAGGTACTGTTTTATTATTACAGAGAAAAGGGAATCATTTAACCATTAAATAAACCCAATAGGGCTGTTCTGCCCCCAATAAGGGGTAATTATATCTTAGTTGGGATCAAGTACAGGTACTGTTTTATTATTACAGAGAAAAGGGAATCATTTAACCATTAAATAAACCCAATAGGGCTGTTCTGCCCCCAATAAGGGGTAATTATATCTTAGTTGGGATCAAGTACAGGTACTGTTTTATCATTACAGAGAAAAAGAAAAATTATTTTTAAAAATTAGAATTATTTGCTTATAATGGAGTCTATGGCCTTTCCGTAATTTGGAACTTTCTGGATAAAGGATCCCTTACCTTTACTGGGAATATATTGTGATTGGTTTCATTTTGGCTCTGTTTAAAAACAACCTAAACTAGAGGGAAGTAAGGGTAAGTAACCCATTATGTGTATAAGCCCATGCAGCTACACCTGGCACTGATCCCGCTCCTTACGGACGCCATTCGCCGCAGTACATTACTTGATTACAGTGAGTCGGACTAATTAATTCTGCTGGGCTGAATGCGCCATTACTTAATGAAATTCGCCATCCCAGGTTTGTTTTTTTCTTTATTTATTCCTCATCTGCATTTATTTTCGTAAATATACAAACTCTCCAAGGGAAGGCGTATAATAAATAAGATGAATTAATGGTTTTGAGTGGGTTTCAGCCAGTTTGTTAAAATGTTAATTTAGGCTGACAGCTGATGATTTTAATATGTTTAGATTTCTTTTTGCTAGAAGTGACTGTGGGATAGAGTAGGCGGCACATTAGTGACCATATCAATCATTTTATTAGCCCATTTGGAACCACACAATCGATATTTGTATAAATGATTGTATATATAATGTACCCCCTACTGTAAATGATAAGGATATTAGCAGTCACTGAGGGGTTCTGTGCCCATATAAAGGCACAAGGCTGCAGGCTGAGTTATACAGGGAACTCTGAGTATCACTCATGTATTATAAGGGATAATGTACCCCCTACTGTAAATGATAAGGATATTAGCAGTCACTGAGGGGTTCTGTGCCCATATAAAGGCACAAGGCTGCAGGCTGAGTTATACAGGGAACTCTGAGTATCACTCATGTATTATAAGGGATAATGTACCCCCTACTGTAAATGATAAGGATATTAGCAGTCACTGAGGGGTTCTTACGTCACACACTAGCGGTGATGTCATCATTACCAGCCACATCTACTACGAGGGGGATGGGCACTCACCCCATGCTGTAGTACTGTATAAAAGGGCCCTAAGGAGGCCACACTGTAAACACTCTTGAGAAAGCGTACCGCCAGTACGTGAAACGCGTCGAGTTTTATGAAAGCCTGTACATTATCTACACTTTGTAAGTAGATCCATCTTATTCTGTTACTTTTAATAAATGATTTGCACTATTTGCTGCTTTCTCTTCCATTTTGTGCCTTTATGTGAGGAGACGGCTACAAGTTGAATCAGAAATTTCTATTTGCCTACTCAATATTGCTATCTGGTGAGCATTTAACATTACAGCACGTGGTGATACATTAAGCAAATTAGCCTTTCACACACTTTCTTTGGGATTCGGTAGTTATTCCTCCTGATCCCTGATTTGCATTACAATATTGCACTATTATTTGTTCTTTGTTCTTTATTTTCCACATGCGCTCCTGCCATAATTCTTTGTATGCGTTTGGGACCCAGTCAAAGGGGTGACTTGAGGAGGAGCAGCAGGAACACACAGAGTTTTCATCACTTTCTTCACTGACTCTATGTCATTAATCACAAAGCGCTGAGGACACGGTATTGTATTTACCACACTAGACCTTTTGATAGACTGAGGGGTTCTGTGCCCATATAAAGGCACAAGGCTGCAGGCTGAGTTATACAGGGAACTCTGAGTATCACTCATGTATTATAAGGGATAATGTACCCCCTACTGTAAATGATAAGGATATTAGCAGTCACTGAGGGGTTCTGTGCCCCCCATATAAAGGCACAAGGCTGCAGGCTGAGTTATACAGGGAACTCTGAGTATCACTCATGTATTATAAGGGATAATGTACCCCCTACTGTAAATGATAAGGATATTAGCAGTCACTGAGGGGTTCTGTGCCCATATAAAGGCACAAGGCTGCAGGCTGAGTTATACAGGGAACTCTGAGTATCACTCATGTATTATAAGGGATAATGTACCCCCTACTGTAAATGATAAGGATATTAGCAGTCACTGAGGGGTTCTGTGCCCATATAAAGGCACAAGGCTGCAGGCTGAGTTACACAGGGAACTCTGAGTATCACTCATGTATTATAAGGGATAATGTACCCCCTACTGTAAATTATAAGGATATTAGCAGTCACTGAGGGGTTCTGTGCCCATATAAAGGCACAAGGCTGCAGGCTGAGTTATACAGGGAACTCTGAGTATCACTCATGTATTATAAGGGATAATGTACCCCCTACTGTAAATGATAAGGATATTAGCAGTCACTGAGGGGTTCTGTGCCCATATAAAGGCACAAGGCTGCAGGCTGAGTTATACAGGGAACTCTGAGTATCACTCATGTATTATAAGGGATAATGTACCCCCTACTGTAAATGATAAGGATATTAGCAGTCACTGAGGGGTTCTGTGCCCATATAAAGGCACAAGGCTGCAGGTTTAACTGGTCCGGTCAGGGATATCTAACATCACCAATATGCCTTTCTATTAATGGTATGGGATATTGGATACACCTTTTCTGTAACACATAAAAATATTACAATTTGCCACAAAAAGTCTAAAAAACGTGGTGGCTTGCACCATTTTTTGCACTTTTTTCCCCATGCTTGATAAATGACATTAAGCTGGTAACCTGTTTAACAGGAAACATTTTATGAGTTGTTATGGGTTACTGCACCTGGGCACACACAAGTGGGGCTCATTTAAACACTTTATAACAATGGTCCCAGTTACACCTGGGCAGTCGCTCATGACAAGTAGCGATGGGTGAAATAATGCGCCAGGCAAGGCTTTGTGGCAAATTTCCTTGTTTCGCCTTTGGTTGATTATTTCGCGAAACGGGTTGTTACCCGCGTAAAAAAGTCAAAGGTAAGAATTAAACCACTGACATTTTATTACTAAATATACACTGGAAATTTGTTTCAAATATTACATTTGGGTGCATTTCCCCTTTAAAATGGATCCGTCGGGGATCTCATAACTTGAGTGTAATGTTTCTCCCTAACAAATCTAATTAACAGAACGGCGCTGTAATGTGGCCTTTAACCCAAATCATTATGAGTCACAGAACAGCAGCGCCAGGTACTTTAATGCCAAGATAAGCAGAATCCCACCTGATCTATCACCGTGGTTACAGCGATGGAAATCAATGGGAGTCGTTTGTAACAACCTGCCTTTAATAATAAATCTTTCTGCCCTGGGACGTCGGCCGCCCGGCGCAACAATACAGAATAAGCAGTACTTACATTTTTAGATATTTTATTATGATTATCAGATGTCACGACGGGGGGTGAGGATGGATTTTTATTGGAGGAACCAAACCGTGACCGCCCAGAATCTCTCCAATATTACAATAAAGAAAATGGAATGTAAATGAATAATCCTATTGGGTTTATTTCATGGTTAAATGATTCCCTTTTCTCTGTAATAATAAAACAGTACCTGTACTTGATCCCAACTAAGATATAATTACCCCTTATTGGGGGCAGAACAGCCCTATTGGGTTTATTTAATGGTTAAATGATTCCCTTTTCTCTGTAATAATAAAACAGTACCTGTACTTGATCCCAACTAAGATATAATTACCCCTTATTGGGGGCAGAACAGCCCTATTGGGTTTATTTCATGGTTAAATGATTCCCTTTTCTCTGTAATAATAAAACAGTACCTGTACTTGATCCCAACTAAGATATAATTACCCCTTATTGGGGCAGAACAGCCCTATTGGGTTTATTTAATGGTTAAATGATTCCCTTTTCTCTGTAATAATAAAACAGTACCTGTACTTGATCCCAACTAAGATATAATTACCCCTTATTGGGGGCAGAACAGCCCTATTGGGTTTATTTCATGGTTAAATGATTCCCTTTTCTCTGTAATAATAAAACAGTACCTGTACTTGATCCCAACTAAGATATAATTACCCCTTATTGGGGCAGAACAGCCCTATTGGGTTTATTTAATGGTTAAATGATTCCCTTTTCTCTGTAATAATAAAACAGTACCTGTACTTGAACCCAACTAAGAAATAATTACCCCTTATTGGGGCAGAACAGCCCTATTGGGTTTATTTCATGGTTAAATGATTCCCTTTTCTCTGTAATAATAAAACAGTACCTGTACTTGATCCCAACTAAGATATAATTACCCCTTATTGGGGGCAGAACAGCCCTATTGGGTTTATTTCATGGTTAAATGATTCCCTTTTCTCTGTAATAATAAAACAGTACCTGTACTTGATCCCAACTAAGATATAATTACCCCTTATTGGGGCAGAACAGCCCTATTGGGTTTATTTAATGGTTAAATGATTCCCTTTTCTCTGTAATAATAAAACAGTACCTGTACTTGATCCCAACTAAGATATAATTACCCCTTATTGGGGGCAGAACAATCCTATTGGGTTTATTCAATATTTAAATGTTTTTTTTTTAGCAGATTTAAGTTATGGAGATTCAAATAAGATCCCTTATCTGGAAAACCCCAGGTTCCTTGCAGTCTGGATAAGAGGTTGCATACCTGTATGTGCCATTGGGTAATCCTAAATAGCAAACTGCCATTTTAAGTACTAAGGGCCGCCCCCTGGGATCATAGGAGTCACAGTGCACACAAACAAGCCAAGGCACACATACATGCTAGGCCCCATCAGCCAATGAATGGGCAGAGTTCTGCCTTTTGCTCCCACACTACTTCCTGTTACAGTTAGAGCTGCATCACTTCCTGTCAGCTGATCTCTGAGGGGGCACACAGCCCATCACTAAATGGCGGCTCAAGGGAAAGGATGTAAAAGGGCAATATTTACTGATATATATATTCCAGTTTGGGGAGATTCTTTAATAGGCCACTTAACATGATATAAACTGTCTGTTGGTTACGTATTCATTCTGGGGGTGTAGTTTCCCTTTAATGCCAGGTGAATGTTGAGTTGCCACCTTTCTTAACTAAGGGGACTGAGCATGCCTGTATTTAACCCCTTCCCTGCTCACTACACTGCGGCCGTGCAATAGTTAAAGCTACAGAAGCCATAACAATGGTGGAGTGACTCCATGCCGAGCGCGGTGACTTCCTGACCAGCTGGGCGATTAGACCTAATTAGTGGGTAGATCAGTTCTGCAAAGTGCACAGATCCCATCTCGACGTCTCCCCCCCCCCCCCGTGCGGATGGAAATTTCCAGCCACTGAAAGTATCTTTAGGGCTGGGATGTTCTGAGTAGTCGCCTTTGGTTGCCAGTCAGTGTCACGCAGCCCGGCAACCGGGGATGCTAATAGCAATGTGACTCCGCTAACATGGGGGCCATGCATGGGAAAGTAAACAGGTGTTACCGTAGCAATAATATCTTTTTATTTTTAAAGGCAGCCCTGGATGGAATGTGCTACACACAATCACACACAGATGCTCTTAAAGCGACAGAACACCATATCGGTGGATAGAAAAAAAGAGCAGGGGGTAAGATTTCACTTATTTAGGGTTTTTCTGATGTTGTAACGTCATTAATCCCTTGTTGCATAATTTGTTTTTTTCTGTTGTATTAAATGGGAAGTATCTAGGATCTCTGCCATAAAGTAAGACAGGACTGCTGCCATTTGTGAGACAGGAAGTAAAGACCAGGAAACGTGCTGTCACCCCCAAGGGGCCCATGCAAGGTTTCCATAAACTTTAATGCCCAAGCAGCATTGTTGAGTAGAGCTGGCTGTACACGGGCAGATTTAAACTGCTGATTTGGATCGAGTGTCAGCATATCTGCCCATGTGTGGGCCTTGCCTGCCTGCCTCCCTCCCTTTTTAGATCAGAATTGCATCGGCACATTGATGGGGTCCTCTCCCGCCCTGCACAAATTCTTGTTTCATTCCAATCATTGGCCCGGAGGCTGTATGATGTTATCAGCCAAATTTGCCCAATTTGGTGGTGGTAAAATTAGACAAGGATCGGCTTGTTGGCGACAAGCAGATTTATATGTATTAGAGATGCACCAAATCCAGGATTCTGTTTGGAATTTGGCAAAGATTCTGCCTATTTCAGCGGGATTCGGCCGAATCCTAGTGTCTGGCTGAACCTAATCCAAATCATGTGACTTTTGGTTACATGAACACGAAAGTAAAAAAAAAAAATAAGCACTCCCTTCTCTTTAAGCCCAATTTCCATATGGACATTAGGATTCAGATTTGGTTCGGTATTCCACAAAATCTTTTTACAAAAATTTGGGGTTTGGCCAAATCCAAAAATAATGGATTCGGTGCAGCCCCAATATGTATATGGCCGACTTAAGTGGAGTAATAGAATGATTTCCATCTAAACTGTGCTCCCTTTGGTTTGAAGGTATCTAGGCACCTTAACGCCCAGAAGCTTTGGGCGAGAAGAAGAAGAAAAATGGTTAAAAATCTGATATCCAAAAATCTCTATTTGAAGAAGAAACATGTCTATGATATACAGTATCTAGTAGAATTAAGTCTAAAACAACTGGAGTTTTCTGAGTTTTTCTTGAAAATTTTTCACCACTCATCTGAGTGGCTTTTTCAGTTGGAATGACTGGTAAGCCACAGAAGCCACTCGGATGAGTGGTGAAAAGTTTTCAAGAAAAACTCAGAAAACTCCAGTTGTTTTAGACTTAATTCTACTAGATAAGGAGAAACATGAATTTTTGAAATTGAAATTGAACTAAATTTCTTGTCTGGACCTTTGCTAAATCGTTCAGTCGTCATTGGGTGGCGACGTCCCCACTAAGAATACATAATATACGCGGCAACGTTATATTTTATATATATATTGCAATAACGTTTGCCAGGAGAACGTCTGAGGGTACAAAGATGATCACTGCCACTTTCCGACTGTCAAATGTATTTGTTCCCCGGGATTTCCCGCTTCTTCCGGCCCACGGAGCAGACTCCGGATCTGTCATTCCTGTTTGACATGCTCAATCTATTTCTCAATTTCCCTGGGCCCATTAAAATATCTTTCCCAACTTCTGGGAGCTGTTACAGAATGTGAAATGCTGTTAGCAGCCAATTCTGAGCGATCGGCAGGGTTTTTTTTGACCCACCGGTTTAATTGCGACGCCTGCCAGGTCCTTCCAGTGGCCAATCTCATTTCTATTCAAATAAAATTACATCCTTGCTCTGTTTATCCGAGCGCCGTTCTGCTTCTCTCTCGACTTGGGAGCCTGAATGTGTTTCTGAAAATATAAATGTGTTTGTACATTGATACAGTTTGGAGCTCTCGGGAGCAAATGATTGGAGGACTGCGAATGGCTACATTATAAATTCACGTAGTCGGCGAGCCGATATACAATGTATATGAAAGGATAAATCAAAGATGAATAGAAGAAAGAAGACTTTGTCAATGGAAAACACAAGGACTTGCTATCTACTGCGTAATATGGATTTGACACTATGATTAGACCCCCCATATGTAATAAAAGGCACTAAGTTTGCCCAAAGGCAGTAACCCATAGCAACCAATCAGCAGATAGCATTTACTGGTCACCTGTTTATTGGTTGCTATGGATTGTTACATATCGGCAAGGGAGATGCACACCAAACCCAGATAACTGTAACCCCCATTTGGCTGTAAACAGTCCAACCCAGGCTAGTATAGGTGTTAGAGCATGGGGTACACACGACTCTCTTAAGCAGGATGGGCCTTCGCTAGATGGAAGAGACCAGCGGAGCTAAGGGTGTAGTGGAACTACAACTCACTGTAGGTGTGTGCAGTGCAGATTAGCAAAAATGGACGCCAGCAGGTTCTTGCAGTTTAACAAAGGAGAAGATTTATTGCCAGAGACAAATGGAGAAGCATGGTTAGATCAAATACTCACAAACAGATGTATATGATAGTACTCTGAGGGCAACAAGAAAGGATGCACCCCGGTTTATCCCAACTCCTTTAGAGTCTGGGCAGGGTAAATGCAGCTTGGCGCCCCTATGGAAGCAGTCAGGATAGATACTTCAGTCCTCAGGTTGAATACCTCTAGTCTTACAGCCGACTGTGGATCGGGGTTTAGGTACTGTCTGTCTCCTATGTCTTAACCATGTCCCTATGCTGAGGCAACAGTGCCTGTATGGAAAAAATACTTCCAGCTACTTTCCTGGGTGGAGCCGAAACTGCTCTGGCTTCCTTCCCTCCCTATCTCACTCTCCTAGAGAGTGCTCTACAAGAGTAACTATCTAACTGGTCCTCGTTCACGGGGTCCCTGTCCCCGACTTCTCTAGAGCAGGTGGTGACTCTAGGGCAAAAATGGCTTTACTGGGGCCTTGTTGATTCCAGGCTCAGTGGTCCTTCACCTGAGACACAGAGGAAGACCCAACCTCCTGCTAAACACTATATCAGATTGCAGGGGGTGTGGTCAACCAAATAAACCAATAAGGTAGAGGTGCATAAAGGTAAACTGATACAAGGGTCTTTGCCCAGTAACAGTGTAAATCAGGAAATGGTAGGGTTTAAAGCCATAGGGGCAGATTAACCCTATGGGTCCCTACATACTATGGACAAAGTCAAGATGCTCCTTGTATTTGCCTATAGTTGTGCTTGGCCAGTGGATCCATCCTGCCTCCTGTTCAGAATTGCACAAGGGAAGCCTAAAGCCAACACCACTTTCAAGTTGGTAGTAAATTTCAGGGTTCTCATGGGGAGGCTGTGTCCATAGGGGCAGAAGCCTTTGTGCCCAAAGAATCACCTACAGTTATTTTGAGGCTGGGGCTTCACTTGGTCTGGAGATCAGTAGGCAACTTCTAAGTCTTCTTTTGACTTGGTCACATACATAAGCGCATCCGGAAACTCAGGCCTGGGGTGCTTGTGGCATAGACAGTCCTAAAGTATCCCTCATTATTATTGGCACATTCAACAGGCCAACCAGAGTTCTCTGCTCCGGGCCCATTGGGTCCTTCCTGCGGCACCACTGCTGGTGAGTTGCCTCTGTGGAGCCACCATAGTCAATTAACACTTTTCTATGTTCCACAATACAATTAGCTTTCCCTTTTTACTCCACTTGAAGAGTCTTTAAAAAAAATGAATATCGTTTGCCCCCCTCGGGAAATTAGGGAGACAGCAAATCCTTTACATAAAACACGGCCTGTTAACGGATAATTAGACCATGTAAATCTCTTTATTAATTTCACGCTAAATGAGATTACATTAATGGTTGGCTTAATGCGCTGCTTTTGATAAATCCCTCTGTTCTTTGTAATGTGCAGCGAGTTTTAATTATACGACAGCAACAAAAAAATATCCGCAAAGACACGTGGGTGCGAGAGAAATCCGATAACCGGTGGCAAGATCAGTGCGGAATGAAAGGGAATGAAAAAGGGAAAATGATAAGAGAGCCGCCAGATTTGGCCCATTTCCCAGGGTCCCCTGCACCTGGGGTTGCCACCTTTTTTCAATTCTATTACCTAGGCAGGGTGGTGGGTGGATGGGGTGGGGAAATGGGCAGGAAAGAGGCTGGCCTCTATATAAAAGGGAGTGGTTTTCCACAAAGAGAGTCAGGGAAGGGAGGGATTATCAGTAGGGTTGCCACCTTTTTTTCAATTTTATTATTGGCCTTTAGGTTGTGGGGAGGGCAGTGACATCACTCTGGGGTGGGGAAATGGGCAGGGAAGAGGCTGGCCTCTATATACCTGTAAAAGGGAGTGGTTTTCCACGGAGAGAGTCAGGGGAGGGATTATCGGTAGGGTTGCTTTTTTTCAGTTTTACTGTATTATTGGCCTTTAGGTTGTGGGGAGGGCAGTGACATCACTCTGGGGTGGGGAAATGGGCAGGGAAGAGGCTGGCCTCTATATATAAGGGAGTGGGTTTCCACAGAGAGAGAGCCAGGGAAGAGAGGGGTTATCAGTAGGATTGCCACCTTTTTTTCAATTTTATTATCGGCCTTTAGGTTATGGGGCGGGCAGTGACATCACTCTGGGGTGGGCAAATGGGCAGGGAAGAGGCTGGCCTCTATATAAAAGGGAGTGGTTTTCCACAGAGAGAGTTAGGGAAGGGAGGGATTATTAGTAGGGTTGCTATCTTTTTTTCAATTTTATTACCGGACTTTAGGTTATGGGGCGGGCAGTGACATCACTCTGGGGTGGGGAAATGGGCAGGCTAGGCGGGGTGATGGGTGGGTAAATGGGCAGGCTAGGCAGGGTGATGGGTGGGGAAATGGGCAGGGAAGAGGCTGGCCTCTATATATAAGGGAGTGGTTTTCCATGGAGAGAGTCGGGGAAGGGAGGGGTTATCAGTAGGGTTTCCACCTTTTTTTAAATTTTATTACCGGCCTTTAGGTTATGGGGCGGGCAGTGACATCACTCTGGGGTGGGGAAATGGGCAGGCTAGGTAGGGTGATGGGTGGGGAAATGGGCGGGGAAGAGGATGGCCTCTATATAAAAGGGAGTGGTTTTCCACGGAGAGAGTCAGGGGAGGGAGGGATTATCGTTAGGGTTGCCACACTTACAGCTATAATGCCAGTAAATTTCTAATACCAGTACCGACCAGGCTGGTCAAATACCAAGCATATCAAACATGGCTGCACTCATGACCAGCTTAGGCCACAAGGCTAGTGATCTACCCACCAGCGATGCCAACCTTCAGTTCTCCTTTAAACTCTGCCCCCCCCCTTCCTAAACTCATTCATACCTTCTGGGCTCCTAGATTGCTTTTGGCATTTCAACTAATTAAGTTTTCCGATCTTCAGCTTTTAATGGACGTATTTGTTTTGCTCCTATACAGGCATTACTGTTATTATGGGAAGCCGTGACCCAAATTGCGGCAATGGGGCCCCACAAACGCGCCCATGGAACTCGCTTTCTCCAAGGACGTTCAGGGAGCACTGCAAACGGGTGCCATTAAGCTCCACTGCTTGCGCTCTGCTTTAATGACCATAATTTGTTCGTTAATAGCACCTTCATCCTATCATCTCAATGCACTTCTGAGGCACGTTGAATGCTATTATTACCTAATTGCCACTCGTTTGGCTCTCATTTTCTCTACTTCAAAATCAAGAGCAGTGATTGATCGGGACAGTGGACTCACCGCGGAGTCAATTATGTTTTATAGGAACGGTTACCAGGACGTTCCATGCTTGGAATGTGCTCACGGAACACGCTTTTTCTGCCACATACGCAGTTTAATAAGTAGATCAAAGGCATGCCATTGCTAATAATGGAAGCATCTTCGGCTCCGCGTCGCCCCGTTACAAAGTGTCGCAGGGCAATTAATAATTATGCAAAGAACTGTTCCATTAACAGGTGCCATTGTTCTCCCCATAGGGGCGGCTGCTGCTGCTTCTTTAATAGATCCACGCTGTGTGAATGGAGCTTCATTGACCTACATTTGTGCCTGGAATTGAATCATAAAAGCAATAAAAATGTGAAGAACCATAAAGAGCTTGGTCTGCCTGGTCTATGTAGGTCTGTGTAGGTCTATGTAGGTCTATGTAGGTCTGTGTAGGTCTATGTAGGTCTATGTAGGTCTGTGTAGGTCTATGTAGGTCTATGTAGGTCTGTGTAGGTCTATGTAGGTCTATGTAGGTCTGTGTAGGTCTATGTAGGTCTATGTAGGTCTGTGTAGGTCTATGTAGGTCTATGTAGGTCTGTGTAGGTCTATGTAGGTCTATGTAGGTCTGTGTAGGTCTATGTAGGTCTATGTAGGTCTATGTAGGTCTATGTAGGTCTATGTAGGTCTATGTAGGTCTATGTAGGTCTGTGTAGGTCTATGTCGGTCTGTGTAGGTCTATGTAGGTCTGTGTAGGTCTATGTAGGTCTATGTATTATGATGATGTCAAACAAAGACATCTATGGAGCCCTTGAGAAGACTGGGGGAAGCTAAAAATCCCTGTAAGTGCCTCATCTGGCCCACAAGCCTCCAGTTGTACTATATAAGGATTCTCAGAGGCATGGACAGGGTCGGACAGGGTCGGACTGGGCCGCCGGGACATCGGGAAAAATCCCGGTTGGCCCCGGCGGGCCAGACCCGACCCTTGCTGCGCTCCCTCTGCCCGACCGCTCCTCCCTTGACATGTGGTCAGGGGAGGACGCCGGGTGGGGGCACCTGCAGGGCCCCTGGGGCGGGAGCCCCGGTGGTCCCTGCACCCCCCAGTCTGACCCTGGGAATGGAAACATATTTAGACTGTACACTGTATCAAAGCTAGGAGTGTTGGGTATGGTGGGCATTCTGTTATTCTGGGTTCCCAGAACCAAGGCCTGAAGATCAGTGGACTTTATACAATATCAGAGTGCTACAGTGCAACTTTGTATTACCATGCAACTTTTTTTTGCAGCCATTGGAGTCTATGAGCGAAACCTGGTTGGACTTTTTGAGTTGACTCTGCCTGAATGTTACTTGCTCCAACCCTAAACTGTTCCTGGACCTGAACTTTCTCTTTGGTCCTTAACCCAGCACTTATTCCAGCATCCTGTAGGGCACAGTAGTTAAGTACGCCATAGGAAAGCACATGTCCCCTCGTGTTAAAGGAAAAGTTCAGTGTAAAAATTAAACTGGGTAAAAAAGACAGACAAAATAACAGGCAAAATAAAAAATATTTCTAATATAGTTAGGCAAAAATGTAATCTATAAAGGCTGGAGAGGGCAGATGTCTAACATAATAGCCAGAACTCTACTTCCTGCTTTCAGCTCTATAATTTGTTAGCAGTCAGTAGCCAATCAGTGACTTTAGGGAGGGCTATATGGGAAATAACTGTCAGTTAAGGTGGCCATACACGCTAAGATTTGCTCGCTTGGTGAGCAGATCTTCTCCTGATATCCCCACCTGCAGGTGGACGATATCGGGCTAATTCGATTGTTTGGCCCTGGAGGCGTCTGTCGGTTCGGTTTGACTAAATTTCAAACCTGCCTGATTGAGATCTGCCCGATTTCAGGCCAGATGTCGGTTGGGCAGGCCCGTCGTTAGGGCCCATACACGGGCCGATAAACTGCCTAATCTAAGGCACCGATACCGGCAGCTAGAATTGGCCCGTGTATGGCCGCCTTTAGTTTGCTTTTGAATCTGACCTGTGTGCTCCCAAACAGTTATGTCCCACGTGACCCCCCTAAAAT
Source organism: Xenopus tropicalis (assembly GCF_000004195.4). Taxonomy (NCBI): domain Eukaryota; kingdom Metazoa; phylum Chordata; class Amphibia; order Anura; family Pipidae; genus Xenopus; species Xenopus tropicalis. Next base: position 146,063,971 of record NC_030682.2, on the reverse strand, counting down.
CCCTGACTAACTAAGAGGTTAGAGAGCTGAAAGCAGGAAGTAGTGTTCTGGCTATTATGTTAGACATCTGCCCACTCCAGCCTTTATAGATTTCATTTTTGCCTAACTAACTATATTACAACCCACCGGGGCTTCAATATATCCAAGTGCTTTCTCTCTAATATCAGCCATGACTGGGAGTCCATCTCGTATGAGGCTACGATTTATATAAATAAAATAACAAGCAGCCGTCATTGCCAGTGACCTGGGCAGGATATTGACTTAACCTAAACGAAACGCTCTTCGGCATTGTTAGGAGTTGCCGGAGTCCCCTAAGGGTCCCCTGCTATTATCTCCGCATCCCTTGAACTCTAGCGCCAGAGCCAAGGCTTCTGCAAAGGATTTCCAACTAAAATATACAGAACCGATCCAGAACGAGAGGGGACACTTTGGCGCAAGTGCTCTTTAATCTGAGCCTCCCCTACTCTTGCACTGAAACCCGCCGGCCCTACACAATACTGAGAGTCTGGCGTCTCCCGTGGCTCCTTAGGAGTAATGAATAGACCTGTAAGTCATCAATCACGGCAGATGTAGGTATAGAAAGGGGCCCATCTGTTAAACACAGATTACCCAAGCCGCAGTCATGTTGCTTCATTTCTACCTCCTTTCCTCTCTCTCCGGGAAAGGAGAAACGTTGCCTATGAAAACGTTATTTCAATAATATCAGTACATAAAATAACCCTGAAAGGAACGGAAGACGCCAGGAATTGAATTTTAATAGCTTTGGCGCTGGCAGTGAATAAGGAATGTCCCCCCACTGAGCCGCAGTCTAATGAAAATAAAGGGAAGAAAAGATCACTAATGGCAGTTGCTGATAGGGGTAATTGTCGCTGATGTAGAGAGAGCAAAACCCCATTAATATATATCTATATACGTTCTCTCCCTCGTCACCGGCACTCGAAACCATAAAATGAACGTTTTGTAGCTTTAATGCAGAACAGAGGGTTAGTCGCCCCGACATAAATACTCAACCGCTTTCCATCTATTCACAATGCTTGTTTCTATACACGTCAGCCGCCATCTTGGCTTCCCATTGGTTTTCATTACTTTGCTGTTCATTATCTCTAATCGTGTTATCAGGGTTCAGATTTGGATAGTAAAAGTGACCATCGTCTTGTTCCTGTAGGGCAGGGGTGGGCAAACTATGGCCCGCGGGCCACATCCGGCCCGTCAGCCCTTTCAATCCGGCCCGCCGTCTCCAGCCCTCCGGTGCGCACAGCGTCAACACGCACGGGGCGCAACCATATAAAAGAATGCACTGGGGAGCCGGGGAACAGAAGGACGGGACGGAGGAAGCAGCGGGTCGCTGGAGGAGGGAGCTGCAGGTGATGGAGGATGCTGGGGGAGAGCTGAGAGGCCCCATAATTTTTGATGGCAGCCCCGGGCGTAACGCTGTCCCGGCCCGGTCTGGCCCGTCTGTTAGTCAATGTGGCCCCTGAGCCAAAAAGTTTGCCCACCCCTGCTGTAGGGGACCCACAGGGTTAACTTTACCGAACTGCTCAGGAAATCCCGGTCAGTAACCCAGTGAGAGGAGAGTATTCCACCCAGGGGTTTTACATCAGCTCCAGGTTCCCCGGTACATAGAAGGAAAGGGGACAAGTGCTCAGTCTCTGGTCTCTGGACTCCACCATAGTGGTAGGTGGATCTACCAGAGGGAAGGTAGCCTCATAATCAGATGAGAAGAAGCTTAACCCCATTCATTTGTGAAGGGACAAGTGCTCAGTCTCTGGTCTCCACCATAGCGGTAGGTGGATCTGCCAGAGGGAAGGTAGCCTTGTAATCAGATGAGAAGAAACTTAACCCCATTTCTTTGTCAGGGGACAAGTGCTCAGTCTCTGGTCTCTGGACTCCACCATAGCGGTAGGTGGATCTGCCAGAGGGAAGGTAGCCTCGTAATCAGATGAGAAGAAGCTTAACCCCATTCCTTTGTGAAGGGACAAGTGCTCAATCTCTGGTCTCTGGACTCCACCATAGCGGTAGGTGGATCAGCCAGAGGGAAGGTAGCCTCGTAATCAGATGAGAAGAAGCTTAACCCCATTCCTTTGTGAAGGGACAAGTGCTCAATCTCTGGTCTCTGGACTCCACCATAGAGGTAGGTGGATCTGCCAGAGGGAAGGTAGCCTGGTAATCAGATGAAAAGAAGCTTAACCCCATTCCTTTGTGTGCCTCAACTATTAAATATTCCAAGGGTATTTTTTTCTATTTAATAAAGTTCCGTGGTAAAGTTGTAGTTCATCTACATCCTCTAGACCAGGGGTGGGTAAACTTTTTGACTCAGGGGCCACATTGACTTACAGATGGGCCGGGCCAGCGTTACACCCAGGGCTGCCATCAGAAATCATGGGGCCTCTCAACTCCCCCCAGCATCCCACCCAGTATCCTCCAGCTCCACTCCCCAGCATCCTGCAGCTCCCCACCCCAGCATCCTGCAGCTCCACCCTCAGCATACTTCAGTGCCACCCCCTCCCCAGCATCCTCCAGCTCCCCACCCCAGCATCCTTCAGCTCCACTCCCCTGCATCCTGCAGCTCCCCACCCCAGCATCCTGCAGCTCCACCCCCAGCATACTTCAGTGCCACCCCCTCCCCAGCATCCTCCAGCTCCCCACCCCAGCATCCTTCAGCTCCACTCCCCAGCATCCTGCAGCTCCCCACCCCAGCATCCTCCAGCTCCACTCCCCAGCATCGTGCAGCTCCCCACCCCAGCATCCTCCCCAACATCCTCCAGCTCCCCCCAGCATCCTTTAGCTCCCCCTCAAGCATCCTCCAGCTCCATTCCCCAGCATCCTCCAGCTCCATTCCCCAGCATCCTCCAGCTCCCTCCCAGCATCCTCCAGCTCCCCCCAGCATCCTTTAGCTCCCCCTCAAGCATCCTCCAGCTCCATTCCCCAGCATCCTCCAGCTCCATTCACCAGCATCCTCCAGATCCCTCCCAGCATCCTCCAGCTCCACCCCCAGCATCCTCCAGCTCCATTCCCCAGCTCCCCCCCAGCGTCCTTCCCAGCATCCTCCAGCTCCCCCCCCCCCAGCGACCAGAGGCTCCCTCCATCCTCTGGCTGCTTCTGACCCCGGCTCCCTGCTGCATCCTTTTATATAGTTGCGTCCCGTGCTTGCTGATGTTACGCGCACGCATGGGGAGTGACCAATCAGGGGCCGGAGTCGACAGGCTGGATTAAAAAGGCCAGTGGGCCGGATGTGGCCCGTGGGCCATAGTTTGCCCACCCCTGCTCTAGACACTTCCCTAGGGAGCTCACTTGAGAAAGAGTAGCATAGTACCCCCCACAGCCCAATATGTTTATTCATGGTTGTCTTCTCTTTGACTTGTACCCTCAGTATCTATGCCCAAGGCCTTCCCCGCCTTACTTTTGCTCTGATTCTCATTCTGCTTCCCTGCGAACCTAAACCGTCGATTGGTAGAAACGAGTTGTCTCTCAGGGGGGTTAATCCTGACGGTATCAGGTGGGGGGGCGTAGATAAGCCTACCCGACTCTTTTAGATTGGACAATGAGGTTGGGTGCTCCTCGAGTGCAAGGTCCGTACGGAACGTAGAAGATGGCGGAAGTAAAGCCAATTTGTCTTGGGCGACGTGATTGGCCTTTTTTAGTTTTGGGAGTTTCTTCTCAGTTGAGTAAATTTCATTCAAGGAGCCTCTCATGGTCATGTGACATTGTGGGGTTCTCTCTTCATTGACCTTTAAAGCTTCATCTATGAAAACCGGTTGGGTTCCAGTTGGGAGTGTCCTTCTACCTGTACTGGTCTTTATGGGTCCGGATGTACAAGATGGGTGCCCATTACTATTATGGACGGAAAGTGTTTGCTGATTGGAGAAACCTTCATTTCCCGCCCCCATTATTTTTTGACGTTGTGCCTCCCTGACCTTGGCTGGGAGACGTAATGGAGCCAACTTGATTGGTCGATTTAGGATGCGGCCCTCCTTGCCTTCTGGGTAAAGCAGCTGCCGTGGACAATCCTGGTCTCTTTGGCCGTGTGTGGTATCCATTGCAACAAACGGGGGTGTCATGTGACTTTCGAATTGGGATTCTTGCTTCTGATTGGCTTTGGTATTCAAGGGCAAGTTCAGCCCATTGCTCCCTTTAGCTGCTGCCTTAGCTTGGGGTATAACCTGCGAACAGACAAACTGAGTTATTTATGGGGAAATAAAGTACAAACAAATCTATAGCCCCCCCTATGGGCAGTTTAGTCAATCTCCTATTGACGCGTGTCAGCTGGGAAAGATTTAGGGCCTTGTCTATAAAGCCCGAATCGGAATGTTCCTTACTCTGATGGTTTCTGTTGGAGTTAAAGGGGAACCATCCACGATAAGAAAAAAACATGTAAATGTATTGTCATTGTGATTCTTTCAGCCATGCTAGTGAATTGCAAGTTAGTGTCATCAGAGCCAATCAGAGCAGGGCACAGCTGTCGGTGACTCACAGCATGAGTTTGTTGCTGGAAGCTTGGTTGAGAGCTCATCAATACATTTTCACTCACCCTTTGGGAATCCTGGGATTTTGCCAGGTGCAAAACATTTCTCATTGACTTTCAAATAGTAATAATGTCGGAGGGTAGTTATCTTAGTGGTGTAAATGAGCCCCTTCAGGCATTACAGTGTGAAATGGCCCTGGGTCCTGAGGGGCCCCCACTGGCGCTAGGGGCTGTAGGGACCTTACTGCACCCCCCCCACCCGCGCTGTCTCCTGACCCCTAACACCACCTTGTCATACTGTACTGGATACAACTGTCTCCCACCTTACCATACTATACACACCTTACTATAACTATAGCTCGTTCCTTGTACCTCTTCCCTTTCCCACAAACCCTCTTGCCTTACTATACACACCTTACTATAACTATAGCTCGTTCCTTGTACCTCTTCCCTTTCCCACAAACCCTCTTGCCTTACTATACACACCTTACTATAACTACAGCCCTTTCCCTGTACCTCCTCACTTTCCCCCAACCCTCTTGCCTTACTATACACACCTTACTATAACTATATCCCTTTCCCTGTACCTCCTCACTTTCCCCCAACCCTCTTGCCTTACTATACACACCTTACTATAACTATATCCCTTTCCCTGTACCTCCTCACTTTCCCCCAACCCTCTTGCCTTACTATACACACCTTACTATAACTATATCCCTTTCCCTGTACCTCCTCACTTTCCCCCAACCCTCTTGCCTTACTATACACACACCTTACTATAACTATACCCCTTTCCCTGTACTTCCTCACTTTCCCCCAACCCTCTTGCCTTACTATACACACCTTACTATAACTACAGCCCTTTCCCTGTACCTCCTCGCTTTCCCACAAACCCTCTTGCCTTACTATACACACCTTACTATAACTACAGCCCTTTCCCTGTACCTCCTCGCTTTCCCCCAACCCTCTTGCCTTACTATACACACCTTACTATAACTACAGCCCTTTCCCTGTACCTCCTCACTTTCCCCCAACCCTCTTGCCTTACTATACACACCTTACTATAACTATACCCCTTTCCCTGTACCTCCTCACTTTCCCCCAACCCTCTTGCCTTACTATACACACCTTACTATAACTACAGCCCTTTCCCTGTACCTCCTCACTTTCCCCCAACCCTCTTGCCTTACTATACACACCTTACTATAACTATACCCCTTTCCCTGTACCTCCTCACTTTCCCCCAACCCTCTTGCCTTACTATACACACCTTACTATAACTATACCCCTTTCCCTGTACCTCCTCACTTTCCCCCAACCCTCTTGCCTTACTATACACACCTTACTATAACTACAGCCCTTTCCCTGTACCTCCTCACTTTCCCCCAACCCTCTTGCCTTACTATACACACCTTACTATAACTATACCCCTTTCCCTGTACCTCCTCACTTTCCCCCAACCCTCTTGCCTTACTATACACACCTTACTATAACTACAGCCCTTTCCCTGTACCTCCTCGCTTTCCCCCAACCCTCTTGCCTTACTATACACACCTTACTATAACTATACCCCTTTCCCTGTACCTCCTCACTTTCCCCCAACCCTCTTGCCTTACTATACACACCTTACTATAACTACAGCGCTTTCCCTGTACCTCCTCACTTTCCCACAAACCCTCTTGCCTTACTATACACACCTTACTATAACTACAGCCCTTTCCCTGTACCTCCTCACTTTCCCCCAACCCTCTTGCCTTACTATACACACCTTACTATAACTATAGCCCTTTCCCTGTACCTCCTCACTTTCCCCCAACCCTCTTGCCTTACTATACACACCTTACTATAACTACAGCCCTTTCCCTGTACCTCCTCACTTTCCCCCAACCCTCTTGCCTTACTATACACACCTTACTATAACTATAGCCCTTTCCCTGTACCTCCTCACTTTCCCACAAACCCTCTTGCCTTACTATACACACCTTACTATAACTATAGCCCTTTCCCTGTACCTCCCCACTTTCCCCCAACCCTCTTGCCTTACTATACACACCTTACTATAACTATAGCCCTTTCCCTGTACCTCCTCACTTTCCCACAAACCCTCTTGCCTTACTATACACACCTTACTATAACTACAGCCCTTTCCCTGTACCTCCTCACTTTCCCCCAACCCTCTTGCCTTACTATACACACCTTACTATAACTACAGCCCTTTCCCTGTACCTCCTCACTTTCCCCCAACCCTCTTGCCTTACTATACACACCTTACTATAACTACAGCCCTTTCCCTGTACCTCCTCACTTTCCCCCAACCCTCTTGCCTTACTATACACACCTTACTATAACTACAGCCCTTTCCCTGTACCTCCTCACTTTCCCCCAACCCTCTTGCCTTACTATACACACCTTACTACCGTGTTTCCCCGAAAATAAGACACTGTCTTATATTTTTTTAAGCTCCAAAATATGCACTAGGACTTATTTTCAGGGGATGTCTTATTTTTCCATGAAGAAGAATACAGTACACATTTATTCCATCGTTTGGGTGGGTGTCTTATTTTCGGGGGGTGCCTTATTTTCCGAGGGGGTGAAAAATCGGCGGGGGTGCCTTACTTTCGGAGGATGTCCTATTTTCGGGAAAACAGGGTATAACTATAGCCCTTTCCCTGTACCTCATCATTTCCCACCAACCCTCTTGCCTTACTATACACACCTTACTATAACTATAGCCCTTTCCCTGTACCTCCTCACTTTCCCCCAACCCTCTTGCCTTACTATACACACCTTACTATAACTACAGCCCTTTCCCTGTACCTCCTCGCTTTCCCACAAACCCTCTTGCCTTACTATACACACCTTACTATAACTACAGCCCTTTCCCTGTACCTCCTCACTTTCCCCCAACCCTCTTGGCTTACTATACACACCTTACTATAACTACAGCCCTTTCCCTGTACCTCCTTACTATACACACTGCAGCACTTTCCCAGAAAAGAGGGAAACCTGTTTAACCCCTGCCCCAAAGGCTGAGCCCCACTTTGCACCCAGCTCAGAATTAGATTTAAACAACAATGTAACAACCAACTAAATCTGCGGTCATTTATTTTTCTTTTTAGTAACGTTGATCCCAATACAGAGAGTGAAGCACAGAACCACACAGACCAACCGCAGGGTGGCTATGATTACCTCCCTCTATAAATATCTGTTTGATAGTGAATTTCCCTATAAGTCTATCTCTCCCTACTCACAGACGGGTTAACTTGCCCTTAGAATGAGACTGTGCCCCCCAGACTCACCGGGTAAGTACATGATGCCGGCCCATTTCTCCCCAGTTTCTGGTTTGGTTCCATTAGTGCCAGTGTTGGAGCTGCGGCACATCCGGACCCAGCAGGGCGAGTGTCACCCACACGGCTCAGCCCCAGATTAAGGGACAAAGGGATTAAGGTCAATGTGTGGGGAATCCACTTAGAGAAAGGTGAGTAAGAGCCGACAATACAAGGGCAGATTCTGACCCAACCCAAACCCTAGGGTTCCACTCAGTCATTTGCCCAGAGCCAGGAAACCATTGGCTGATACAGGGCCCCCCAGTAGGGTGGGGGCGGGGCCTAATCCCATGAGATCTGTGGGCCCGGGCACCTGGCTATAAGGGCCAAACTACTCAAGGGCTCAGTCAACATCTGAAGGACTTGGTCCAATATGTAATAAAAGGCACTAAGTTTGCACAGGAGCAGTAACCCATAGCAACCAATCAGCAGGCAGCATTTACTGCACACGTGTTTGAAAGCAAACATCTTATTTGTTGCTATGGGTTACTGCTCCCAGGAAAACTAATATGTAATAAAAGGCACTACGTTTGCCCAGGAGCAGTAACCCATAGCAACCAATCAGCAGGCAGCATTTACTGGTCACGTGTTTGAAAGCAAACATCTTATTTGTTGCTATGGGTTACTGCTCCCAGGAAAACTAATATGTAATAAGAGGTACCAGCAGTAACCCATAGAAACCAATGAGATGTTTGCTTTTAAACAGGTGGCCGGCAGATTCTGCACACTGATTGGTTGCTATGGGTTACTGCTGTTCCCAATTTTAGGGAAATGTACTTTATCAACAGCCAAGTGATCCCCAGAGACCCCACATATGGAACCTTTTCTCCACTTGCTTTGCTCCTCTCGGCCACTAGATGTCTCACTTCTGTATTAATAAAAGGGAGGCAGAAGCCGGGCAGATCCTTATGTTGAAGCACTTATTAAAGGAACAGTAACACTAGAAAATGAAAGAGCTTTAAAGTAATAAAAATATAATGCACTGTTGCCCTGCACTGGTAAAACTGGTGTGTTTGCTACAGTAACACTACTATAATTTATATAATAAGCTGCTGTGTAGCCACGGGGGCAGCCATTCAAGCTGGAAAAAAGGAGAAAAGGCACAGGTTACATAGCAGATAACATATAAGCTCTGTAGAATACAATGGTGTTTTATCTGTTATCTGCTATGTGCCTGTGCCTTTTCTCCTTTGAATGGCTGCCTCCATGGCTACATAGCAGCTTATTTATATAAATTATAATAGACTTTCTGAAGTAAACACACAACTTTTACCAGTGCAGGGCAGCAGCACATTATATTTTAGTTACTTTTATACACTTTTATTTTTTGGTGTTACTGTTCCTTTAACCCCTGGGGCATCTCTGTGCTGCTGGGCCAGATGGTGGCAGATTCCTTGCTACAATACCCTGTATGGATCAGTATTAGTTATAACCAACTGCACCCCTACAGATGATTCTGAACTACAACTCCCAGCCTAGCTGTTTCTTATTAACTTACCATACACAGTATCCCACAGTTTTAACCCCTTCCTTGACACAATCTTGCTGTTCTATGTACACTATAGCACTGCTGCATCTTACACATCCCGCCACCGCAGGGTGCCTTACTGTCCCCACTACCCTTAGTGACCCCAGTCACACATTCAGTGAAACAAATAAAAAGCCTGTGATTCTACTGCTGGTTTTGTCTGGGCTGACTACTCTCAAAGGGTTTCTAAACCCAAAATCTGAATTTGCTGTCGGCTTGCTCAGAATGCTTCTCTGGGCAATTTAAATTAACTTTCTATTTTGAAAGGTTCTTCAGATAATTCCAGTTTTAGACTACTTATATCAGACATCCGCTGCACTAGGGTTAACAGACTCTACATGGCATACATAGCTTGGTATTAGCAGTCTAAAACTGCTGCATTCTGAGAGATGACTAAAAACAGAAAATACATGGTAATTGCAGAAGCTATATGTTTATATTGACCCAGTTTGGGGGTTTAGTTCCCCTTTAACTGATGTGAGTGCATGTGGGGTGAGCTTATACACACTGGGGTCATTTCCTCTATGAATGGGAATTGTGCCAGCGGCATTGTGTGAGTGGCATTGTGTGAGTGGCATTGTCACAGCTCCATCCGGCAGAACACAGGATCCATTGGGCGGAAAGGAAAGTCCCACTGGAACAGAACCAGCTGTTTGTCTGTTTTGGACCATGAAGATGCCCTTAGGCACCACTATTACAATTTGCCATTGTAGCCGGCAATCGCTGGGCACTCACACAAGCGCACACGTGCCCATCTCCCAGAACTGGTACCAACCCAGTCTCCCCCCCCACTGCAGCCACTCACGGCCCATGTGAGCCATAAAATCACTTTATGGCAATCTGTGGCTTCTGGCAAATGGGAGCTGCTGTAAGGTGCCATAGACACTCACTATTTATTGGGCTGGCAGTAACCCTTCCAACACTTTCCCCTGTCTCTGCCCCTATATCTTAGGTACCTACCTAGTGCTACCAACCCCTATTTCTGTAGGGAAATGAGAGCAGGGCAGGCAGTAACCCTTCCAACACTTTCCCCTGTCTCTGCCCCTATATATTAGGTACCTACCTAGTGCTACCAACCCCTATTTCTGTAGGGAAATGAGAGCAGGGCAGGCAGTAACCCTTCCAACACTTTCCCCTGTCTCTGCCCCTATATATTAGATACCTACCTAGTGCTACCAACCCCTATTTCTGTAGGGAAATGAGAGCAGGGCAGGCAGTAACCCTTCCAACACTTTCCCCTGTCTCTGCCCCTATATATTAGGTACCTACCTAGTGCTACCAACCCCTATTTCTGTAGGGAAATGAGAGCAGGGCAGGCAGTAACCCTTCCAACACTTTCCCCTGTCTCTGCCCCTATATATTAGGAACCTACCTAGTGCTACCAACCCCTATTTCTGTAGGGAAATGAGAGCAGGGCAGGCAGTAACCCTTCCAACACTTTCCCCTGTCTCTGCCCCTATATATTAGATACCTACCTAGTGCTACCAACCCTATTTCTGTAGGGAAATGAGAGCAGGGCAGGCAGTAACCCTTCCACACTTTCCCCTGTCTCTGCCCCTATATATTAGGTACCTACCTAGTGCTACCAACCCCTATTTCTGTAGGGAAATGAGAGCAGAGCAGGCAGTAACCCTTCCAACACTTTCCCCTGTCTCTGCCCCTATATATTAGGTACCTACCTAGTGCTACCAACCCCTATTTCTGTAGGGAAATGAGAGCAGGGCAGGCAGTAACCCTTCCAACACTTTCCCCTGTCTCTGCCCCTATATATTAGGAACCTACCTAGTGCCACCAACCCCTATTTCTGTAGGGAAATGAGAGCAGGGCAGGCAGTAACCCTTCCAACACTTTCCCCTGTCTCTGCCCCTATATATTAGATACCTACCTAGTGCTACCAACCCCTATTTCTGTAGGGAAATGAGAGCAGGGCAGGCAGTAACCCTTCCAACACTTTCCCCTGTCTCTGTCCCTATATATTAGGTACCTACCTAGTGCTACCAACCCCTATTTCTGTAGGGAAATGAGAGCAGAGCAGGCAGTAACCCTTCCAACACTTTCCCCTGTCTCTGCCCCTATATATTAGGTACCTACCTAGTGCTACCAACCCCTATTTCTGTAGGGAAATGAGAGCAGGGCAGGCAGTAACCCTTCCAACACTTTCCCCTGTCTCTGCCCCTATATATTAGGAACCTACCTAGTGCTACCAACCCCTATTTCTGTAGGGAAATGAGAGCAGGGCAGGCAGTAACCCTTCCAACACTTTCCCCTGTCTCTGCCCCTATATATTAGATACCTACCTAGTGCTACCAACCCCTATTTCTGTAGGGAAATGAGAGCAGGGCAGGCAGTAACCCTTCCAACACTTTCCCCTGTCTCTGCCCCTATATATTAGGTACCTACCTAGTGCTACCAACCCCTATTTCTGTAGGGAAATGAGAGCAGAGCAGGCAGTAACCCTTCCAACACTTTCCCCTGTCTCTGCCCCTATATATTAGGTACCTACCTAGTGCTACCAACCCCTATTTCTGTAGGGAAATGAGAGCAGGGCAGGCAGTAACCCTTCCAACACTTTCCCCTGTCTCTGCCCCTATATATTAGGAACCTACCTAGTGCTACCAACCCCTATTTCTGTAGGGAAATGAGAGCAGGGCAGGCAGTAACCCTTCCAACACTTTCCCCTGTCTCTGCCCCTATATATTAGGTACCTACCTAGTGCTACCAACCCCTATTTCTGTAGGGAAATGAGAGCAGGGCAGGCAGTAACCCTTCCAACACTTTCCCCTGTCTCTGCCCCTATATATTAGGAACCTACCTAGTGCTACCAACCCCTATTTCTGTAGGGAAATGAGAGCAGGGCAGGCAGTAACCCTTCCAACACTTTCCCCTGTCTCTGTCCATTGAATAATTTAGTTTATCATAAAACATGCATTAGACACAGTCTGTTAACCTATAAGAAGCCAATAGTCACAGTCCAGGGAATCAGGAGTTGGTTGGACACAGAATCAATGCCAGCCGAATGCCAAGAGTTTTTACTCAATAATTCTTGTTAGACCCGAGGTCGCCCGGACGAGACTCCATATTGATTTTTACTGCGGGATCTGACAAAAATTTTGTAAGCTTCTCTGTAACATTTAATATCTGAGTATAAAAAGGATTATTGGCCCGGAAACTGCAGAGGAACGAGATATTCTGGGCTTTGAATTACTGCCCCGAAAGGATAATTCCTTAGTATTGTTAGTGCTCACTACCTTCTCTAACTAAGCTTTAGTATCTACTCCTTAAGGTCTAGATCTCCTCCATCAAATCCTCATTTATTCCCGACTTCCTCCTATCCTCATTCCTTCTGACCAACCCTGATACCTACTGTAACTAAGCTTTAGTATCTACCCTTAAATGTCTATTTGTCCTCCTATCCTCATTCCTTCTGACCAACCCTGATACCTACTGTAACTAAGGTTTAGTATCTACCCTTTAATGTCTAGCTGTCCTCCTATCCTCATTCCTTCTGACCAACCCTGATACCTACTGTAACTAAGCTTTAGTATCTACCCTTTAATGTCTAGCTGTCCTCCTATCCTCATTCCTTCTGACCAACCCTGATACCTACTGTAACTAAGCTTTAGTATCTACCCTTTAATGTCTAGCTGTCCTCCTATCTTCATTCCTTCTGACCAACCCTGATACCTACTGTAACTAAGGTTTAGTATCTACCCTTTAATGTCCTCCTATCCTCATTCCTTCTGACCAACCCTGATACCTACTGTAACTAAGGTTTAGTATCTACCCTTTAATGTCCTCCTATCCTCATTCCTTCTGACCAACCCTGATACCTACTGTAACTAAGGTTTAGTATCTACCCTTTAATGTCCTCCTATCCTCATTCCTTCTGACCAACCCTGATACCTACTGTAACTAAGGTTTAGTATCTACCCTTTAATGTCCTCCTATCCTCATTCCTTCTGACCAACCCTGATACCTACTGTAACTAAGGTTTAGTATCTACCCTTTAATGTCCTCCTATCCTCATTCCTTCTGACCAACCCTGATACGGTGATACCTACTGTAACTAAGGTTTAGTATCTACCATTTGAGGTCTAGACCTCCTCCAGCAAATCCTCATTCATTCCTGACTTTAATCATGGAAAAAGTTCTTTGGGGGTGCCAAATAAGGACTGTGATTGGCTATTTGGTAGCACCCATGGGGACTGCTGGCCTGCAGGAGGCTCTGCTTGGAGGAAAACTTGCCTTCAAGACAGAAATTTAAAAATGGCATCTACTTTGGGGGCACTGAGAGCAACATCCAAGGGTTGATGAGCACCCTGTTGCCCCCGAGCCACTGGTTGGGGATCACTGCTCTAAGGTCTAGACCTCCTCCCACTAATCCACATTCATTCCTGCCCATCTCTGATACCTGCTTTAAGCCCAGGCTTCCTAAGGACCTACTCTACCCCAGGCTGCGTACCCACCATCCATCTGCCCAGTAGATATAAACTATGTAATAATCAGGGAGGCACCAAATCCAGGATTTGGTTTGGAATTCGGCAAAGATTCAGCCCTTTTTAGCAGGATTCAGATCCGGCCAAATCCACGCTCCCGGCCAAACCGAATCTCGTGTGACTTTTCATTAGTGATGCACCACTTTGTTGGGTTCGGCCGAACCCCATAACCCACCCTGAGGGATTAAGCCGAATCCCGAACCGAATCTGAATTAACATATGTTAATTATGATCGGAAAGGGAAAATGTATTTCCCCTCACCATTAACCCTTTCCGAATGCTAATTATAATATGCTAATTTATGCTAATTAGGATTCAGATTCTGAACCCTTCCAAAAAAGCCTGAATTCGGCCCAAATCCAAAACCAGGATTCGGTGCATCCCTACATTTCGTCACATAAGCACATAAGGTGAAAAATCTTCTCACATGGTTCTTTTTATCTCCACGCCTCCTTCATTTGCATAAACAAATTAGGATTTCGATTCGGTTAAGTATTCGGCCAAATCCCAAAATATTGGATTCAGTGCATTCCTCTGACCAATGACTAATATGTTGGGCCTTATTGGCACCTGGCATTTAAATGCCGACTCTGGTGAGAGCCAAACCCACAACCTTTGAATACCTTTATTTATCTAGAAGTCCAATGCGCTATCCATTGCGCCACAGAGCCAGTCATACGCATTTAAAAGCCGACTCTGGTGGGACTCGAACCCACAACCTTTGAATACCTTTATTTATCTAGAAGTCCAATGCGCTATCCATTGCGCCACAGAGCCAGACATACGCATCTAAAATACCAACTCTGGTGGGACTCGAACCCACAACCTTTGAATACCTTAAATTATCTAGAAGTCCAATGCGCTATCCATTGCGCCACAGAGCCAGACATACGCATTTAAAATGCCGACTCTGGTGGGACTTGAACCCACAACCTTTGAATACCTTTATTTATCTAGAAGTCCAATGTGCTATCCATTGCGCCACAGAGCCAGTCATACGCATTTAAAAGCCGACTCTGGTGGGACTCGAACCCACAACCTTTGAATACCTTTATTTATCTAGAAGTCCAATGTGCTATCCATTGCGCCACAGAGCCAGTCATACGCATTTAAAAGCCGACTCTGGTGGGACTCGAACCCACAAACTTTGAATACCTTTATTTATCTAGAAGTCCAATGCGCTATCCATTGCGCCACAGAGCCAGACATACGCATCTAAAATACCAACTCTGGTGGGACTCGAACCCACAACCTTTGAATACCTTAAATTATCTAGAAGTCCAATGCGCTATCCATTGCGCCACAGAGCCAGACATACGCATTTAAAATGCCGACTCTGGTGGGACTCGAACCCACAACCTTTGAATACCTTTATTTATCTAGAAGTCCAATGTGCTATCCATTGCGCCACAGAGCCAGTCATACGCATTTAAAAGCCGACTCTGGTGGGACTCGAACCCACAACCTTTGAATACCTTTATTTATCTAGAAGTCCAATGCGCTATCCATTGCGCCACAGAGCCAGACATACGCATCTAAAATACCAACTCTGGTGGGACTCGAACCCACAACCTTTGAATACCTTAAATTATCCAATGCGCTATCCAATGCGCCACAGAGCCCAACATACGCGTTTAAAATGCCGAATCTGGTGGGACTCGAACCCACAACCTTTGAATACCTTAAATTATCTAGAAGTCCAATGCGCTATCCATTGCGCCACAGAGCCAGACATACGCATTTAAAATGCCGACTCTGGTGGGACTCGAACCCACAACCTTTGAATACCTTTATTTATCTAGAAGTCCAATGCGCTATCCATTGCGCCACAGAGCCAGTCATACGCATTTAAATGCCGACTCTGGTGGGACTCGAACCCACAACCTTTGAATACCTTTATTTATCTAGAAGTCCAATGCGCTATCCATTGCGCCACAGAGCCAGACATACGCATCTAAAATACCAACTCTGGTGGGACTCGAACCCACAACCTTTGAATACCTTAAATTATCCAATGCGCTATCCAATGCGCCACAGAGCCCAACATACGCGTTTAAAATGCCGACTCTGGTGGGACTCAAACCAACAACCTTTGAATACCTTAAATTATCTAGAAGTCCAATGCGCTATCCATTGCGCCACAGAGCCAGACATACGCATTTAAAATGCCGACTCTGGTGGGACTCGAACCCACAACCTTTGAATACCTTTATTTATCTTGAAGTCCAATGCGCTATCCAATGCGCCACAGAGCCCAACATACGCGTTTAAAATGCCGACTCTGGTGGGACTCGAACCCACAACCTTTGAATACCTTAAATTATCTAGAAGTCCAATGCGCTATCCATTGCGCCACAGAGCCAGACATACGCATCTAAAATTCTGACTCTGGTGGGACTCGAACCCACAACCTTTGAATACCTTTATTTATCTAGAAGTCCAATGCGCTATCCATTGCGCCACAGAGCCAGACATACGCATTTAAAATGCTGACTCTGGTGGGACTCGAACCCACAACCTTTGAATACCTTCATTTATCTAGAAGTCCAATGCGCTATCCATTGCGCCACAGAGCCAGACATACGCATTTAAAATGCCGACTCTGGTGGGACTCGAACCCACAACCTTTGAATACCTTTATTTATCTAGAAGTCCAATGCGCTATCCATTGCGCCACAGAGCCAGACATACGCATTTAAAATGCCGACTCTGGTGGGACTCGAACCCACAACCTTTGAATACCTTTATTTATCTAGAAGTCCAATGCGCTATCCATTGCGCCACAGAGCCAGACATACGCATTTAAAATGCCGACTCTGGTGGGACTCGAACCCACAACCTTTGAATACCTTAAATTATCTAGAAGTCCAATGCGCTATCCATTGCGCCACAGAGCCAGACATACGCATCTAAAATTCTGACTCTGGTGGGACTCGAACCCACAACCTTTGAATACCTTTATTTATCTAGAAGTCCAATGCGCTATCCATTGCGCCACAGAGCCAGACATACACATTTAAAATGCTGACTCTGGTGGGACTCGAACCCACAACCTTTGAATACCTTTATTTATCTAGAAGTCCAATGCGCTATCCATTGCGCCACAGAGCCAGACATACGCATTTAAAATGCCGACTCTGGTGGGACTCGAACCCACAACCTTTGAATACCTTTATTTATCTAGAAGTCCAATGCGCTATCCATTGCGCCACAGAGCCAGACATACGCATTTAAAATGCCGACTCTGGTGGGACTCGAACCCACAACCTTTGAATACCTTTATTTATCTAGAAGTCCAATGCGCTATCCATTGCGCCACAGAGCCAGATATACGCATTTAAAATGTCGACTCTCGCGGGACTCGAACCCACAACCTTTGAATACCTTTATTTATCTAGAAGTCCAATGCGCTATCCATTGCGCCACAGAGCCACACGTACGTGTCTAAAATGCCGACTCTGGTGGGACTCGAACCCACAACCTTTGAATACCTTTACTTATCTAGAAGTCCAATGCGCTATCCATTGCGCCACAGAGCCAGACATACGCATCTAAAATTCCGACTCTGGTGGGACTCGAACCCACAACCTTCGAATACCTTAAATTATCTAGAAGTCCAATGCGCTATCCATTGTGCCACAGAGCCCAACATACGCATTTAAAATGCCAACTCTGGTGGGACTCGAACCCACAACCTTTGAATACCTTTATTTATCTAGAAGTCCAATGCGCTAACTATTGCGCCACAGAGCCAGTCATACGCATTTAAAAGCCGACTCTGGTGGGACTCGAACCTACAACCTTTGAATACCTTTATTTATCTAGAAGTCCAATGCGCTATCCATTGCGCCACAGAGCCAGACATACGCATTTAAAATGCCGACTCTGGTGGGACTCGAACCCACAACCTTTGAATACCTTTATTTATCTAGAAGTCCAATGCGCTATCCATTGCGCCACAGAGCCAGACATACGCATTTAAAATGCCGACTCTGGTGGGACTCGAACCCACAAACTTTATTCATTTAGAAGTACAATGCGCTGTCCATTGCGCCACAGAGCCAGTCATACGCATTTAAAAGCCGACTCTGGTGGGACTCGAACCCACAACCTTTGAATACATTTATTTATCTAGAAGTCCAATGCGCTATCCATTGCGCCACAGAGCCAGACATACGCATTTAAAATGCCAACTCTGGTGGGACTCGAACCCACAAACTTTATTCATTTAGAAGTACAATGCGCTGTCCATTGCGCCACAGAGCCAGTCATACGCATTTAAAAGCCGACTCTGGTGGGACTCGAACCCACAACCTTTGAATACCTTTATTTATCTAGAAGTCCAATGCGCTATCCATTGCGCCACAGAGCCAGTCATACGCATTTAAAAGCCGACTCTGGTGGGACTCGAACCCACAACCTTTGAATACCTTTATTTATCTAGAAGTCCAATGCGCTATCCATTGCGCCACAGAGCCAGACATACGCATTTAAAATGCCGACTCTGGTGGGACTCGAACCCACAACCTTTGAATACCTTTATTTATCTAGAAGTCCAATGCGCTATCCATTGCGCCACAGAGCCAGACATACGCATTTAAAATGCCGACTCTGGTGGGACTCGAACCCACAACCTTTGAATACCTTTATTTATCTAGAAGTCCAATGCGCTATCCATTGCGCCACAGAGCCAGACATACGCATTTAAAATGCCGACTCTGGTGGGACTCGAACCCACAAACTTTATTCATTTAGAAGTACAATGCGCTGTCCATTGCGCCACAGAGCCAGTCATACGCATTTAAAAGCCGACTCTGGTGGGACTCGAACCCACAACCTTTGAATACCTTTATTTATCTAGAAGTCCAATGCGCTATCCATTGCGCCACAGAGCCAGACATACGCATTTAAAATGCCAACTCTGGTGGGACTCGAACCCACAACCTTTGAATACCTTTATTTATCTAGAAGTCCAATGCGCTAACTATTGCGCCACAGAGCCAGTCATACGCATTTAAAAGCCGACTCTGGTGGGACTCGAACCCACAACCTTTGAATACCTTTATTTATCTAGAAGTCCAATGCGCTATCCATTGCGCCACAGAGCCAGACATACGCATTTAAAATGCCGACTCTGGTGGGACTCGAACCCACAACCTTTGAATACCTTTATTTATCTAGAAGTCCAATGCGCTATCCATTGCGCCACAGAGCCAGACATACGCATTTAAAATGCCGACTCTGGTGGGACTCGAACCCACAACCTTTGAATACCTTTATTTATCTAGAAGTCCAATGCGCTATCCATTGCGCCACAGAGCCAGATATACGCATTTAAAATGCCGACTCTCGCGGGACTCGAACCCACAACCTTTGAATACCTTTATTTATCTAGAAGTCCAATGCGCTATCCATTACGCCACAGAGCCAGACATACGCATCTAAAATTCCGACTCTGGTGGGACTCGAACCCACAACCTTCGAATACCTTAAATTATCTAGAAGTCCAATGCGCTATCCATTGTGCCACAGAGCCCAACATACGCATTTAAAATGCCAACTCTGGTGGGACTCGAACCCACAACCTTTGAATACCTTTATTTATCTAGAAGTCCAATGCGCTAACTATTGCGCCACAGAGCCAGTCATACGCATTTATAAGCCGACTCTGGTGGGACTCGAACCCACAACCTTTGAATACCTTTATTTATCTAGAAGTCCAATGCGCTATCCATTGCGCCACATAGCCAGACATACGCATCTAAAATACCAACTCTGGTGGGACTCGAACCCACAACCTTTGAATACCTTAAATTATCCAATGCGCTATCCAATGCGCTATCCAATGCGCCACAGAGCCCAACATACTCGTTTAAAATGCCGACTCTGGTGGGACTTGAACCCACAACCTTTGAATACCTTTATTTATCTAGAAGTCCAATGCGCTATCCATTGCGCCACAGAGCCAGACATACGCATTTAAAATGCCGACTCTGGTGGGACTCGAACCCACAACCTTTGAATACCTTAAATTATCTAGAAGTCCAATGCGCTATCCATTGTGCCAAAGAGCCAAACATACGCATTTAAAATGCTGACTCTGGTGGGACTCGAACCCACAACCTTTGAATACCTTTATTAATCTAGAAGTCCAATGCGCTATCCATTGCGCCACAGAGCCAAACATATGCATTTAAAATGCCGACTCTGGTGGGACTCGAACCCACAACCTTTGAATACCTTTATTTATCTAGAAGTCCAATGAGCTATCCATTGCGCCACAGAGCCAAACATACGCATTTAAAATGCTGACTCTGGTGGGACTTGAACCCACAACCTTTGAATACCTTTATTTATCTAGAAGCCCAATGCACTATCCATTGCGCCACAGAGCCAGACATACGCATTTAAACTGCCGACTCTGGTGGGACTCGAACCCACAACCTTTGAATACCTTTATTTATCTAGAAGTCCAATGCGCTATCCATTGCGCCACAGAGCCAGACATAAGAATTTAAACTGCCGACTCTGGTGGGACTCGAACCCACAACCTTTGAATACCTTTATTTATCTAGAAGTCCAATGCGCTATCCATTGCGCCACAGAGCCAAATATATGCGTTTAAAATGCCAACTCTGGTTGGACTCGAACCCACAACCTTTGAATACCTTTATTTATCTAGAAGTCCAATGCGCTATCCATTGCGCCACAGAGCCAGACATACGCATTTAAAATGCCGACTCTGGTGGGACTCGAACCCACAACCTTTGAATACCTTTATTTATCTAGAAGTCCAATGCGCTATCCATTGCGCCACAGAGCCAGACATACGCATTTAAAATGCCGACTCTGGTGGGACTTGAACCCACAACCTTTGAATACCTTTATTTATCTAGAAGTCCAATGCGCTATCCATTGCGCCACAGAGCCAGACATACGCATTTAAAATGCCGACTCTGGTGGGACTCGAACCCACAACCTTTGAATACCTTTATTTATCTAGAAGTCCAATGCGCTATCCATTGCGCCACAGAGCCAAACATACGCATTTAAAATGCCGACTCTGGTGGGACTCGAACCCACAACCTTTGAATACCTTTATTTATCTAGAAGTCCAATGCGCTATCCATTGCGCCAAAGAGCCCAACATACGCATTTAAAATGCTGACTCTGGTGGGACTCGAACCCACAACCTTTGAATACCTTTATTTATCTAGAAGTCCAATGCGCTATCCATTGCGCCACAGAGCCAGACATACGCATTTAAAATGCCGACTCTGGTGGGACTCAAACCCACAACCTTTGAATACCTTTATTTATCTAGAAGTCCAATGCGCTATCCATTGCGCCACAGAGCCAGACATACGCATTTAAAATGCCGACTCTGGTGCGACTCGAACCCACAACCTTTGAATACCTTTATTTATCTAGAAGTCCAATGCGCTATCCATTGCGCCACAGAGCCAGACATACGCATTTAAAATGCCGACTCTGGTGGGACTCGAACCCACAACCTTTGAATACCTTTATTTATCTAGAAGTCCAATGCGCTATCCATTGCGCCACAGAGCCAGACATACGCATTTAAAATGCCGACTCTGGTGCGACTCGAACCCACAACCTTTGAATACCTTTATTTATCTAGAAGTCCAATGCGCTATCCATTGCGCCACAGAGCCAGACATACGCATTTAAAATGCCGACTCTGGTGCGACTCGAACCCACAACCTTTGAATACCTTTATTTATCTAGAAGTCCAACGCGCTATCCATTGCGCCACAGAGCCAGGCATACGCATTTAAAATGCCGACTCTGGTGCGACTCGAACCCACAACCTTTGAATACCTTTATTTATCTAGAAGTCCAACGCGCTATCCATTGCGCCACAGAGCCAGACATACGCATTTAAAATGACGACTCTGGTGGGACTCGAACCCACAACCTTTGAATACCTTTATTTATCTAGAAGTCCAATGCGCTATCCATTGCGCCACAGAGCCAGACATACGCATTTAAAATGCCGACTCTGGTGGGACTCGAACCCACAACCTTTGAATACCTTTATTTATCTAGAAGTCCAATGCGCTATCCATTGCGCCACAGAGCCAGACATACGCATTTAAAATGCCGACTCTGGTGGGACTCGAACCCACAACCTTTGAATACCTTTATTTATCTAGAAGTCCAATGCGCTATCCATTGCGCCAAAGAGCCCAACATACGCATTTAAAATGCTGACTCTGGTGGGACTCGAACCCACAACCTTTGAATACCTTTATTTATCTAGAAGTCCAATGCGCTATCCATTGCGCCACAGAGCCAGACATACGCATTTAAACTGCCGACTCTGGTGGGACTCGAACCCACAACCTTTGAATACCTTTATTTATCTAGAAGTCCAATGCGCTATCCATTGCGCCACAGAGCCAGACATACGCATTTAAACTGCCGACTCTGGTGGGACTCGAACCCACAACCTTTGAATACCTTTATTTATCTAGAAGTCCAATGCGCTATCCATTGCGCCACAGAGCCAAACATACGCATTTAAAATGCCGACTCTGGTGGGACTCGAACCCACAACCTTTGAATACCTTTATTTATGTAGAAGTCCAATGCGCTATCCATTGCGCCACAGAGCCAGACATACGCATTTAAAATGCCGAATCTGGTGGGACTCGAAACCACAACCTTTGAATACCTTTATTTATCTAAAAGTCCAATGCGCTATCCATTGCGCCACAGAGCCAGTCATACGCATTTAAAATGCCGACTCTGGTGGGACTCGAACCCACAAACTTTGAATACCTTAAATTATCTAGAAGTCCAATGCGCTATCCATTGCGCCACAGAGCCAGACATACGCATTAAAAATGCTGACTCTGGTGGGACTTGAACCCACAACCTTTAAATACTTTTCTTTATCTAGAAGTCTAATGCGCTATCCATTGCGCCACAGAGCCAGACATACGCATTAAAAATGCCGACTCTGGTGGGACTCGAACCCACAACCTTTGAATACCTTTATTTATCTAAAAGGATAACAAAGAGACAAGGAATCCTGTGTTTCTTTTGACAGAGGACTCAGTGCAGTGTTTTTGTGAGTGCTTATGGTATATTTACATAGTCTTTTCTGAGATTTTACTTTTCCTTCAGCCAGACAACATGATCATAATCAGGCTCTGGGGGGATTCAAACCCCAGCACTTTGCTCAATCTACACTGATTATTGAGTGCTTTTTCCGTTTAATGAACCGAGTTGATTTAACCCTAGCAGTGCCCTGACTCGGTGCCCCGAGGGCCCCCTACAGACTGGCACGTTCCCCTGAGCCGCATTCCTGCCATGGCCGGCTACAGACGGTTGGTTAGTCTCAACCAGAATATTGTATATCATTACAGGAACCACAGTCCAAAAACAGCAAGTTCAGGGTATTATTGTGAGGAAGGAGACGTGTATTTAGGATTTATTTTTTTCTGCAGCAAAACCACAGATTTGTTAAAAATGTGATTTTTGTGTGTGTGAATCTGAGTCCTATTGCTTTAATGTGTGTTTATTTCCCTGGGCCCCCGGGGCAGGATATACTGTATAATGGGATACACATTGCCTGGATGCTATTAAAGGGGTAGTTCACCTTTTAGCATCATGTAGGCAATGATATTCTGAGACAATTTGCAACTGGTCTTCAATTATTTTTTTTTTTTTTAGCTTTTTCAGATATAGGTATGGGTTAAAGGATTCCCTTTTCTCTGTAATAATAAAACAGTACCTGTACTTGATCCCAACTAAGATATAATTACCCCTTATTGGGGCAGAACAGCCCTATTGGGTTTATTTAATGGTTAAATGATTCCCTTTTCTCTGTAATAATAAAACAGTACCTGTACTTGATCCCAACTAAGATATAATTAACCCTTATTGGGGGCAGAACAGCCCTATTGGGTTTATTTCATGGTTAAATGATTCCCTTTTCTCTGTAATAATAAAACAGTACCTGTACTTGATCCCAACTAAGATATAATTACCCCTTATTGGGGCAGAACAGCCCTATTGGGTTTATTTAATGGTTAAATGATTCCCTTTTCTCTGTAATAATAAAACAGTACCTGTACTTGATCCCAACTAAGATATAATTACCCCTTATTGGGGCAGAACAGCCCTATTGGGTTTATTTAATGGTTAAATGATTCCCTTTTCTCTGTAATAATAAAACAGTACCTGTACTTGATCCCAACTAAGATATAATTACCCCTTATTGGGGCAGAACAGCCCTATTGGGTTTATTTAATGGTTAAATGATTCCCTTTTCTCTGTAATAATAAAACAGTACCTGTACTTGATCCCAACTAAGATATAATTACCCCTTATTGGGGCAGAACAGCCCTATTGGGTTTATTTAATGGTTAAATGATTCCCTTTTCTCTGTAATAATAAAACAGTACCTGTACTTGATCCCAACTAAGATATAATTACCCCTTATTGGGGGCAGAACAGCCCTATTAGGTTTACAGTATGACCAGTTGCTAGGAATAGGACATTCTATAACACACTGAAGCCCCATACTGGCCTATAGATACTTAACTGCAGCAGTGCAGTAAATCATAGCAACCAATCAAAGCAGAGATTTTAATAATAAACTTGTAGCAGACTGATCCCAATGTAATTGCTGATTGGTTGCTATGGACAACTGCAGATTAGATTTTAGGGTTAATCCTCTCCTCTAGTGTATAGCCCTAGGCCATGGGCAACCAGAAGTGCCACCACTTGCCCTTCATAGTCGTTATAAGGGTGGGTACACCTTTAAGCTAACTTTTAGACTGTTATAGAATGGCCTATTCCTGACAACTTTGCAGTTGGTCTTTATTCATAGGTTTCTGAATTACTTGCATTTCTCTTCTGCCTCTTTCCAGTTTTCAAATAAGAAGGGGGGGTCACTGACCCCGGCAGTCAAATCCGACTGCTCTGTTATTGTTTCTTTGTATTACTTATCTTTCTATTCAGTTCCTCTCCTAGTCATATGCCTATCTCTCGTTCTAACCACTGCCTGGTTGCTAGGGTAAATAAGACCCGAGCAACCACATAGCTGCTTAAATACAAGTTTGGGAGAGCTGCTGAACAAACATGAAAAAATAAAAATTGACCAATTGCAAATGGTCTCAGAATATCATTGCCTACATGATAGTATAAGGTCATTTAATGGGGAACTGCCCCTTTAAGACCGGTATTTTCAGTTTAGCTTCGTTTTATCTGTTTTCCCCAGTACTGTGCCCTTCTATGGAACTCTGTGCGGCTTTCATTAATAATAATACTCATAAAAATGGAGATTTTTAATTAAATTCCCCTATAAGTAATAGTGCGGCCGTCTCGCTGTGTTTGTGCTACTGTGAGTGGCTGGTTATTTTATTCCCAGTCTCAGTGGGAAACGCCGGAATGATGGGTAATTAAATACACAAGGGCATTGGGCTCACACTATAAGGCGATGGGGTGATGAGAGAATAGAAATTCCCTGTGTCGGGGTCACTAAAGGGGTAGTTCAGCTTTAAGTTAACATTTAGTATCATATAGACAATTCTTGGAAACTTTTCAATTGGTCTTCATTTTTTATTGTGTATAATTGAATTAATTACTCCTGACTCTTTGCAGCTTTCAAATGGGGGTCACTGACCCCGGCAGCCAAATCCTATTGCTCTGTGAGGCTCCAGTTTTATTGTTATTGCTACTTTTTATTTCTTATATTTCTATCTAGGTCCTCTCCTAAGGGTTAGACTGGGATGCCGGGACACCGGGAAAATACCCCAGCAGCCCAGGCCCGACCCTATTGGCGCTTCCCCTGGCCACTGATGTTCTCCCCTGATGCATTCACATATAGTGGAGGACGTCGGGCGGGGGCCCCTGCGGGAAAGGGGGGGGTTAAGGGGTCCGCGGCGGGGGTCCCTGCAGGGGACGGGTACCTTGGGGAGCCCCGGTGGGCCCTGCATCTCCCATTCCGACCCTGCCTCTCCTACTCATATTACATATATAATATATATATATATATAATTACAATCTCTCATTTAAACCACTGCCTTGTTACTAGGGTGGTTTAGACCCTAGCAACCAGACAGCTGCTAACATTCCAAACTGAAGAGCTACTGCACAAAGAGCTAAATAATTCAAAAACCACAATGAATAAAAAATAAAGACCAATTGCAAATTATCTCAGAATATCACTCTCTACATCACACTAAGGTGTACAACCCATTTAAACAGTATATAATTTATCTGAGGGGTTCACAGATGCAGCGTACATTGGTGAAGTATCTGGCACACACATATCATATGGTTCCCGCTGTGTGTATAGAATGTACTGGGCATACCCTAGAGGTCTGAAAGATGCTGCTTCTAAATTAACCCTTTCAGCCCCAGTCTCCTGTGGGTTTCTATGCACACGTGCTGTGTTACAGCTTGTTTGGGCAGGGTGCATACTTGGCCTTGGCTCGTAACCTTTATATACATCCCTGGCTACAGATAAACATCTCAGTCAAGGGCAGTCCAACGATACTG
Organism: Xenopus tropicalis; assembly: GCF_000004195.4. Classification (NCBI taxonomy): domain Eukaryota; kingdom Metazoa; phylum Chordata; class Amphibia; order Anura; family Pipidae; genus Xenopus; species Xenopus tropicalis. The sequence continues at coordinate 146,037,619 of NC_030682.2, read as the reverse complement.
AAGGGCTAGTATGTTAGTGAATGTACTCTTTCAAGCAACTTTGCAATTGGTCTTCATTAAATATTTGTTATAGTTTTTTTTTAAATTATTTTTCCTGCTCTCACATAGGGGGTCACTGACCCCGGCAGCAATATAAAACTATTGTTCTGGGAGACTACAATTTTATTTTTATTGTTACTTTTTGTTCCTTATCTTTTTATTTAGTCCCTCTTCTATTTATATTCCAGTCTCTTATTTACACCACTGCCTGGTTGCTTAGGTAAGCAGGACCCTAGCAACCAGATAGCGGCTGAAATTCCAAATTGGAAGTTAAGCTACACAGATATAAGTGTTACTGTTCCCAGCTTGCCTTCCTCCCACCATGTTTTCCTACAGTCGCCATTTTGCCCTACTGCCAAATAGGGGTGCTTTAACACTTTTTCCCTAGATCTACCTAAGTGACCCCTTGTTTATTTTTATTTCAGGTGTTAAAGTGTATATGGACCTTTTATTTGAACATAAATGAATATGGACTGGTAAAACCCTCAACTGGCTAATTAAAAGCAGACAGGGACAGTGCCACATAGGTGGGAATTATTGGTGCTTTTGTGTTTTAGTGAATGGCCACTAGATGGCACTGTGCAATTTGGGGTTCTGGATGTACCGTTTCCTATACATTGACCAGACTATGGAGCTGGGGCACATGTGGTTATAAGAAGGGTATTTATATCACAGTGTTTGTTACTGCTTGGACCTGAGGAAGGGCGGCTAAGCTGAAACAAGCAGTACCACAATGTCATACTAAAATATGGCAACTTCAGCCTGGTGCGACAGTGATTCCCAACATTGCAGAGAGGTTTGAGACCTCCACTGAGCGTGTGAGTAGACTGCCAACTATTCACCTATTCTAATATAGAGAGTGCTATTGTTGTTACACCTGTGTTATAATGGTTACTTACCAGCTCATCTCCCTGAGGGGTATCCCTTAGCACCCTTGTAAGTCCCCAGTGGCCCAGTATCTCACCCCAATACAGGTATAGGACCCGTTATCCAGAATGCTCGGGACCAAGGGTATTCTGGATAAGGGGTCTTTCCATAATTTGGATCTCCATACCTTAAGTCTACTAAAAAGTCAATAAAACATTAATTAAACCCAATAGGATTGTTTTGCATCCAATAAGGGGTAATTATATCTTAGTTGGGATCAAGTACAGGTACTGTTTTATTATTACAGAGAAAAGGGAATCATTTAACCATGAAATAAACCCAATAGGGCTGTTCTGCCCCCAATAAGGGGTAATTATATCTTAGTTGGGATCAAGTACAGGTACTGTTTTATTATTACAGAGAAAAGGGAATCATTTAACCATGAAATAAACCCAATAGGGCTGTTCTGCCCCCAATAAGGGGTAATTATATCTTAGTTGGGATCAAGTACAGGTACTGTTTTATTATTACAGAGAAAAGGGAATCATTTAACCATTAAATAAACCCAATAGGGCTGTTCTGCCCCCAATAAGGGGTAATTATATCTTAGTTGGGATCAAGTACAGGTACTGTTTTATTATTACAGAGAAAAGGGAATCATTTAACCATTAAATAAACCCAATAGGACTGTTCTGCCCCCAATAAGGGGTAATTATATCTTAGTTGGGATCAAGTACAGGTACTGTTTTATTATTACAGAGAAAAGGGAATCATTTAACCATGAAATAAACCCAATAGGGCTGTTCTGCCCCAATAAGGGGTAATTATATCTTAGTTGGGATCAAGTACAGGTACTGTTTTATTACTACAGAAAAAAAGGAAACTTCTGTATTATTTGATTAAAATGGAGTCAATGGGAGACGTGGTTTTCGTAATTCGGAGCTTTCTGGATAATGGGTTTCCGGATAAGGGATCCGATACCTGTACTTCAGACTGTTCCCAAGTTTGCCGGTTTGCCAGCAGGTAGGTGCCCTGTATAAACTGAAGTGGGATCTTGCCCTAGAAGTTTGTGCCAGGAAAGGGTTACACTAATACCACGTTTAGGAGAAAAAATGTGGAGACATTTTCCAAATGCAGCAGAACCTCACAAAAATATCAATTGTTGTGTAAGGAGGCAATAAATATGGATTTTTACAAGCTGTTGTCGTCCCCTGGGGCAAGAGACATCCTTATTACACAGGTATTTACTGGCGTGTAATGGTACAAGCACTTGTTCCCGTGAGCGTGCACTCAGCGCGGGTATCTGGGAAAGATACGAAGTCTATTTGGTTGCTATGGGGCTAATGACCGCAGGCAAAAGTAGAAATATAATATCATACAGACTGATTTATGGCCACCAGGGGGCCCCAGAGGGGGTGTGGGGGGCCCTGGGGTAACAGCCCTGGTCAGCTTTGCGCACCCCAGTCTGCGCTCCTGTTCCTGATCCTGATAGTTCCTGATTGCCCCCTCCATCCCAATCCTGTTCCAGACTTTCAGCCTCTCCAGTCTCATACCTGCCTTGTTATTTGATTGCAAAAAAAGGGAAAGTTGTGCTGAACCCCTACATTATAAACCATTAGGCCGGGGTACAATGAGGCAACAAGAGCCCCTCTGCACCTACCCATTATCAATATACTGTATATATATATATATATATATATAGGGCATTAAGCCACTGAGAACCATGAAAGCAAATAAGTTGCAGATAAAACCCTGTCCCTTTGTTAAATGTATAAGGAAGCAGTAGAATTCTTAATGAAAGTGAGTGTAGGACAGGCCAGACTGGGGGTGAGTGAGTGTAGGACAGGCCAGACTGGGGGTGAGTGAGTGTAGGACAGGCCAGACCGGGGGTGAGTGAGTGTAGGACAGGCCAGACCGGGGGTGAGTGAGTGTAGGACAGGCCAGACCGGGGGTGAGTGAGTGTAGGACGGGCCAGACCGGGGGTGAGTGAGTGTAGGACTGGCCAGACCGGGGGTGAGTGAGTGTAGGACAGGCCAGACCGGGGGTGAGTGAGTGTAGGACAGGCCAGACCGGGGGTGAGTGAGTATAGGACAGGCCAGACCGGGGGTGAGTGAGTGTAGGACAGGCCAGACCGGGGGTGAGTGAGTTTAGGACTGGCCAGACCGGGGGCGAGTGAGTGTAGGACAGGCCAGACCAGGGGTGAGTGAGTGTAGGACTTGCCAGACTGGGGATGAGTGAGTGAAGGACTGGCCAGACTGGGGATGAGTGAGTGAAGGACTCCCCATCCATAGAAATCCCTCGGTTGCCTTCACAGCTCCAAAATAACGTTGTTAGCCATTACTGATTCCAATTATCCCAAAACATTTCCAAGAATGTGCTTAAAAAGTCCATGTAGGGTTACGGGATTACGGAAAGTGAAACATAATGACTGTATTATTGGTGTAATGACAAATAAAATACATAAATACTTAGAAGAGATTTACAGTAGTTGGGTTACCCCGGAGCAGTGAGTTACGGATCAGACAGGTAGCACATTCCTTTGTTCCACAGAAACCTGAGCCGGCTGAGGAATGCTACATGTTCATCTGCTTAAACATTACCTAAATATCCCCAGCGGAGGCTCTTCGTGTAATAGAAATATAAAATGTGACGACTGAGAGCCCCTCGGGATACGTCAAGTCAGGTGGAACGTTCTACACAGTCTTCTGTCAAACACAAGTGATCCGATTAGTTGCCTTAAATGCACATTATCTTGTTTTGTCTGCTCCATCTGGAACAACTATCGGAGGGATGGGATATTGAGAAAAAGAGACTTCGATTTCCCCATTTCCCCTCGTCATTTACCTTTTGCCTTTTCCCTTTGGGTTTCACCTTCTTTCTATGAAAAACCTCAAACATGTTTTGCCCTAGAATCCTAAAAGCTGATGCTCATCCATTGGGTTTCAGAGGATTATGGGGAGAAGAAGTTTAGGGGGTGCATGCCTTTTTGGCTCCCAATACCATGGGGAAGGGTGGGTGGTGCCAAGGAGTAAGTTGATGCTCATCCATTGGGTTTCAGAGGATTATGGGGAGAAGAAGTTTAGGGGGTGCATGCCTTTTAGCTCCCAATACCATGGAGAAGGGTGGGTGGTGCCAAGGAGTAAGCTGATGCTCATCCATAGGGTTTCAGAGGATTATGGGGAGAAGAAGTTTAGGGGGTTCATGCCTTTTCAGCTCCCAATACCATGGAGAAGGGTGGGTGGTGCCAAGGAGTAAGTTGATGCTCATCCATTGGGTTTCAGAGGATTATGGGGAGAAGCAGTTTAGGGGGTCCATGCCTTTATCGCTCCCAATACCATGGAGAAGGGTGGATGGTGCCAAGGAACCTGAGGAAAGAGGGATCAATAAAGAAGAGGCACTTTAAGGTACAATAAATCCTCACTGAGATAACTGTAGGGAGAAGTGTGGGGTTAGTTCTCCAGGCAATGAGTTGCCAAAGTTGAGGCTGGGCCAGTGGGGCACCATGACACCCTCCTCTCCTGATCATGGCAAAAGTAAGTATAAGTTGCTCACACGGGGGGAGGGGCTGGTGGTGGGTAAGTGGACAGGTGGCAGGGGAGGTGTTGGGGCCCCGGTGGTACCAGGACTGTTCGGCCTTGCACTCTCCAGTCTGACCCCAGGCTCAAGTGGCCATGAGTAGCGTAGTGGATATTTGCTATAAGGCAACACTGTGAGAGCCTGTAGGCTAGTGCTGGCCACCTGCTATGTAAATACGACCCATGGTGGTGACTGTTATACATACCTACCTTCATTTATTATTGGCACTAGTGAGAAGGGTACTGGGGGAATTATTTGCCTGAAGAAGAAAGAAGTGCTGAAGAAAACCTGGGATCAACAAGGTGCCACATTGTTCTTTCACTGACAGGGAGTCCAGACTGACCAGTCCGCATAGAAACATGGAATCCAGAAGAACAATAAAGGCTAAACCATTAATGGCCTAATTTTATTAGACAGTCAAGTGAAAGGAAGACCAGATGGGCAAGTAGTCATAGAGACAGGCCATCAAGTATCTTATCCGGCCAGTTAGGGAATGGTCAGTGTAGGTGGTCTGGTAACCAGAGAAACACATCCCAGTTGGGGAAGGAAGTTTCTGTCAGACAGGTGGTTCCCCCCGGGCACGGAATAACAAGATCATTAATTACTGGCTCTTTTTCAGAGAGTTTCGCACCCAGGGCAGATGGACCAATAACAAAATAAACACTTTTTTAATGTAAAATGATGGGCTTTGCTGAGTATAAAATAAGAATAAATCAAATTAAATCAAAATTTTCTGCATATTTCTATTGGTCTAACTGGATCAGTGAAAAGAGCCTATTGTAGGGGGTGGTGGAAGGCTCCCCCAGTCATCCTTGTTTGAGCAGTACCACCAAGGCCTGTAGGCGGTGGTACAGGTAGTACCCCTAGTATCTATAAATGTAGATGGTGAAGGTTCAGGGCAGGAGGGCCCCAGCCTGAAAGAGTGGCAGTATCAACAGCTGTTAGAGATATACTTTACTTACAGGGGCAGAAAACTCTGCAGGTGCTGGGGGCCTTAATTAAAGGGAAACTAAACCCCCAGAATGAATACGTAATCAACAGGCAGTTTATATTATGTTAAGTGGCCTATTAAAGAATCTCCCCAAACTGGAATATATATATCAGTAAATATTGTCCTTTTACATCCTTTCCCTTGAGCCGCCATTTAGTGATGGGCTGTGTGCCCCCTCAGAGATCAGCTGACAGGAAGTGATGCAGCTCTAACTGTAACAGGAAGTAGTGTGGGAGCAAAAGGCAGAACTCTGCCCATTCATTGGCTGATGGGGCCTAGCATGTATGTGTGCCTTGGCTTGTTTGTGTGCACTGTGACTCCTATGATCCCAGGGGGCGGGGCTTAGTACTTAAAATGGCAGTTTCCTATTTAGGATTACCCAATGGCACATACTGCTAAATAAGTATATTTATATGAAAATGGTTTATTTAGATGAAGCAGGGTTTTACATATGAGCTGTTTATGCAATATATTTTTATAGAGACATTGCTCGCGGGTATATAGGGGCTACCTGAGGTGGCAGTTGGGCCCCACTATTAATAAAACACATTCTCCCTGTATTAATCCCATGGTTGGGTTTGCTGGATCCGCAGCCAGACAATGATAAACAGGCCAGTGAGGAACAAACATGTTATTCGTACAATGCACATTTCCCATACGCCCACGGCTGCGGCCCGGCCTCGGTCTCCGCGCTGACATTTAGCAGAGTGACCGCAGTGTTCGGGACTCAGGGAAGTGACCCCGCAGCCGCGTCTGGGGGCAGTCTATTTGTATTTTACATTATTATAATGTATAAATAACCCCCCTTGCTTTATCATAAGGATACAAGGATTGATTGTTTGAGATATCTACATGTATCTCAGTAGCTGTAACTCCCAGTAACTCCCAGTAACTCCCAGTACTCCCCGACGGCCACAGGCTGTGCTGTAATTTGGATTAATGCCTTATATATAATAAAAGATATATTATAAGAGTTTAAAGCTCTTAAGGGGGCAGTGCATGGCTTTGTTTATTGGCTATAAATTATCTTGGCTGCTGGGGTCAGTGACCCCCCATTTGAAAACTGGAAAGAGGCAGAAATGGAAGTCAAATAATTCGAAGACTCTAAAAAATAAAAAATGAAGAACAAGTTGCTAAGAATATGCAGTTTTAGGTGAACAACCCCTTTATACCGTAAAGGAACACTGCCATGGGAAAACGTGATTTTTTCAAAACCCATCAGTTAATAGAGCTTCTCCAGCAGAATCCTGCATTGTAATCTGTTTTTCCCATGGGGCTAGCCATATTCTTCATTTCCCAGGGTGCCACAGCCATGTGACCTGTGCTCTGATAAACTTCAGTCTCACTTTACTGCTGCGCTGCAAGTTGGAGTGATATCCCCCCCCCCTCACCCCCAGCAGCCGATCAGCAGAACAATGGGAAGGGAGCAAGATAGCAGCTCCCAGTAGGTATCAGAATAGCACTCAATAGTAAGAAATCCAAGTCCGGCTTGGGACTCCTCCAGTTACATGGGAGTAAGAGAAACAATAGGTTAGCTGAAAGCAGTTCTAATGTGTAGCGCTGGCTGAAAGCTCAGACTCAGGCACACTTTACTGCTGCGCTGCAAGTTGGAGTGATATCCCCCCCTCACCCCCAGCAGCCAATCAGCAGAACAATGGGAAGGGAGCAAGATAGCAGCTCCCAGTAGGTATCAGAATAGCACTCAATAGTAAGAAATCCAAGTCCGGCTTGGGACTCCTCCAGTTACATGGGAGTAGGAGAAACAATAGGTTAGCTGAAAGCAGTTCTAATGTGTAGCGCTGGCTGAAAGCTCAGACTCAGGCACACTTTACTGCTGCGCTGCAAGTTGGAGTGATATCCCCCCCCTCACCCCCAGCAGCCAATCAGCAGAACAATGGGAAGGGAGCAAGATAGCAGCTCCCAGTAGGTATCAGAATAGCACTCAATAGTAAGAAATCCAAGTCCGGCTTGGGACTCCTCCAGTTACATGGGAGTAGGAGAAACAATAGGTTAGCTGAAAGCAGTTCTAATGTGTAGCGCTGGCTGAAAGCTCAGACTCAGGCACAATGCACTGAGATGGCGCCTACACACCAATATTACAGCTACAAATACATTTGTTGGTTCAAGAATAAAAGGTTAAATGGCAGAAGGAATTATTTGCTGTGTAACAGTGTCATTTAGAGATAGAAAGTAAATATTACAAATTATATCATTTATTACAGAAAGTGCCAGTGTCTCTGTGCCGTATAAGCCAGTGCCAATGTGCCAAGCTGCCACTATAGACCTATTCTGCTCCCATGGATATAACTGCAGTCCCTTCCCCAATACCCCCTTTAGTGGAATAGTGAAAAACTGCTTTTCCCTTGGCCGCTGCACACACTTCCCCCAGCCCATCTGCTGTCTGCCCCCATCAACAACCTGACAAGTTATTTCAGATGCTGCTGTAAGGGGGACAGAAATACCCAGAAAAGTCGACTTGGGCTATAATTGGCCAGAGCTGCCAGCCCGAGAGCCATTTTTGCCCTCTCTCGCCCAGTTCTATAGTTGCTCCTGAAACCCAATCCTTATGGCGGCCCCTCCTCTGTGCAGTCCCCAGACAGATCAGCCTCCCTTGTCTATTCCACTTGAGCTCCCCTCCCTGCCGAGGAACAGGCTGGAGCACCATTCTTGTGCCATTCATCCCCCTCAGACCAGGATCATTGTCCCCCCTACCACCAACCAACTCAGGAATTCCATGTATGTTGTGCAATGCAGCAGCGGCCGCAGCAGCCCACCCTTTCCCTGATGTGACAAGGGCCCCTCAGGATGATCTGAAGCTTTCTTATTATTGATTACAAGTCCCTTTTTTTTTTGGGGAGGAAGAGTGGGAACTTATCTATGTGACGCTTCCCGGTGCCCCCCAAGTGCCACTGAGAATCACCGTAGGATGAGCCCCTGAATAGGTAAGATGGGGGGTTCTATTTCTTCTATGGCTACACCTGTTGCTGCTGATTCCTTTCTACCTTTCCCTGGAGCAGAAAAGTTCAGATTTCACTATATAAAAGTTCTGGCAAGTTTAATAAAAGTATCTTTGCCCTTTGCCGGAATGATTTGTGGCCCCCGGGGCAGCGCTCAGCCGGGGCATTGGGGCATTGCTTTCTATTGCCCCCGGGATTTGCACTCAAGCTCTATAGCAGCAGTGATTAATATTTAGGGGAATGCACTTGGTACAGGGAATGGTGATTTCTACTCCTTTAGATCTTGTTGAACTACAACGCTGCTACTATTAAGATCCAGGAGGGGCACGTATAATACCCAACCCCATCAATGTATATTGTGTTTGTCCTTCATTTTGGGTTATTCACCTTTGTGTTTACTTTTGCTATGATGTAGAGAGTAATATTGCAAGACAGTTTGCAATTGGTCTTCATTTTTTATTATTTGTAGTTGCTTTAGTGTTTGTTCAGCAGCTTTCCAGTTTGGCGTTTTAGCAGCTATCCGGTTGCTAGGGTCCAAATGACCTTAGCAATCAGGGAGTGGGAATCAGGGAATAGAAGAGAACCTGGATAGAAAAATACAGTATAAAAAGTAACAATAACCATATAACTGGAGCCTCACAGTGATATAATTTTCTGGCTGCCGGGGTCGGTGACCCCTGTTTGAAAGCTGCAAGTAGTTAGAAGAGGACGGCAAACCGTTTAAAAACTATAAAAAATAAATAATGAAGACCAATTGAAAAGTGCCACTGAGAATCACCGTAGGATGAGCCCCTGAGTAGGTAAGATGGGGGGTTCTATTTCTTCTATGGCTACACCTGTTGCTGCTGATTCCTTTCTACCTTTCCCTAGAGCTGAAAAGTTCAGATTTCACTATAAAGAAGTTCTGCCAAGTTTAATAAAAGTATCTTTGCCCTTTGCCGGAATGATTTGTGGCCCCCGGGGCAGCGCTGAGCCAGGGCATTGCTCTCTATTGCCCCCGGGATTTGCACTCAAGCTCTATAGCAGCAGTGATTAATATTTAGGGGAATGCACTTGGTACAGGGAATGGTGATTTCTACTCCTTTAGATCTTGTTGAACTACAACACTGCTACTTATTAAGATCCAGGAGGGGCACGTATAATACCCAACCCCATCAATGTATATTGTGTTTGTCCTTCATTCATTTTGGGCTGTTCACCTTTGCGTTCACTTTTGCTATGATGTAGAGAGTAATATTGCAAGACAGTTTGCAGTTGGTCTTCATTTTTTATTATTTGTAGTAGTAGTAATTGATTTAGTGTTTGTTCAGCAGCTTTCCAGTTTGGCATAGTAGCAGCTATCGGGTTGCTAGGGTCCAAATGACCTTAGCAACCAGGGAGTGGTTTGAATGAGAGACAGGAATAGGAATAGAACCTGAATGAAAATGACAGTATAAAAAGTAACAATAACCATATAATTGTAGCCTCACAGTGCTATAGTTTTCTGGCTGCCGGGGTCAGTGACCCTTGTTTGAAAGCTACAAGGAGTTAGAAGAGGACGGCAAACTATTTAAAAACTAAGATCAATTGAAAAGTTGCTTAGAACTGGCCATTCTGACAGAATGCTCTGTTATACAGATAGCTAGAATCTCAGCCATAAAGCAGGGCAGGACTGCTGCTTACAATGGGGGGGGATCAGATAGGATCTGTGCCACTGTGACAGAATGCTCTGTTATACAGATAGCTAGAATCTCAGCCATAAAGCAGGGCAGGACTGCTGCTTACAATGGGGGGATCAGATAGGATCTGTGCCACTGTGACAGAATGCTCTGTTATACAGATAGCTAGAATCTCAGCCATAAAGCAGGGCAGGACTGCTGCTTACAATGGGGGGATCAGATAGGATCTGTGCCACTGTGACAGAATGCTCTGTTATACAGATAGCTAGAATCTCAGCCATAAAGCAGGGCAGGACTGCTGCTTACAATGGGGGGATCAGATAGGATCTGTGCCACTGTGACAGAATGCTCTGTTATACAGATAGCTAGAATCTCAGCCATAAAGCAGGGCAGGACTGCTGCTTACAATGGGGGGATCAGATAGGATCTGTGCCACTGTGACAGAATGCTCTGTTATACAGATAGCTAGAATCTCAGCCATAAAGCAGGGCAGGACTGCTGCTTACAATGGGGGGATCAGATAGGATCTGTGCCACTGTGACAGAATGCTCTGTTATACAGATAGCTAGAATCTCAGCCATAAAGCAGGGCAGGACTGCTGCTTACAATGGGGGGGGATCAGATAGGATCTGTGCCACTGTGACAGAATGCTCTGTTATACAGATAGCTAGAATCTCAGCCATAAAGCAGGGCAGGACTGCTGCTTACAATGGGGGGATCAGTTCAGTTGGGAAATGAGCAGAGAGATGTAGCACAGTAATGTGAGCGCGCGGGTCGGTGCCAGAGGAGCTGCTGTAGGACGGACAAGTCTCCACACATTTCGCGCAGCTGAGACTCAGATACCCCCATAGAGAATACAGAACTATTTAAGGCCGTTTGGGCCGGTACAGTCCTGCACTCTGACAGGGTAGAAATGCTTAGGAGGTTTGTGTGAAGCCTGTGAGGCAGCCGGGGCCGTGTCAGAAGGGATAAATCACATACTAATTGTAAAATTAATGGTTTGGTTTTAATCTTTAAGAACAATGAGAGAAAAATGACTGCCCCTGTGCCTCTATCCATAAAATGGGGCAATCTTTCCATACTGCTTTGCAGTAAAATATTCCCATTTATTTGATTATTCCAGTAAAATGATAATAGGTTTTTTGTATTACTGTCTCTGGGAAGGAAATTACACATTGAGGAATCAGGCCAATCAGATGCTTTGCTTTGGTTTTCTAACTGTTGAAATCTAATTGCTGATTGGTTGCCCTGGGCACCGCTAATGCTTTACACTTTTTACACACCATGTGTATATAGATATATATATATAATGAGTTCAGGGCATTAGTTCCTCCCCCTCACCACCTTCCCTTTATGCTTTCCCATGTGATGCAGAATCCCATGGAATCATGGGTAAATGAGTGTGAGAGCCTTTGACAAGTGGTTTATATGAGGTGTAAAATCCCCACCTGTTGTCCAACTCCCAGACCCCCCGGAGAGCGAAAGGGCTGTGAAATGTCAATCAACAATAGCTGTAAGGCCCTTATCTACGGAATATCTCCACGGTGGGCGCCCCTTTGGGGGGGGGTGGGCTGCTGTGGGTGCCCCAGTGGGCCCTGCACCCTCCCCGCCCCCAGTCAGATAACTGCTGAAATTCCAAACTGGAGAGCTGCTGAACAAAAATTTATATAAATAAATAAAAAAACTACTAAAAATAAAAAAGGAAGACCAACTGCAAAGTGTCTACTCATGGTAAAAATGAACTCAAAGCTGTACAACCCCTTCAATAAATGAACAAGTTGAACTCCTGCAGAACACCACACACTGGTGGGAGATGGTATTGCAGCATGTGGGGCTTCTTGTTGCCGGTGTAGTACAGTATGTAAGGGGGATATAAATACAGCGGAGGAGTAAGAATATTTAGTACATGACGGGGGGATTTACGTGTGACGGTGTTACTATAAGGGTCCTGCCTAGAACTAACTGGGCCACACAGCTGTCCAACATGGAGGACAAGCGCCAGAGCCAATGACATGAGTTGGTAACTACTATCCACCATCATGGTAACGGCACCTTTGGCAGAGTCATCGAAGAGCCAACCAAACTGCCCTGCCATCTGTATATGTAACTAGGGGGCAGTTTTAACTATGTTGCAGAGTAAGTAGTATAGGTATAGGGTTTGTGTGTTTCTTGTAGCCAGAGACTTGCTGAGCAAAGGTGGGTCAGTAAGTGGCTCAGTCCTGCCCCCCTGGGCTGGTAGAACAAACACCACAAATAATGATTTAACTGTATGTCCTTAGGCAATGCCTGGAATAGACGCGAGATACTCATTGGCCTTGTTCATTCAAGTGTTGTTATCGGTTAGATTTTGAAATATGTCAAATTTGATGGATTGTGAATTGTTAATTTGAGATTAATACTTTACCGGCACCAAGGAAAAAAGTAAGATTTGTTACATGCTGCAAAGGCATATCTGATACAGCGAGTAAACAGGGACTGGGGCTGTGAGATAGCAGGTATAGTAGGGAGAGATGGTGCCTATAGTAGCAGTGGGGGGATAATAGCCTCTGGGAAGGGACAGGGGCTGTGGGATAGCAGGTATAGTAGGGAGAGATGGTGCCTATAGTAGCAGTGGGGGGATAATAGCCTCTGGGAAGGGACTGGGGCTGTGGGATAGCAGGTATAGTAGGGAGAGATGGTGCCTATAGTAGCAGTGGGGGGATAATAGCCTCTGGGAAGGGACTGGGGCTGTGGGATAGCAGGTATAGTAGGGAGAGATGGTGCCTATAGTAGCAGTGGGGGGATAATAGCCTCTGGGAAGGGACTGGGGCTGTGGGATAGCAGGTATAGTAGGGAGAGATGGGGCCTATAGTAGCAGTGGGGGGATAATAGCCTCTGGGAAGGGACTGGGGCTGTGGGATAGCAGGTATAGTAGGGAGAGATGGTGCCTATAGTAGCAGTGGGATAATAGCCTCTGGGAAGGGACTGGGGCTGTGGGATAGCAGGTATAGTAGGGAGAGATGGTGCCTATAGTAGCAGTGGGATAATAGCCTCTGGGAAGGGACTGGGGCTGTGGGATAGCAGGTATAGTAGGGAGAGATGGTGCCTATAGTAGCAGTGGGGGGATAATAGCCTCTGGGAAGGGACTGGGGCTGTGGGATAGCAGGTATAGTAGGGAGAGATGGTGCCTATAGTAGCAGTGGGATAATAGCCTCTGGGAAGGGACTGGGGCTGTGGGATAGCAGGTATAGTAGGGAGAGATGGTGCCTATAGTAGCAGTGGGATAATAGCCTCTGGGAAGGGACTGGGGCTGTGGGATAGCAGGTATAGTAGGGAGAGATGGTGCCTATAGTAGCAGTGGGGGGATAATAGCCTCTGGGAAGGGACTGGGGCTGTGGGATAGCAGGTATAGTAGGGAGAGATGGTGCCTATAGTAGCAGTGGGGGGATAATAGCCTCTGGGAAGGGACTGGGACTGTGGGATAGCAGGTATAGTAGGGAGAGATGGGGCCTATAGTAGCAGTGGGGGGATAATAGCCTCTGGGAAGGGACTGGGGCTGTGGGATAGCAGGTATAGTAGGGAGAGATGGTGCCTATAGTAGCAGTGGGGGGATAATAGCCTCTGGGAAGGGACTGGGGCTGTGGGATAGCAGGTATAGTAGGGAGAGATGGTGCCTATAGTAGCAGTGGGGGGATAATAGCCTCTGGGAAGGGACTGGGACTGTGGGATAGCAGGTATAGTAGGGAGAGATGGGGCCTATAGTAGCAGTGGGGGGATAATAGCCTCTGGGAAGGGACTGGGGCTGTGGGATAGCAGGTATAGTAGGGAGAGATGGTGCCTATAGTAGCAGTGGGGGGATAATAGCCTCTGGGAAGGGACTGGGGCTGTGGGATAGCAGGTATAGTAGGGAGAGATGGTGCCTATAGTAGCAGTGGGGGGATAATAGCCTCTGGGAAGGGACTGGGGCTGTGGGATAGCAGGTATAGTAGGGAGAGATGGTGCCTATAGTAGCAGTGGGGGGATAATAGCCTCTGGGAAGGGACTGGGGCTGTGGGATAGCAGGTATAGTAGGGAGAGATGGTGCCTATAGTAGCAGTGGGGGGATAATAGCCTCTGGGAAGGGACTGGGGCTGTGGGATAGCAGGTATAGTAGGGAGAGATGGTGCCTATAGTAGCAGTGGGCGGATAATAGGCTGCAACATACCAGCCAGGTAGGATGCCTATATGGGGGCCCTGGAAATAAAGTTGTGAATGTATCTGTATGACACAGAGGCCCCTAATGTTTATTTGTACAGAGCCCAGGGCCGCTGCGCTACTGAGGGCTGCGATGGTGGCAAAGTTTGTTTTTGCTCTCGGCACCCACCACGCAATAATAATTGCACCCAATCACCTACTTTGCCCTAGTTAATTAACGCCGGTGCTAAAAGTCTTATTATTTACATGAGAAGGTTTATTGAATGAGAGAACGCGGCACTTTCCTAGGAAAGAGAAAAAACATCACTCGGCTTTCACGTCCCCTTTATTGCGCTTCCAGAATAAACAGTCGGATAATCGTCCCTTTTGTCACCGCTTGTTTGCGCCTCATTAGAGATTCTTTATTAGTGTTTGGGAACCACTGAAAGGGAAATATTTACTGTGCTGCGATATAAGGAGAAACAGGGCAGTCTCTGGGGTCTCGTAACTGTCACTTGTAACATAAGGGAGTAATGTCTCTGTTTCCATGAGCTTTTTAGCCCCCCCTCCAATTTATTTGTGCCCTGGGTACCCCTGGAACTATAGCAGGGTGACTGTTACCCCAATGTTTCTATATATCTGTAACCTTGTTATGGGCTAAGGGGGCCCAGCCTGAAGGCCAGTTAGGGGGGGATTTGGGGTGAGTGCTTATTTGTGCCCCGGGTACCCCTGGAACTATAGCAGGGTGACTGTTACCCCAATGTTTCTATATATCTGTAACCTTGTTATGGGCTAAGGGGGCCCAGCCTGAAGGCCAGTTAGGGGGGGATTTGGGGTGAGTGCTTATTTGTGCCCCGGGTACCCCTGGAACTATAGCGGGGTGACTGTTACCCCAATGTTTCTATATATCTGTAACCTTGTTATGGGCTAAGGGGGCCCAGCCTGAAGGTCAGTTAGGGGGGGATTTGGGGTGAGTGCTTATTTGTGCCCTGGGTACCCCTGGAACTATAGCAGGGTGACTGTTACCCCAATGTTTCTATATATCTGTAACCTTGTTATGGGCTAAGGGGGCCCAGCCTGAAGGCCAGTTAGGGGGGGATTTGGGGTGAGTGCTTATTTGTGCCCCGGGTACCCCTGGAACTATAGCAGGGTGACTGTTACCCCAATGTTTCTATATATCTGTAACCTTGTTATGGGCTAAGGGGGCCCAGCCTGAAGGCCAGTTAGGGGGGGATTTGGGGTGAGTGCTTATTTGTGCCCCGGGTACCCCTGGAACTATAGCGGGGTGACTGTTACCCCAATGTTTCTATATATCTGTAACCTTGTTATGGGCTAAGGGGGCCCAGCCTGAAGGCCAGTTAGGGGGGATTTGGGGTGAGTGCTTATTTGTGCCCTGGGTACCCCTGGAACTATAGCGGGGTGACTGTTACCCCAATGTTTCTATATATCTGTAACCTTGTTATGGGCTAAGGGGGCCCAGCCTGAAGGCCAGTTAGGGGGGGATTTGGGGTGAGTGCTTATTTGTGCCCTGGGTACCCCTGGAACTATAGCGGGGGGATTGAATCTGTAGCTTAGTTATAAGGTAACACAGATTGGACCTTCAAGAAGGGGCTGTAACTGGGAAAGTCCCATAACACAGCTATAAAGACTCCAGGTTCCCACATGAGCAATGTGTTATTAGTCTCATTCCAATGTCTGCAGTGAAAATATGGCAAATAAAATTTATGATAGTTACACCCAATAGTAATAGCTGAGCTGTAACTATACCGGCCACTTATGTGTTTTTTTTTTTAGAAAACAGCATTAATAGTAACAGGGCAAGATGGAGATAGTAGGGCAAGATGGAGACAGTAGGGCAAGATGGAGACAGTAGGGCAAGATGGAGACAGTAGGGCAAGATGGAGACAGTAGGGCAAGATGGAGACAGTAGGGCAAGATGGAGACAGTAGGGCAAGATGGAGACAGTAGTGCAAGATGGAGACAGTAGGGCAAGATGGAGACAGTAGGGCAAGATGGAGACAGTAGGGCAAGATGGAGACAGTAGGGCAAGATGGAGACAGTAGGGCAAGATTGAGACAGTAGAACAAGATTGAGACAGTAGGACAAGATGTAGACAGTAGGACAAGATGGAGACAGGAGGGCAAGATGGAGACAGCAGGACAAGTTGGAGACAGTAGGGCAAGATGGAGACAGGAGGGCAAGATGGAGACAGTAGTGCAAGATGGAGACAGTAGGGCAAGATGGAGACAGTAGGGCAAGATGGAGGCAGTAGGGCAAGATAGAGACAGTAGGGCAAGATGGAGACAGTAGGGCAAGATGGAGACAGTAGGGCAAGATGGAGACAGTAGGACAAGATGGAGACAGTAGGGCAAGATTGAGACAGTAGAACAAGATTGAGATAGTAGGACAAGATGGAGACAGGAGGGCAAGATGGAGACAGCAGGACAAGTTGGAGACAGTAGGGCAAGATGGAGACAGGAGGGCAAGATGGAGACAGTAGGGCAAGATGGAGACAGTAGGGCAAGAAGGAGACAGTAGGGCAAGAAGGAGACAGTAGGGCAAGAAGGAGACAGTAGGGCAAGAAGGAGACAGTAGGGCAAGATGGAGACAGTAGGGCAAGAAGGAGACAGTAGGGCAAGAAGGAGACAGTAGGGCAAGATGGAGACAGTAGGGCAAGAAGGAGACAGTAGGGCAAGAAGGAGACAGTAGGGCAAGATGGAGACAGGAGGGCAAGATGGAGACAGTAGGGCAAGATGGAGACAGTAGGACCGATTGTTAACAAACCAGCTCCTACAGTGAGTGAGCAGAATAGTGCCCCCCTCAGTATGACCTTTACATCACATTTACACACTCAGACACACTATGCAATGGGCACAACTGCCCGCTCTTGAGGGACTGGGAATTGCTCATTATTATCACTGATATTATTAACCGTAAAATGAAACTCACAGTGTCACCGTGTGAGAGTTACACTCTTTCAGTATCCCCAATAGGCTCAATATGAGCACCCCCTCAGATTATTGTATATATGTGTAGCTATATATTATTATTGCACCCCCTCAGATTATTGTATATATGTGTAGCTATATATTATTATTGCACCCCCTCAGATTATTGTATATATGTGTAGCTATATATTATTATTGCACCCCCTCAGATTATTGTATATATGTGTAGCTATATATTATTATTGCACCCCCTCAGATTATTGTATATATGTGTAGCTATATATTATTATTGCACCCCCTCAGATTATTGTATATATGTGTAGCTATATATTATTATTGCACCCCCTCAGATTATTGTATATATGTGTAGCTATATATTATTATTGCACCCCCACAGGGAACTGTATATATGTGTAGCTATATATTATTTTTGCACCCCCTCAGATTATTGTATATATGTGTAGCTATATATTATTATTGCACCCCCACAGGGAACTGTATATATGTGTAGCTATATATTATTTTTGCACCCCCTCAGATTATTGTATATATGTGTAGCTATATATTATTATTGCACCCCCACAGGGAAGTGTATATATGTGTAGCTATATATTATTATTGCACCCCCTCAGATTATTGTATATATGTGTAGCTATATATTATTATTGCACCCCCACAGTAATGAAACCTTTGCACACCCACATACGTGTCATACGAGTGTCATACGTGTAACCAAACGCCGGACCTCCCACAGAGCATTAGATGCGCCGTTAGCCAAGGTCACGGTCTCGCACACAGGGGTCACTGTAACTGCAGCAACTAAATGCCATGAAATGAGAGGGAATTAAAAAGGTTGATAAATGGTTTACTGAATAGGGGTAATGATGGAAAGTCATAGTCACTCCCCTGCTTTCCATTTTATTGGTTCAGCCCAACCCGGCCTGTCCCTTCCCCCAGGTACAGGGGCCACAGTGGGACATCAAGTACCAAGGTTTACACTGGGGTATCTGTATGGGATGGTTCCCCCCATCCCTGTGTGTAAATGACCTTTTCTAGGTGAGTGAATAATGCAGAAATGTCCGTGTCAGTATGGGATTAACCCCTGTGGCGCTGTGCCTGTTACCTGAGCCGGAACCTTGGGACCCACTCTGAGATATTCATGTACCGACACGTTCAGCTGTGAAATGAGCAGCAGGAATGTCAGAATCCTTTATTCCTTTATTCCTTACTGTCATAGTGATCTGTGTATTCCCTGCGCTGCCCTTGTACTCATATATGCACCTATCTATTTATCTATCTATCTGTCTGTCTGTCTATCTATCTATCATCTATCTGTCTGTCTGTCTGTCTGTCTGTCTGTCTATCTATCTATCTATCTATCTATCTATCTATCTATCTATCTATCATCTATCTATCTATCTATCTATCTATCTATCTATCATCTATCTATCTATCTATCTATCATCTATCTATCTGTCTGTCTGTCTGTCTGTCTATCTATCTATCTATCTATCATCTATCTGTCTGTCTGTCTGTCTGTCTGTCTGTCTGTCTGTCTATCTATCTATCTATCTATCTATCTATCATCTATCTATCTGTCTGTCTGTCTGTCTATCTATCTATCTATCTATCTATCTATCTATTTATCTATCTATCTACCTATCTATCTATCTGTTTGTCTATCTATCTATCTATCTATCTATCTATGTATCAATCATCTATCTATATATCTATTATCTATAAATCAATATATATGTATAATATATATATATATATATATATATATGTGTGTGTGTATTGTTTGTCTATTATCTATCTATCTATCAACTTATATATCTATTGTCTATCTGTCATCTATGAATAATCTATTGATTATCTATCTATCATGATCACCATCTTCATCTATCTATCTATCTATCATCTATCTATCTATCTATCTATCTATCTATCATCTATCTATCTATCTATCTATCTATCTATCTATCTATCTATCATCTATCATCTATCTATCTATCTATCTATCTATCTATCTATCTATCTATCTATCTATCATCTATCTCTACTCAATCTATTTGTCTAACCAGACCAAATACCCCCCCCCTGCCCAAATATCTAATGACATGACATTTTTCCAAATAATCAGTTTCATAAACAGCTCTTTTCCCTTTAAACCCTACATTTATCACTGATCAGGTCCAGGGTCATGTGACCCCCGGCAGAGCTGGTTACTGGGGTCTCTGGGTTGGCAGTATGGCAGCTCCCACACAGACGATTAAAGACAAATGATGCCAAACTCTGTGTCTAGACGCCCCTTAGCCACCCTGGGGCAGAGACACTTTCCCCCCACCCTGGGCCCCTACTCCTGTAGCCCCGGCGACACAAGGTGACTGTGGGGCAGGAGATGCTCTTGGTTCCGCTCGGTTCCGCTCGGTTCTACATTGGGGCTAAATCTGTAAATAAATTCACAACTAAGAAAAGAGTTTTCAGGCCGCTGGGGGCTTTGCAGGAATCTGCAGGGGATTTTTATGACTTCGGCAGCTGCCGGGCTCCTAAATTAGCTCATTTGGGAAGAGAGACGCCCGGGGAAACTAAAGATACAGAGCTGGGGCTTTACTCATGTGTCTGCCCCACTCGCCCGTCTGGCTCCCTCACCCTAAATACAACCCAGGATTAGACTCTGTCCCGGGCTCAGAATATAACATCTCTCCCTGCTTATCTGGGAAATCAGTATAACAGAGCATTCTGTCACAGTGGCACAGATCCTATCTGATCCCCCCATTGTAAGCAGCAGTCCTGCCCTGCTTTATGGCTGAGATTCTAGCTATCTGTATAACAGAGCATTCTGTCACAGTGGCACAGATCCTATCTGATCCCCCCATTGTAAGCAGCAGTCCTGCCCTGCTTTATGGCTGAGATTCTAGCTATCTGTATAACAGAGCATTCTGTCACAGTGGCACAGATCCTATCTGATCCCCCCATTGTAAGCAGCAGTCCTGCCCTGCTTTATGGCTGAGATTCTAGCTATCTGTATAACAGAGCATTCTGTCACAGTGGCACAGATCCTATCTGATCCCCCCCATTGTAAGCAGCAGTCCTGCCCTGCTTTATGGCTGAGATTCTAGCTATCTGTATAACAGAGCATTCTGTCACAGTGGCACAGATCCTATCTGATCCCCCCATTGTAAGCAGCAGTCCTGCCCTGCTTTATGGCTGAGATTCTAGCTATCTGTATAACAGAGCATTCTGTCACAGTGGCACAGATCCTATCCCCCCCATTGTAAGCAGCAGTCCTGCCCTGCTTTATGGCTGAGATTCTAGCTATCTATATAACAGAGCATTCTGTCACAGTGGCACAGATCCTATCCCCCCCATTGTAAGCAGCAGTCCTGCCCTGCTTTATGGCTGAGATTCTAGCTATCTGTATAACAGAGCATTCTGTCACAGTGGCACAGATCCTATCTGATCCCCCCATTGTAAGCAGCAGTCCTGTTCCTACTCCCCAAGTGCAGCACCGCGGCACCTTAATGTTATTTGCAGCCCCCTCACAGGCATCACTGAGTGACTACTGAAATAACCGAATGTGTGTATTCTGTACACTATGCAAACACAGATGGCAACCTGTTATACAAGGGGAAATAAAAGTTCCATACACAGCCTCAACTCCTGCTACAAAATTAATTTTAAATATAAAATAATTATCCCTGGGATAAAACCCCTGCATTGCTGGAATTAAAATAGCTGCAATTCTGTGCTTTATTCCTTTGTGGGTACAAAGATGTACATTGTTATACCCCACTTACAGTATAAAGGGCTTTTCTGCAGTACTGTACAAAATTAAATGCAATTTAACGAAGCAGAAAGGAAACTCTTACACACAATGATGGGGAAGCAAATCCTGTGACACACAGGCTGGGGTGCCCATTTTCATGATAGGAAAAAGAATAAAGTGAATGTAATGAAATTGCAGATAACACAATAGAGTCTCTCTGTATATATATATATATATATATATATATATATATATAAATGTGTATATATATATATATATATATAAAAGTCTTTTTGGGAGCCGGCACTCACGTTTAAAGGTCACTGGATGCCCGGGTGCAGTATTCAACAGATCAAGATGTGTACCAAGTAAATGATACCGCACTCACAGGACTTACTTGAGAAAATTAGTGATTTATTATTCACAACATAGTACTGACGTTTCGGCTGTATCCGCAGCCTTTTTCAAAGTGAACACAAAAAACAAAACACTCAGTATTTAAACCCATTATGGCGCCAAAAGTCTCTGATGACGTCATACATTCAATCTAACAAACCCCCCACATGTGTACGTGACCCAAACATACTTAAAACACAAACCTATTACATAGAAATAAAAATGTGTATAAAAGATGGGAGTGAACCCCACAAGAGGAGTAATACAAGTGCACACAACACAAGGGAAAAGTTTTAAACGAAAAGAAAAGTTAAAAGGGTGTAGCACGTAACCTGCATTGGCTGAACTATAACTCACCGTCACGGGCCGACCGATGGGCGATAATTGGTAAAGCAACAGGGGTGTGGGTAGCAAGTAGCAGGTAGCCTCGTTCAAATAGCCCAGAAGTCATAGAGAGCAGTAGGATCAGTGGGAGCAATATGATCAGTAGAAATGCCAGGGTGGCCGCGTCACTCCTGCTTACCGCTCCGTTACCATGCTGTATGCGCGTTGTTATGGCAACGAGGACGCGAGTCGCGCTCCTCACGAGTCTTGATCGGCTCCATATAATAATG
Organism: Xenopus tropicalis; assembly: GCF_000004195.4. NCBI lineage: Eukaryota > Metazoa > Chordata > Amphibia > Anura > Pipidae > Xenopus > Xenopus tropicalis. The sequence goes on along the minus strand of NC_030682.2, from coordinate 146,015,652 downwards.
TACTTCAGCACTGTAGGGTATCTATACGGGCATCAAAGACACTGGGCATTTTCGTCCCCTTACCACCTATCCATCAGGTGACCGTAGTCTCAAGCGGGGTGTTCATTTAATCAGGGGGTGCGGACCCGAGGTTACTGAGTTATCACAGGTTATAGCCGTGACCCTCATTAACCATATAGAGTCACCCCGGCCCTGTGTACTTGGAGCGTGCCCAACCCTGTGCTGTCAAAGAATAAGACATTGCTGTTAGATTCCTAATAGTCCAGCTCCATTCAATGATTGGGCTTTGGGCAGGGAGAACGAAACTTCTGCACACAATTCTCTTCACTGTAAATATTAATTTAAAACGCATCCAAAGGATTTTTTATGTATAAATTGCCAATGTATAGAAAGCCAATTCAGGTTAGGGTGCATAAAGAAGAGGACACCTTGTGAATGTTACAGCTGTCATATATGGGAACAAAATAAAGAGGAAAGCAAGGGAGCATATATAGATTAGAGAAAAAAACAGCACAAGAGTTGAAATCGCACTTTAACTTGGTATTTATAAAATTCTATTAGGAAATACTTAAATAAATAAATAAATAAATTCAAGTTTTGTTGCTTAAATGTTTCGCACATTCCAATTAACAGGGCATTCCTGTGTTCAGCATCAGGGAGCATTGGAGGGAAGCAGTGTGATTCCTAACACATCACATATATGTTTTAGTTCATGTAATAGAATCAATAATTATTACAGATAGAATGCCGAATAAGAAATAAGTTCATTAAGTCCATAGGGGCTGATGGTATTCAATCGATGCATCCATTTAAGTTCTCTTTGTAAAAGGATTTTTTCGCGATTACCACCTCGTGTCAGGGGCGGGATGTGGTCAATGATCATACACCTCAGACTTGCCAATGTATGTTGGTGGGCTAAGAAGTGGGCTGCCACTGGGGTGCTGGCCTCCCCTGAGGAAAGGGCTGCGCGGATCGCCGACCTATGGTTGGCCATACGATCTCTAAATGAAGTGACTGTCTTCCCTATGTACATCAAACCACACGGACATTTAATAAAGTAAATAATGAATTTCGATGTACATGTCAACCTGTGTTTGATTTGGATCGCTTTCCCCGTATGTGGATGGTTAAACGTAGGTCCTGAGATTAAAGCGTTGCAGGTTGTGCAGTTTGGACATTTATAGCACCCCAATTTCAGAGATGGAAGCCAGGAGTTGGATGTACCAGATTGATAGCAGTGATTAGGGTCCGTCTTAACTAAAATGTCCCTCAAGCTGCGTCCCCTCCTGTAAGCAATGCGTGGACGGTGTCTGAAAATAGGGGGGAGGGTGCGATCCTTCTCCAGAACGGACCAGTGATAAAAGATGGCATTAATTAGGGGCCGCTTGTCTGGAGTATAAGTGGTAGTGAACATGAGTCTGTCTTCAAACTTCATTTGTGTAGCTTCTGTTTTAGGTTTTAAGGCTGATGCTTGTGTTAGAGTTGAGATTTTATTCTCCGCAATATCGAGGATTGATGGTTTATAACCTCTCTGGGTGAAACGTGTCCTCAGGTCATCAAGTTGATGTTGTAGAGTCACAGGATCAGAGTTGTTTCTCACCATTCTAACCATCTGTGAGTAAGGGATACTTTGTAACGTATGTGGAGGATGACATGACGTAAAATGTAACAATGTGTTCCGGTCTGTATCTTTTCTGTGTGTGGTTGTGATAAGAGTAGAGTTTGTTACAGTCAGTTTAAGATCCAAAAATACAATTGAAGTGTTGTCAATTTGTGCTGTGAAGCGTATTGTAGAGGGGAGTTGGTTTAGATCATTCACCATTGACCAAAATTGATCTTCCGTACCAGTCCAAAGGAGAAGTAGATCGTCAATGAAGCGATACATCCTATGTATAAATTTACCATACACTGGTAGAATGTGGGTTTGTTCGTAGTGGGCCATGTAAAGATTGGCAATGGATGGCGCGACGTTAGACCCCATACTTGTTCCACTGGTTTGTAAATAATATGACTGTTCAAATTTGAAGTAATTGCATGTCAAACAAAATGTCAGTATTTCAATGAGAAATTCAATTGGAGGTCTTTTGTTGTCAGGATGGGTCACGAGGAAGTTTTTGATGTTAGCAATGCCCTCTACGGTTGGAATAACTGTATATAATGATGAAACATCCATTGTGGCCAGTTTCATGGTAGATGGTAAAGGATATAGGTCATGTAGTTTAAGGAGAAGGTCACTCGTATCTCTTATGTAGGTGTCAGTTCCTTTCACAATAGGTTGGAGGAAGTGATCCATGTACACAGAGAGTGGCTGTAGTAATGAATCTCTAGCGCTCACAATAGGTCTTCCCGGGGGTGAGAGTAAGCTCTTGTGAATCTTTGGTAGGGTGTATAGAATAGGGCATACTGGGTATTCTTTGGTGAGGAAATTGAACACATCTGTGTTGATACACCCTTTAGTTAAGCCCAGATGTAAAAAAGAGTCTATTTGTTTTTTGAACACCTTAGTGGGGTCCTTGTCCAGCTTTCTGTAGGTGGCTCCATCAGATAATTGACCAATAATTTCCTGCCTATAGTCAGAGTAATCCAAAACCACCACCCCACCCCCTTTGTCCGCTGGTCTGATGATGATGTTGGGATTGGAAGTCAGACTTCTAATGGCTTCACGTTCAGAATTGGTAAGGTTAGAGTGGTGTTGTGGTTTTTGAACATGTTTATATGTTTCATCAATAAGAAGTCTTGTATATGCTTCAATGGACTTTGGTGTGTTAGGAGGTTCGTAGTGACTCTGGGGTTTAAATACTCGAGGTGCTTCACTAGGGGTACGAAAATGTTCTTTAAGTTTCATTGTGCGTTGAAATTTGTGTAAGTCAATCATTGTGTCTAGGGTTTGTGTTTTCTGTGTGGGTACAAATGATAATCCCTTGGACAGTAGACTGATTTCTGCCTCAGTGAGCGTGTGGGTACTGAGATTGAACACTACTTGTTCCATACTCTTTTGTTTCTTGTGGAACGGGTGCTTACTCCCACCCCTTCTCTTGTTTGGGCGGCCCCTGTGTGATGTCCTAAAAAATGGGACTGGGGGGGGCTGGGAGTATGTGAAATGGGGGCACGGGTAAGTCTCCCTCTCCTATAACCTCGACCTCGTATAGGGGTGTCGGAGTCAGTTGATGTTGAATATGGTGAGGAATCAATGCGGTCCGTGCGAATTTGTCGATGGAAATGTGTCGTGTTACCCCCTGTTCGTGTCTCCCCTCCTGTTAACCACCTGTAAACTCTTCTATTTTGATAATCCCCAGTAACCGTGCTGACTTTCTGTTTTTTGAATTTATGGAGATCAGTGGTATATTGTGTTAGTTGAGCTTGTAATTTATCTAACCATTTGTGATCTTTGTCATGTGACAGTGTCTGTATATGTGCTGATTCAAAAGCAGAAATATCAGTGTGTGTAACTTTCAAATTCTTGCTCACCTCCTCAATGACCAACAACATTAAGTCCATAGAGCATTTGTTCAAGATTTGGCACCACCTTTTGCAAAAGTCAATATTATTGCATTCTATCTGTAATAATTATTGATTCTATTACATGAACTAAAACATATATGTGATGTGTTAGGAATCACACTGCTTCCCTCCAATGCTCCCTGATGCTGAACACAGGAATGCCCTGTTAATTGGAATGTGCGAAACATTTAAGCAACAAAACTTGAATTTATTTATTTATTTATTTAAGTATTTCCTAATAGAATTTTATAAATACCAAGTTAAAGTGCGATTTCAACTCTTGTGCTGTTTTTTTCTCTAATCTATATATGCTCCCTTGCTTTCCTCTTTATTTTGTTCCCATATATGACAGCTGTAACATTCACAAGGTGTCCTCTTCTTTATGCACCCTAACCTGAATTGGCTTTCTATACATTGGCAATTTATACATAAAAAATCCTTTGGATGCGTTTTAAATTAATATTTACAGTGAAGAGAATTGTGTGCAGAAGTTTCGTTCTCCCTGCCCAAAGCCCAATCATTGAATGGAGCTGGACTATTAGGAATCTAACAGCAATGTCTTATTCTTTGACAGCACAGGGTTGGGCACGCTCCAAGTACACAGGGCCGGGGTGACTCTATATGGTTAATGAGGGTCACGGCTATAACCTGTGATAACTCAGTAACCTCGGGTCCGCACCCCCTGATTAAATGAACACCCCGCTTGAGACTACGGTCACCTGATGGATAGGTGGTAAGGGGACGAAAATGCCCAGTGTCTTTGATGCCCGTATAGATACCCTACAGTGCTGAAGTACATTATTATATGGAGCCGATCAAGACTCGTGAGGAGCGCGACTCGCGTCCTCGTTGCCATAACAACGCGCATACAGCATGGTAACGGAGCGGTAAGCAGGAGTGACGCGGCCACCCTGGCATTTCTACTGATCATATTGCTCCCACTGATCCTACTGCTCTCTATGACTTCTGGGCTATTTGAACGAGGCTACCTGCTACTTGCTACCCACACCCCTGTTGCTTTACCAATTATCGCCCATCGGTCGGCCCGTGACGGTGAGTTATAGTTCAGCCAATGCAGGTTACGTGCTACACCCTTTTAACTTTTCTTTTCGTTTAAAACTTTTCCCTTGTGTTGTGTGCACTTGTATTACTCCTCTTGTGGGGTTCACTCCCATCTTTTATACACATTTTTATTTCTATGTAATAGGTTTGTGTTTTAAGTATGTTTGGGTCACGTACACATGTGGGGGGTTTGTTAGATTGAATGTATGACGTCATCAGAGACTTTTGGCGCCATAATGGGTTTAAATACTGAGTGTTTTGTTTTTTGTGTTCACTTTGAAAAAGGCTGCGGATACAGCCGAAACGTCAGTACTATGTTGTGAATAATAAATCACTAATTTTCTCAAGTAAGTCCTGTGAGTGCGGTATCATTTACTTGGTATATATATATATATATATATTAAAGATGGACTGCAGTCCCTAGAGACACACATAGATGGCGCCACTGCTGCCCACATGGAAATCCAGTGACTAGTGCAGCTGCCCATACACAGATACATTTGATGGCCGATGCCATCAGGATAGGGATTCAGTAGCCCAGGGAAGGTTGCCATCTCATAGCAGATATAAGATCTACTCCCTGAATGGCTAATAAGCATTGTATTAAGATCCATATACAGGTTGCCTTGGTATTTGTACCTTGATGTATTATTATCTAATCAGCCAATCAGGATATGGAATTAAATATCCTTGGTGTCAAATGTGAGATTGGGGGCAGACCTAAAGTAGTGACTTCACAGAGGCCCCCTGCTTCATCTAAATAAACAATTTTCATATAAATATACTTTTTTAGTAGTTTGTGCCATTGGGTAATCCTAAATAGGAAACTGCCATTTTATGTACTAAGGGCCGCCCCCTGGGATCATAGGAGTCACAGTGCACACAAACAAGCCAAGGCACACACACATGCTAGGCCCCATCAGCCAATGAATGGGCAGAGTTCTGCCTTTTGCTCCCACACTACTTCCTGTTACAGTTAGAGCTGCATCACTTCCTGTCAGCTGATCTCTGAGGGAGCACACAGCCCATCACTAAATGGCGGCTCAAGGGAAAGGGTGTAAAAGGGCAATATTTACTGATATATATATAGTAACCCTATAGTTTCCCTTTAACATTAGTAACCAGGTAGTGGTTCGAAGGAGAGATGGGAATAATAACATTAAAATTGTAAGTGCACCGAGCAGTGTTGTTTTTGGCTGCTGGGGTCAGTGACCCCCATTTGAAAGCTGGAAAGATGTAGAGGACGGCATATAAATAATTAAAAAAAACTATAAATAATGAAGAGCAATTTCAATGTCGCTATGAATAGGAAGTCTTTAATATCTGCAATAACTCACTCTGTCTGTCAATCATTCTGTGTGACCTCATTACACATTATGCGGGGATCTCTTTGTGACATCACTCTTTAATGACATCATTGCAGTGTATTGTCGCAGGATTTCCATATGACCCTGCTGTATGTTCTAGCTGCCAGTTCCTGTATGATGTTGCGGGAATCCTCCGTGACATCATTTGATCATGTGACATCACTGTGTGATGTCATAGTATCAACGATGCTACTGGGCACCCCACAATAGCAGTGAGTGCAGAAACGTCAGCATTTCCAAGGACTCAGACTTCCAACCCTTCCAGCGGAATTTTCTACAAAGAAGTGACTAACGGAACAAACAAATCAACATGATGAATTCCCCGGCCTCTTCTCTCTGTATAGAAATGCGACTATTGTCTGGCGCATTCGTCATTCTGTTGTTTGAAGAAATAAAAGAAAATAACCCCGGGGGGCGCGGGGGGGATTATTCCGCAGATGAGCCGGGGCATGTATACGCTTATATCTGAATATTTTATCCCCTATTACTTGATGACTCAACAGAAGTCCATGGAAAACCGAGCGAGAATAAATAAACAAACGCAGATTCGCTCGTGGCCTTTGGGGAGAGGAACCTTTCAAAGTCGGGTTCATTTTTCAAAGTCACGGAATAATTATTGTCGGGAAAAGTCAGTGGATTTATTTTGTTTTTATTTGTTCTATAAAGAACAAACTAGGTTCCGGGCGGGAATTCACTATTTCTATCACAAGACATAATATATATATATATACGGCTACATTTACCCACATGTACCATCTGATACTGGCAACCCAGCCGGCCCAACTGTCCTGTCTGTCCCATTTATGGGTGCAGCGCCATGGAGCCGACCCACACTGGGCCCAGCCCAAACCAACCCAACACAAGAACTAGGAGGTCCTGGGATGTTGGATGGACTACAGGTTTATTATAACAAAGAAGGACCCCCTTTGGGAATGCTTGCAGCTACTTGCCATGCCAGCCACTTCTCATGGGGCCCCATGCCCAAGGATGCCACCAACCAGCCTCAGCACCCTTGTGTTTAAAGGGAAACTAAACCCCCAGAATGAATATGTAACCAACAGTTTATATTATGTTAAGTGGCCTATTAAATCTCCCCAAACTGGAATATATATATCAGTAAATATTGCCCTTTTACATCCTTTCCCTTGAGCCGCCATTTTGTGATGGGCTGTGTGATCACCTGACAGGAAGTGATGCAGCTGTAACTAACTAGGAAGTAGTGTGGGAGCAAAAGGCAGAACTCTGCCCATTCATTGGCTGATGGGGCCTAGCATGTATGTGTGCCTTGGCTTGTTTGTGTGCACTGTGACTCCTATGATCCCAGGGGGCGGGGCTTAGTACTTGTATTTTGGGGAAAAGGGGGGACTGTGTGTGGGCACAGCTACCTTATACCCCCTTGGCAGGCCCCCCCCACCTTTTCATGACTTTTGCCCCCTTATGCCACCAGTACCCAGCATTCACCATGGACCAGCCTGTTGTCCTCCCCATAGAACCAACTTCAAACTTGCCTGTCCCTTCCTGACCCAGAGTATAGCTCCTTTCCATAAAGCTCTTCTGAGCTTCATTCCAAGGGTTCTGCAGATCATGGTGGTAAAATGCTCATAGAAAATATTTTGAGCTTAGAGGGGTTGAGTTCACTTTTAGTAGGATGTAGAGAGTTATATTCTGAGATAATTTGCAATTGGTCTTCATTTTTTATTACTTGTGGTTTTGTAATTGTTTCACTTTTTGTTCAGTAACTCTCCAGTTTGGAATTTCAGCCGTTATCTGGTTGCTAGGGTTCAATTACCTTAGCGCACTGGCATTGGTTTGGATGAGAGGCCGATATATTTATAGGAGAGAGACCTCAACAGAAAAGTAATACAAAGTAACAATAGCAATAAAACTCAATACTAAATTCTGTAAATTGTAGCCTGATTCTTAGTTGAGCTTTAGTTTCCCTTTAAGCGGCATGTCTCTCTCTCACTGCCTGTAGCAGCTTTATTGCTTGCTGGGAACGTTACAGGGCAGCACTTTCCCTTTCTAGGCGGTATTTGTACTATGTCCGGCCTGTCTCACACCTACTTCTGCCTTGTAAAGTGCAACGGAAATGGTGTTTGGTGTAACCACAATGCAACGTTCTGCAAGGGACACTCTCGTTAGAATACAACGTTTGTGCCAGAAACCCAAGTATAATGCCTGAGAGAGCAGTTATTGCCCTTATTGTGCCTGTGTGCAATCCAGTGTTTGGGGTGCTTTGCAGCACTTCTGTCCTGCTTTATGGCTGAGATTCCATTCATCTTTACAACAGCACATTCAGCCTCTGTGGGCCAAGATCCTCTATAAATCCCATTGTTTGCAAAATGTCCTTAATTGGATTCCATGGTAAAGTGATTGGGGTTTCTTCTAAACATGTGTATAGTTTTTGGTTGTATTAAATGAATAAATGACCCTTATCACATTCACGCACACTAGGGCCAATCAGGAGCCAGTTAACCTGCTGATATGTGTTTGGGGCATGGGAGGTAACTGGGGTACCCGGGGGAAATCCATGCAGGCACAGGGCAAATATACACACTCCTTCCAATCAGGGTCAGACAGGTGGGCCCCAGGCCTGGTGGGCCCTGCCGGTAGGGGTGCAACCTGGCTGGTATTTTACTGGCCTGGGGGGTAAAAATAATGCTTAATGCCAATGTTATTAATAGAAAAGAGGCATAACAATATAGGAAGGCCGGAATTTTTTACCAGAAAAGGTGGTAAGTACTGGTGCTCTCCTCTAACCTACCTGCCCTGATTGTGGCTAAGTCAGTATAAGGTACGTGCACTATGGGGGGTAATTAAGGGGCTGATGGTGGGCGGTCACTGGTGGGGGTCATTGAGGGGATGTGGGGTGTAAGGTGACAGCCCAGGTGGACACCGTAGTCCAATGCTGGCTGGAATGGACCCTAGGACCCCAGTGCTGCCAGGCAGCAATTTTATTCTGGGTTTGTCAGCCCAAATCTCACCCCTAATTATCAATGTAGCTGCCCCCTCCCCGGCTTTGGACCCACTAAGTTGACCTCATCCATAGTCAGGGAGTCAAAACTACATGGTCATAGATTATTCCCTATGTGCCAGGTAGAGCAATACAACTCTCTGCTTCTCTGCCTTATTTACAATTCAAATGGCAGGGTCCAATGTATGACAAATGGGCACAAACTGCCATGTTTGTGCCCATTAATGGTTGCTGGCCTTGGCACTCATAAATGAAGAACAAAGACCAACGTCTGCCCCATGAATACAGTGCTGCTGCCCCATGAATACAGTGCTGCCGGCCCACGAGGAACGGGCGTTACATGTTACTCAGGGCTTGCAGAGCAGCTCTGTACTTACCCCCTGCCCTATGGAGTTTTATTGCAGTGCAGAACACAGTATTGCCCCTGTCCCAACGTGAATGTTTTCTGATCTCTAATGTAGGGGAAATGATCCCTAGATGTGTTTGGTAGCGCAATCGGTGTTGAGTTTTTATATTTCCTGCCTTAAATTGCGTGGGGCCACCCCCGGGCCCATGCTGACCCCAGGATGATATATTTAGGGATGTTTCCTGCGGAGTGAGCAAGGGCCACAGTTCAAGTTTCAAAGCAGAGGTTTGTCTGTACTTTAAAACATTTTAATGGGTTTGGAATGGAATCTGATCCTTTGGTGACATTGATAGCTTTGTAGTCCTGTTTCTTCCAGCTTTTTAACTATGACAAATGTAGAGGGGAAAGTTTTATCCTCCCCAACACTACGTTCCACTGCAGCAACACCACATCGACCGTCTGTCTTGAGTAGGTGAATAGGTTGGGCAACACTGACATAAATCATTATAGTCCCCATCTAGCCCTACTGTCCCCATCTTGCCCTACTGTCTCCATCTTGCCCTACTGTCTCCATCTTGCCCTACTGTCCCCATCTTGCCCTACTGTCTCCATCTTGCCCTACTGTCTTCATCTTGCCGTACTATTGCCATATTCTCCCATTGTCTCCATGTCTTTATCTTGACCCACTGACTCCATCTTGACCTCCAGTTGTTATATGTTCCTATTGTCTCTGTTTTGACTCCATGCCTTCATCTTGACCCACTGACTCCATCTTGCCTTACTGTTTCCATATTCTCCCATTGTGTCTATTTTGACTCCATGTCTTCATCTTGACCCATTCTCTCCATCTTACCTAATTTTCTTCATCTTGACGTACTGATTCCATTTTGACCCACTCTCTCCATCTTGCCCTACTGACTCCATCTTGATGCAACGACTCCATCTTGCCCTACTGTTTCCATATTCTTCCATTGTCTCTATTTTGACTCAATGTCTTCATCTTGACCCACTGACTCCATCTTGCCCTACTGTTTCCATATTATATTCTTCCATTGTCTCTATTTTGACTCAATGTCTTCATCTTGACCCACTGACTCCATCTTGCCCTACTGTTTCCATATTCTTCCATTGTCTCTTTTTTGATTCAATGTCTTCATCTTGACCCATTCTTTCCATCTTGCCCTACTGTTTCCATATTCTCCCATTGTCTCTTTTTTGATTCAATGTCTTCATCTTGACCCATTCTCTCCATCTTGCCTAATTTTCTTCATCTTGACATACTGACTCCATCTTGCCCTACTGGCCCCATCTTGACGCAATGACTCCATCTTGTCCTACTGTTTCAATATTCTTCAATATTCATTATCTTCAACTTGACCCACTTTCTCCATCTTGCTGTACTGTCCCCATCTTGATCCACTGCCTGCTGACTCCATTTTGAACCATTCTCTCCATCTTGCCACATTATCTATACTGTGTCAAACTTTTTCCACCTTGTTTTCTCTTACCTGCTATCTACCGTTTTTCCAAGCATTTAACCCCCCAATGTCAGAAAGTGATAAAGAATACATTTCCCCAGTTTATACCACACTGTACAGTATGTGACTTTGTATTATCACCGACTTTAGCCATATCTGAAGCAAGGAGAGTTAGACGCATCATAGCAGGATTACTGTAAAGATGAAACAAGGAGACACAAGAGGTCAGGCTGACTCTGTTCTATATATTTTTTGTGTCGCTGCTTTATAATTTTAATGGAACAGTAGGAAAGACTCTGTAGTGGCAGCAAATGACTCCCAAGATATGGAGGATCAAAGTGAACTTGTATCATTATAAGGGGAGGTTGTGGTGCTTTTGGGATAGCGGTGCTGGCTAATGCAAAATGAAGTTATATGAAAGTTAATACATATAGGAAATGAGCGTTGCTATGGATGTGCTGGATGTACTACCAGCTTAGAAGAAGAAGAAGGTGGGTAGCAGGGGAAGGACTGAAGGCTTGGAGATAAGGGGACCTGGCGGTCTGATCCAATGCTGCATTGTAAGGGGATATGAAGCAACTAAATCTAAAGATTTCTTGTGTAAGTTTTTCTTTTGGGCCGATGCCAGCTAGCCCGACCCGGTAATATGTATCAATTTGTATTTTTTAAAGAAAATGTAAAGTTAGCCCCGTGCTTTTAGATTGTAAGCTTCTATAGTCAGGGCTTTTGTATTGGTTGCTTCTCTATGTAATCTTGTTTGTTTAATGTATGCACCCATTTATTGTACAGTGCTTTGGAATTTGTTATTATTAATAATAATAATAACTATAGGGATCCATAGGATCTGTAACCTACCAGTGTCTTTTGTAGGTGATATCCCCCTAGACCTTCCAACCTTCTTACCCAGGTTATATCGCTATAGGCTGGCCTCTCATCCCACTATTTAATATCGCCATTTTCTTTGGTTATTATTCAGAATTATCCCCAGGTACTGCTCCATGATGGGTTTTCCCTATGTGTGTACATAGCCTTACATTTATCTACACTCAACCTACCATGAACAGTGCGACACCCCCCAAAACAGTTTGTCCAGATTCCCCAGAAACAACGATGCATTGTGGGTAGAATCAATGGCGCTCAGTTGGCATTTATTCAGGATAGGCATCATCTATGATAGGCAATGATTATTTATTTGGCACATTTGCAGGTATAAGCAGAGGCTGCCATTTTACCCTGATCCAGGAGCACTTTTTTGCACCTTAACAGTCAGTGCTGCCGGGGCCATATTTAACAATGGTCACAGTTTTGCACCTGTATTCTAGCGTCTCAGGCACCCAGCCATAGGTGCTAATCTTGTTTATCTGTATTTCTGTGTTTAATTCATACATTTGTAAACCCCAATATAAAGTACAGGTATGGGACCCCTTATCCGGAAACCCGTTATCCAGAAAGCTCTGAATTACAGAAAGCCCATCTCCCATAGACTTCATTTTAATCAAATAATTCCGAATTTCAAAACTTATTTTCTTTTTCTCTGTAATAATAAAACTGTACCTGTACTTGATCCCAACTAAGATATAATTACCCCTTATTGGGGCAGAACAGCCCTATTGGGTTTATTTAATGGTTAAATGATTCCCTTTTCTCTGTAATAATAAAACAGTACCTGTACTTGATCCCAACTAAGATATAATTACCCCTTATTGGGGGCAGAACAGCCCTATTGGGTTTATTTAATGGTTAAATGATTCCCTTTTCTCTGTAATAATAAAACAGTACCTGTACTTGATCCCAACTAAGATATAATTACCCCTTATTGGGGCAGAACAGCCCTATTGGGTTTATTTCATGGTTAAATGATTCCCTTTTCTCTGTAATAATAAAACAGTACCTGTACTTGATCCCAACTAAGATATAATTACCCCTTATTGGGGCAGAACAGCCCTATTGGGTTTATTTCATGGTTAAATGATTCCCTTTTCTCTGTAATAATAAAACAGTACCTGTACTTGATCCCAACTAAGATATAATTACCCCTTATTGGGGGCAGAACAGCCCTATTGGGTTTATTTAATGGTTAAATGATTCCCTTTTCTCTGTAATAATAAAACAGTACCTGTACTTGATCCCAACTAAGATATAATTACCCCTTATTGGGGGCAGAACAGCCCTATTGGGTTTATTTCATGGTTAAATGATTCCCTTTTCTCTGTAATAATAAAACAGTACCTGTACTTGATCCCAACTAAGATATAATTACCCCTTATTGGGGGCAGAACAATCCTATTGGGTTTAATTAATGTTTTATTGATTTTTTAGTAGACTTAAGGTATGGAGATCCAAATTACAGAAAGACCTCTTATCTGCAATACTCTTGGTCCCGAGCATTCTGGATAATGGGTCCTATACCTGTACTGTCCCTTTAAAAGACAAATTTGCTAGGAACAAATGAATATACTGTATATGGAGTCTCATTGGCTTATGAAAACTGTGAGTGCCCCCCGTTTGGATTTTGGTCTATTTATCAAATGTGCCTTTTGCTTCCAAATGACTTGTCTGACACCAACGGAGCCAAATTAACTTTCTCCTGATAAATTTGATCCCACTCGCTCCCCATACAGGGCAGATTAGGGGAGTCTCTGGGAGATACAATGAGCTGGGGTTTGGGGAGGGCTATTAATCAAGGTGCATCGACCCAATAGGATCAGTCACACAAGCGTTTGGCCTCGTTCATTATACGGATAAAGCGGCTGCACAGGAATCGCTGGGCTCGGGAGTTTTCTAAGATGTTTTGCTGAGGTTTTAAGAAAGTAATGTAATTGGCATTTAGACCAGGGATTAGTGGTAGTGAAAGGTTTTGCCTATAGACAAGGTGCCCAGAAATGATGCCCCCAAACACACAACACCCACTGAGAACCATAAAGAACCAATGGACAGTAAGGGTTAATTACCATTACCCCAGACGCAAATGGGTGAGAACTTAAGGTGACCATACATGGGCAGATTATCGCTGCCGATTCTGGCCAACCTGACTGATACAGTATCTGGCCTAGAATTGACTAGATCTTCAATTGGGCAGGATTGATTTTCCATCGGATTACGGGCCGCATTGGATCGTTGCTGTGGTCCTCGGTCCCATGGCACATGTGCCCGCCGGTTTACTTAGACCGTTCTACCCTAGGGCCAAATGATTGCATTAGCCAGATATGGCCCACCTTAAGAAGATCTTACCATGTAGGGGGTGCAAAATCACTTGTTTAACCAGCACTTTGTATCTGGGACTTTGCTGCACTTTGCACTTAAAAATCTGGAGCAAGGGGAAAACACAGCCCTGGTGGGTGCAGGGTCGAACAGGAGGTTGCAGATAGGGGGCAGGGTAACTTCTATATGCCTACCCCAACCTGCCCCTCATGAATACAGTGCAGGTAAAAAGGCAGATTAATTACAGAAAGCCCGTCTCCCATAGACTCCATTTTAATCAAATAATTCACTTTTTTAAAAATTATTTCCTTTTTCTCTGTAATAATAAAACAGTACCTGTACTTGATCCCAACTAAGATATAATTACCCCTTATTGGGGGCAGAACAGCCCTATTGGGTTTATTTCATGGTTAAATGATTCCCTTTTCTCTGTAATAATAAAACAGTACCTGTACTTGATCCCAACTAAGATATAATTACCCCTTATTGGGGCAGAACAGCCCTATTGGGTTTATTTAATGGTTAAATGATTCCCTTTTCTCTGTAATAATAAAACAGTACCTGTACTTGATCCCAACTAAGATATAATTACCCCTTATTGGGGGCAGAACAGCCCTATTGGGTTTATTTCATGGTTAAATGATTCCCTTTTCTCTGTAATAATAAAACAGTACCTGTACTTGATCCCAACTAAGATATAATTACCCCTTATTGGGGGCAGAACAGCCCTATTGGGTTTATTTAATGGTTAAATGATTCTCTTTTCTCTGTAATAATAAAACAGTACCTGTACTTGATCCCAACTAAGATATAATTACCCCTTATTGGGGGCAGAACAGCCCTATTGGGTTTATTTAATGGTTAAATGATTCCCTTTTCTCTGTAATAATAAAACAGTACCTGTACTTGATCCCAACTAAGATATAATTACCCCTTATTGGGGCAGAACAGCCCTATTGGGTTTATTTCATGGTTAAATGATTCCCTTTTCTCTGTAATAATAAAACAGTACCTGTACTTGATCCCAACTAAGATATAATTACCCCTTATTGGGGGCAGAACAGCCCTATTGGGTTTATTTCATGGTTAAATATTGTTTTTAGCAGACTTTAGGTAGAACATCAGAGTTACAGAAAGACCCCTTATCCGGAAAACCCCAGATCCCGAGCATTCTGGATAATGGGTCCCATACCTGTATCCCTTGGGAAAGCACAGGGCAAAGCACTCTATATGGGCTACCATGGGGATACAGATTTGCCCCCAATATACTTTCCATTATACATTCATTACACACCATCAATGCTTTTAAAGTTGTTTCTAAATGTAATTGCTATTGAAATCAGTGCCTGTCTGTCCCTTTCTGCTCTGCTGGTTCTGACTCTTGAAACAATGTATGGTATATTGGAAAGTCGCATAGAATTGAGGCCAAACGTTGTTTTGGGGGATTCATTGAAATATATACAATGGTACAGTGGGCCTTGAATCTGAAATTGCTATTTTTTTTTTAAATGTAACTTTTCAGATGACTTGTAACAAATCAGATAATTGCGCGTCGGAGATGATAAATAGCTGCATTCAGTTCCCCAAACACCTTATTAAGGATATGAGTATTTATTGTTCCAGTATAATCCTTATTATAAAACGTGCGCTCTATCAAACATCCCATTGATTTTAACTCCCCTCCAATACCCAGAGCCCTCTTTAAAGCTCAGTCACATTCATTTCATTCAAAGGGAAGCCGAGTGTTTTGTGAACTAAAGGGTAAGTGTACCCTGAGATTTGGGTTTAATGCAAGAGACGGATCGATGGGGGGGGGGGGGGTTCAAATCATTAGAGGTGAAAGATGGAATTAAATATAGAAAGAGAGGACTCTGTGCTGGTTTATAACAAACCCTGTGTAGTTTATTTGTACTAATAATTCAAACAAACATTTGTCATTTTTTTCCTTTGCTCGTTGCTATAGAAGCTGCCATAGTGATAGAAGTTCCCCTCATTAGTTGCTAAACATAAAGAGTTCAGCCCTGCTCTGAAAACAAAGCTGCAATACATTGTTGGATTTCAGCGAAATTGTAGACATTCACCACAATCCCAGGCACTGAGATTGTGGCCACACCCATCTGTTCCTCGTGGGTGGGGCATATCATTTTAGGCCAGGATTATTAGGCAGGCGCTAATGCCGTTTAATGGAACCAGGTTAATATACCAAAACTGGGCAAATGTGCTTAAGTGTTGGAACCCTTATAAAACAATCTTAACTTTTATTATTCCACCTCCATTAAACTTATGAAAGTTAATTGCTGATTTGCCCCAGTGCTTAACGGAATACCATTTAAAAATGTGTTAAAGAGCCCCACACAGCACAGAAACCCCTAATATCCCTATCCCTGCAATCTGTTCCTTCAAACAGTAGGAATAAATCCCATGTTTATATGCTGAAATCCAGCTGCAAATCAGTTCTTCTCTTTCTGCATCATTTGAAATCCTGGCAGGGGAGGAGGGACTAAAACACTGATGTTACACATTGTAAAAACTTCCCCACAGCTTACAGACAGCATGCAGGAACTACATAACCCACAATGCATTGCACTGGGATGTTCCTTTCCTTATTGACATCACGTGTGCAGCAGGGAATTGTGGGATTGGGAGGAGGCAGGCTGAAGGCAGGCTGAGGGACAGGCGACTACTGTTACATTTTATTTGGGTCACAAAGTAGTCAGCCAGATCAGCAGGGGAACAGGGGGCGGGGCTTAGGGAACAGGGGGTGGGGCTTAGGGAACTGTTCCAAACCAGATTATTACATTAAACATCATAAAAAGGCTGCATATATTTTAATTGATGTATATTGCAAAGTTTCTTGAAATTATAATAATAATAATGTGTTTGCAGTATGTAGGATTATATTTATTTAAAGCTCAACCTGTGCAAGACAGGGTACCATTGTTTATATACAGTTGAAGTGTCATTAACCCTTCCCCTTCTGTCTCCATGTATCCAACTGTCAGCATCTCAACCTACTGTCTCAATCTTTCCCTTTATCACTATTTTCTTTTAAAGCCACCACCATACCCTGCTGCTGCCATCTTGTCTAACGGTGCCATCTTTCCCTCTGTTGCCATCTTGTCTAACGGTGCCATATTTCCCTTTGCTGCCATCTTGTCCAAGAGTGCCATCTTTCCCTCTGTTGCCATCTTGTGTAATAGTGCCATCTTTCCCTCTGTTGCCATCTTGTCTAACAGTGCCATCTTTCCCTCTGTTGCCATCTTGTCTAACAGTGCCATCTTTCCCTCTGCTGCCATCTTGTCTAACGGTGCCATCTTTCCCTCTGCTGCCATCTTGTCTAACGGTGCCATCTTTCCCTCTGTTGCCATCTTGTCTAACAGTGCCATCTTTCCCTCTGTTGCCATCTTGTCTAACGGTGCCATATTTCCCTTTGCTGCCATCTTGTCCAAGAGTGCCATCTTTCCCTCTGTTTCCATCTTGTCTAACGGTGCCATCTTTCACTCTGTCGCCATCTTGTCTAACAGTGCCATCTTTCACTCTGTCGCCATCTTGTCTAACAGTGCCATCTTTCCCTCTGCTGCCATCTTGTCTAACGGTGCCATCTTTCCCTCTGTTTCCATCTTGTCTAACAGTGCCATCTTTCCCTCTGCTGCCATCTTGTCTAACAGTGCCATCTTTCCCTCTGCTGCCATCTTGTCTAACGGTGCCATCTTTCACTCTGTCGCCATCTTGTCTAACAGTGCCATCTTTCACTCTGTCGCCATCTTGTTTAACAGTGCCATCTTTCCCTCTGTCGCCATCTTGTCTAACAGAGCCATCTTTCCCTCTGTTGCCATCTTGTCTAACAGTGCCATCTTTCACTCTGTCGCCATCTTGTCTAACAGTGCCATCTTTCCCTCTGCTGCCATCTTGTCTAACAGTGCCATCTTTCCCTCTGTCACCATCTTGTCTAACAGAGCCATCTTTCCCTCTGTTGCCATCTTGGCTAACAGTGCCATATTTCCCTTTGCTGCCATCTTGTCCAAGAGTGCCATCTTTCCCTCTGTTGCCATCTTGTGTAATAGTGCCATCTTTCCCTCTGTTGCCATCTTGTCTAACAGTGCCATCTTTCCCTCTGTTGCCATCTTGTGTAATAGTGCCATCTTTCCCTCTGCTGCCATCTTGTCTAACAGTGCCATCTTTCCCTCTGTTGCCATCTTGTCTAACAGTGCCATATTTCCCTTTGCTGCCATCTTGTCCAAGAGTGCCATCTTTCCCTCTGTTGCCATCTTGTCTAACAGTGCCACCTTTCCCTCTGCTGCCATCTTGTCTAACAGTGCCATCTTTCCCTCTGTTGCCATCTTGTCTAACAGTGCCATCTTTCCCTTTGCTGCCATCTTGTCCAAGAGTGCCATCTTTCCCTCTGTTGCCATCTTGTCCAAGAGTGCTATCTTTCCCTCTGCTGCGATCTTGTCTAACAGTGCCATCTTTCCCTCTGTTGCCATCTTGTCTAACGGTGCCATCTTTCCCTCTGCTGCCATCTTGTCTAACGGTGCCATCTTTCCCTCTGCTGCCATCTTGTCTAATGGTGCCATCTTTCCCTCTGCTGCCATCTTGTCTAACAGTGCCATCTTTCCCTCTGCTGCCATCTTGTCTAACAGTACCACCTTTCCCTCTGCTGCCATCTTGTCTAACGGTGCCATCTTTCCCTCTGCTGCCATCTTGTCTAACGGTGCCATCTTTCCCTCTGCTGCCATCTTGTCTAACGGTGCCATCTTTCCCTCTGCTGCCATCTTGTCTAACGGTGCCATCTTTCCCTCTGCTGCCATCTTGTCTAATGGTGCCATCTTTCCCTCTGCTGCCATCTTGTCTAACAGTGCCATCTTTCCCTCTGCTGCCATCTTGTCTAACAGTGCCATCTTTCCCTCTGCTGCCATCTTGTCTAACAGTGCCACCTTTCCCTCTGCTGCCATCTTGTCTAACAGTGCCATCTTTCCCTCTGTTGCCATCTTGTCTAACAGTGCCATCTTTCCCTTTGCTGCCATCTTGTCCAAGAGTGCTATCTTTCCCTCTGCTGCCATCTTGTCTAACAGTGCCATCTTTCCCTCTGCTGCCATCTTGTCTAACGGTGCCATCTTTCCCTCTGCTGCCATCTTGTCTAATGGTGCCATCTTTCCCTCTGCTGCCATCTTGTCTAACAGTGCCATCTTTCCCTCTGCTGCCATCTTGTCTAACAGTACCACCTTTCCCTCTGCTGCCATCTTGTCTAACAGTGCCATCTTTCCCTCTGCTGCCATCTTGTCTAACAGTACCACCTTTCCCTCTGCTGCCATCTTGTCTAACAGTGCCATCTTTCCCTATGCTGCCATCTTGTCTAACAGTGCCATCTTTCCCTCTGCTGCCATCTTGTCTAACAGTGCCATCTTTTCCTCTGCTGCCATCTTGTTTAACAGTGCCATCTTTTCCTCTGCTGCCATCTTGTCTAACAGTGCCACCTTTCCCTCTGCTGCCATCTTGTCTAACAGTGCCACCTTTCCCTCTGCTGCCATCTTGTCTAACAGTGCCATCTTTCCCTCTGTTGCCATCTTGTCTAACAGTGCCATCTTTCCCTTTGCTGCCATCTTGTCCAAGAGTGCCATCTTTCCCTCTGTTGCCATCTTGTCCAAGAGTGCTATCTTTCCCTCTGCTGCGATCTTGTCTAACAGTGCCATCTTTCCCTCTGCTGCCATCTTGTCTAACGGTGCCATCTTTCCCTCTGCTGCCATCTTGTTTAACAGTGCCATCTTTCCCTCTGCTGCCATCTTGTTTAACAGTGCCATCTTTCCCTCTGCTGCCATCTTGTCTAACGGTGCCATCTTTCCCTCTGCTGCCATCTTGTTTAACAGTGCCATCTTTCCCTTTGCTGCCATCTTGTTTAACAGTGCCATCTTTCCCTTTGCTGCCATCTTGTCTAACAGTGCCATCTTTCCCTTTGCTGCCATCTTGTCCAAGAGTGCTATCTTTCCCTCTGCTGCGATCTTGTCCAAGAGTGCTATCTTTCCCTCTGCTGCCATCTTGTCTAACGGTGCCATCTTTCCCTCTGCTGCCATCTTGTTTAACAGTGCCATCTTTCCCTCTGTTGCCATCTTGTCTAACAGTGCCATCTTTCCCTTTGCTGCCATCTTGTCCAAGAGTGCCATCTTTCCCTTTGCTGCCATCTTGTCCAAGAGTGCTATCTTTCCCTCTGCTGCGATCTTGTCTAACAGTGCCATCTTTCCCTCTGCTGCCATCTTGTCTAACGGTGCCATCTTTCCCTCTGCTGCCATCTTGTTTAACAGTGCCATCTTTCCCTTTGCTGCCATCTTGTTTAACAGTGCCATCTTTCCCTTTGCTGCCATCTTGTCTAACAGTGCCATCTTTCCCTTTGCTGCCATCTTGTCCAAGAGTGCTATCTTTCCCTCTGCTGCGATCTTGTCCAAGAGTGCTATCTTTCCCTCTGCTGCCATCTTGTCTAACGGTGCCATCTTTCCCTCTGCTGCCATCTTGTTTAACAGTGCCATCTTTCCCTCTGTTGCCATCTTGTCTAACAGTGCCATCTTTCCCTTTGCTGCCATCTTGTCCAAGAGTGCCATCTTTCCCTTTGCTGCCATCTTGTCCAAGAGTGCTATCTTTCCCTCTGCTGCGATCTTGTCTAACAGTGCCATCTTTCCCTCTGCTGCCATCTTGTCTAACGGTGCCATCTTTCCCTCTGCTGCCATCTTGTTTAACAGTGCCATCTTTCCCTCTGCTGCCATCTTGTTTAACAGTGCCATCTTTTCCTCTGCTGCCATCTTGTCTAACAGTGCCACCTTTCCCTCTGCTGCCATCTTGTCTAACAGTGCCACCTTTCCCTCTGCCTTAGATCACCATTTGTCATACCATGACCTATATATACCTATATATACCTATATATACCGATACCTATATCTTCCTTTCTCCCACTAGGGCCCCTTTTGATACTGGGATCCAGGGCAAATACCTTTTCCCCCACCCTAAGGAGCAATCTAGGGAAGCACCAAGCACAGATAAAAAACACCCAAAACTTTACAGCCGATAATGAGTAAATACTTATTTTGTTATGGTGGGTGTTGCATTGGGTGGGGGCTCAGATCCACCATCAGATATACAAAGTCAGGGACAAATTATATATAATTGTCTGTGGGCAGATTATAACACAGATAGGATGGCTGACTGATGTCGGCACTTGCCTCACATTACCCTTGGCATCAAGTTCTCCCATTAAATTAGCACCAGGGTATATTAAGGTCACTTGCATCACTGAGTAATTAGCTCATCTTGTGCAATTTGCCTTTATCCGAGGGTACAGTGCAGCTATTAATACAGGAAACCATGTTGTGTAATAGGAGGAGGTGTTGGCCCCAAGGCTAATGGGTTGTCAGAGGCAAAGTGTTACCTTGTATCAGAAAACAATGCAAAATATTGTCTGAAAGAGTGGAGTTTGGAGAAATAAATACCTTTGAAAAAGTCACAATTGTGTTTTATCCAAGAACCCGTTAACCTTGTATGTATGTATGTATTTAGGTTGTGGGAGGAAACTGGAGTACCCTGAGGAAGCCCACTCAGACACGGGGAGAACATACGCACTCCTTGCAGATAGTGACTTGGCTGGAACCCAGCCCAGGACTCCAAGGCAGCAATACTAAATACTACATCAAGTGGAGTTTTTATATAGCAAAGAACACCAGTCCAACAGTAAAGCAAGATGGAGTCAGTAGGACAAGATGGAGAAAGTATAGCAGTATATGGACAGTATGGCAAGATGAAGACAGTAGGACAAGATGGAGACAGTAGGACAAGATGGAGACAGTAGGGAAAATGGAAACAGTAGGGCAAGATGGAGACGGTAGGATAAGATGAAGACAGTAGGGCAAGATGAAGACAATAGGGCAAGATGGAGACAGTAGGACAAGATGTAAACAGTAGGGCAAGATGGAGACAGTAGGACAAGATGGAGACAATAGAGCAAGATGGAGACAGTAGGACAAGATGGAGACAGTAGGGCAAGATGGAGACAGTAGGGCAAGATGGAGACAGTGGGACAAGATGAAGACAGTAGGGCAAGATGAAGACAGTAGGGCAAGATGGAAACAATAGGGCAAGATGGAGACAGTAGGGCAAGATGGAGACAGTAGGGCAAGATGGAGACAGTAGGGTAAGATGGAGACAGTAGAACAAGATGAAAACAGTAGGGCAAGATGGAGACAGTGGGACAAGATGAAGACAGTAGGGCAAGATGGAGACAGTAGGGTAAGATGGAGACAGTGGGACAAGATGAAGACAGTAGGACAAGATGGAGACAGTAGGGCAAGATGGAGACAGTGGGACAAGATGAAGACAGTAGGACAAGATGGAGACAGTAGGACAAGATGGAGACAGTAGGGCAAGATGAAGACAGTAGGGCAAGATGGAAACAATAGGGCAAGATGGAGACAGTAGGGCAAGATGGAGACAGTAGGGCAAGATGAAGACAGTAGGGTAAGATGGAGACAGTAGGGTAAGATGGAGACAGTAGAACAAGATGAAAACAGTAGGGCAAGATGGAGACAGTATGGAATGATGGTGGCAATAGGTCAATATGAGACAATAGGGAAGGATGGAGAAAGTAGGGCAAGATGGTGGCAGAATGGCAAGTTTCCCTCACCAATGATTTAGCATATACTATGTAATCAATTAAAAA
Organism: Xenopus tropicalis; assembly: GCF_000004195.4. Classification (NCBI taxonomy): domain Eukaryota; kingdom Metazoa; phylum Chordata; class Amphibia; order Anura; family Pipidae; genus Xenopus; species Xenopus tropicalis. Next base: position 145,993,028 of record NC_030682.2, on the reverse strand, counting down.
AAATAGACTTGGCAATGTGAAATGATATATATTGGTTCTTTTTTTGCAGGTGACTCTTTGGATGATCTGCATGCATTTCATAGAAGAGCGGGGCCAGAGAAATGCCGCGTACAACTGTTTATCAAATATCTCCCTTAGCGCTTCTACTTTTCCTTTTAGCGTGCAGCGGAGGTAACACCCAAGTGCAGAGGGCAGGTAAGTCATTTTCAGTTGCTATACTCTCACACCAGCCATGGTCATAATAAGCACAACGTTTTCCCCATCTCTAGGAGCCAGTCACATATGTGTAGCATACCATAGTAACCAATCAGAGCTTTACCTTTAAAGAGCAAGGTATAGTCTAGCTGCAGACTGGATATTATGGGCTACAAGGCATGGGAGAAACTGGTTACCTATTATTTTGTCCACAGAATGTTAAGTTGGCCATTGGTGAGTACATTGCCTTCAACTGAGTTTATAGAGTTCAGATCGTTGTCATATACACTACGTGGTCAAAAGTACGTCAACACCTTCTTCGTACTGTATCCATGGGGATTTGATAGGAAGTTGGGATCCTGGGAAGACAAGTAGATGCTGGAACATTCTTGTTACTTCCATTCATACCCAAGACTTTGGTTACTGATGTTTGGGTTCAGGCCTAGCTTACAGTCCAGGTTCCAGGTCATCCCATGGGGACTTCAATAGGGTTGAGGCCAGGACTGTGCAGGTTATTCATGTTCTTAGGCTTCATTATTACATTCTGTACTGTTGCTATGCCCCGGGGCATTACCCCGTTGGAACAGAAAAGCACCTTCTCCATAACGTAGTGGCACCTGCATTGGCAATGATGGGTGTTCCAGTTGGATGTTCACATACTTTTGGCCATATAGTGTTATAGTGTATATTAATGTAGTAGATAGGAATAAATATAAAATGTAATATCAACCTAGATTTATTATATACAGAATTCGTACAGAGCTTTTTGTTCTGCAAACCCTACCCTATTAGCCCACCTTATTTACACCCCTGTAATCTATCTCCCTGTAATTTGAAGCTTTTATGCTACTAAACTGCTCTTGCCTGCCCTCATCCAACCCCGCTTAATTGCTAATCCCGCCCTCCTTCTTGCCCTCTTGACTTGAATTAAATGCTACTGCTCAGATACTTGCAGTTTTTTCCAAAAAGAGGACATAAATATTTCACTGCTTCGCATCAAGCAACACATAATTTGCAGAATGACTGTACTATCTGTAGTCTTCTGGTACACGGCCCGGCATTTCTCTATTCCTGGCTGAATCACTGGCTTTCCTTGCAACCTACCCACAGCACTTTCTTCTGCTTCAATTTTATTTCTCTTGCTTCTCCTGACCTCTGGGATTCTGCTTCTCTTCCTCCTCTCTTCACAATCAATCTCATGTGCTACATCTTGGAGAACCATCACAGTATCCAGTTCAACCAAAGCACTATGAGTTGCTAGACTTGAGAAATGAGAAATAGGTGGCAATGGCTTGGGTTTTATTTAGGAGTGAGAAGAAAGCTGAGGCCTATGAGCTTCAGCTCTACTACTTCTTAGTCAAACATGTCCATCAATAAATTGACTTTCTTTGTGACCACTGCTCATAAAAGTGCATTAAATTAGTCTGAACAGGGTTGGACTGGGCCGCCGGGACACCGGGAAAAATCCTGGTGGGCCCCCCGGCTCTAGTGGGCCCTGGCAGCCCAGACCCGACTCTTGCGGCGCTCCCCCTGCCCGACCGCTCCTCCCCTGACGCATTAAAGGTGCATTAAATCAGTCTGAACAGGGTCGGACTGGGCCACCGGAACACTGGGAAAAATCCCAGTGGGCCCCCGGCTCTAGTGGGCCTTGGCGGCCCAGACCCGACTCTTGCGGCGCTCCCCCTGCCCAACCGCTCTTCCCCTGACACGTTAAAGTTACGTGCTTGGGGTAGGATGTCGGGTGGGGGGCCCTGCGTGGGGGGTTAGGGGGGCCCCTGTGGGGGGGGTGGTTAGGGGACACCTGCGGGAGCCCCAGTGGGCCCTTCACCCCCCAGTCCGACCCTGAGTCTGAAAGAGACATGCTTGGTGTTGTTATTCTCCTGACTTGCTCAGTTCCATTGTTTTAAATCTTTAGGGTGTAAGAACGTTCACTATGACTTGGTCTTCATCTTGGACACCTCTTCAAGCGTAGGCAAAGAAGACTTCGAAAAGGTTCGGCAGTGGGTAGCAAATTTAGTGGACACGTTTGAGATCGAGCCAGATAAGACCCGCGTGGGCGTTGTACGGTACAGTGGGAAACCTTATACTGAGTTTGATTTGGGAAGATACCAGACTCTGGAAGATGTGAAAGAAGCTGCTCGAAATATTAAATATTATGGAGGAAACACCAACACTGGGGATGCACTTCGATATATAACAACGTACAGTTTCTCTGAAGAGGCCGGCGGGAGGCCTAGGGACAGGGCGATTAAAAAAGTAGCCATACTTTTGACAGATGGACGGAGCCAAGATCTGGTGCTGGAACCAGCCACTGCTGCCCATAAAGCAGGGATCAGGATATTTGCCGTTGGAGTTGGGGAAGCTCTAAAAGAAGAACTGGATGAGATCGCCTCTGATCCCAAATCCGCTCACGTCTTCCACGTGTCTGACTACAATGCTATCGATAAGATCAGAGGAATTTTGAGAAGAAGACTTTGTGAAAGTAAGTTCATCATGTTCTTATAATCTCTTCAGGCTTCAGGCTTTCAGATCTTAGCAGGTCAAAATTTACCCACATCTTTCTTTAGCTATGTAAATAAAGCAAAAAATGTCCATACAGATGATCTCTATACCAGCCAAATCAAAATAGTGCCCAACCTCGTTAAAGACTCAAAGCTACTATCTCAGTACACTTTAGGTAAGCTGAATTTCTTAGGATTTACCTGTTCCTTATAGTGGGTTAATCCAGGACTTAAAGTCCCCATACACGGGCCGATTCTAGCTGCCGATATTGGTCCCTTAGACAGATTCGGCAGCTTATCAGCCCGTGTATGGGCACTAACAACAGGCCTGCCCGCCTGAAATCGGCCAGATCTCAATCGGGCAGGTTTAAAAATAAGTCGTATCGGGGACCGCATTGGTTCGTTGATGCAGTCCCTCAACCCCGGGCCAAACTACCAAATTAGCCTGATATCACCCACCTGTAGGGGATATCAGTGGGGATATCAGGAGAAGATCTGCTCCCTTGGTGACCTCGCCAAGTGAGCGGATCTTAGCATGTATGGCCATCTTTAGGGGCACCACACATCAGCGGTTGGAATTGTTGAAGATAATTTGTATAGTAGGGAAAAAAAACGAAATTTATGGCCAAGATGAGGACAGTAGAGTAGAGTAGCAGTAGAGCAAAATGGTGGCAAAAGTAACATTTTATAACAAATATTACCCAGCCTGTGAGGCTCAGTAGTTGTGGAACTATATCTTGCAGAGTCCATGACAGCTTTATCAGTGATGGCAGGGAAAGGTACAAGACAAGAACCAAAGGGTCATGGGGGCTAATATTTCTATAAATTGTTACTAATGCCATCATGCCCTAATGCCAAGTTCCTGTCAAAATGATGCCCTACTATACCAATTACCTTGAACATTCCAATACGTGCTGTTCTGTGGTGCCCCACTATATGTGATGCAAAAGGCTAATAAAGTGCTCCATAGGCTACTGTAAGGAACAGGTAGATGTGATGATATTCAGGTTACCTAAAGTGCAGCCAAATAGCTGTGTTGAGCGGAGGTTGGGCACCCTTTTGGTTTGGCTGGTATGGAGGACATCGGTTTCTTTTGGATAAAGCAGAAAGGCACTAGAAGTGTCAGTCTTATAAAATAACAATTCTTCAAGCCTACAGGTTAATCAGCTCTATTCCCTTCCCCTATTGGTCTCCTTACTTAACCTCCTGTTACATTAATCTCTATTGTCTCAATGTCTATTGTCATCTGAGACCCCGTCTCATCAACTAATATTAGTTATGTTCCTACCCCTATTATCACATGGAAACTTCCATGCATGTCCCAAAATAGCGATATTCATTTTCCAGAACTTATTTGTTGTTATCAACTCTTCATTCTGATTAACCTTTACCCTTTTTTACTGTGTTTGTTATAGATTAAATGATTATTTTTGCTAGATTTTGGGCTTGTATCAGAAATATGCTCTCTCTGACTCTGCTCTACTATTGTTGGAGGAAGTGAATGTATTTAATCAGATTCCCCCTCCCAGTTAAATTCCTTGTCAAATATACTCCTCTCTACCTATAGGCCTAATACACAGGGGGCAATAAGGGGAAATGGGTGAGATCAATAAATAGAACTCATTCATGCAGTGTTATAATGTTGTATAGTGACCGGTGTCGGACTGGCCCACCAGGATACCAGGGAAACTCCCGGGGGGCCCAGGTGTCAGTGGGCCCTCCTGCTCCTGACCATTTGGCCTGTTTCATGATCATTCCCTATTTCTGAATGGGAACAAAGAGAAGAAATAGATGGAAGAATAGATGCTAGCATGTAAATAAAAGAGACTAGGAGAATAAAGATGCTGGGTGAGGAAAGGAGTGGGCCCATGGTCTAAGGTTTTCTGGTGGGCCCTTGGGGTCCCAGTCCGACACTGATAGTGACTAAACTTTGCACGTTGCACCGAGTCTCTAATGACAGATTGTTGAGTTCCCACCAATGAATACAGTGCTGCCTGCATTTGGCAGAGCAGTATTCATAAAGGGCTGTGGCACATAAACACCTTTCTCTTGCCCTTACCTGTTGCCTAACTTGCTTGTCATTCATATGCACAAATTAGGGATAGGAGTGGGGGAGGCCCCATTGGGGCCCTGTACTTACCCCCTGCCCTATGACTATTGCCCTATTACGCTCTGTACCTCGTGCCACACATGAATGAGCACTAAGGGGTGCACTTTTCTGCTCTTCACTTCTCCCCTGGGTCTAGGGAAATGGCCCCTAAAGATTTGGACTCTATATTATAACTACAGCATATTAAGCACTGGAAATACAGTGCAATAATAGTAATACTCTGCAAGTAGGCAATAACGCAATGGTTTACCATAGGCATACAGTATGAGTTTGTATTGATTGTGTGCCCAGAACATTCTCTCTGTTTTTATTTCATAATATAGTTTTCCAGTACAGTATAAAGATGGGAGACTGAGTTTAGATTTCAGCAGATTAACATAGTCGGTCTATGGCCACTAGATATCTCATAGTCTATGAAATGATCTATACCAGGAATATAACAACTCTCGCTCAGCTGGTGATTTACAATATTGCCGTAAACCTTTCAGAACTCCTTTCCCTATTCACTAACCACTTTGTGGCCCAAGCAGCTGCCTGTACCGGTGTGAGCTCCATAAATCACCTTGGGAATGCCTACTGCCATACATTTGTCTTTTCTACAGAGGCCAAGTCCTCCTATTGGGGGCTTTTAACTGTACCATGGAATGTCAATGGGATCATTTGTTGAATAAATCTTTCACTGCTGGACTGCTGAAAGGTTACAGCCTGGGTTTCCTCTAAGCCCCTGGAGTGAGGTTACCTCAATCAGAACTAGTCTAGAATGGCTTTCTCCATTATACAATAGTTCTATCAGTCAGAGCTGCCTATTAGGGGGTGCAAACATACACATTTTTAAATTCCCTAAACATGGGTTTTAGTAACACTCACATTCACATACTTAGGCCACAAAGAGTAGTAGATGCAGGTATAAAGAGTGATTATAGTGGGACAAGATGGTAACATTATGGCAAGATGGTAACAGTAGGGAATAATGGAGACAGTGGGAAAGTACAAGATGGAGACAGTAGGACAAGTTGGAGACAGCAGGACAAGATGGAGACAGTAGCACAAGATGGAGACAGTAGGGCAAGATGGGGACAGTAGGACAAGATGGAGACAGTAGGACAAGGTGGAGACAGTAGGACAAGATGGGGACAGTAGGACAAGATGGGGACAGTAGCACAAGATGGAGACAGTAGGGCAAGATGGGGACAGTAGGACAAGATGGAGACAGTAGGACAAGATGGAGACAGTAGGACAAGATGGGGACAGCAGGACAAGATGGAGGCAGTAGGGCAAGATGGGGACAGTAGGACAAGATGGAGACAGTAGGACAAGATGGAGACAGCAGGACAAGATGAAGACAGTAGGACAAGATAGAGACAGTAGGACAAGATGGAGACAGTACAGCAAGATGAAGACAGTAGGACAAGATGGAGACATATAGGACGCAATGGAGAAAGTAGGAAAAGATAGCAACAGTAGGGCAAGATGGAGACAGTAGGGCAAGATAGAGACAGAAGGGCAAGATGGAGACAGTAGGACAAGATGAAGACAGTAGGACATAATGGAGAAAGTAGGACAAGATAGCGGCGGTAGGGCAAGATGGAGACAGTAGGACAAGATGGAGACAGTAGGGCAAGATGGAGACAGTAGGACAAGATGGAGACAGTAGGGCAAGATGGAGACAGTAGGGCAAGATGGAGACAGTAGGGCAAGATGGAGACAGTAGGACAAGATGGAGACAGTAGGGCAAGATAGCGACAGTGGGGCAAGATGGAGACAGTAGGGCAAGATGGAGACAGTAGGACAAGATGGAGACAGTAGAACAAGATGGAGACAGTAGGGCAAGATGGGGACAGTAGGACAAGATGGAGACAGTAGGACAAGGTGGAGACAGTAGGACAAGATGGGGACAGTAGGACAAGATGGGGACAGTAGCACAAGATGGAGACAGTAGGGCAAGATGGGGACAGTAGGACAAGATGGAGACAGTAGGACAAGATGGAGACAGTAGGACAAGATGGGGACAGCAGGACAAGATGGAGGCAGTAGGGCAAGATGGGGACAGTAGGACAAGATGGAGACAGTAGGACAAGATGGAGACAGCAGGACAAGATGAAGACAGTAGGACAAGATAGAGACAGTAGGACAAGATGGAGACAGTACAGCAAGATGAAGACAGTAGGACAAGATGGAGACATATAGGACGCAATGGAGAAAGTAGGAAAAGATAGCAACAGTAGGGCAAGATGGAGACAGTAGGGCAAGATAGAGACAGAAGGGCAAGATGGAGACAGTAGGACAAGATGAAGACAGTAGGACATAATGGAGAAAGTAGGACAAGATAGCGGCGGTAGGGCAAGATGGAGACAGTAGGACAAGATGGAGACAGTAGGGCAAGATGGAGACAGTAGGACAAGATGGAGACAGTATGGCAAGATGGAGACAGTAGGGCAAGATGGAGACAGTAGGGCAAGATGGAGACAGTAGGACAAGATGGAGACAGTAGGGCAAGATAGCGACAGTGGGGCAAGATGGAGACAGTAGGGCAAGATGGAGACAGTAGGACAAGATGGAGACAGTAGAACAAGATGGTGCACTGGGACCCTGGGGAAATGTGTTGTAAAGCAGAACAAGATGGTTATAGTAGGGCGAGATGGTGACAAATAGATAAGATGGTGACAACAAAGTCAGAAGGGGACAGTAGGGAAAGTCAGCAACAGTGGGGCAAAATGGTGTCAATAGAACAAGATGATGACAGTAAGTTGGTGGAACATGATGATGACAGTAAGTTGGTGGAACAAGATGATGACAGTAGAGTAAGATGGTGGCACTAAAGCAAAATAACAACAGAGAACCAAGATGGAAATAGTAAAACTTCATATCAACCTGTAGCCCTTGTGTTGTTAAAGTATTTCCAGCTGGCGTTCCAGCACAAGTACAGGCAGGGAACCATATGCTATACGATCCTAGTTTATATAAGCAGCAGGGGTCCTGCAACCCCTATTTAGCCCCAAGTCCCACCACAACTAAAGCCCAGCCCTGCTGTCAGTCTGCCCGCTCTGTCGGGATGGAAGAATTTTCCAGCAACCACTGACTGAAATAGTCCAACCAGAGATACTTCTTCATCTGCTCGCTCTATTTTGGAAGGCTCCATTGAGTCCGGGCATGTGTATTTATAAGGTTACAGCTCGGCTAATGCCCTACATTCATGGATCTGCCCCGGCTCGTTATAGCATAAGAGGGGGAAAAAGGATGGAAGGCAACATAACTGGCTCCGGAATGAGAATCATTTTAATCTGAGAGTCTATTTATTCAGGAAACACCTTAACGAATCGGCTAAAAATATGCATTTGGGTATGTTCTGAAGTTACAGCTCGCGTCCTGGTTGGCTGGGGAGCAGTAGCCAATCAATTTGTATTAATAGAAAGTGAACTAAGTAACTGGAAACTGGTCCCTTTTTAAAAGCAGAGCTTATTTTATTCTATTTCTGATATTCCGACAATAAAGTGTGGGGGTTGTGTTTCATAGCTCAGACAGTACAGTACAATGCAAAACTATATATAGGTGGGAGCTGCCATGTTGTTTCCTATACACAGTATTGTACAAAGGTATTAATTTATTGTGCAAACACACACAGAACATTCCCTCTCAGTATACTAGTGTGATGCATATGAATGGTGCAACATTACTTGTATATCTATGGTATATATTTCACATACAATAATAAGATATAGGCTTCAGGCTGAGTTATACAGGGAACTCTGAGTATCACTCATGTATTATAAGGGGTAATGTACCCCCTACTGTAAATGATAAGGATATTAGCAGTCACTGAGGGGTTCTGTGCCCATATAAAGGCACAAGGTTGCAGGCTGAGTTATACAGGGAACTCTGAGTATCACTCATGTATTATAAGGGATAATGTACCCCCTACTGTAAATGATAAGGATATTAGCAGTCACTGAGGGGTTCTGTGCCCCCCATATAAAGGCACAAGGCTGCAGGCTGGGTTATACAGGGAACTCTGAGTATCACTCATGTATTATAAGGGATAATGTACCCCCTACTGTAAATGATAAGGATATTAGCAGTCACTGAGGGGTTCTGTGCCCATATAAAGGCACAAGGCTGCAGGCTGAGTTATACAGGGAACTCTGAGTATCACTCATGTATTATAAGGGATAATGTACCCCCTACTGTAAATGATAAGGATATTAGCAGTCACTGAGGGGTTCTGTGCCCATATAAAGGCACAAGGCTGCAGGCTGAGTTATACAGGGAACTCTGAGTATCACCCATGTATTATAAGGGATAATGTACCCCCTACTGTAAATGATAAGGATATTAGCAGTCACTGAGGGGTTCTGTGCCCATATAAAGGCACAAGGCTGCAGGCTGAGTTATACAGGGAACTCTGAGTATCACTCATGTATTATAAGGGGTAATGTACCCCCCACTGTAAATGATAAGGATATTAGCAGTCACTGAGGGGTTCTGTGCCCATATAAAGGCACAAGGCTGCAGGCTGAGTTATACAGGGAACTCTGAGTATCACTCACGTATTATAAGGGATAATGTACCCCCTACTGTAAATGATAAGGATATTAGCAGTCACTGAGGGGTTCTGTGCCCATATAAAGGCACAAGGCTGCAGGCTGAGTTATACAGGGAACTCTGAGTATCACCCATGTATTATAAGGGATAATGTACCCCTACTGTAAATGATAAGGATATTAGCAGTCACTGAGGGGTTCTGTGCCCCCCATATAAAGGCACAAGGCTGCAGGCTGAGTTATACAGGGAACTCTGAGTATCACTCATGTATTATAAGGGATAATGTACCCCCTACTGTAAATGATAAGGATATTAGCAGTCACTGAGGGGTTCTGTGCCCATATAAAGGCACAAGGCTGCAGGCTGAGTTATACAGGGTATCATTCATGTATTATAAGGGATAATGTACCCCCTACTGTAAATGATAAGGATATTAGCAGTCACTGAGGGGTTCTGTGCCCCCCATATAAAGGCACAAGGCTGCAGGCTGAGTTATACAGGGAACTCTGAGTATCACTCATGTATTATAAGGGATAATGTACCCCCTACTGTAAATGATAAGGATATTAGCAGTCACTGAGGGGTTCTGTGCCCATATAAAGGCACAAGGCTGCAGGCTGAGTTATACAGGGAACTCTGAGTATCACTCATGTATTATAAGGGATAATGTACCCCCTACTGTAAATGATAAGGATATTAGCAGACACTGAGGGGTTCTGTGCCCATATAAAGGCACAAGGCTGCAGGCTGAGTTATACAGGGAACTCTGAGTATCACTCATGTATTATAAGGGACAATGTACCCCCTACTGTAAATGATAAGGATATTAGAAGTCTGAGTATTACTCAGTTTCCCTATTAGAAGACTGGGTGGCAGCATTTACAACTGAGTATAGTATAGAGGAATAGAGAACTCATCACAGTAAGAATATATATCAGGTTTGTAGATAAACACAGACATAATGGATATTATGGCACATTATGCTGCAGCCTTTAGTCGGTCACATGAAGAGACTGCTGGCTGGAAGGGGCTGTCACTTTTCACCAAGTCACTGAATAGGAAATGTCAGTCTGGCTGAGATACTGTAACGACGCTCCTTGTTAGCATTTTCTAACCAAGTGTTGAAAACTATAACCCCTGATAATCCCCTTCCCTTCAATGGGATCCCGCCGGGCAGCCGTCCAGCCAACACTCACTGTCCAATTACACTTCATAGTCAGGGAGTCCCTATAATTCAGTAATTAACTTATAAGTGCAGGTCAGAGATTAGAAGCTTTTTTTCCCAGTCTAGACTGCGTTACTCTCTGGCTAAAGCCCCTTCTCTCCAGGCCTGAATTTTGTGATTGTCACAGGGCCACCTTGGCCACCATGGCTCAGCTCTGTCACATTCCCAAATATCCAGGCCTGGAGAGAACGGAACCCCTTGTCCCTAGAGAGAAAAAATATGTAAAAAGTTGTGCTGGTACAGGTCTGGGATCCGTAATCCGGATCCGTAATCTAAAAAGCTCCAAATTACGAAAAGCCTGTCTAAAAATGTCTAAATTGATTTCCTTTTTCTCTGTAATAATAAAACAGTACCTGTACTTGAACCCAACTAAGATATAATTACCCCTTATTGGGGGCAGAACAGCCCTATTGGGTTTATTTAATGGTTAAATGATTCCCTTTTCTCTGTAATAATAAAACAGTACCTGTACTTGATCCCAACTAAGATATAATTACCCCTTATTGGGGAAGAACAGCCCTATTGGGTTTATTTCATGGTTAAATGATTCCCTTTTCTCTGTAATAATAAAACAGTACCTGTACTTGATCCCAACTAAGATATAATTACCCCTTATTGGGGGCAGAACAGCCCTATTGGGTTTATTTAATGGTTAAATGATTCCCTATTCTCTGTAATAATAAAACAGTACCTGTACTTGATCCCAACTAAGATATAATTACCCCTTATTGGGGGCAGAACAGCCCTATTGGGTTTATTTCATGGTTAAATGATTCCCTTTTCTCTGTAATAATAAAACAGTACCTGTACTTGATCCCAACTAATATATAATTACCCCTTATTGGGGCAGAACAGCCCTATTGGGTTTATTAATGCTTTACTGATTTTTTAGTAGAATACCCTTGGTCCCGAGCATTCTGGATAGCGGGTCCTATACCTGTACCATAAAGAGTTGCATACAGAGGAGGAAGAGTGTGGTAAGATTCTAGGGAACAATGGTGTCCTATGCAAGGCTGAATATATGTTTCCATAGTCAATCTCCCCTGCTGCCTTTTGACAGATACAAAGAGAGACACACAGATAAAGTTTAGTTGTGCTTTAATATTAACCAGAAGGTGTAGGACCTGCTTCCTGACTGATCTTTATTGAAGAATCCCAATTTATCTCCCTCCCCTTTTCCTACCTAATCAGGATCTGTTTGAAGTGGCCTGTGATGCGGCCGCAATGAGCCGTGGGTAATTGAAGGAGCGCTTTTATTATAAATCATTGTTGGCCGGCCAAGAAAGGGAGAGAGTCTCCTGAGTAACAACATCTTTCACTGATTCCATTGTTCTCTGCGGAGCAGGAAACTTCTACAATGAAAGAAGGAGCCCAGAGCCAATCAGATTTTAGTATTTAATGTATTAATGTTTAATGCTGATTAAACATATTGTCAATGGCAGCACCCCGAGAACGTAGGAGGGTGCCTGGTGCCTGGTATACCCCAGGGCCGGGCCCAGGCCTGATCCCCGCCGGATACTTCCCCTGGGCCACTGGTCTACCTCCCCCGATGCATTAAAGGTAAATTTAACTTATGTGTACTCGGGGAGGGGCAGGTGGTGGGGACCCCAGCAGGGGTGTGGGAGGCATCCTGTGGGGGAACTGGGGACCCCTTGGGGGGTGTGGGGGGTGGGGAGAACTGAGGACCTCTTGGGGGGTGTGGGGCCACTGGGGCTAGAGCCCCCAGTCCGACCCTGGCATACACGGTAAGATCCCCTCATTTGGTGAGGTTGCCAAGCGAGCGGATCTTCACCCAATATACCCACCTACGGGTGGGCGATATCGGCTAATTTGATCAATTGGCCCTAGGGCATAGGTCGCCATCGGTTCGGGGACCACATCAAAATGCCGATGCGGCCCCCGTTCTGATGGGTGCCCAATGGAGATCTGGCTGATTTCAGGCGGGGGGGGGGGGGCGTTGGTGGTTCCTATACACGGGCAGATAAGCTGCCCAATTGCTCTAAAGGACCAACTGAAATCAGCCTGTGTATGGCCGCCTTTATTACAATAGCCTCTGTGGACTCCAATGTAACAGCTCCCCTAGTGGCCAGATCGTGGTTGAAGTAAATTATCCTTGTGAGCTTGTTACTCATTACAAACTGAATGAAATTTATTTTACGAGGGAAAACTGGTTTCTAGCAGCATCGATACATACGGAATGCGACCGCGGCGGGTGGTTTGTGCCGCCGGCAAATGAAACCCCACGCCTATAAATTCAGAAAACATATAAATATTGGCAGCATTTTTAATTATGTTTAAAAAATCATGTTCTGACAAAATACTGACAGTGGCCCCAAACAACCTGCGTGCGTTTCCATAGAAAAGGGAAAATATTACTTTTCCGCGTGCCGGCTCTTGTATGTATATTTATATAGTTACTCCTTAATTACGGGTCGTTTATAGGAAAATGACTGCTGGACCCTCTTTATGATCGGATTTACTTTCCCAGGAGGGGGAGTAGGAAATAAATCATTAGATACATAAATACCCAGTTACTAGGTGCAGGTCTGGAGGAATTATACATAAAACTCCAATGATTGGAGCATAATAGGGGCCTAGGCAGCCCCATCAGCTCAATATGCTCCAGACCGGAGTGACTGATACAGGGTCTGACTGGGCCACTGGGATAACAGGAAAAAACCCAGACCCGATCCCTGTTACCTCTGCCCCGGCCGCCATTGTCCTTCCCTGACGCGTTTCACTTACGCGTGTTTAGGGTAGGATGTCGGGGGGGGGGGTCGACAGGGGCCCCTGCAGGGGTTGCGGTGGACACGGATGGCAATCGCACCCCGGTGGGCCCTGCACCCCCAAGTCCAACCCTGGACTGATATCTAAAGGTGCCTATACATGTACTGATTCTGTTCCTTCAGACCGATTCGGCAGCTTATCTGCCCGTGTATGGGCACCCCAGCAGGGCCTACCCGACCAACATCTGGCCTAAAATTGACCAGATCTTGATGGGGCAGGTTTGCTTTTGCTTGGTCCAATGGCGCCTATTCCCTAGGGCCAAATAATTGAATTAGCCCAATATTGACCACCTTTAGGTGGGCATAACGGGAGAAGATCAGCTCATTTGGCGACCTCGCCAAACAAGCAAATCTTCAAGCAAATGGGTATAAGCAGCACAACACTTGGGGCTCAGTATGGCAGAGGGATACACAGTGCAGGGGGCAGAATATAAGTTTGGCTACGGCCACTAAAGAGTTAAAAATAACTCTATATTATTGTATATTATCCCAGCCTGGCTCTGAGAGTCAGCGCAGAATGACTTGAGCAGCACCTGTGGCAGCAGCAGCCACCCTGGGCAAACACACATTAACACTTTAGCACTTGTTACTGTTATGGCTCTAGGCATTCCAGATGGTGAGCCAAGGCACCCGTAGTGGGCTAGGGAACTGGCAACCAGCTGGCACACTAAGCTCTGGGCCAGGCTGGACCAGAGGGAAATGTACTTTCTGTATATGTAACAGTTTAGTGTTCGCTACACAGGTGCCCAGCCCTTTCTTAAAGCTGTCTAATGTATCTGCCAGTACAACTGTCTCATTAAAGGTGAAGACACACAGAGCTACTGTTGTAGAAAGTAGCTGCTACTAGTACATACACAGTAACATATACAGAATGTACATTTCCTTCCGGTCCAGCCTGGCCCAGAGCATGCCATTCTTAGTGTGCCAGCTGGTTGCCAGTTCCCTAGCCCACTACGGGTGCCTTGGCTCACCATCTGCAATGCCTAGAGCCATAACAGTAATAAGTGCTACAGTGTTAATGTGTGTTTGTGTTGCCCCCTTGGAAAGCCCAGGGTGGCTGCTGCTGCCACAGGTGCTGCTCAAGTCGTTCTGCGCTGACTCTCAGAGCTGGGATAATATACAATACTGGGTATTTTTAACTCTTTAGCGGCCACACCCAAAATTAGATTCTGCCCCCTGCACTGTGTATCCTTCTGCCATACTGAGCCCCAAGTGTTGTGCTGCTTATACCCATGTTATTATGGTCTGTGCAGTACTGAGGCACCTCTGAGTATCCATCTGCCCACTGTTACTCTATGCAGGTTATTGCTATTATTATTAATATTATTATTATCTTTTTTATTTAGCACCGACTTATTCCAAGTCAGAGATTACACATTATTCCCACCAGCCCCTGCCCCAGTGGCTAGGGGCCAAAGTTCATGGGGAATATGAAAGGTGTAGTTCAACAACAGCCTGGGGGCTGCAGGTATTGATATTTATGTCCCCTTAGTAGGCCGAGTGCATGGAATATTCTAGAAGGGGACCCTGGCCTTTCCGGGGGCAGGAATAAGACGTGTGTAGGGAGCGGTGGGATTTAGCTGAGCAGTAATTACTCGGTACAATCGTTGGTTGGGATCCTCTCCTCCAAATTACGGGGTAGGACTCGCTCTTCCTCCCACTCTGAGAACTTTCACCTTCTGACTCCAGAGAGAAAATATATATATATATATACAGCGAAAGTCTAAAAGGAAAGAATTACAGAGTCAGGGCTTTATTACTGGTCACCGGAATCCTCAGATGGAACAGAATTGTGGGGATCAAAATTGCACCCCTTAGAGCCCATATTTAAAGCTAATGCCCTCTTAAAGGGACACTGCCATGATATTTATGGGGTACTTTTTATTTCTAAATGACACTGTTACACAGCAAATAATTCCCTCTGCCATTTAACCTTTTATTCTTGACCCAGTGCTACACATTAGAACTGCTTTCAGCTAACCTATTGTTTCTCCTACTCCCATGTAACTGGAGGAGTCCCAAGCCGGACTTGGATTTCTTACTATTGAGTGCTATTCTGATACCTACTGGGAGCTGCTATCTTGCTCCCTTCCCATTGTTCTGCTGATCGGCTGCTGGGGGTGAGGGGGAATATCACTCCAACTTGCAGCGCAGCAGTAAAGTGTGACTGAGTCTGAGCTTTCAGCCAGCGCTACACATTAGAACTGCTTTCAGCTAACCTATTGTTTCTCCTACTCCCATGCAACTGGAGGAGTCCCAAGCCGGACTTGGATTTCTTACTATTGAGTGCTATTCTGATACCTACTGGGAGCTGCTATCTTGCTCCCTTCCCATTGTTCTGCTGATTGGCTGCTGGGGGTGAGGGGGGGATATCACTCCAACTTGCAGCGCAGCAGTAAAGTGTGACTGAGTCTGAGCTTTCAGAAGGAGCCAGTGCTACACATGATGACATTACCCCCCGCTATGGCATTCTGCCCCCTGCACTTATCTCTCTTTATAGACACAAACTATAAAGGGACGGGCTCCGGCGACTCGGAATCAGGGCCTTAATAATCCGAATGTTACGCTGACAATCTCGCGGCTTTTGTGGGGACAAATGAATTGTTGGGCACAGAAGCTAAAGCGGTTGGACTGAAGGCCCCATTGTGCCCGGCTCTGCTTTGCTTGGTAGGAGCCTCTCCCTGCGGGTCACCGGCACGGTGTGTTACGGCTAAATCCCTGATTAGGGGCCCCGAGTTACAATCATGAAAAGAAGCCAAACAATCATTTCTATACAGTGGCACAATGGGACATATCTAATCTCCATTATAAATGGTCTGGGGAGTGAGAGACCCACATAGCTAGAGGCATTGCTTCCCCCCCTAATCTCTCATAACTTCCACAGAAAGAACAGGGGAATACCTATGTGCCATAGTTTTATGGTATCTCTCTGTACAGGCTATGAGCAAACTTAGGGGGCTGTTCCTGCTGAATTGTGCTTAGTACAGGGGAATCCCTATGTGCCATAGTTTTATGGTATCTCTCTGTACAGGCTATGAGCAAACTTAGGGGGCTGTTCCTGCTGAATTGTGCTTAGTACAGGGGAATCCCTATGTGCCATAGTTTTATGGTATCTCTCTGTACAGGCTATGAGCAAACTTAGGGGGCTGTTCCTGCTGAATTGTGCTTAGTACAGGGGAATTCCTATGTGCCATAGTTTTATGGTATCTCTATGTACATGCTATGAGCAAACTTAGGGGGCTGTTCCTGCTGAATTGTGCTTAGTACAGGGGAATCCCTATGTGCCATAGTTTCATGGTATCTCTCTGTACAGACTATGAGCAAACTTAGGGGGCTGTTCCTGCTGAATTGTGCTTAGTACAGGGGAATCCCTATGTGCCATAGTTTTATGGTATCTCTCTGTACAGGCTATGAGCAAACTTAGGGGGCTGTTCCTGCTGAATTGTGCTTAGTTCAGGGGAATCCCTATGTGCCATAGTTTTATGGTATCTCTCTGTACAGGCTATGAGCAAACTTAGGGGGCTGTTCCTGCTGAATTGTGCTTAGTACAGGGGAATCCCTATGTGCCATAGTTTTATGGTATCTCTCTGGTATCTCTCTTAAGGGCTATAGGCTGAACATGTGCATTTTAAAAGAATAGATGCTGTATTATATATTTGTGTCTGCAGTTACTGTAATGCTCCTTTATATTTGTACATGGCCCTGTACTGGTCAGTATCTGTATACACTTTTGTACTGTAGGGAGCTATGGATAATAATAATGATAATGCGGAATTTGTGGAATTTGCACAGAAGCGCAGGTTGAAATGTGTGACTTTTTGCTATTGCAGCAGTGCCCCCTGCTGGCCAGACTGAGAATTCCTCCCGCGCTCATAGGCCCAAAAGCGTCCTGTTTCTACTTTTTTTATGATGATTACACAGAAGTAATAACTTTATACTTGTTTAATAGATTCTGGCACTTCTAGCAATCTCCTGCCACTAAACCCACTGCTATACGGAATTCATAAATAGACCCAACCTGGCCCAGCAACCCCCAAGCATTTAGTGTAAAAAAATCACTGCTTGTCAGTCACTGCAGAAGGATCAATATTGTATCAGAATCCCACATGCCCTGTACATCAGAACCACTGGGATTCCTAGAATTTGGGGTTAGATGTACAAAGTTATAGATATAGAATGTATTCATTAGATATAGATAACAACCTTATTCCCCAGAACCAAAGAGTTAATAGGCAAATGCTTGCTATATTGATATTTAAAGCTTTATAGTCCTCTTGAAATCTAAGGCATTTAACTGTTTCAGTGCTTTAACAGTGTAAAGAGATTGTAGCTACAGTCCAAATCCCCCCCTAACTGGCCTTCAGGCTGGGCCCCCTTAGCCCATAACAAGGTTACAGATATATAGAAACATTGGGGTAACAGTCACCCCACTATAGTTCCAGGGGTACCCAGGGCACAAATAAGCACTCACCCCAAATCCCCCCCCTAACTGGCCTTCAGGCTGGGCCCCCTTAGCCCATAACAAGGTTACAGATATATAGAAACATTGGGGTAACAGTCACCCTGCTATAGTTCCAGGGGTACCCAGGGCACAAATAAGCACTCACCCCAAATCCCCCCCTAACTGGCCTTCAGGCTGGGCCCCCTTAGCCCATAACAAGGTTACAGATATATAGAAACATTGGGGTAACAGTCACCCTGATATAGTTCCAGGGGTACCCAGGGCACAAATAAGCACTCACCCCAAATCCCCCCTAACTGGCCTTCAGGCTGGGCCCCCTTAGCCCATAACAAGGTTACAGATATATAGAAACATTGGGGTAACAGTCACCCCGCTATAGTTCCAGGTGTACCCAGGGCACAAATAAGCACTCACCCCAAATCCCCCCCTAACTGGCCTTCAGGCTGGGCCCCCTTAGCCCATAACAAGGTTACAGATATATAGAAACATTGGGGTAACAGTCACCCTGCTATAGTTCCAGGGGTACCCAGGGCACATATAAGCACTCACCCCAAATCCCCCCCTAACTGGCCTTCAGGCTGGGCCCCCTTAGCCCATAACAAGGTTACAGATATATAGAAACATTGGGGTAACAGTCACCCCGCTATAGTTCCAGGTGTACCCAGGGCACAAATAAGCACTCACCCCAAATCCCCCCCTAACTGGCCTTCAGGCTGGGCCCCCTTAGCCCATAACAAGGTTACAGATATATAGAAACATTGGGGTAACAGCCACCCGGCTATAGTTCCAGGGGTACCCAGGGCACAAATAAGCACTCACCCCAAATCGCCCCCTAACTGGCCTTCAGGCTGGGCCCCCTTAGCCCATAACAAGGTTACAGATATATAGAGACATTGGGGTAACAGTCACCCTGCTATAGTTCCAGGGGTACCCAGGGCACAAATAAGCACTCACCCCAAATCCCCCCCTAACTGGCCTTCAGGCTGGGCCCCCTTAGCCCATAACAAGGTTACAGATATATAGAAACATTGGGGTAACAGTCACCCGGCTATAGTTCCAGGGGTACCCAGGGCACAAATAAGCACTCACCCCAAATCCCCCCCTAACTGGCCTTCAGGCTGGGCCCCCTTAGCCCATAACAAGGTTACAGATATATAGAGACATTGGGGTAACAGTCACCCTGCTATAGTTCCAGGGGTACCCAGGGCACAAATAAGCACTCACCCCAAATCCCCCCCTAACTGGCCTTCAGGCTGGGCCCCCTTAGCCCATAACAAGGTTACAGATATACAGGTATAGAAACATTGGGGTAACAGTTCCAGGGTTACCAAGGGAAGAAAGTAACAACTAAATCTTAACCTAATTGGCCTACAGGCTGGACCCTAATCTACTGCATTGGATCCCACTAGGTGTAGAGTTACCACCTTTGTTGACTGCAAAAGTTGGAGAAAGGGGCAAGCCTGTGACATCAAAGGACAGGTTTAGTGATGCTGGAGGCAGACCGGTGACATTAGGGGGCAGACCGGTGACATTAGGGGGCAGACCGGTGACATTAGGGGGCAGACCGGTGACATTAGGGGGCAGACCGGTGACATTAGGGGGCAGACCGGTGACATTAGGGGGCAGACAGGTGACATTAGGGGGCAGACCGGTGACATTAGGGGGCAGACCGGTGACATTAGGGGGCAGACCGGTGACATTAGGGGGCAGACAGGTGACATTAGGGGGCAGACTGGTGACATTAGGGGGCAGACTGGTGACATTAGGGGGCAGACAGGTGACATTAGGGGGCAGACAGGTGACATTAGGGGGCAGACTGGTGACATTAGGGGTAGGCCAGTTTAGGGGACATGGTTGCATGATGTGGTGAAATTTTCCTGGTCTTACAACCAATATAAACCAACAGGAGGTTTCGAACTGGACAGTCCCTTCAAAAAGGAGGCTATTTATTGAGCCTGCCCATGAGTTTGTAGGGCCCAGGCAAGTGGCCCCATATTTCCCCCCAATAAATACATGTCTGTGTATCAGGTAGGAGTAATCTGTGCCTTGTTCTTAATGATGTCCTACTTGGGAAGCCATTACTGCAAACTGCCTGTTCTCTCTTAGTCTTTGGGCCCCAATACCTTCCAAACACCAGATTACACTCATAAATAAGCAACGGCAAGAACCGAGAACAATGAAATGTTCCGTGTTTCTCCCTCTCGCCGGCGGAACACTTTATCTGAGTGAG
This sequence comes from Xenopus tropicalis, assembly GCF_000004195.4. Taxonomy (NCBI): domain Eukaryota; kingdom Metazoa; phylum Chordata; class Amphibia; order Anura; family Pipidae; genus Xenopus; species Xenopus tropicalis. Next base: position 145,972,980 of record NC_030682.2, on the reverse strand, counting down.
TTCCTCCTCGTGTCCTGCTAGATAGGAACATCCCTCAGGTCTCAGCTACGTTTCTTCCAGACATTTAATTGTTTCCTCTATAACGTCAACATTCAGGCATAAAGAATAATTTATAAATGTACCGCGAGAGATAAAGGGTAAATCTGCCCTTCCGCAAGTTATGGATATTTAAATGTCTTTTAAAGGGCAAAGACAGAACTGCCCCTCCCTTAGAAATAACCAGCTGGGAAAAGTACAAAAACCCATATTTTATTATTAAATAAACTCCTAAACCCCCAAACCTTTGCCAATACCCTACAAGCCACTCCCCACATGCCCTACTAGCAACTCCCCACATGCCCTACTACCAACTCCCCACATGCCCTACTAGCAACTCCCCACATGCCCTACTACCAACTCCCCACATGCCCTACAAGCCACTCCCCACATGCCCTACTACCAATACCCTAATTTCCCTGGCCAACTAATGGCAAAATAATGGCCACAGTTCCCCATGTAAGACCAGCATCCTGGTTTCTTCATCATTGCATCTCCTGCTGGTCATGTTCCAAGAGCATATGAAGTATAAGTAAATCTAGAGCAAATGGAGTAATGATTACTCAACAAATCCAGTTCCTATGGATTTACTTATACTAGATATACCATGACCTGGAAGAATAAAAATCTTCATAGTCATGTTCTAAGAGTCTTGCTCAGAGTCTTGAGACCATTAGCCAAAACGAGCCAAAATATTGTCAAGGGGGTCTTCCCAATTATATAGTCAAGACCCTAATTTTGATGGGATGATCATTGCTTAAAGCTGGCCACAAACATCTTTTGCATGATTGACTGACTGATATCATAGCACCATATTGGTTGGTTGTTTGATGTGCCATGTTGGCCAGTTGAAGAGAGCTCCTCTTCATTTCCTCCTGTTGTTGGACATGTTCTTGGTCCAAAAAAACAGAACAAAGTAGAAGAGAAGAAATGAAGATGAACCAGGGCTCCTCTTCATTTCCTCCTGTTGTTGGTCAGGTTCTTGGTCCAAACAAACAGAACAAAGTAGAAGAGTAGAAATGAAGATGAACCAGAGCTCCTCTTCCTTTCCCCCTGTTGTTGGTCAGGATCTTGGTCCAAACAAACAGAAGAAAGTAGAAGAGTAGATGAACCAGAGCTCCTCTTCATTTCCTCTTGTTGTTGGTCCAGTTCTTGGTCCAAACAAACAGAACAAAGTAGAAGAGTAGATGAACCAGAGCTCCTCTTCATTTCCACTTGTTTTAGGTCAGGCTTTTGGTCCAAACAAACAGAACAAAGTAGAAGAGTAGAAATTAAGATGGATTAGAGCTCCTCTTCATTTCCTCCTGTTGTTGGCCAGGTTCTTGGTCCAAACAAACAAAACAAAGTAGAAGAGTAGATGAACCAGAGCTCCTCTTCATTTCCACTTGTTTTTGGTCAGGCTCTTGTTCCAAACAAACAGAACAAAGTAGAAGAGTAGAAATGAGGATGAATTAGAGCTCCTCTTCATTTCCTCCTGTTGTTGGCCAGGCTCTTGCTCCATAGGAACAGAACAATACACAGGTAGGTTGATTGGTTGAATACCAAAGAGCAATGGAAAGTGTTTGCTCACGCTTAATAAGGAACAGACCCTCAGTTGTATTGTATCCCTTATTGACTATTTCCCCAGTGTTGGCAGAAGGAAAATACTCAACACACATCTTCATATTTGGTTTTCCAGCTGAAAGGCAGGTGCTGCTCCCCCAAAGCCTCATCGTTACGAAGAGCAATGAAATGAAATTGCACAAACATTATCAAAAGACATATATATCCCTCTTGCCTTTCATCTGACAGCATCCGAGCCCTTCAAATAGACACCATGTAAAATATGGATGCACTTTACTTTGTAGAGCCCTTCACCTCGCTGGTTTGGTTGCTGGTAGGAAAACGTGAGGTGCCAGACGGTGTTTTATCTTGAACACAAAGTGTTGTCTGCTCTGGAACAAACAGAAAAACAACAAACTAAGAGTTTTTTCCTTAAAGAAGGATCATGGGATTGTTCTTTCAGCAGGAACATAAACTTTAAGGTGGAATAAATGACAATAAGGAAGTCTAGTGAGCAAATAGCTCTGATTGGTCAAAGAGAAATCAATAATCTGATTAGTGGTTATCAGTTACCCCCTTATCAGTGTTCCTGGAGATAATGATGCCACCTCAATAGGTCAAGAACTCTGATGCACAAAAGACAGTGGGGCTCATCAGTTACATAGTTACATAGTTACATAGGGTTGAAAAAAGACCAGTGTCCATCAAGTTCAACCCATTCAAGTAAACACAGCACATACAACCCACACCTACCAATCTATACACTCACATACATAAACTATAAATACAACCACTAGTACTAACTGTAGATATTAGTATCACAATAGCCTTGGATATTCTGCTTGTTCAAGAACTCATCTAGGCCCATCTCCAGGCTCTTTCCGTTAAGCTGCAGGAGGAACAATGAATGAAACAATTTGATTGGTTTCCAATGGTTATTGCCCATGGGCACATTTTCCCAATATTGATAAATGACCCAAAATATATTCGGGAACATGGATCTAAATTAACCATTAATTATCCATGTGGGGCAGGAATCCCCAACCTTTTTTACTCATGAGGCACAGTCAAATGTAAAAAGACTTGGGGAGCAACACAAGCACCATAAAAGTTCATGGAGGAGCCAAATAAGGGCTGTGATTGGCTATTAGGCCTATCAGCTTACAGGGGCTTTATTTGGTAGGAAATCTTGTTTTTATTCAACCAAAACTTGCCCCAAGTCAGGAATTCAAAAATAACTCCCTGGTTTGGGGGCACTGAGAGCAACACCCAAGGGGTTGGGGAGCAACATGTTACCCTGAGCCACTGGTTGGGGATCACTGATGTGGGGTATGAATTTAATATGCATGGAACTGTATAAGGGTTGAGGTGGAAATTGCACCTCTCAGTCCCCTTTATGGTTGAGAGCACCAAGATGGTTAGATGAATGGATAATTTGTACGGCTTTAGTGAGATATTAGGGGATACAAACATAAATTTAAACCTAACTGTTGAAATGTGGCTTCAGATCAGAGATAAACTGGTAATGTTTAGGGTTCCAGTACAGATCAGACTTTAGACCCTTTAGGTCCAGTGGTGAGATGTCTAGAACAGGAGAACCACAGGTTTGAAATATCTATTATAGGGATTCCCAACCATTTTTATTTGTAAGCCACACTCACATGTAAAAAGTGTTAAAAACAAGCACGAAAAAAGTTCTTTGGGGATGCCAAATAAGGGCTGTGATTGGCTATTTGGTAGCCCCATGGGGACTGCTGGCCTGCAGAAGGTTCTGCTTGGGGTAAAACTGTGTCTCTGGGCTTCCAACACTTGTCTCCAACCGGAATTTTAAATACTTTGAGGCCACTGGGAGCAACATCCAAGGGGTTGGTGAGCAACATGTTGCCCCCGAGCCACTGGTTGGGCAGGATTTGCTGCATCCCAAAAGAATGTATTGGGAGATCAGGGCTGCAAAATCCCACCCCACAACCTTTAAAGCTAGACACATACAGTCCCCATCCCCAGTACATTTTTGATGCTGCAGACTGCACTGGCTGTACAGTGTTTTGGGTTATTTTCATGATTTAGAAGGGTAGGTAGCATTGTGGAGGATGGGGATCTTTATTCAACCATAACTACTATATTAATATACTGGTTTTGCTGCCAGCGGTGCCCATAACCTGATCGGCCTATGATGCAGGGGCACAATGCTGTGTATAATAAGTGAATAGAGACAGGGACGGGCAGGGTCCGACTCTGGGCAATGGGTTTGTTTGAAGTTCTGAATAGATGGACAGGGAGCGACTGCAAATGCCAAGTGGTTCTTATCTGCCATCAGATTCACTGTTTCCAGTGTTATTAGGCAACGTACTGACGCTCTAAAGCGCCTCTTGACCGACTGTCATCTCCCCTTCAATTATCACTTCTTTTATTCTCCCAACTCCCAGTAACTGATTCTCTGCTGTTCTGAACTCTCGGAATAAAAATGTCTGTGTGTTTAGGGAGTATTGCACTGGGGCGGATAATATGTGGCACAGCCACAGCCGTGTATCACTCGCCTACACATTCTACACAGGAACAGCCCCCTAAGTTTGCTCATAGCCTGTACAGAGAGATACCATAAAACTATGGCACATAGGGATTCCCCTGTACTAAGCACAATTCAGCAGGAACAGCCCCCTAGGTTTGCTCATAGCCTGTACAGAGAGATACCATAAAACTATGGCACATAGGGATTCCCCTGTACTAAGCACAATTCAGCAGGAACAGCCCCCTAAGTTTGCTCATAGCCTGTACAGAGAGATACCATAAAACTATGGCACATAGGGATTCCCCTGTACTAAGCACAATTCAGCAGGAACAGCCCCCTAGGTTTGCTCATAGCCTGTACAGAGAGATACCATAAAACTATGGCACATAGGGATTCCCCTGTACTAAGCACAATTCAGCAGGAACAGCCCCCTAGGTTTGCTCATAGCCTGTACAGAGAGATACCATAAAACTATGGCAGCATAGGGATTCCCCTGTACTAAGCACAATTCAGCAGGAACAGCCCCCTAAGTTTGCTCATAGCCTGTACAGAGAGATACCATAAAACTATGGCACATAGGGATTCCCCTGTACTAAGCACAATTCAGCAGGAACAGCCCCCTAAGTTTGCTCATAGCCTGTACAGAGAGATACCATAAAACTATGGCACATAGGGATTTACCAAGCAATTTAATAGCACAGACACGCCAAGTGAATGGATTTCTAAAGAAGTCGTTTGCAGTCAGATTTCCTGTTGTTGCAGATAAACCCACAGAACCAGACCAGCTGTTTGCACCCACGGCTTTAATCTGACCGTATATAGAGCGAGTGCCAAGGCTCAGGGCATGTCCTTAATCTCTCTCAGAATAAATAGCCGTGATGGCAACTCACCGTCTTACAGGCTGGGAAGCCAACAATCTGTGCCAGTGGCTCCGAGTCCCCTGTAATTTAAAGCCTGACTTGTGATTAAAGCAATAAGCACTTGTTTAGCCAGTCATTACCTACCTGCTAATTACACTCGGCAGCGAGATTCCTCAGTGCGTTGGGGCAGTTCATGCGTAAGGACATCTGTCTCTGGGGGGGGGGGTCTGGTCTATAGGCGGCTGCTTGGTAATTAGGTCTTTGCATTGTGTTAAATGACCCAATAAATGTATATGTTCCTATGTGGCTTCATTTGCCCAAAATCCTTCATTCTCCATGTAATAAATGAGAACTGTTGTCTCTTAGCCCCAGGAAAAAAGACTTTTTATTATGTTATAGAATAGACCATTCTAAGCAACTTTTCAATTTGTCTTCATTATCTATTCTTTATAGTTTTTTTTAATTATTTGCCTACTTCTTTCAAATGGGGGTCACTGACCCCGGCAGCCAAAATACTAGGAGGCTTTAGTTTAATTGTTATTGTTACTTTTTATTCCTTATTTTTCTATTTAAGTCCTCTACTATTCATATATCAGTCCTTCATTCGAACTACACCCTGGTTACTGAGGTCATTTGGACCCTAGCAACCAAACAGCTGCTGAAACTCCTAATTGGAAAGCTGCCGAACAAAAACTGAAATAATTAAAAAAAAAACTACAAATAATAAAAAATGAAGACCAATTGCATATTATCTTAGAATCATACTACAGGTTAACTCAAAAGTGAAATCTTACCAAACAGAAATATATACAGTATATCACTAAATATTGCCCTTTTATATGTTTTCCCTTGAGCCGCCATTTAGGGATGGGCTGTGTGCCCCCTCAGAGATCAGCTGACAGGAAGTGATGCAGCTCTAACTGTAACAGGAAGTAGTGTGGGAGCAAAAGGCAGAACTCTGCCCATTCATTGGCTGATGAGGCCTAGCATGTATGTGTGCCTTGGCTTGTTTGTGTGCACTGTGAATCCTATGATCCCAGGGGGCGGCCCTTAGTAATTAAAATGGCAGTTTCCTATTTAGGATTACCCAATGGCACCTAATACTAAAAAAGTATATTTATATAATAATTTTTATATGAAAATGGTTTATTTAGATGAAACAGAGTTATACATGAGCTGAATGGGCAAAGAACCCCAGCACTTTACACCTACTATTCATCAGGATTAAAATCCAGGGTTCCCTTTGTGCACTGCACCCATAGGTGTTTTTTTTGGGGTGGAGGCACAATGAAACTGTGAGAAATTAGACAGCGTGTAAGTTAATGCCAATGTCCAACCCACGTGCCCCCATAATTGACAATGATACAGTTTGCACTTGGGCTCTATGGGCTCCATGTAAGGGCTCAAAGCTGCCCTTTTCCCTGGTCCTATTAATAATAAACCAAGGGAGGGATACATGTTCATAGTGCTAAAAAAAAGCTAATTTCTAGGTCAAAGAGAACATCAACTGATGCATTCTTCCTCCTAAATCTACCCCTCCTCCTTTTATTCCCACAACTGGAGGCCCCGGGGGCCAAATGTGGCCCTCCAAAGGATTTTTATGGCCCGCCAGTCTGCACAGAGGCTCCATAGTCAATACTATGTATAGGCTATACTATTTGAAACCATCATTTTAATTTAATCTGCCCCCAACAGGCTGTATAACAGTGCTCCCCAACCTTTTTTGCACCATGCAAGACAATTTTTCCAAGGACCGGGGATGGGGAAGGGGGGGTGGCGCAGCTAGTGCACAGTATATAATTCAATAATTACATATATAATGTAAATGTAATCATTACATTTTATATTATACACTTGTTATTATTATTATTACAGCTTAATAAAGTACTTTGGTCCTTGCCGTGATCAGTAGAAACCTTCCTGGGCTTCGCATAGCGGGGAGTTGGGATCACAGGTAATTGGAACCAGACATGGCCCGGTTCAGCACAGCCAATGGCCCAGCACCGGCCCCCGGACCGGTGGTTGGGGACCCCTGCTGTATGGGATATAATTGGCCACTACATGTAATAAGTTGGACTGTTCTATAATACAACAAGAGAAAATGTGTTTACAGATACACCATCAACATGCAAATAAAATATCTTATTAAATAAACTGTGCACAGTTTGGCACAAACTCCACAAAACCCCTTATATATTTTATCCTACAAACATGAAAGGCACTCCGGGGAAATTAGCACTTGTAGTTGTTGATAAACGTCAGTGCAGTTATCAAGCTCCGACTGTTCGCCGACGTACAAAGTGGTTAAGGAAGAACACTGGGAGCCGATATTCCATAATCTCCTATAATCTCTTGTAGCATTCCGACAGCAACTGACACAGACAGATAGCGAGCGACACCGCGGAATCTGTAAGTGGTGCGAATGCCAAAGAGTAGAGATGTTTCCATTAATATCAGAGGTTTCCACTCTTTGCCCATAACCTACGTGGATGGTCAAGTCTGCAGTTGGACTGTATACATTGGATGTATTGATATGGGGTTCACCACTAATTTGTTGGGGAACCTTGTGCAGTTCTCAGCTGACTCAGTTTCCTTTGACCAACGGTGCTCATTGATAGAGGTGAATAAAAGTAAATAAAACTGCCCGTCTTTAGTCTTCTACCACTGTAGAACACTACAATGATGCATGAAGGGCAGTTGCATTGGGCGGATAATTAATGTCACCTAGATGAGCCTGTAGACTTTGGTTTTCAGGCGTCGAACCCCAACAAATGTCACCTAAAGTTCCTTTGTGTTTTTCTTTCAGATGTCCTGTGTCCAAATGTTCGGATCGAAGGAGACCGATTCAAACACAAAAACGGCGAAAGAGATGAAATTCCAGGTAAAGTAAATCAAAAAGAAGACAAAGCTTTGGCGTTTTACAGTATCTAGATAACTATGGAATCAAAAATGGGCCAAACCATTTTGTGAGCAGAGATATCTGGAAATATATCTTGTACAGATGATTAATGAAATTGTGCATTGATGTCTAATGCTTCTGCTGGTGGCATTTTGCAGATGCTTGGTCCTCTATCCACAGCTCTGGGTTGGATGCCTTTTTCTTACATGTTGCTCTTTCTTTAATGGTCTCAATTTGCCCGTCTTCCTTTATACGTGGGTTTTGTGGCCGACTGAACTAGTGGACAATTTGTCAAACCTTTTTTTTTGGTCAAAGTTAGTATAAGTGAATAAAATAATACAGATAAGCTTCCTATACACAATTACTCTCCTCCACCAAACAATATGCTGATCCCCGAAGAAACCAGGGCTAATTGTTTCAAGCTGCTTGGACCATTGTCATGATGGTCAACTGGACAGACCTGTATGGATCAGAATGCATTTGAAGTTGTACCTACTGACCTCTGTTGAATGTGATTTTTTACTATAAAATTGACCTTGAGCTCTTGACATTATCCATGGGTATAAAGTACCAATTGGTACAATCCTACCTGATAACATTAACGAGGCTGAACATAAATCATTGTTCAAAAGCTAATCTGATATAGCCCTGAGGCCTTTGGTCTATAAGAAGAGTTTATCAATCCTTTGAGAGAGACAATAAGGACCAAACTGGGCCTCAAGACTTGATCACATGGATGTCCAGACTCAAGTCCTGTATACTCATAGGCAAACACTCAAGATTTAGGCTATATATGAGGTTAGTTATTGGCCTGGAGCCTATGCTGGAGTACAAATGTGCTGAGGCCGATCATATTGCTTTGTTTCAGTGGGTGTTGACTGTAGCCTCATAACTAGGCGGCACCATGGACATTTACATGCAGAGCAGTTGACAAGTGACTGTATATGCAGGCCAATATGGTCCTTGGTTTACAGGATTATATACCGTAGCTTTTCTAAAATGTTGTGTATAACTATATAGTGTGTGTAGTACAGTATTTAGTTGCATAGCTCTAGCTACATAATATATTTGTTTTAAAGAGAGTATGGGAGTATGGGACATGGAACCTACCTGCCTTTCTCTGGGGAAGAAGAAGTGGAAGAGCAGAGAGGAACACTTCTGTATTGTATAAGTCAGGAGTCCATTCCACCCACTGTTTCAAAGGAGAAGGTTGTATAAAGGAGAAGGTTGTATCTTTTAGATGTAAATAGGATGGATGTAGTCCAGAGCTTCAGGCATAAGGCTTTAGTAAAGCCCAAGTAAGATAACAGATAATTGAATTACTAAGTAGAAGATGTAAGGGCAAATTCCTACTCTGATGTTCTCTAACAGTGTAAAGTAGTGAGGCTACACATTGAGTAGCTTAGAGCTACAGTGAGAAGTGTCCAGTCCATAGGTATTAAAATACAGTATATGCTAGATCCCTGGTAATCTTTGGTAGAGGAACCTCATTGGAGCTGAACTGTTGTGGGTAAAACACACCTGATAAATGATCAGGAACCACTAGTTGCAGTTTGGGGTCATTTTGCACCACAATGGGGATCTGAAATGTAGCCCTGGCTCTGGTGGCAGTTGTTGGTCAAAACAGCAGTAAAGGTACACAATGAAAATATTGGCGAGAGTTTCACAAGCCCAGAAATGATGCCTTTGCCATCTGTTGAGCAGAGAGCAGGAACTGTAACAATATCATCTTACAGGTTTATGCGCTATTTATTAATCTGTCATAAAGGGATTTATACATGCCATTCTACCACGTACAACCCCTATTCCCTTATTGAGCATACATTTGGGAAAGCAAAGCGTTTTGCAAAGTGACCTTTTCCATTAATATAAAGTTTGAATTACTTAGCCTGGGAATTAGGTTCTGGAGTCTAGAAACCATTTATTTGCTTGCACAGTGGGGGCTAATGTCTTTATTTGATGGGCAATAATTGCTTTGCAATGACTCTGAGAGAGCCTGTACAGTAGGGTTCCTATGTAAGTCACATGACCTAAGGAAAGTCGGGCACACGAGTATTGCTTTGTTGTGCAAAAGGTTTTGTTGGTTATTTGTAACCAACAAATGATATCGTTGCCAAGGAATGGCTGCCATCAAGTACAAGAATGCTCATTCTAACATGCCTTTTGGGGGCCAATCATGACTGGTTGCTACCTGTGGAACTCATGCTTGCAGCCCCATAAACACTTCCAAATAAAAAAAAAATTCAAGTTGACATCCTGGTCCTAGTCTGTGCATCTGGAGGCCCTCAGGCCAACGGACATGTTGGTAGGAAATCCTTATTTTCATTTTGTCAGCCACCAAACACTGAGCCAGATAAGCTCTCTACTATCTACTGCCTTAGGTAAGTTGGGGGTCTGGATGTTGGCAGTTCTATCTGCAAATATCATCCCATAAATATGGCAACCCTACATGAGCACCATTATTGGCTCTAAACCCTCCTTCGCTCAGTGGGATTGGGCTGCTGTAGGCGCTTGGTGGACTAGTGGTCTGGCTACAGATCAGCACAGTTTGTGCATGGCTGGTGATGCTCCATTAAATAAATGTCAAAAAAAGGTTGAATTGCTGAGAATCCCTCTAGATTACAGTTATTTTGGAAATCTGCCCTGAGTTGCTTGTGTTGGGCTCCTGACTCATGGTTTGTGGTCTTTCAGCCAAGCTTGAAGCTCAAGCCAACTCAAGCTTGAGTGTGCACTCCTTGGCAATGGCTTTATGCATATGGCTAGCAGGAGCTGGACAAAGGAGCCAAAGGACCTTTAGTGCAAAAAGTTGAATGCATGGATCTCAGGTGGCTTCTGTGCCTACAGCTGCTCTGTATCACTTCTTTATATCAGTTAGGGATACACCGAATCCACTTTTTCCTTCATAAAAGATCCGGCTGAATACCGTACTGAATCTGGATCCTAATTTGCAAATGCGTGGATTCAGCCAAATCCAAATCCTGCCGAAAAAGGTAGAATCTTGGCCAAATCCCGACCAGAATCCCGGATTTGGTGCATCCCTAATATCATTCCTCTGCTGTATTGCGGTATTTTTCATCTTATTCGCCAGTAGACAATTCCATGTATCAGTGACTGTTTCTTACAGAAGAAATCTCTAATGTTCAGTTTCTCCCTTTCTCCTTCAGTATGGGCTCACCACAGATGGAGCTCTGTTTATTGGTGCCAAGAACCTTGTACTGCGGTTGGTTACATTTGCTGTCCATGTGGATGTGGCTGTTTTCTAGGTTCCCACTAATGTTGGACTTGTTGCAAATGGTTTTCACAGTCAGCTCAGTCAATAGACAGTGCTCCAACTGTTGTTCTTGCCCTTCTCCTCTTCTGGAACATACTTTCCTTTCTTGTCAAAAGTTTTTTTTATTTCCATACTATCACTCTTTTCTCTCTTTCTTCTGAGCTGTATGTACTGAGGTCTATCCTAATGTGATATTGTTTAAACCATGCACCATCTCAGCTGTCCGTCTCTGAACTGTTTCTATTTTATTAATGTCTTTCTGTAGATAGGTGTCCTGGAATTCAATGCAAATCTCAAGGTGAGGTGTCACCAGTGACCAACTGCAATAAAACCTCCTTCTCCCTATTCCTGATACTTCTCCCAGCACTCCCTTGTATTCTGCTGGTGCTTCCACCGTTTCACTTCACTAAATACTGACTTTCAAGCTCCCTGAAACTATCACCCCCATGTCCCCCTTTTCTCTGTTGCTGTTCATGGCGTATTGCAACCAGTACTGGATCTCTGTGTCCTTAATTCCACACTTTGCTGTACCCAAGATCACCAATGTATGTCTGTGCCAGGGAGACACATTTAAAAGCACTGTCTTCTTCAACTAAATCAAATTAATACAAATAAAATATATTTATTGTGTTATTAGTTGATAAGTCTACAATTAAGGGGAGAAGCCTCTTTAATGCAATATATGGTGCTCACAAGTTTTCTTAATTTTTGTTGGAATGAAGCTTATGACTCTTCGTCATGTTCCGTAGCCAGAGTTACCCCAACATGGTATATCAGTCTATACCAGATAATTCTCTATACAACAACGTTAAAAGTCTTATTCTCAAGCGATATCCATTGGATCAGTCGGTATGCTGACTGTGAGCCAGGCCTGATCCCCAACATCACTGCCCAACCTCACTAATGCTCTTGTGGCTGAATGGGAGCAACTCCCAGCAACACTGTTCCAACATCTAGTGGGAACCTTCCCAGAAGGGTAGGGGCAGTTATAGCAGCAAGGGGTGGGGCAACCCAACTGACCCCCAGTGGGATGGAACCCTAACTGTGAGCCTGATCCCCAACATCACTGCCCAACCTCACTAATGCTCTTGTGGCTGAATGGGAGCAACTCCCAGCAACACTGTTCCAACATCTAGTGGGAACCTTCCCAGAAGGGCAGGGGCAGTTATAGCAGCAAGGGGAGGGGCAACCCAACTGACCCCCTGTGGGATGGAACTCCGACTGTGAGCCTGATCCCCAACATCACTGCCCAACCTCACTAATGCTCTTGTGGCTGAATGGGAGCAACTCCCAGCAACACTGTTCCATCATCTAGTGGGAACCTTCCCAGAAGGGCAGGGGCAGTTATAGCAGCAAGGGGAGGGGCAACCCAACTGACCCCCTGTGGGATGGAACCCCGACTGTGAGCCTGATCCCCAACATCACTGCCCAACCTCACTAATGCTCTTGTGGCTGAATGGGAGCAACTCCCAGCAACACTGTTCCAACATCTAGTGGGAACCTTCCCAGAAGGGCAGGGGCAGTTATAGCAGCAAGGGGAGGGGCAACCCAACTGACCCCCTGTGGGATGGAACCCCGACTGTGAGCCTGATCCCCAACATCACTGCCCAACCTCACTAATGCTCTTGTGGCTGAATGGGAGCAACTCCCAGCAACACTGTTCCAACATCTAGTGGGAACCTTCCCAGAAGGGTAGGGGCAGTTATAGCAGCAAGGGTAGGGGCAGTTATTGCAGCAAAGGGAGGGGCAACTTCATATTAACGCCCTTGGATTGGGAATAAGATATTGGACAGGCAGGTGTCCAGATACTTTTGGCCATATGGAGAACCTTTGTGGTATCTATTGATGAATCGACCTATGATCTGTGTGTCCATATGGAAAAGTAAGTCAATCCCAGGAGGGGGCAAACAGAGCACAGTATGACTGCAAGGAACATTCCTCTCTACAAATCCTGCTTATATGTATAACTTGCTTACCCTTATCTCGTGCCGATGATGTTGCCCTTCGCTGATAAAACTGATTATTATCTCCTTCAGCCCCGATAACGAGTCTCACTAATTCCATTTCTCTGTGTGTGGCAAATCATCAGGTTTTGATCTCATGGACTTATTCCGCGTGAAAGAGACATTCGGAATGAAGGAGAATGGAGTGCAGAGTTCTTATGTCCGACTTGGAACCATGCCCATTGTGCAGCAGACTGAGTAAGAACTCCATGGCTTTGCTTTGTTTGGGTTTACATTCCCTTTAATAATTTGTCTGCCCATTTCGATGAACCCAATGGTCTATTTACTGATATTACTGACAATAAAGCTGCACTCAGGGTATCAGATAGACGTGGGGCCGTGTGAGGCCCATTAGAGCAGTCATTAGGAGACACATTTACTAGATGCCAGGCCTGTTATAGAGCAATTTGTGCGTAAGAGTGAAGACTTCCTTAGATACATTTTCTTTGTGAAATGGAGAGTAATTTATATGCTCTGGTATAAAGTGACCCTTGGTGGCTCCAGGCCTACACTTTTCCCTCAACATATATTCCATTTAAACAAACATATATATATATACATTAATAATTCCTAATATTTAGAGAAGGGGAAGAGGAGAAGCACCCAGGTACCTTCCACTTGAGGTTGAACTACTCATATTTAGGCATCTCTGGAGGGCTTTGGGTTGCCTATCAGTGTTGTAGACATTAAGTTTAATCATTTTTGGATTTAATATTTCTTATATAATAGCAACCTTTTAATATAATTAAATATAATATAATAAATTTAATCTTCCCTGCCGTACCTTCCCGTACCTATTTGCCCCTGTAAGCTGTTTTTTTGTAAGCTGTATCTGTTTCCCAGGGACATATTCCCACAAGGACTTCCGGATGAATATGCCTTTGTAACAACATTCAGATTCAGGAAGACTTCCAGGCGAGAGGACTGGTATATATGGCAAATTATTGACAAATATGGAATCCCCCAGGTAACGTGTCCCTGCTGCGCCCCGCGTCTTCTCTTTGTCCTGTTTGACTTTTTGAATCATGGTGAAATGCGAAATTGGTCACAAAAATTTGCGAATGAGATTGTGATTTACATGATCGTGCCCTCTGTGTGCGAATATAGCGCCCATTTCCACTTTGTGAATATAAACTCGCAATTGAAATCAGTTTAGAGATTAACGGGCAGGGCAAATATGTTCACTGTGCGGATAATTCGGCGCTGCACAAATTTTATAGATGGCCCCCACTGACTTCCATTCTGCATGAGTAACAATCAAAATATGGAAAAAATATCAACAATTACCCACTAGAGCACCCTAATAACCTATAAACCTTCCCCGGTAACCTAGGTTAATTTCATTTGGGCAACAATTTGAAGTACAGGTATGGGATCCGTTACCCAGAAACCCATTATCCAGAAAGTTCCAAATTGTGGAAAGGCCATCTCCCATAGACTCCATTTTAATCAAATAATTCTCATTTTTAAAAATGATTTCCTTTATCTCTGTAATAATAAAACAGTACCTGTACTTGATCCCAACTAAGATATAATTACCCCTTATTGGGGGCAGAACAGCCCTATTGGGTTTATTTAATGGTTAAATGATTCCCTTTTCTCTGTAATAATAAAACAGTACCTGTACTTGATCCCAACTAAGATATAATTACCCCTTATTGGGGGCAGAACAGCCCTATTGGGTTTATTTCATGGTTAAATGATTCCCTTTTCTCTGTAATAATAAAACAGTACCTGTACTTGATCCCAACTAAGATATAATTACCCCTTATTGGGGGCAGAACAGCCCTATTGGGTTTATTTCATGGTTAAATGATTCCCTTTTCTCTGTAATAATAAAACAGTACCTGTACTTGATCCCAACTAAGATATAATTACCCCTTATTGGGGGCAGAACAGCCCTATTGGGTTTATTTCATGGTTAAATGATTCCCTTTTCTCTGTAATAATAAAACAGTACCTGTACTTGATCCCAACTAAGATATAATTACCCCTTATTGGGGGCAGAACAGCCCTATTGGGTTTATTTCATGGTTAAATGATTCCCTTTTCTCTGTAATAATAAAACAGTACCTGTACTTGATCCCAACTAAGATATAATTACCCCTTATTGGGGCAGAACAGTCCTATTGGGTTTATTTAATGGTTAAATGATTCCCTTTTCTCTGTAATAATAAAACAGTACCTGTACTTGATCCCAACTAAGATATAATTACCCCTTATTGGGGCAGAACAGTCCTATTGGGTTTATTTAATGGTTAAATGATTCCCTTTTCTCTGTAATAATAAAACAGTGCCTGTACTTGATCCCAACTAAGATATAATTACCCCTTATTGGGGCAGAACAGTCCTATTGGGTTTATTTAATGGTTAAATGATTCCCTTTTCTCTGTAATAATAAAACAGTGCCTGTACTTGATCCCAACTAAGATATAATTACCCCTTATTGGGGCAGAACAGCCCTATTGGGGTTATTTAATGGTTAAATGATTCCCTTTTCTCTGTAATAATAAAACAGTACCTGTACTTGATCCCAACTAAGATATAATTACCCCTTATTGGGGGCAGAACAGCCCTATTGGGTTTATTTAATGGTTAAATGATTCCCTTTTCTCTGTAATAATAAAACAGTACCTGTACTTGATCCCAACTAAGATATAATTACCCCTTATTGGGGCAGAACAGCCCTATTGGGTTTATTTAATGGTTAAATGATTCCCTTTTCTCTGTAATAATAAAACAGTACCTGTACTTGATCCCAACTAAGATATAATTACCCCTTATTGGGGCAGAACAGCCCTATTGGGTTTATTTAATGGTTAAATGATTCCCTTTTCTCTGTAATAATAAAACAGTACCTGTACTTGATCCCAACTAAGATATAATTACCCCTTATTGGGGCAGAACAGCCCTATTGGGATTATTTAATGGTTAAATGATTCCCTTTTCTCTGTAATAATAAAACAGTACCTGTACTTGATCCCAACTAAGATATAATTACCCCTTATTGGGGCAGAACAGCCCTATTGGGTTTATTTCATGGTTAAATGATTCCCTTTTCTCTGTAATAATAAAACAGTACCTGTACTTGATCCCAACTAAGATATAATTACCCCTTATTGGGGCAGAACAGTCCTATTGGGTTTATTTAATGGTTAAATGATTCCCTTTTCTCTGTAATAATAAAACAGTACCTGTACTTGATCCCAACTAAGATATAATTACCCCTTATTGGGGCAGAACAGTCCTATTGGGTTTATTTAATGGTTAAATGATTCCCTTTTCTCTGTAATAATAAAACAGTGCCTGTACTTGATCCCAACTAAGATATAATTACCCCTTATTGGGGCAGAACAGTCCTATTGGGTTTATTTAATGGTTAAATGATTCCCTTTTCTCTGTAATAATAAAACAGTGCCTGTACTTGATCCCAACTAAGATATAATTACCCCTTATTGGGGCAGAACAGCCCTATTGGGGTTATTTAATGGTTAAATGATTCCCTTTTCTCTGTAATAATAAAACAGTACCTGTACTTGATCCCAACTAAGATATAATTACCCCTTATTGGGGGCAGAACAGCCCTATTGGGTTTATTTAATGGTTAAATGATTCCCTTTTCTCTGTAATAATAAAACAGTACCTGTACTTGATCCCAACTAAGATATAATTACCCCGTATTGGGGGCAGAACAGCCCTATTGGGTTTATTTCATGGTTAAATGATTCCCTTTTCTCTGTAATAATAAAACAGTACCTGTACTTGATCCCAACTAAGATATAATTACCCCTTATTGGGGCAGAACAGCCCTATTGGGATTATTTAATGGTTAAATGATTCCCTTTTCTCTGTAATAATAAAACAGTACCTGTACTTGATCCCAACTAAGATATAATTACCCCTTATTGGGGCAGAACAGCCCTATTGGGTTTATTTCATGGTTAAATGATTCCCTTTTCTCTGTAATAATAAAACAGTACCTGTACTTGATCCCAACTAAGATATAATTACCCCTTATTGGGGCAGAACAGCCCTATTGGGATTATTTAATGGTTAAATGATTCCCTTTTCTCTGTAATAATAAAACAGTACCTGTACTTGATCCCAACTAAGATATAATTACCCCTTATTGGGGCAGAACAGCCCTATTGGGTTTATTTAATGGTTAAATGATTTCCCTTTTCTCTGTAATAATAAAACAGTACCTGTACTTGATCCCAACTAAGATATAATTACCCCTTATTGGGGGCATAACAGCCCTATTGGGTTTATTTAATGGTTAAATGATTCCCTTTTCTCTGTAATAATAAAACAGTACCTGTACTTGATCCCAACTAAGATATAATTACCCCGTATTGGGGCAGAACAGCCATATTGGGTTTATTTCATGGTTAAATGATTCCCTTTTCTCTGTAATAATAAAACAGTACCTGTACTTGATCCCAACTAAGATATAATTACCCCTTATTGGGGGCAGAACAGCCCTATTGGGGTTATTTAATGGTTAAATGATTCCCTTTTCTCTGTAATAATAAAACAGTACCTGTACCTGACCTCTTATCCAGAAAACCCCAGGTCCTACTCATTCTGGATAGTAGGTCCCATATCTGTAATTTATGATACAGCAATCAAATTAGAAAAATTCTTCTTCTATTTAAAAAGGTGTCTCTGAGACTGGATGGGGAAAATAAAGCTTTGGAATATAGTTCTGTTGGAGTCACCAAGGACGCAGTGAAGGCGAGCTTTCGTGGAACGCAAGTCAGCGATCTGTTTGACCGTAACTGGCACAAGATAGCGATGAGTGTCCAGTCCAACACGGTCTCCCTTTATATCGACTGCAAACTTGTAATGACTGTACCCATCGAAGAGAGAGAAAATATCGACATTCAAGGGAAAACTGTGATTGGAAAACGCCTTTATGACAGTGTGCCCATTGAAGTATGTTTGGTATTCCACTATATAATAATATTATAAGGGATACTGTACCCCCTACTGTAAATGATAAGGATATTAGCAGTCACTGAGGGGTTCTGTGCCCATATAAAGGCACAAGGCTGCAGGCTGAGTTATACAGGGAACTCTGAGTATCACTCATGTATTATAAGGGATAATGTACCCCCTACTGTAAATGATAAGGATATTAGCAGTCACTGAGGGGTTCTGTGCCCCCCATATAAAGGCACAAGGCTGCAGGCTGAGTTATACAGGGAACTCTGAGTATCACTCATGTATTATAAGGGATAATGTACCCCCTACTGTAAATGATAAGGATATTAGCAGTCACTGAGGGGTTCTGTGCCCATATAAAGGCACAAGGCTGCAGGCTGAGTTATACAGGGAACTCTGAGTATCACTCATGTATTATAAGGGATAATGTACCCCCTACTGTAAATGATAAGGATATTAGCAGTCACTGAGGGGTTCTGTGCCCATATAAAAGCACAAGGCTGCAGGCTGAGTTATACAGGGAACTCTGAGTATCACTCATGTATTATAAGGGATACTGTACCCCCTACTGTAAATGATAAGGATATTAGCAGTCACTGAGGGGTTCTGTGCCCATATAAAGGCACAAGGCTGCAGGCTGGGTTATACAGGGAACTCTGAGTATCACTCATGTATTATAAGGGATAATGTACCCCCTACTGTACATGATAAGGATATTAGAAGTCACTGAGGGGTTCTGTGACCATATAAAGGGATAATGTACCCCAAGATTTGATTTTTTTTTTCATTTGTCTTTTCAGTTTGATCTCCAACGCATCGTTATATACTGTGATTCTCGCCATGCTGAACTGGAGACTTGCTGCGACATTCCCAATGGGCCAGTAAGAAATCCTCTTTATATTCCCAATGGGCCAGTAAGAAATCCTCTTTATATTCCCAATGGGCCAGTAAGAAATCCTCTTTATATTCCCAATGGGCCAGTAAGAAATCCTCTTTATATTCCCAATGGGCCAGTAAGAATCCCTATTAATATTTCCAATGGGCCAGTAAGGAATCCTCTTTATATTCCCAATGGGCCAGTAAGAATCCCTATTAATATTTCCAATGGGCCAGTAAGGAATCCTCTTTATATTCCCAATGGGCCAGTAAGGAATCCTCTTTATATTTCCAATGGGCCAGTAAGAAATCCTCTTTATATTCCCAATGGGCCAGTAAGAAATCCTCTTTATATTCTCAATGGGCCAGTAAGAAATCCTCTTTATATTCCCAATGGGCCAGTAAGAAATCCTCTTTATATTCTCAATGGGCCAGTAAGAAATCCTCTTTATATTCCCAATGGGCCAGTAAGAAATCCTCTTTATATTCCCAATGGGCCAGTAAGAAATCCTCTTTATATTCCCAATGGGCCAGTAAGAAATCCTCTTTATATTGCCAATGGGCCAGTAAGAAATCCTCTTTATATTCCCAATGGGCCAGTAAGAAATTCTCTTTATATTGCCAATGGGCCAGTAAGAAATCCTCTTTATATTCCCAATGGGCCAGTAAGAAATCCTCTTTATATTCCCAATGGGCCAGTAAGAAATCCTCTTTATATTCCCAATGGGCCAGTAAGAAATCCTCTTTATATTCCCAATGGGCCAGTAAGAAATCCTCTTTATATTCCCAATGGGCCAGTAAGAAATCCTCTTTATATTCCCAATGGGCCAGTAAGAAATCCTCTTTATATTCCCAATGGGCCAGTAAGAAATCCTCTTTATATTGCCAATGGGCCAGTAAGAAATCCTCTTTATATTCCCAATGGGCCAGTAAGAAATCCTCTTTATATTCCCAATGGGCCAGTAAGAAATCCTCTTTATATTCCCAATGGGCCAGTAAGAAATCCTCTTTATATTGCCAATGGGCCAGTAAGAAATCCTCTTTATATTCCCAATGGGCCAGTAAGAAATTCTCTTTATATTGCCAATGGGCCAGTAAGAAATCCTCTTTATATTGCCAATGGGCCAGTAAGAAATCCTCTTTATATTCCCAATGGGCCAGTAAGAAATCCTCTTTATATTCCCAATGGGCCAGTAAGAAATCCTCTTTATATTCCCAATGGGCCAGTAAGAAATCCTCTTTATATTCCCAATGGGCCAGTAAGAAATCCTCTTTATATTCTCAATGGGCCAGTAAGAAATCCTCTTTATATTCCCAATGGGCCAGTAAGAAATCCTCTTTATATTGCCAATGGGCCAGTAAGAAATCCTCTTTATATTCCCTATGGGCCAGTAAGAAATCCTCTTTATATTCCCAATGGGCCAATAAGAATCCCTATTAATATTCTAGCTGCACAAGTGCACGGATAGTGGGGGAAAAATCTCATTAACTACAATCTAAATTCTTTGGAAAAGGAGAGTTTGTTTCCACTTTTATTTCCGAGTCTTCATCTCATTCTCAATGATCCTGAATTAATTACCTCCACGCACAGCGGTGGGAAAAGGTCATTAAATGAAACAAGAAAGTGTAAATATATAAAAAATAAAGTTTTGGTTCTCAGTGTTCAGCGATGGAGAAATAGCAATAAATTGCGCTTCAAAGAAACATTACGAGGATACGAAACTGTTTCCTAGAAATGACCGATTGGAGATGTAATTAGGATTTGGATTCAGTTCGGTATTCGCCCAATTCCCTTGGGATGGATTCGGGGGTTCGGTTCATCTCTAGTCTATAGGGGGCAAAAGTGCTAATTTGTTCAGCTGTATTCTCAATATTTAGGCTCATTTTCAAGTTGAAAATGATTGTAGAAAATCTGGGTGAAACACAATCTCTAATGTTTTTTCCAAAATGCAGATTTTTGAGATTTTTTAATCTAAAAATTCTCAAAAAAATCAAATGAAAATAATTGGGCAGCTAAAATCTTCTACAAGCTTCTACGTGCCTTATAGAAATCAGCCTGCCCGGGGCCTGTGTATTGAAACTCAAGATTGCTTCTTTTTTACGATTAAAATAAAATCGGTAAAAACATACAATCTCTATTTTTTTCAAATTTAAGTTCTCCATTTTTTATTTGTTTTTTAAACAGTCCGATTTGCAAATATTAACAGAACAAGGCGATTTTCATTACAATAAAATTAAATTAAATTCAATCGTTTTTTCTCCAATTCAAGTTTTATTTAAGTTTTTTTAATTTATTTAATAGTTTTTTTTAATAAGTTTTTATTAATATGCTAATGACTGACCACGAATATAACTGAATTTTATCACTTTTATATTGGGACCAAATTTTAAAAAATTTAAGAAGAATAATGGTTTGGGCTATTTACTAATCTTTTCCCCAGCACTATAGAAAGATGTTAAACAGGAATTAGTTCAGCTTGATTTAGAATTTCCGGATACATGCCGGGGACATGCCAGGGACATGGCGGGGACATGCCAGGGACATGGCGGGGACATGGCAGGGATATGCCGGGGACATACCGGGGGGGTATTCCAGGGATATGCCGGGGAAATACCGGGGACATGCCGGGGACATGCCGGGGATATGCCAGGGACATGGCGGGGATATGCCGGGGACATGGCGGGGATATGCCGGGAACATGCCAGGGGGGTATTCCAGGGATATGTCGGGGACATGGTGGGGATATGCCGGGGACATACCGGGGACATGGCGGGGGGTATTCCAGGGATATGCCGGGGACATACCGGGGACATGCCGGGGGGTATTCCAGGGATATGCCGGGGACATGCCGGGGACATGGCAGGGTTATGCCGGGGATATGCCAGGGGGTATTCCAGGGATATGCTGGGGGCATGCCAGGGGGGAATTCCAGGGATATGCCGGGGACATGGCAGGGACATGCCGGGGACATACCGGGGACATGGCGGGGATATGCCGGGAACATGCCAGGGGGGTATTCCAGGGATATGCCGGGGATATGTCGGGGACATGGTGGGGATATGCCGGGGACATACCGGGGACATGGCGGGGATATGCCGGGGACATGCGAGGGGGGTATTCTAGGGATGTGCCGGGGACATGTCGGGGACATGGCGGGGATATGCCTGGGACATGCGAGGGGGGTATTCTAGGGATGTGCCGGGGACATGGTGGGGATATGCCGGGGACATACCGGGGACATGGCGGGTACATGCAGGGTACTTGCAAGGGACATGCCACCATCATTAGGAAGTTTTATTAAATTTTTTTTATATAGCACCCTGAATTTAAGTTTTAAATAATTTCATGTATTTTTTAAATTTTCCTTATTAGTGTGTAATCACTGTAGTCACAGAACCACCTCCTATTGTGCCAACACCCACGGCCGCTGAACAGAGGGTAACGCACAACATTCTCAACTGCTCTCACTGCCCCTATGGAGAGAAGGTACCCCTTTATTATGAAATGTTTTACTTTATGATTATATAAAACAAATAGCAGGACAGAACCAGACAGAACTGTGTTAACTGATAAATACAATATTTATTTAATTGTGATAAAATGAGTTCTATTGTTTATTATATTATTATATTGTTATTGTACTTGGTTGTTTTCAATACTTTTCTGCATTTTATGTTTTTATTTATAGGGTGAAACGGGTTTACCAGGTCCAGAAGGTCCAATGGGGCCAAAGGTGAGTATTTGTATTTTAGATGTAATTGTGTTGCTGGGGTATTTACTGAATGGGCAGATTTAAGACCATGGGAAGGTTACAGTATATGCTATGGGATTTCAGCTTGGCCCATTAAAGACCATGGAATGTTCTGTTCTTCAGACCATAGATATTCACTGTATATAAGTACACCCAGTAGGTGGCAGAATACTTTGCAGGTTGTATCTTCATCAGGGATTGCTTTGATTGTTTTTGTACCCTGCTGTTATAGTTGGCACCTAGGCAGAGCACGCTTACACGGTACAAAATGGCGCCCTCTTTCTCCATTGGAAGTTGATATATGACAGGGAGGTGCAAATACAGGGTATTGGTGGCAGAAGCCTGAAGGAACTTGTTCTACTGGAACCCAAGCTTGTCATAATTCCCTGCCTGCACTACTAGGTGGGGCATAGGTAGGGTTGCCACCTCTGCTGGCTTTTTGACGAGCAGGGGGCGGGAGGTGATGTCACAGGGGTGGGGAAAAGGCGGGGCCATGGTGTCACAGGGCGGGGCAAGAGAAGGAAAGTGATGTCACTGGGCTTTGACTGAGATTGACATGCCAATCGCCGTGTCAATCTCAGTGAGTCCTGCCCAGTTTTCCTAATATGGAAATTTTTTCTGAAAACCGGGCTGTCTGGGTCAAAACCGGATATGTGGCAACACTAGACATAGGAAGAATACTTCAACCCTAATATTATGTCAAACCCAAAGAACTGCAAAAGATAGAACCCATTCTGTAAGTTTTGTATGCATGAGGAATCCAGTACCTTCAATAACTCTGAGGCATCAGCACCACTTTAAAGGGAAACTATACCCCCAAACAATGTAGGTCTCTATACAAATATATTGCATAAACAGCTCATATGTAAAACCCTGCTTCATCTAAATAAACCATTTTCATATAAATATACTTATTTAGCAGTATGTGCCATTGGGTAATCCTAAATAGGAAACTGCCATTTTATGTACTAAGGGCCGCCCCCTGGGATCATAGGAGTCACAGTGCACACAAACAAGCCAAGGCACACATACATGCTAGGCCCCATCAGCCAATGAATGGGCAGAGTTCTGCCTTTTGCTCCCACACTACTTCCTGTTACAGTTAGAGCTGCATCACTTCCTGTCAGCTGATCTCTGAGGGAGCACACAGCCCATCACTAAATGGCGGCTCAAGGGAAAGGATGTAAAAGGGCAATATTTACTGATATATATATTCCAGTTTGGGGAGATTCTTTAATAGGCCACTTAACATAATATAAACTGTCTGTTGGTTACGTATTCATTCTGGGGGTGTAGTTTCCCTTTAAGAACTGAGCTTCCGCAGTCTGATGGATCCAGGCCAGGCCTTAATGTGGTTTTAGTTGCAAGACTTAAAAATCCTTTTTGGTGCTTTTGTTCAAAAGAGAAAAAAAAAACCCGTCAGTACATTGTGATACAGTAAGTCATTCATCACCGGAGACTCGGCGTGATTCAGCTTTGGTTGCCGGCAAGGGCAGCGGCTCCCATGGAAGGACAAACATTAGCATCTCTCTATTCTGCAAAAGTGCTGATCCAACAGCCAACCTTTTTTATAATAAATAAAGGATTAGATGTCGCCCTCTGAGCAGCACTTGTTCAGGACAGGCCCCTTGGACGTAATGATGTGCGGGTCAGGAAATACTCAACTTGCCCCCAGCTCTAACGCGCAGAATGTTGCCATTGTAGGAGCAGCACCCAACCCTCTTCTTGCCGCTCTGTAGGCTACACCTGTGTGCACCTTAGGCTCCGAAACAGGGAAACTACAGGAGCAGAGGAAGAGTGTGTAGCGGATGTTAATTCCACCAAGCAGGTTAACACACCTCCATACACAGTTAGTCCCTATTAATCACACACACTGCCCTTCCCACTGTTCATTCACCCCTTCCACCTTCAGCCTCCAGTACTTTTCCTCAGGGGGACTCCAAACCCCCTATCACAGGGCTTAGCCCAATGGAACCAGATGCTCTTGGGTCCCTCACCCTTAACTAAACACCTAACTTGCATAGTACCCACCAAGGTGCTAACCTCTTCTCTCTCCTTGGTGGGGCACGTGCTGCCCGTACTAGATGTCCTTGCCTCACATTCCCAATGGTGAGATCCTAAGAAAAACTAACCCTAATTCTAGCTACCCTGTAATACTCACCCGGTGACTTCCTTCCTGCTTGGTGTTTCCTCTGTCTTTGGTCCCATCTTGTTGTGCAGATGTTTCCCATTGGCCATAGACAGCTGCACCCTGTCCTACTCTTATTTTTATACCCTATTTCCCTTGCCCTAGTGGCCAGGCACTAATACTACAACTAAAACTTTTTAACCTAACTTAACCCAACTTTACACCATTTAGGGGCCATATGCTGTAATTACCTGAAAATAACTAAAATGATCCCACACTAACTTTGTTGAACCCTTTCATCCCTCTTACAAGTGTACTTCTTGAATCTTGCCAATTTTACCCAAACCCAAGCAAAACCAGCAATGGATGCCAAATCGCAACCCTAACCCGCCTGACCTATGGGTAAACTCAAAGGTTGCAGGTCAACCCACACTTTACTACAAGGAGCCCTGAAATCAACACCTGCCTTTAGCAACTGTCACTTCCAGGGTTTCTTTGTATGTTGAGCCTACACATACAATACATTTCTTCCCCATGGGGGTGACCAAATTAGCCCCTAAGCATCTGGGAAAAGAATTGCATTGTGGGTAAAACAACGGTGCTTTGTGTAGATATATTGCACTGTGCTCTCTTATCTATCTTGAGCCATACTCTTTCATACCTTTATCTGACCCATCTCAGATGAAAAAAAATATTGTCTTTTTCTTAAAAATATTATAAAGCATGTTATTTCTTTGAAAAAGGGAGAAGAAGGCAAGTCTGGAGCTCCGGGGCTGAAAGGAGAGAAAGGGGAGCCTGTAAGTATTGTCTCAGCTGTTAGTACTGAGGGTTCATTGCAGCTTCTTTCTATATTCATTGGGTCTGTGATCCGTGTAATAGATATTGTTGTACAGATGTGAGATTTGTTATCCAGAAACCCATTATCCAGAAATCTCTATAACACACAAAGGTCATTTACTGTATGGTCCTGTAGTAGCCTGTAGAGAGGAAAGAGAGCAGGAACCTTGGACTTGTTGTTAATGAAGCTGAAATTAATGCTGAGGGCAAAACAATCCTACTTTATATTATTTATACATAGAATAATGGCAGCACTATTTGCCCTTGATTAATATAACGAATACACTGCATTATATTCAATTATTTCAAATTATACAAGAAAGTCTCTGCAATTTATTCAGTAATACATGGCTTTCCCAATGGCCATGAAGTCTGCAAAGCCAGCAATATATTTCCCATTACTGTACGTTTGTGTCGCCAGCGATACGTTCCTTACAGACTTATTGCCTATAATTGCCGGATACAAATAAATGTTTGTGTTTACCTTGCAGGGAAGGATTCTTGCAACAAAGGGAGAGAAAGGAGAGCAGGTAAATACATATTCTTTGTACTCTTTATACACTTGGAAATAAAAAGTTAAGTAACTAGGCAATGTAATGTAACTGGGGTTGCCACCTGTCTGGTTTTGACCCAGAGAGCCCGGTTTTTGGAAGGTCTGTCCGGGTCAAAACCTACTGAACGGTTTTCCAAATTAGATAAACTGGGCAGGACTCACTGAGATTGACGAGGCAATCGGGGCAATCAATGACCGCCGCATCATAACCCTGGCCAGTGTTGTCACGGCCCCACATCTTCCCTGTCCCTGTGACATTGCTGCCCGCCTGTTCCCCGCCCCCTGTGGCATCACTGCCTGCCTCTTCCCCGCCCCCTGTGGCATCACTGCCTGCCTCTTCCCCGCCCACTGTGGCATCACTGCCTGCCTCTTCCCCGCCCCCTGTGGCATCACTGCCTGCCTCTTCCCCGCCCCCTGTGGCATCACTGCCTGCCTCTTCCCCGCCCCCTGTGGTATCACTGCCTGCCTCTTCCCCGCCCCCTGTGGCATCACTGCCTGCCTCTTCCCCGCCCCCTGTGGCATCACTGTCTGCCTCCTCCCCGCCCCCTGTGGCATCACTGCCTGCCTCTTCCCCGCCCCCTGTGGCATCACTGCCTGCCTCTTCCCCGCCCCCTGTGGTATCACTGCCTGCCTCTTCCCCGCCCCCTGTGGCATCACTGCCTGCCTCTTCCCCGCCCCCTGTGGCATCAATGCCTGCCTCTTCCCTGCCCCCTGTGGCATCACTGCCTGCCTCCTCCCCGCCCCCTGTGGCATCACTGCCTGCCTCTTCCCCGCCCCCTGTGGCATCACTGCCCGCCTCTTCCCCGCCCACTAATGATGAGCGAATCTGTCCCGTTTCGCTTCACCATAAAATGCGCAAAACAGCAAGAAAATTCGTGAAACGGCGAAAAATTAGCATTTGTCACGCAGTTTTTGTTGCTGCCCGCGTCTTTTTTGTCGCCCGCGTCTATTTTTTGTCGCCCGCATATATTTTTTTGCCGCTTGTGCTTTTTTGACGCCACTGCACCTTTTTTTGACGCGACCGTGCCCCATTTGATGCGACCGCGCCCAATTTGACACGTGGCAAAAAATTCTGCACAACAAATTTTTCTGCGCCGAATTTTCACGAAAATTTTGTGAAATAATTCACCAATGGCGAAATGCGGAAATTCGCTGCAAATCCATGCCTGGCGAAAAAATTCGCTCATCACTACTGCCCACCCCTGGCCGGTAACAAACGCCGGCAGAGGCGGCAACCCTAGGCGTAACTATATATACAGCAGACCCCGCGGGGTTGTGGGGGGGTCCAGGCAGCAGGGGGGCCCGAACTGCTGGGTCTGCTGTACCTTATTCCTCCTAATCTTCTCCCGATATCCCCACCTACGGGATATGGGTACAGGCCCATCATTAGTGCCCATACACGGGCCGATAAGCTGCCGAATGGGTCTAAGGGGTCGATATCGGCAGCTACAATTGGCCCGTGTATGGCCAGCTTTATGCCGCTAAGTAAAAGGAGTTTTAATTGGACCCTTATGTCTTCTACTAGAGGCCACAGATTTGCTGCTTATAATGAATGCGATTCCATGGTCTCCTGTGATAGGGAACAGATTGTCAACCTTAATCATATAAATTCCCAATGAGGAATAAACTGGGCCAATATGTGTTTCCCAGAATGATCATTTATATACAGTAATATAAAGGCCCTTCATGTATATATATATATATATATATATATAGATACTGTATATATATATCAGTGCTATTTTGAGGAGAAGATAGTACCGGAACGCAGTTTATAGATGCTGTAGCACCGGCCGTAGGCAACTGTGAAGTGTATATACCCACAGCAGCTGTATATACAGTAGCTACAGTATATATATATAATAGTGGTGAGTGAATTTTTTCAAGGAATGGATTTGCAGCGAAATTCCGCATTGTTTGTGAAACTGAGACAAAAAAGTCGCTAAGACAAAAATCTCACCGAGACAAAAAAGTTGTGGCAAAAAACAAACGCCCATTGATTTTAATGGATTTGGAGTGAGTAAAAAAAGTTGCATGTAAAAAATGTTGCCTATAGACTTCAACTGAAAAGGGACCAATTCGCTCATCACTAATATATTTACTGCAATGTTTTTTTCAAATCCCATCAGGTAATAGAGCTTCTCCAGCAGAATCCTGCATTGTAATCTGTTTTTCCCATGGGGCTAGCCATATTCTTCATTTCCCAGGGTGCCACAGCCATGTGACCTGTGCTCTGATAAACTTCACTCACACTTTACTACTGCGCTGCAAGTTGGAGTGATATCCCCCCTCCTCCCCCCCAGCAGCCGATCAGCAGAACAATGGGAAGGGAGCAAAATAGAAGCTCCCAGTAGGTATCAGAATAGCACTCAATAGTAAGAAATCCAAGTCCGGCTTGGGACTCCTCCAGTTACATGGGAGTAGGAGAAACAATAGGTTAGCTGAAAGCAGTTCTAATGGGTAGCGCTGGCTGAAAGCTCAGACTCAGGCACAAGGCACTGAGATGGCGCCTACACACCAATATTACAGCTACAAATACATTTGTTGGTTCAAGAATAAAATGTTAAATGGCAGAGGGAATTATTTGCTATGTAACAGTGTAAGTAGTTCCTTCCTTCCTTTCTTCCCTCCTTTTTTCCTCCCTTCCTTCATTCCTTCCTTCCTTTCTTCCCTCCTTTCTTCCTTCCTTCCTTCATTCCTTCCTTCCCTCCTTCCTCCCTTCCTTCCTTCCTTCCTTCCCTCCTTCCTTCATTCCTTCCTTCCCTCCTTCCTCCCTTCCTTCATTCCTTCCTTCCTTTCTTCCCTCCTTTCTTCCTTCCTTCCTTCCTTCATTCCTTCCTTCCCTCCTTCCTTCCTTCCTTCCTTCCTTCCTTCTTTTCAGTCTTTTCCTTCAGTTTTAGACATAGCTTAATGGGGTTTTTGATGTATTGTCTTGTCTGAAAATAGAGGTTGATGCAAGAGAAGAAAATATCTTTTTCCCTGTTTGTAATTATAAAGCTATTTCAGATCATACCTAAAATATGGGTCAGTAGCACAGAAAAAACATCAATGAACTTGAAAGATATCACAGAAGGGCAAATAAATTAATAAAGGGGTTGTAAAGGTTGTGTTATGGAGAAGGACTTTTCTTTGAGGGTTGACCAAGAAGGTGACCTAGATGTGGTTTAATTAACGTGAATAAAACATTCTAGGTCAGTATTGGGATTTCTCAAGGGAACTCTTTATTCTCAGAACTGAGCAAATTCCACGGGGCTGATTATTCTGTATAAAAATTATTTATTAGAAGGGATTTTAGTTCCCAAAGTTGTTCAAGGTTACTGAACTAATGAAAAATGGTATCTTCTGGTTACAAAGGAATTTCCCCTTAGTGGGGCTCAAGTAGGTAAGGATTGCACTTCCCTTCCTTATCAATATAAAGAACTTGAGGATTGTGTCTTTTCTAAACCGCGGTTACTATGTATAATTTCCCAATTTGGCAGTTAGGTTATTTCTGCCAGATGGTGCATTTGAAAGAAAGGAATTGTTGTAAGGCAAAACAAATGCTGAATATATTTATTCCTTATTAAAGTCAAAGTGGGAGATGTATAGAAGACTAGAATAGACTCCTCTTGACTGATGAACACGAATGAACTGGCCAACAAGATGGAGCATGGAAACAAAAGAGATAAACTCAACTATTGACAGAATCTGTCTCTGTAGAGATGTGTTGGGTTGGTCTAGATCTGCACCTAACGTTAACGGAAGACGTTGACCAACATTATTTCTAGCTTGGTTGTTTCCAACCCTACCCACAGCAGTTGTACTGAAAGTCCAACTTGCACCTCATTGAACAGATCACTCACATTTAAATACCCACAATCCATTGAACCAGGTAGATCTTTGACTGCCGGACAGGAGTCCTTAATGATTTAATTCCATGAGCAGAAATCACCACGAGCATCAATTACACTTTTACATTGTCTTCTTTGTGATGAATTGACTTTGATGCTTTGATGTTTATGTACCAAATGGAATGGGGGGGGGGGGGGGGTTTGGGTCAATACCGTTCTTTAATCACTTTTTAACCTTCCCCAGCACCCTACCTTTAGTCTTTTTTTATATATTAATTCTGTGCCCACTGTGATCAGTTCGTACAATTGCTGGATACACATCAAGCGTGTTGAGATGAATAGATTCAATGATAATTTTATGTCAATTTGCTGTTTTGTAAATCGGTGCTTTAATGTCTTTATAATGACCCATGAAGGCCTCTGTAATTGTGCTGGGTTCCTGTACTGAGGATCATTAGTACTATGTAATGACCCTATGTGAATATATAATGAATTCAATAACTTCTAAGGCTGAGTGCTTGTAGATAGAATGTGCTCCTACGGAGCTTTTATTTAGGAGGTTCGGATCATGTCGACTGACCAGGGACCTGCAAATAATGTGGCCACGAGCAGGATCAGCTGTAGGTAGAAAGAATGTGGTATAGCAGGTTTATTAGGGAAATATTGGGGTGTTATGTAGTTTATTGAAAACAAAATATAAATCTTAGCAAATACCATCTCAGTCCAAGTAGAGTCCAGGTGTTTGCTGCGGAGGTCCTGAAGATGCCGAAAAGAAAACAGAACTATATACAATTGAATAAATTTGTTACTCCCGGTGGTCCAAGGAAGCTAGATCCATTGTAGAAGGGAAAGATCAAGATGTCCACGATACAGCAAGATGGTGACTGTAGAGCAAGATGGCAATATTAGAACAAGAAGGTGACAGGCGAACAAGATGGCAGAAGAAGAGCAAGATGGTAACTATAGAGTCAGATGGCAGAAGAAGAGCAAGATGGTGAAAGTAAAGCAAGATGGAGACATTGGAGCAAGATGGAAATGTTATGGCACAATGGCAACAGAAGAACAAGATGGAGATGTTATGGCATGATGGCAACAGAAGAGCAAGATGAAGATGTTATGGCACAATGGCAACAGAAGAGCAAGATGGAGATGTTATGGCATGATGGCAACAGAAGAGCAAGATGAAGATGTTATGGCACAATGGCAACAGAAAAGCAAGATGGAGATGTTATGGCATGATGGCAACAGAAGAGCAAGATGGAGATGTTATGGCATGATGGCAACAGAAGACTAAGATGGAGATGTTATGGCATGATGGCAACAGAAGACTAAGATGGAGATGTTATGGCATGATGGCAACAGAAGACTACGATGGAGATGTTATGGCATGATGGCAACAGAAGAGCAAATGGTGAATTAGTGACAGTAGTAAAAGTTGGCAGTGTAAGATGTCAAGAGTAGGCAAAAGGTGGCAAAACAAAGTCTGATGGGCACACTTTCCAACTGCTTGGCCTATGGCCTGAATGAAAAGAGAATGAACAGTATGAATTCATGTCTATTGCTCTGATCATTGGTGCAAAGAACATATACAGTATGATCTCTGTGGCCCCCTTTCTTCACTTTCTCATCTGTTGATGCACCATGAATTGATTGATACCCCTATAAGGCAATTCATGGTGAGCAGAACGTTCAAACCCTTCCAGTTTCCAGAGCACTTAGTATCCATAGTACATGGTTATCACTCTGGATCGGTGAGTCTCCATACATATACAAATAACCACGGTGTATAGGCAGCTTAAGATGGGGGCAGTAGAGCAAGATAGAGGTGGCAGGGAGATATGGTGACTATGCCAGTTGTTCTTGACTAACAATTACATGTTGGGCAGTATTACTTTATATAAAATAAATGGACACCAATGCAACACGCACACAGATACAGCACCCAGGCCCAGATTCTCATTTCTAATAAAAACCGAGGATCAACCTTCATATTTCATTGCGGAACAACTCAGGCAGATGATTCACTCAGTTCTGACATCCTGAAACCCATGAAACATGGAGTGATCCTTAAGCAAAGTAACGACAGCTGGGGAGAAAGAATGTGATTCATGCTTGAAATTCTCGAGCTGGAAACTGCCCGCAGCCAAGGAACGTGTCCCTCTTGCACCAGCGACGGCACAGACACAGGTCTCCATGCTCTTGTAAAATGTCACAGCATCGAAACAGCTGGTTCGGAACGTGATGTAGACTAAAAAAAAAGGGAAAACTGTATGAGATACAAGGTCAGAGTGGTTTACACTGGATTTATCCTCGGTAACAAGGGGGCACCGTGCAGAAAATAGAAAAGTCTCTACCACTGGACTCATGGGGGGGTCATTTGTTCAAACGGGGGCAATGCAGCCAATTCATGAGGGGTGGGAGAGGGCAGCCATGTAGTTATCCCCCCTTCCTTTCCCCTTGCCTGTCCACTAATCATTCGGACCAGTGGTGATTCTGCACCCTTGGCCACCCTAAGGTGGGCTTTCAGATGCCGTTTCCCCTTGCCCCCCACACCTCACATTCAGAGCTTCGGCGCGGGTTGAGGGCACATTGCACCACACAGAACATAGAAAACTCTCTACTACCAGATTCATCAGGGGTCAATTGTTCCAAATGCAAAAACGGGGGCAATGCAGCCAATTCATGAGGGGTGGGAGAGGGCAGCCATGTAGTTGTCCCCCCTTCCTTTCCCCTTGCCTGTCCACTAATCATTCGGACCAGTGGTGATTCTGCACCCTTGGCCACCCTGAGGTGGGCTTTCAGATGCCGTTTCCCCTTGCCCCCCACACCTGCCATTTGGAGCTTTGGCACGGGTTGAGGGCACATTGCTAGTGAAGAAAGGGCAATTGTGCTCTCTGCAATAGAAGAGCCCAAATTCCGATTAAGAGCCCAAATTCCGATTAAGAGCCCAAATTCCGAATTACCCCCTGTTAAAGTTACCGGGGGCAACTTTTTGCCGCCCCTGGTAACTTGTGAGGCACCCCTACCTTTCTCAGCTCACCTTATAGCATCGCCCCTGGTTCAGAAGCACTAGTTATGGCCCTCACCTTACCACCCCTATCCTGGCAGTGAGATATGTATTGTTAACCTGGAGGTTTAGAACGGCAGCCATATTGATTTGCCACCCAAAACTACAGCCATTTTGATTTAATGGGTTCATACACACACAAGGGTTTACTGAGTAGGGCAAAAATAATATTTCATCTTGGGTCCCCAGCAT
Organism: Xenopus tropicalis; assembly: GCF_000004195.4. NCBI lineage: Eukaryota > Metazoa > Chordata > Amphibia > Anura > Pipidae > Xenopus > Xenopus tropicalis. The sequence goes on along the minus strand of NC_030682.2, from coordinate 145,939,678 downwards.
CAGAGGGGTCCCAGAACTCCTGGACAACCAGGAGCCCATCTCTTCACTACCTGCAGACCTGAATTGAGGATTTTAAAAATGGCCGACACAAATGCAAATCCTGATTTACAGCTGGAATTGAGAATACGGCTTCATGTTATGGAGAATAAAGATACCGTAGATCCGGGGGTTTAATCACGGAGAGACGCACGTAGCACTTACAGTAACTTTCCACCTGGAAGGAGCAGTCTAAACATTAGCACAGATTTATCATCGTAAGAATGGATAATGCCAGGTTTGCACGCGGCGACGAAGAGAAAACCAACTCTGTAACAATTTGTTTAAATAAACTTGACATTTTACAACTAATATATTCGAGATAGACGCGAGTAGGTGTCGTATATGTGAATCCAATGTTCTCATATGGAACGGGAAGGATTATCTGCTCATTGAGCCGTGTCCCAATTAATCCCAACAGCCCAAACAAACAGTGATATGGACTGAATCCCATGGGCTGAATCACATGGACTGAATCACATGAGCTGAGATGTTCTTGTTGGGCTTGGGTAATATATAGATGGATGAGGCTTGATTGAAGCATCTGGCACACACAGAGCCACAACCTTTTTGGTATTACAATGAATGGTGAACCCCTTGCACCAGATGCATCGGTTCAGCCAGACGCATTGATTCGCCCAAATCCTTCTAAAAAAAGTCCAAATCCCAAACTGAATCCTGGATTTGGTGCACCCCTAGTTTCAGCAACCTCTATAGCAGGGAACCCCAACCTTTTTTTACCTGTGAGCCACATTCAAATGTAAAAATAGTTGGGGAGCAACACAAGCATAAAAGAAGTTCCTGAGGGCTTCAAATAAGGGCTGTAATTGGGTATTTGGTAGCCCCTATGTGGACTGGCAGGGCTGAACAACTAGACTTTATGCAACCAAAACCTGCCTCAAATCCAGAAATTCCAAAAAGAAGCACCTTCATGGAGGCCACTGGGGGCAGCATCCAATGGGTTGGTGAGTAGCGTTGCTCCTGACCCCTGGTTGGGGATCACTCTATAGTAGTGATCCCCAACCAGTGGCTCGGGGCAACATGTTGCTCCCCAACCCCTTGGATGTTGCTCTCAGTGCCCCCAAACCAGGTAGTTATTTTTGAATTCCTGACTTGGGGGCAAGTTTTGGTTGAATAAAAACAAGATTTCCTACCAAATAAAGCCCCCTGTAAGCTGATAGGGTGCATAGAGGCCCCTAATAGCCAATCACAGCCCTTATTTGGCTCCTCCATGAACTTTTATGGTGCTTGTGTTGCTCCCCAAGGCTTTTTACATTTGACTGTGGCTCCCGAGTAAGAAAGGTTGAAGACCCCTGCTCTATAGTAACCCAGACTGGCAACTAAAATACTGAAAACAAGATATTTATCTAGCAATGAGTTTGATGAGTCCTGGACTGAGGAGCATACAGGGCAATATCTTGGGGACCATTTGTGTGAGCCTCCCTTCTACTTTCTCAAGGAAAATAATGAATCTGACGGCTGATAGCTTTCACTGCCTATGGCTCACAGCTAATGTTGCCATTAACGATTGCTGTACCATTCTCCTAAACACACCCCCAGTGCAACATGGACTTATTTTGTTTTTCTTTTTGTCTTTTTCAGGGAGATACAGGGAAACAAGGGATTTCTGGAATCAGAGGAGAAAAGGGAGAGAAGGTACTGTATGGAACAGAGAACTGTCATTTGGGCTCCGATAAAGCACAGCAGTTAAATCACCAGGTTTCCTAGTAGCCAAGTTCTATAGTCCCCCCACTTCCCCCGTATTGCAATTTATTCAAGCTGGCCAACTGTGTCACACTAACCCCCGGTCTGTCCTACACTCACTCACCCCCTGTCTGGCCTACACTCACTCACCCCTGGTCTGGCCTGGCCTACACTCACTCACCCCCGGTCTGGCCTACACTCACTCACCCCCGGTCTGTCCTACACTCACTCACCCCCTGTCTGGCCTACACTCACTCACCCCCGGTCTGTCCTACACTCACTCACCCCCTGTCTGGCCTACACTCACTCACCCCTGGTCTGGCCTGGCCTACACTCACTCACCCCCGGTCTGGCCTACACTCACTCACCCCCGGTCTGTCCTACACTCACTCACCCCCTGTCTGGCCTACACTCACTCACCCCTGGTCTGGCCTGGCCTACACTCACTCACCCCCGGTCTGGCCTACACTCACTCACCCCCGGTCTGTCCTAAACTCACTCACCCCCTGTCTGGCCTACACTCACCCCCTGTCTGGCCTACACTCACTCACCCCTGGTCTGGCCTGTCCTACACTCACTCACCCCCGGTCTGGCCTACACTCACTCACCCCCTGTCTGGCCTACACTCACTCACCCCTGGTCTGGCCTGTCCTACACTCACTCACCCCCGGTCTGTCCTACACTCACTCACCCCCTGTCTGGCCTACACTCACTCACCCCCAGTCTGTCCTACACTCACTCACCCCTGGTCTGGCCTGTCCTACACTCACTCACCCCCTGTCTGGCCTACACTCACTCACCCCTGGTCTGGCCTGGCCTACACTCACTCACCCCCTGTCTGGCCTACACTCACTCACCCCTGGTCTGGCCTGGCCTACACTCACTCAACCCCTGTCTGTCCTACACTCACTCACCCCCTGTCTGGCCTACACTCACTCACCCCTGGTCTGGCCTGGCCTACACTCACTCACCCCCGGTCTGGCCTACACTCACTCACCCCCGGCCTGTCCTACACTCACTCACCCCGGGTCTGGCCTGTCCTACACTCACTCACCCCTGGTCTGGCCTGGCCTACACTCACTCACCCCCGGTCTGGCCTACACTCACTCACCCCCGGCCTGTCCTACACTCACTCACCCCTGGTCTGGCCTATCCTACACTCACTCACCCCCGGCCTGTCCTACACTCACTCACCCCCGGTCTGGCCTGTCCTACACTCACTCACCCCCGGTCTGGCCTGTCCTACACTCACTCACCCCCGGTCTGGCCTGTCCTACACTCACTCACCCCCAGTCTGGCCAGTCCTACACTCACTCACCCCCGGTCTGGCCTGTCCTACACTCACTCACCCCCAGTCTGGCCAGTCCTACACTCACTCACCCCCAGTCTGGCCTGTCCTACACTCACTCACCCCCGGTCTGGCCTGTCCTACACTCACTCACCCCCGGTCTGGCCTGTCCTACACTCACTCACCCCCGGTCTGGCCAGTCCTACACTCACTCACCCCCAGTCTGGCCAGTCCTACACTCACTCACCCCCGGTCTGGCCAGTCCTACACTCACTCACCCCCGGTATGGCCAGTCCTACACTCACTCACCCCCGGTATGGCCAGTCCTACACTCACTCACCCCCGGTCTGGCCAGTCCTACACTCACTCACCCCCGGTCTGGCCAGTCCTACACTCACTCACCCCCGGTCTGGCCAGTCCTACACTCACTCACCCCCGGTCTGGCCTGTCCTACACTCACTCACCCCCGGTCTGGCCTGTCCTACACTCACTCACCCCCGGTCTGGCCAGTCCTACACTCACTCACCCCCAGTCTGGCCAGTCCTACACTCACTCACCCCCAGTCTGGCCAGTCCTACACTCACTCACCCCCGGTCTGGCCAGTCCTACACTCACTCACCCCCGGTCTGGCCTGTCCTACACTCACTCACCCCCAGTCTGGCCAGTCCTACACTCACTCACCCCCGGTCTGGCCAGTCCTACACTCACTCACCCCCAGTCTGGCCAGTCCTACACTCACTCACCCCCAGTCTGGCCTGTCCTACACTCACTCACCCCCGGTCTGGCCTGGGGAGCTTTGTTGCTGTCTATATGAATTTTTGGGCACATTACTTCAGTGCCTATGAGGTTTCTGTAGGACCAAAGATATCATAGGAGATATTATAGGATCAAGGAGACCAGGCTGCAGAAACGGGTTCTGGGTTTCCATAAAGGACCATAAAAACAACAATTTGGTTCAGACGGAATCCCTCTGGGTACAGTATGTGCCGCTGAACTACTATCCTGATAAATATCCCACAAGCCCTAATAGAAATACTTCAGTACAGAACCTGTCAGCTCTGGGTAAACTACAGATCTTTCCATTTGACACATCATAATAAACACAAGTTACAAAACCCCATAAATCTTCTACTCCCAGTAACGTAACTCGGCACAACAAATCATTCCGAGCGCTATGGGCCCCATTTCTATGTAAGTTCTCAAGAAATTCCACGTAAATAATAACATTTCATGCTTGCAAAGCAGATGTTTGTACAATGAGGGCCAGCTAGGCTGTGATAAATAACTGATAATATGGGGCAGATACTGTATATGATTGGCTGAGCTGCTGCATGATGGTTATTTGTGGGGTAAATATGTATCTTCGTTACTGTTGCCTTTAAATGCAGAATGCTGTAACCTTAACCATGTTATTTATATCATTTACGGTAATTAATTTACTAATGTGTTACTTTTTTAAGGGATCTATTGGTTTACCTGGGGCTTTTGGAAGAGAAGGAGCCAAAGGAGAGAGAGTAAGAGATATTTTGATATTTCAGTTTCCTGTATGTGGCACAAAATTGGCTCAATCCATTCACTGCATTCATATTATTTTCATATTATTGTTAATGTATATATCTGATTTCATGGTTTCCAAAACAATCGAGTAAGTATAGAGTCACCCCGCTATAGTTCCAGGGGTACCCAGGGCACAAATATCCACTCACCCCAAATCCCCCCCCTAACTGGCCTTCAGGCTGGGCCCCCTTAGCCCATAACAAGGTTACAGATATATAGAAACATTGGGGTAACAGTCACCCTGCTATAGTTCCAGGGGTACCCAGGGCACAAATAAGCACTCACCCCAAATCCCCCCCTAACTGGCCTTCAGGCTGGGCCCCCTTAGCCCATAACAAGGTTACAGATATATAGAAACATTGGGGTAACAGTCACCCCGCTATAGTTCCAGGGGTACCCAGGGCACAAATAAGCACTCACCCCAAATCCCCCCCTAACTGGCCTTCAGGCTGGGCCCCCTTAGCCCATAACAAGGTTACAGATATATAGAAACATTGGGGTAACAGTCACCCCGCTATAGTTCCAGGGGTACCCAGGGCACAAATAAGCACTCACCCCAAATCCCCCCCTAACTGGCCTTCAGGCTGGGCCCCCTTAGCCCATAACAAGGTTACAGATATATAGAAACATTGGGGTAACAGTCACCCCGCTATAGTTCCAGGGGTACCCAGGGCACAAATAAGCACTCACCCCAAATCCCCCCCTAACTGGACTTCAGGCTGGGCCCCTTAGCCCATAACAAGGTTACAGGTATATAGAAACATTGGGGTAACAGTCACCCCGCTTTAGTTCCAGGGGTACCCAGGGCACAAATAAGCACTCACCCCAAATCCCCCCCTAACTGGCCTTCAGGCTGGGCCCCCTTAGCCCATAACAAGGTTACAGATATATAGAAACATTGGGGTAACAGTCACCCTGCTATAGTTCCAGGGGTACCCAGGGCACAAATAAGCACTCACCCCATATCTCATCCTACTTGACCTTCAGGTTGCACCCACAATCCACTGCTTTATACCCTCTAGTAGAGTCAGTACTACAAATAATACCCTTGGTTTGAAAACCAGATGCTGGAGGATGCTGGGAGTTGCACCCACCCTACACACTTGCTGCTTGCTAGGGCTAGGGCACATAGGCCTTTTAACTTACTATGTGTTTGTTTATTTTTTAGGGAGACAGAGGTGAAAGGGGTGAAACCGGGGCTGCAGGCCCCCCTGGACTTCTGGTAAAATTCATATTGTTTTTATTAACATTTCAGTATATTTACTTAATTACTGCAAGTCAGGGAAGCCAAACACGTAGCAGAGAAACACAAGTACCTTTTTCAGGTCAATTTTATTTGAGAGTTTCTTTTCAGCTCAGGTTTGATAGCTCGATAGGAACAGAGGGAAGGACCCTGGGAATCAATATCAAATGATAAAAACCTGACATCAGAAGTTCAGCATCAAAGCCGCGTGACGGGCAGCAGAGACAATGTCCTCCGAGATGGGAATATTGTGCCGAGCTTCGCTGACCGATGCTGAACCTCAGCCCAATACAAGGGAGTCTGCAGACTTACAAATGAAATGAGGAATGAGGAGGCAGAACCTTGGTTGCAATAAAGGCGGCCAATGAGTGGATCTTTCCCCTGTATGCCCAACTAAGGTGGGAAATACTGTCCCTAGGGTCAAGCGATCGGATTAGATAGGAGCAGTTGGAGTGAGGACCATGTCAACAAGTGGTTCTGTATTCAACTAAGACATCAAACCTGCCCTATTGACACCTGGCTGATGATCTGACAGATATCGGTTGGGTAGATCCATTGGGGGTCCCCATACATGGGCATATAAACTGCCAAATTGGTCTATAGGACAGCTTAAATATGCCTGTTTATGGCCACCTTTAGCTAGGTGGCTTTTGGGGAAGATTGGGCCTCACCAAATATAGTACTGACATATTCCACAGTGATTATACATCATTCCCATCAGTCCCTGCCCCAGTGGAGCTTACAATCTAACGTCCCAATCATATTCGCTAGGGTCAGTTTTATCAGGAGCCATTTAACCTGCCTGCATGTTTTTGGAGCACTGTGGAACCAGAGTACCCAGGGGAAACCCATACAGACATGAGGAGAACGTACATATACCTTGTAGATAGTTGAATCGAATCTGGGGCAAGATTGCTCTGAAGCCATTGAGCCACCATGTTTTTCTTTGCTGTTAGTCCTAATAAGAAGTAGAAGACTGGAGGGAAGATTCCAAACTATACCCACTTGACAACCCATGAGTATCACCACCTATGCCCTTATGGGCCAACTCCCTTCCACCACATCTTTGAGAATGTTTAGTTCTTTTTCGACCTCCACATCCTACCTTTATTGGTTCCTCTGCTTTTATATTTTCAACCTGCCCATGTCCAGACGTTCCAATCCTTACGAAACCACATCCAAAAAAAAAATCCTTTGGGATCCACAAATTGGGACAGTCGAGCCTAACAGATATGACCATCTACTGATGAGGTCTAACAGATGTACTGGATCTGGATACAGAATTAACAGGAGGAACTTGATTGATGATTTGATTTAAAGATGCCCAGGTTAGGAATTCATAGTCTTTACCTACAGTAACCTACACCTTCTCAACCTTGGCCCAACTTAGCCCAAGATTTCACCAAGAGGGGAGTTTATTACAGTAAAGTCATCAGTGGAAAGAGTCCCACGAGCCACCCCATAGCCATGACGTTGGGCCGACCCATTCACAGCTACTCTACTCTACTGTAGTTTGTGGTTTATAGGGACCCTTTATAAACATCCCAGAAGAACCGATGGGTTCCTCACTATTCATTGAAGAAAGCTGACGAGGACGGACTGATAAGGATCTGCCCATGACTCTATGCTGGGGAAATGTACAGAAACTACAATGTATGGAGTATTGTCTAATGAATCACAGGGCCCCCCAACCGGCTAACAGGAAATGTTCTAATTGGTGCTGGGAAAGTTCAGAGCAACAATACTATTTTTGTTAGGGGTTTTGTTAGGAAATCCTTATTCTGCGTGGTTTTGATATGAGATTAGCATCGGCCCATGGTTGGTTCCAGGACAAGCTTCCATTGTATCATTATTGCTCCCCGAGGAAGTGGCACAGTCAGAGATACTTGCCCTTAGCATCATTTACGCAAATAAGTAAAAGTTCATATGGATATTTTTATTTCAATAGCTGGGCAATTTGACACATACATTTAAAGGGCAAGTACACTTGATTGGGGAAACAATGTTTTGGGATATGGTGGGTATAGAAGGTTGCACTCTGTAGCTGTGCAAATTTGAGCTTTATATCAGTATTTTGACCTAAACTTTGCCAATATTCTAAAGCCAATTCAATAGATTCATTGCCTTTGTTTCCTCCATAGGGACTGGAAGGACCAAGGGGACCACCTGGACTTGCCGGCCCAATTGGCTCACCTGTAAGTTATATTTAGTACTTTATCCACTATTATTGAATTAGTATTTTCTTGAGATTTCCAAGATTCCAAAGAGCAAACACAACTTTGAACATTGCATAAAAATCAAAGAACATGGACAAGTTTGTATTTAGGGCGGGGGGGATGGAGGGATGTTAGTAAAGGAAGTCTAGGTTTAGGGGGGTAGGGGAAAGAAAGTTCTGTGCTGCACCAATGGTCCTTTTTTTTCATGGAAGAGAATGCCCTTTGCCTACAAAATGCCCATAATGGCCTGGGTCCAAATGTGCAACATTTACAAACAAGTACAAATCTTGCACCTGCATTCTAGGTACAACATATTACAGCCAAAACAATTACTCTGTAATTTTGGGGGGAAAAACACTCCAGTGAGATGATGGTTAATAAATATGGCCCAGTAAGAAAATGGGCTTAATAATTTTAGCAGAGCAAGATGATGACTGTAAAGAAAGATGGAGACAGCAGGCCAAGATGACATCAGTAGGACAAGATGGAGATGAAAGGACAGTATGGCGACAATAGGGCAATATGGAGAGAAGTTGGATTCAGTAGGATGAGATGGATATAGAAGGACAATATGGTGGCAATAGGGCAGTATGCAGAGAAGGCCGATACAGTAGGACAAGATGGATATAGAAGGACAATATGGTGACAATAGAGCAATATGGAGAGAAGTTGGATACAGTAGGACAAGATGGAAACAGTTAGGCAAGATGGAGACAGTAGGGCAAGATGGAGACAGTTAGGCAAGATGGAGACAGTAGGACAAGATGGAGACAGTAGGACAAGATGGAAACAGTTAGGCAAGATGGAGACAGTAGGGCAAGATGGAGACAGTAGGACAAGATGGAGACAGTAGGGCAAGATGAAGACAGAAGGGCAAGATGGAGACAGTAGGGCAAGATGGAGACAGTAGGGCAAGATGAAGACAGTAGGGCAAGATGGAGACAGTAGGGCAAGATGGAGACAGTAGGGCAAGATGGAGACAGTAGGGCAAGATGGAGACAGTAGGGCAAGATGATAGTAGCAAATGATGGTGACTGTGGGGAAGATGGTGACAGTAGGGCAAGATGGAGACAAGATGGCTACAGTAGGACAAGATAGAAACAGATAGGCAAAATGAACTCATTGTAGCAAAATGGCAACAATAATAAAAGTTGGTAAATGTTGGCCAATATGGCTACAGTAATGTAAAATGTGGACAGTGTAGCAAGATACAAACAGTAGGAAAAGATGGAGGCAGTAGGGCAGGATGTCCTAGGCAATGGGGTGACAGTAAGGCGAAATTGTGACCAAAATCGCAGAGCTTCTGCTGCTTCAGGAAGACAATTGCAGTTGGCCATTGATGACTGAAGGGCTACTGTGAGTTGTAGTTCAACAACAGCTGTAGGGCTATGGGCTCATTGTCTGTTTTGCCTGTATCTGATATACAATTAACATGTCATTTCTGATTTAGGGATTACAAGGGGAAAGAGGAGAGAAGGGCTCCAGAGGGGAGAAGGTAAGAAACCAACATTTCACCCTCGTACCCACACGATGTGCAACATAAGTTTCTGTATAAAGTTTCACATCCGCACATATTCCACCTTAATCAGAGGTGATCAATTAATGCCTGAAATGTTCCTTTCATTTGAGCTTAATACATTACTTGAGCTGTTTTGGGACCCCCGTTCCCCCAGATCTAATTACACCAAAGTACTTACCAATGAATTACTATAAGCCCCAGGGTCGAGCATTAGAGTGCAAAGTCATTGCTAAAGGATATTGCAAAGCAGTCGCTTCAGCCTTTTCTTCTTCTCGCCTGGATTTCTGGCTGTTTCAGAGGTGTGGGATCTATTATCCGGAACGTTTGGGAACCAATAGGATTGTTTAACATGAGCATAGAGTTACGCTGGCTTAGTTACCCCCCAGGACTATGATGAATCCACATGGGAACCTGGGGAGATCTAGCCTTCAAGATCCATAGCTGGAGCTCCAATAAGATATTGATGGGGGAGGCGGGGCATAGCTTTTGTCCTATAGACAAACCAGTAAGAACTCTATGGACGGGCCACCACAAAAATGCTTCATCTACTCCAATGACCCAATAAAGTAGATTTGTGCCTTCACAGAACTAGTGGAGGAGCTCTTTGGAGGACACCTGAGTCTCCTCAAGTAGAATAACCTTACGGACGCTTCAGAGGTGTGAAACTTATTATCCGGAACGTTTGGAAACCAATAGGATTGTTTAACATGAACATAGAGTTATGCTATCTTAGTTACTGCCAAGGGTTTGGCCCCCAGGACAATGATGAATCCAGGGAACCTGTGCAGATCGAGCCTTCAAGATCCATATCTGGAGCACCAATCAGATATTGATGGGGGAGGCGGGGCATAGCTTTTGTCTTATAAACAAACCAGTAGGAACTCTATGGGCGGTCTACCACAAAAATGCTTCAGCCACTCTAATGACCCAATAAAGTAGATTTGTGCCTCCACAGAACTGGTGGAGGAGCTCTTTGGAGGACACCTGGGTCTCTTCAAGTAGAATAACCTTATGGACGCTCTTTGGGCGGGGGGACTGACCATATGCATTTTGTAATGTTACAGAATTAGTACTAGCCAATTGCTATTAACTTTTATCATAGGGTGGGGGAGGGGGTTCCTCCATGTGTGGCCTTAACCCTTTGTGAGTTTTCATATCATAAGGACTAGGGATTAAGGTGCTAAGTGACATCCCACCCCATGAGTCCCTCTACCCATTAGCTTGTATTTCTCTTCAATGCATGTTTCTCAAACCATTTGTGGGGCAAAACATGTGGCATATTCAACTTTTTAACTGGTCTTCATTTTTGATATCGTATACAGTAGTTTTTGAATTATTTTCTACTGACTTTTTCCAGCTTTTAAAAGGGGGGTCACCGACCCCGGCAGCCAAACACTATTGCTAGCGAGACTACAATTTTATTGCTATTGCTGCTTCTTAATTATGTATCTAGCTGTCCTCTTCATATACCATGTTTTTCCTTCAACCCGCTGCCTGGTTGCTAGGGTAATTTGAACCCTAGCAACCAGATAGCTGCTGCAATTCCAAACTGGAGGGCTGCTGAACAAAAAGCTAAATTATTCCAAAACCACCGAAAATAAAAAGTGAAGACCAATTGAATTTATCAGATGGGAGCAGTTGCTCTGTAACAGATTCAATTAGAATTGAAGAAAAATGAGCGCAACAAATCAGACAGTTTAGAGAGAAGGCGGCTGGGAGTACTGAGCCGACACTTGGATATAATAATTAGGGCAATGCAGCAAATTCATTTTTGAGAAACGGTAACGTATAAAAATAATGTGGTTTGTGCAGAATTATGTAAAAACTAGAAGTTTTGTAAAGGGGAAATAACCCTTTTGGGTTATTCGTGATCCAATATAAAAACAATGGTGCGACACGGAGCGAAGAGCTGGGCATAAGGGCTGAATGGGCAGGTGTAGTACATTGTGTAACATGATGGCACTTCAAGGGTTAACTGGCATGAAACCTCTTTGGATGGTGTGTATTTGTGATTAATAAAAATTACATCTGTGCATCTCTGCTGCCCCCTGCTGACGAAAGGGGGGAATCCTGCGCTGCTGCACGTATCTGTAAATGAATGTGCGTCTGTGAATACTTTCCTATATAACTTTACTGTTACATTACAGTAATTAGAAGCTGTTATTGGCAAAAAAATATGTTTATTACACAGAATGCCAACAAGCACACTGCTTATGGTATCTCTCTGTACAGGCTATGGGCAAACTTAGGGGCTGTTCCTGCTGAATTGTGCTTAGTACAGGGGAATCCCTATGTGCCATAGTTTTATGGTATCTCTCTGTACAGGCTATGGGCAAACTTAGGGGCTGTTCCTGCTGAATTGTGCTTAGTACAGGGAAATCCCTATGTGCCATAGTTTTATGGTATCTCTCTGTACAGGCTATGAGCAAACTTAGGGGGCTGTTCCTGCTGAATTGTGCTTAGTACAGGGGAATCCCTATGTGCCATAGTTTTATGGGATCTCTCTGTACAGGCTATGAGCAAACTTAGGGGGCTGTTCCTGCTGAATTGTGCTTAGTACAGGGGAATCCCTATGTGCCATAGTTTTATGGTATCTCTCTGTACAGGCTATGAGCAAACTTAGGGGGCTGTTCCTGCTGAATTGTGCTTAGTACAGGGGAATCCCTATGTGCCATAGTTTTATGGTATCTCTCTGTACAGGCTATAAGCAAACTTAGGGGGCTGTTCCTGCTGAATTGTGCTTAGTACAGGGGAATCCCTATGTGCCATAGTTTTATGGTATCTCTCTGTACAGGCTATGAGCAAACTTAGGGGGCTGTTCCTGCTGAATTGTGCTTAGTACAGGGGAATCCCTATGTGCCATAGTTTTATGGTATCTCTCTGTACAGGCTATGAGCAAACTTAGGGGGCTGTTCCTGCTGAATTGTGCTTAGTACAGGGGAATCCCTATGCTGCTGAATGTTGTTCCTACACGGGTTCCCATAGAGGAAGGGTTGAGGGGGGGCAGTGGGAGTATTTGGCTCGACTTCAGAAGGATCTAATTTTCCTGCCGCTGAGCAACATTATTTCCAGATAACAGAAAACCTTCAGCATCTCTTCCCAGGAATAAAAAGATCTGCCAGAGATAAAGATATTTAAACCCAATATTCTTTCTTTCTTGTCGCACTTTTTTTTCCATGGAACGTACAAGCCGCTTGTCAGGAAACAATGACTTTTTGGATTATTTCTGTAGGGAGGCTGTTTATTTAAACCTTCCGCTGGGTTCCAGAAAGAGCTGCCGGCTTCTCTGAAATAGAACTTGCTCAGGGAACTCTGAGTATCACTCATGTATTATAAGGGATAATGTACCCCCTACTGTAAATGATAAGGATATTAGCAGTCACTGAGGGGTTCTGTGCCCCCCATATAAAGGCACAAGGCTGCAGGCTGAGTTATACAGGGAACTCTGAGTATCACTCATGTATTATAAGGGATAATGTACCCCCTACTGTAAATGATAAGGATATTAGCAGTCACTGAGGGGTTCTGTGCCCCCCATATAAAGGCACAAGGCTGCAGGCTGAGTTATACAGGGAACCCTGAGTATCACTCATGTATTATAAGGGATAATGTACCCCCTACTGTAAATGATAAGGATATTAGCAGTCACTGAGGGGTTCTGTGCCCATATAAAGGCACAAGGCTGCAGGCTGAGTTATACAGGGAACTCTGAGTATCACTCGTGTATTATAAGGGATAATGTACCCCCTACTGTAAATGATAAGGATATTAGAAGTAGGTTCTGGCACATACACCTGACCAAACATTATTGCTCATTATGTGCCCAACACTAGGGCAGCCTAGCACTTTTGGTGGGGGAAACAATTTTAGGGAGACCTTTAAGGGCTGATGCCCAAACCTTCATGCACTTTTGCCCCCCTATTTGTGCCTGTATATTATCCAGGGCATGGACCTACCTCCATTCCATGTCTCTTACACCATGACACTTAGGGCTCATTTAGGAGCTCTCAGTGCTGTGTAGTCTCACCAAGTTTGCCACCATCATTGCGCAAAACAATGGCATTCATGAAAGCTGAAGCTGCCCTGACCCTCAAAGGTGGAAGTAGAACCATGGAGTTTCCACTTTTTGGCACTGAAAATGGCAAATGTCAAAAGATTTCAGTGCAATTGCATCTGATTTATGTAGAAGCACGTCGCATCTGGTGGGTGCACTTACCCTGGGATTGTAGGAAAAAATGCTGCATTTTGGGTAAAAAAAAATATCGTATTTACTGTCTGGGCGGCATTGTAGGGCAGTATTCAGAATAAAATGCATAAAAGAAAACTAAAACCCCTCTATACTATACGTAACCAACAGTCTGTATCATATTAAGTGGCCTACTAACGAGTCTCCCCAAACTGGAATATATATATCAGTAAATATTGCCCTTTTACATCCTTTCCCTTGAGCCGCCATTTAGTGATGGGCTGTGTGCTCCCTCAGAGATCAGCTGACAGGAAGTGATGCAGCTCTAACTGTAACAGGAAGTAGTGTGGGAGCAAAAGGCAGAACTCTGCCCATTCATTGGCTGATGGGGCCTAGCATGTATGTGTGCCTTGGCTTGTTTGTGTGCACTGTGACTCCTATGATCCCAGGGGCGGCCCTTAGTACATAAAATGGCAGTTTCCTATTTAGGATTACCCAATGGCACATACTGCTATAAAAGTATATTTTTATAGAGACCTACATTGCTCGGAAGTATAGTTTCCTTTAATACAGACCTCCATGTCAGAGCACAGAGTTGCATGGCTCCCCCCATTTGCCCCATCGTGTCATTCTGCCCCCTTCTTCCCAAGCCGACATTAAACAGATTGATCTGTTGTTTGGAACTCGGCGAAGCCAAATGATTTCCATACAAATAATGGCCGCTGAGGGAACAGCAAATCTCTCTAACAAGTCAATAGAGCTGTTTAATTGAACCGTATTTATCAGTCGGCCGTGCGTCGGAAGGCAATGTAATGTACAAATAGGCTCGTTTCTATTCTCCCAGGGTGAACACGGAATAGATGGGTTTCCTGGAAAGCCGGGCTCAGAAGGGAGAGAGGTAAGTACTGCACCCATTGCACCTACTGCACCCACTGCACCCACTGCACCCACTGCACCCACTGCACCCACATCCCTATTCTATATCATATACAGTGAGAGCAAAGGCCCCCCCTATCTATCGGCAGCTAAACAGACACTGATATCAAGGGACTTGTAGGGAATGAACCAATGACATGTTTCTATTTAGTGTTTATTATTTCATTACAGTACTGATCTCTCTATGGGTCCATCCTCTGACTCATGGTGCAACCAAGTAGGCAGCGCATTCTTTCCTTTCTTATATTCGCTAAGAACACATCACCGCTCAGTATTCTGTACAAGTGACCCCCCACGCAGGGCAGTGGCAGAGGATGGGGTAGATTGACAAGTCTGAAGCCCTTATATTAAACCAATTAAGAATCACTGTTCTCCAAGGGATAAATTCTCTTTAAATAGCAATGTACAATTACAGTTTGTAAGAGGAACGCAAGTGATGATTGGCCGTGACTCATCCCTGTGTCTTTGAGTTATTTTCAGCAAACAACCGGTGATTAATATATTTCATTACAGGGTCCTAAGGGCGGCACCGGGTTGCCCGGCGGGCAAGGATTCAAAGGAGAGAGGGTATGTAACATGGATATGGCAAGTGTTGTTGAAGGCATCAAAGATATGAAGGGTTATAGTTGTCCTGCTGCTCCCATATTGCCTTACTGGGTCTATAATGGTGTAATTTATCAACAAGTGAAGTGAGGAGCCATAAGGACCTCAGTTTACTTCTCTTAAGTGCCGCAGTAGCTGTTTTTACTCTATAATAATTTACCAACAAGTGAAGCCCCATTGTGGGAAGAGCCATAAGGACCTCAGTTTTCTTCTCGTAAGCCCCCCAGTAGCTGTTTTTACTCTATAATAATTTATCAACCAGTGAAGCCCCATTGTGGGAAGAGCCATAAGGACCTCAGTTTTCTTCTCTTAAGCCCCCCAGTAGTTGTTTTTACTCTATAATAATTTATCAACAAGTGAAGCCCCATTGTGGGAAGAGCCATAAGGACATCAGTTTTCCCCTCATAAGCGCCCCAGTAGCTGTTTCTACTCTATAATAATTTACCAACAAGTGAAGCCCCATTGTGGGAAGAGCCATAAGGACCTCAGTTTTCCCCTCGTAAGCCCCCCAGTAGCTGTTTTTACTCTATAATAATTTATCAACAAGTGAAGCCCCATTGTGGGAAGAGCCATAAGGACCTCAATTTTCCCCTCTTAAGCCCCCCAGTAGCTGTTTTTACTCTATAATAATTTATCAACAAGTGAAGCCCCATTGTGGGAAGAGCCATAAGGACCTCAGTTTGCTTCTCTTAAGCCCCCCAGTAGCTGTTTTTACTCTATAATAATTTATCAACAAGTGAAGCCCCATTGTGGGAAGAGCCATAAGGACATCAGTTTTCCCCTCATAAGCGCCCCAGTAGCTGTTTCTACTTTATAATAATTTACCAACAAGTGAAGCCCCATTGTGGGAAGAGCCATAAGGACCTCAGTTTTCCCCTCTTAAGCCCCCCAGTAGCTGTTTTTACTCTATAATAATTTATCAACAAGTGAAGCCCCATTGTGGGAAGAGCCATAAGGACCTCAGTTTTCCCCTCATAAGCACCCCAGTAGCTGTTTTTACTCTATAATAATTTATCAACAAGTGAAGCCCCATTGTGGGAAGAGCCATAAGGACCTCAGTTTTCCCCTCTTAAGCCCCCCAGTAGCTGTTTTTACTCTATAATAATTTATCAACAAGTGAAGCCCCATTGTGGGAAGAGCCATAAGGACCTCAGTTTTCCCCTCGTAAGCACCCCAGTAGCTGTTTTTACTCTATAATAATTTATCAACAAGTGAAGCCCCATTGTGGGAAGAGCCATAAGGACCTCAGTTTTCCCCTCTTAAGCCCCCCAGTAGCTGTTTTTACTCTATAATAATTTATCAACAAGTGAAGCCCCATTGTGGGAAGAGCCATAAGGACCTCAGTTTTCCCCTCTTAAGCCCCCCAGTAGCTGTTTTTACTCTATAATAATTTATCAACAAGTGAAGCCCCATTGTGGGAAGAGCCATAAGGACCTCAGTTTTCCCCTCGTAAGCACCCCGGTAGCTGTTTTTACTCTATAATAACAACCTTTCCCTTCTGTAGCCTCGGTGGAGGCCGCTGCATTTATAATGGCACTCTACTGCTTTCCAAGACTTGGTATATCAAGGAATATGAATTACCTAAGCAGAGCACACTAAGTAATCAACTTACCATCATCCTATTTTACTTATCAAGCACTTTCCATGCATTAGATCCCTGAGATGCCTGCATAGAACAATTACTCCATATTACTGTGTCAGCATATAGTGCCGGCTCCCTATTACGTTCTGTTTTCATAGAAATTTCCGTTTTTTCAACCGGAGTTTTCAGCTTAGCCAGCAGATGGTCGGCGCAGAGCGATTTTATAGAATACTATTAAGATAATTGCTTTCATGTAATTATATTATACCTAAAGTATACAGGCACCCAGGAAGGAATCCTATTAACTCACAAATGATACATTGTTTTGGGCCAACAGGCTTTGGAGAGATAAATTGCCCCTTTGTGCAAGTATTAGGAGAAGGCATCTTGCGTTGCAGAAACTCAGTATGAAGATTCGCCACAGTAATGACTCTTAAATCTAGAAGAGTTTTATTAACAATCTAATCAATATTTTTTTTGCAGGGTGACAAAGGAGAAGCCGGACCTCCGGGACTGCCGGGCAGTGCTGTAAGCTATGGTGCTTATGTATTAGGGTAATGATTGGCACATGGGGACACCATTGGAAGAAAGACCCATTTGTGTAAATTGTGGGGATCATGTTTCCTCTTAATGTCCACATTCTGCACGCTAGTATTATAGGAAGCCATATTTGCTACAGTTCTTAGCTTCCCAAGCATATTGCCCAACCGTTGAGTAAGCAGAGAGGGTCCTTTAGGGCACCCTGTAGGTGTTCCCATTGAATGACCAACTTTCCCTCTTCATGTGTGCATCTTCTTTGAAGACACCTTTGGCTTTTGGTTGAGGCCACTGCATCTCTACTGTGGTAAGCCTGGTGTAAAGGGTTAGAAGCATCATCTGAATCTTGGTTACATTGAAAGATAGTTGTAGTCAGACATATCTGTAGATAAAGGTTGGAGAGATCCATGTAGCCAGACTGGATGAGTTCATGGCAGGAAGGAACTTTCCCTGTTTTCCAGCTTTCCCTCTTATTGTGTGCTTCTTCTTTGAAGCCACCTTTGGATTTTGGTTGAGGCCACCACATCTCTGGCGTAAGGCTTGTGTAAAGGGTTAGAAGCATCTTCTGAATCTTGGTTAAACTGAAAAGATAGTTTTTTGTAGTCAGACATATTTGTAGGTAAAGGTTGGAGAGCAAGAGAGTTAGAGAGTAGCCAAACAGGGTAAGTTCAGGGAAGGAAAGAAGGCCAAAAAACAGGCAATGCTGAGGAAAAGCAGGGAATTAGAAAGAGTCAAAACTGTGGATCAGACAAAGAGTGCATACCTAGGTTCAAAACCTTTTCTTGTGATGCCCAATAATTGAACATGATCAACCTTATTTCTATTAAAATCAGTAGAACTGCCTCCCTCGAGTGTAGCCTAGGCCTGCATGTCTAATACTATAGCAAGAACCTGACCATGACTGGGAGCAAGATGTCTCTTTTACTTAAAAATGCTGCAAGGTGGAAAGGGGTAACCAGTGCCCCAGCCCCATATTTACTTCCCCTACTGACCACAGGTCACTTGAAACCCAGTAAGTAAATGGTGTCAGAACCTAAACTCAATGCATTTTCTATATGTAACCCTAAACATTCTGCAATCAACCGAGTGTTATATGTTGTTTTCTTTTTCTCTGTTTCTATTAGGTTCAGATTGAAGGGCTGAAGGGAGAGCAAGTAAGCTGCCATTTCTTCTTTCTTTTTCCATTACGAATATAATGAGCCCCATTTAGTGCACTAGCAGCACATATTTCCTGGGAAAGGCAGCAAAATGGAATTAATGAATATAGACGTTATTGGTCGGGACATGAAAGTAAAACCAGGCAGAAGAAGCCGAACTATTGGTCATTCTAACAAAGCCCTAGGTGGGCAGAAGACCCCTTTCATGTTGACTGACCTTTCCTGTGAGAATCTTCTCTCATTAGGGAGCCCCAAGCTTTACTCCCTCCATCTTTTGTCTTCACTTAAAAGAGTTAATAACCGATACTGGTCATATTTAATGAGACATCTAAACAAGGAAGCGTCTAGAAGAACGATTTCATGTCCCTAAGTCTTTTCACTAAGTTTCAGTTAGCGAGACACCGAAGGCAGTTTCTGAATTGCTTGAGACAACTTGGAGTTTGCAAATTTTGAAAGAATTTAGTATTCAAGGTAATTTCAATTATATATTCTACTTTTGAACATGATATATAAATATAATACTCATTCACGCTTCCTAATGAGGGAATATTTGGATGTCCACATTCTTTTATTAAGTTGAGGACAAGGAACTGTAGGAGATTAAGAGAACATTCCTGAGCTGGGTTTGTATGTTTGTTGACTGAATAGACAGCTTAGCTTAACTAAAGGCCCCCATACACGGGCCGATAGAAGCTGCTGATATGGGTCCCTTGGACCGACTCGGCATCTTATCTGCCCATGTAGGGGCAGAAACGATCGGACTGGCCGACTGATATCTGACCTGAAATTGGCCAGATATCGATCGGCCAGGTTAGAAAATCCAGTTGGATCGGGGACCGCGTCAGCTCGTTGATGCGGTCCCCGAACCGACTGCCCCATTGCCGCCTACATAATCCGGTCGTTTGGCCCTGGATTATTTTTTTTTTTAACTTCAAGCTCCCCGATATCGCCCACCCGTAGGTGGGGATATCGGGGGAAGATCCGCTCGCTTGGCGATCTCGCCAAGTGAGCAGATCTTACCGTGTATGGGGGACATATTATATTTCTGCAAATTACTGTGCATTATAAAATAAACAGCATTAAAGCTTGGATAGCGCATCTTCAGCCATTGGCCATTATCACTGAGGGATTTCTATAGACCTATCTTGGCTCTATAATAGTAATAGTGCTATCAGAAGATTAATCAACAATAAAAGGTTTCAGCCAATGGTAAGAAGACCAGTACATATACCAAATGTATCATTTGCTCTGCTTCTTTGATGTTTTTTTTTTTGTTAATTTATTTCCAGGGAATTCCCGGACCTCGTGGACCTCATGGTCCTATAGGACCACCTGGACCTCCAGTAAGTATGTTGGCTTATATATAATAACGTATGGCGGAAAATTTGTGTAATGCAACTTTTTTTTTTTGATACATGTGACTTTTTTGGACGTGACCGCGCCTATTTTGACTTGACTGCGCCCATTTTGATGCAACTTTTTTGACACGCGGCAAAATTTGATAGCTCCCAAATTTTTGCGCCCATTTTGGGAAAAAATCCAACAATGGTGAAAAGTGGAAATTCGCAACAAATCCATGCCTGGCGAAAAATTTGGCTCAATGCTACTCCTAAATAAATGTACTTTTTACGTTCCCTTTACTAGGCAAGTAGCAAACCTAAGACCATTTATTGCATTACCCCCTTATCAGTCTTATAAGAAAGGGGCTGAGCCACATTATGGCCTGCAGAGATATCATGATAATATGTAGAACTGAATGCCATCTTTATTAGATAATAACTAAGGGAAGAACCCTTTGCATCTGTAACTGTATTCTCCTAATAAAGGGCACTATAGCTGCAAGGCCAATATTTTTATTGCAGTTAAATGATAATTTATGGAACGTTCAATGTTCTTTAGTGCAAAAAAACCTTGAATTGTGAACAAAAATCAAACTCAAACATTGATATATTACTTTTTTCCCAAAGGGACCACAGGGAGCCATAGGAGGCCCTGGACTTCCAGGTCTTGAAGGACAGAGGGTGAGTAAAAAAAAATAAAAGGTCTTGAAAGCTTATTGGTTGAGATATTAGAAATGCTAATGTTTGGATGATGTTAATATGTATGATAAGAGATGGGAATGGGGTAAAGGAGAAAAATTCTATTTGAAACCCCCACCCCCCCAAAATTTGTAGGCAGTAATGAATAATAATATGTATCAGAGTTCGCTGGGCTAAAAATGACCATCATCATTAATGATATACAGGGTCGGACTGGGCCACAGGGAAAAAACCCGACGTGCCCCGGTGGCCCTGCCCCAACCCTTGCCGGCGCTCCCCCAGCCGACCATTCCTCCACTAACGTGTTATACTTATGCACGCTCAGGGGAGGATGTGGGGTGGGGGACCCTGGGTGGGGTAAGGGAGACTCAGCAGGGTCCCTGCGGGGGGTAAGGGAGGCTCAGCGGGTGCCCCAGTGGGGGTTAGGGTGTGCGGGGGCCATGCACCCCCCAGTCTGACCCTGATGATACAGATCCCTATAGATCTCCTGTGTTCCATGTCTGTGTTTGTAATGATTTGTGGGTGTGTCCCTGCCAGAAGCACAGTAGGAGGAGCATAGCCAATCACAGTCCTGCATTCACACAATACAATAAACACCATAAACCACAAAAACACAATTCAGAGAACAGGGAAACGTTCTATTCTTTTAAACTGGAAGTGAGACTCCTCCCATTCCAATAACAAGAGGATGGTCTAACCTTGGACCCAATACAGATGTTTTTGGACAAAATTCAGGTTCCTAGTCTGACAGTGAGTACATACTCTCTTCTACTGACCTTTATGGAGACTATCTATGACCTTTATGGAAAATATCTCTGCTCATTAAGCTATTTTTCAGCATAAAATGGCTAAGATAAGAAAATGATGGATCATTTAGATGCAATAATTTGTCTAGAAATTAAGTCACTTTAGAAGAACTTAAAATGGTCCAAACGAACTGGTTCTTTTCCAGAACAGTTCAACACCAGTGGCCTTTGTACCCATGGCATCCAATCAAGCTACTTGCTGGTTGCCATGGGTTACAAGGGTTCAACTTCACCAAAGATGTAGGAAATGCTACAGGAAATGTAGGAAATGCTACACCTCATAGGATGTTGTTCTTTCCCTCTATGTATTAGTATATTTTTTAAAAATATTGACCATGGTTTACACAGATCGTTATCTGAGATATATACATCACATTACAATTAAGCCCATTGTTCATGACACTGTATTTGCCTTTACAGGGACAGAAAGGAGAAGATGGTTTGGCTGGAATTGATGGTCTACCTGGAGTTGAGGTGAATAGAGTTTGATTACTAAAGATAAGAAGCAGAAGGGAAAAGTAAACCAGGCCATACATGGAAAGTTCAGTTTGTTGGATGAAGTTGCCAAACTGAGGATCTTGGACTAATTAAGACCAAAATGTGATTATTTTGATCCTGGATCACAATTGAGACCTATGAAGACCTGTTGGTAGAAGAAGGCATAATTGGCTCGATGTTCCTCGATGTCCCTTGCTTTTCTTTGACCAGATATTGGTCATAAAGTCTGTCATTTTGATTCCATTCACAGGCCAATAAGGGTTTGTCTTAACTGATGAGATGGCAGCCAATGTCAGCCTGTGCATGGGTAGCTTAATACAAAATTAACTGTTACATTATTTATGGATATGATGCCAATTTATACTTCATGGGGGGGGGCAGTAATCTGGGGGAAAACAAGAGTAGACTTATCAGTATTGGGTCTATAGTTTACACCAAAATCTAGGGGCTTGCCTTCAGATATGTGTTTCTGGGAGTAGGGGCACATCTACTGGGAAGTATTACATCAATGATGGTCCACCCAGCATTTTGAAAGCAAAAAAACTTCAGTATCCTGATCACTATCTTACTATCTTAGGCTGAGGGATATTGACCACATTAGGAAACTGGTCATGGCTTGGGACCTCTTCTAGTTACTCACCTCCTGAGAGTTTATACCACCTGTGTAACCCAGTAGCCATTGGCCTACAAAACCATACATTTTGAGGGCCATTTTGTTGGTGGGCTATGGCCTATCACTGCTTGAGCTGCGTTGCCTTAGTCTGGCCGCTACCCATTCCTTCTTATTTCAGTAAGTTGTGTATCAACGACTGGTTTGGAACTTTAGTTCTATGCTCAGGGGCTTTCACACTATTATATATATATTTTATTGTATTTAAAAATATGTGCCCAGTGCATGTTGTGCATTATCTTGGCTCATTCTGAAATAATCTTTTATAATTGTGGCTGTTATTTATATCACATGCTAATGTATTATTGTTTATATTATTATTTCAGTGTATATTTATGCAGAGTATAATAATAGCCTGACATTTTGGTAGTTGACATTTTCAGACTTAAGTTAACAGTTACATAGCGAGGCAGAGTCTGTTTTCCTTGGTGCATGTGTGCCCTCTAGTGTGCGAAAACCAAGATGGCTGCCTCTTTTAAGCCCAAATACAACTCTTTGCTAGCAAATGACAGACGTTACCAGTTTTTACTTAACTAGATTTAATGAAAGAAAAACAATTAGCCAAGGTGTTCTCTCCCCTTGGTGTGGACTCTTCCAGGTATTTCCCATATGCAAAGAATGTAAAGACACCAATTTATAAAGGACATGACTTAAATAGGTACAGGACAGTCTTTATACCCAAAAATAAGTCTATTATCCACTATTAAGCAGCAAATTTTGACAAATACTTGACATTCAAGAGGATGAATATGAAGGTCAGGCTGGTTACCCAAAAAGCAAAATAATATTAAATAGAACAGACCGTTTGCCTATATAAGACTGTGCCCTTCTTGTGCCCATGTAGGGTTAGGCTTAAGGTGGCCATACACTCTAAGATCCGCTCGCTTGGCGAGGTTGCCAAGCGATTGGATCTTCTCCTGATATCCTCACCTACGGTTGGGCGATATTGGGCTAATTCGGTTATTTGGCCCTGGGGCCAAACGATCGAATTATAACGATGGGCATATGGGTCTGTCAGTTCAGGGGCCGCATTAACGATCTGACTAAACCTGCCCTATCGAGATCTGGGCGATTTCAGGCCAGATGATGGTCGGGCAGGCCTGTCCGTAGTGTCCATACATGGGCCGAATCGGCCTAAGGGACCGATATCGGCAGCTAAAATCGTCCCTCTAGGATAAGACACCTTGTCATCAATAGCGATGAGCGAATCTGTCCCGATTTGCGAAACGACAGCAAAATTCGGGAAACGGCGAAAAATTTGCAAAACCGGTTTCTCAGAAGATTTTTTTGTCGCCCGCATCTTTTATTAGCGCCCACGGCTATTTTGATGCGATTGCGACTTTTTTTGACACGCAACAAATTTTTCGGCGCCGAATTTTCTCTGAAGTTTCACAAAACAATTTGCCAATGCCGAAATGTGGAAATTTGCTGCGAATCTATGCCAGGCAAAAAAATTCGCTCATCACTAGTCATCAACTGTTTCCCCCTTGGGTTGGTGCTTTGTGCCACGATGAACTAGCAAACTGCCTACTTTCACTTATAGAAATGGACAAGGTTGTGTATCTGAGTTTGCTGGAAACAATTACCCTAAGAAGTTAAATATTTTACAAAAAGATTCTGCTCTGTGTGCACCATTGTGAGAGCATAGGAAAAGCAGAGCTGAAGGAAACAATGGCCTCCCTAATATCCCCAAACTTTCAAGGCTACTAAAATGTTACACTAAGGGCCCCACTTTGACTAAAAATCTATAATTTCTCATTTTTTAAAATTTTCAAACTCGACTAAACTCATTTCCTTGAATGTCCAACATTTACTAAAAAAATCTGAGACAAAAGTTTCGAGATAAAAAAAGTTCAGTCTGCCATGGACTTCTACATGAACTCAGTCGGCAAGTTTTACCTGGCGAATTTGGATTTTTAGCCGTTTAGACGCATATTAAATATAGAAAAAAACGAGATTATTTACTGACATTTCATTTCAGGGCCCCCCTGGACCTGCTGGTGTTGCTGGACCCCCAGGACTTCCTGGTCCTCAGGTATGGAATATATACTGTATTTCATTATAGAAAATGTATATATATCTATAGAACAAGTGACCTTTTCATATTGCACATCCAGGAGAAAATAATTGCATCTCCTTTTGGAGAAATACTCCCCAAATGACAAGTCTCATTGGGAATAATGATTATTTGGCCACGTTCCCTCTATATAACCATGGATGTGTCTTGGAAGCAAAGCATGATGAACCCTCATTATCTGAACATCAGTAGCACATTGTGACTGTACCTTCCAATATGTTATTCCAAATGAAGCAAAGACATTTATGAGCAGGGGCTGCTCCCTCCCTTGTCTAACAGCCGAGAGAGAGAGAGACTGTCTGGGGGCTATGGATGTGCTGGAGAGAATTAGGGGAGAATCATGTAAATTAAAGATAATTAAATATCAGATAAAGAATGCTAGATAGAGAAAGTGTCCTTGCACAGTGGCAATATATCCACGTGCTGTGGGTCAGGAGAAGGGGAAATATTGCACCTTATAGTGAGGTTTAGTAACCACAAGAGAAAACTGGACCTTCTCTCTGGGAAACATGAGACTGATAGGTGTCCCCCCACCGGCTCCTCTGATATATACAGTTGATTATACATCACACGAGTGGGCAGTGAAGGTTTCCTGGGAGGCCACATGTAACTGTGGGTGTATAGAGGCCGGCAAATACATTCACGCTGCAGGGAGATGGGGCTCTGATTTCCCAAGGTGCACGGAGACCTTTGAAGTAAGAGAGACCAGGAGTGGCCCCATGTTTTATTCAAGTCAACCATAACAGTAATTGGAGCAAAAGAGACCGGTGCAATAACATTCTCAGGCTAATTCTGCTTCCGCTTCTAGGGACTGCCCGGAGAAATCGGATTTCCAGGGAAACCAGGGAAAATTGGGCTGACGGTAAGTACTGCGTATAACATGGAATAATGGATCGGTTGCAATGTGGCGGGTAATAATTAGACAATATTCAGTAGACAATATTCCTCCAGCCTGGCCTATCGTTTTGCTTAAAAAAAAGTAATTTAATTTCCAAAGAACAAAACATGTTGTTTGGCATCAAATAGGGGCACCTGATTGGGCCCCCATATATCAGGGTCTCGCAGAGCAAAGATAAAGTCTAGGATAACAGCTATAGCAAAACAGTAGGAAACATTGGACAGAGTAGGGCAAGATAGAGACAGTAAGAGAGAATGGTGGCAGTTAGGCAATATAGATACAGCAGGGAAAGATGGCAAGTGTAGAGAAAGATGTTGACAGTAGGCCAATTGGAGACAATAGGAAAAATGGTAAGGATAGTGCAAGATAGAGACAGTGAGATAAGATGGTAACAGTATGGAGACAGCTGGATAAATTGGATGACAGGCTATTAGAGACAGTAGGGCAAGATGGTGACAGTCAAAGTAGACAGTGGAACAAGATGGTAATAGTAGGATGGACACATTAAGAGAAAATGGTGACAGTAGGGCAAGAGAAGACAGTAGGGCAAGATGGAGACAGTAGGGCAAGATGGAGACAGTAGGGCAAGAGAAGACAGTAGCACAAGATGCTGACAGTAGGGCAAAAGGAAAGAGTAGGGCAAGATGATGAAGATAATGACAGTATGATAGGATGCAGACAGCAGGACAGTGTTGTGACAGTAGGGCAAGAGGAGACAGTAGGACAAGATGGTGAGAGTAGGGCAAGATGGAGACAGTAGGGCAAGATGGAGACAGTAGGGCAAGATGGAGACAGTAGGACAAGATGGTGAGAGTAAGGCAAGATGGAGACAGTAGGGCAAGATGGAGACAGTAGGGCAAGAGGAGACAGTAGGGCAAGATAGAGACAGTAGGGCAAGATGGTGAGAGTAGGGCAAGATGGAGACAGTAGGGCAAGATGGAGACAGTAGGACAAGATGGTGAGAGTAGGGCAAGATGGAGACAGTAGGGCAAGATGGAGACAGTAGGGCAAGATGGTGAGAGTAGGGCAAGATGGAGACAGTAGGGCAAGATGGAGACAGTAGGACAAGATGGAGACAGTAGGGCAAGATGGAGACAGTAGGACAAGATGGAGACAGTAGGGCAAGATGGAGACAGTAGGGCAAGATGGAGACAGTAGGGCAAGATGGAGACAGTAGGACAAGATGGAGACAGTAGGGCAAGATGGAGACAGTAGGACAAGATGGAGACAGTAGGGCAAGATGGAGACAGTAGGACAAGATGGAGACAGTAGGGCAAGATGGAGACAGTAGGGCAAGATGGAGACAGTAGGGCAAGATGGAGACAGTAGGGCAAGAGGAGACAGCAGGACAATGTTGTGACTGTTGGGCAAGATGAAGACATTTGACATTGGTGTTCCCCTACATGAGGTGAACATTGCTAGTTTGTATTTTATTTTTATACATGCTCATGTAATGTAATGTAATAAGAAGGGACTTTTTGCTGCTCAAAAACACTTTAGTCAGAACTTGCAGAAGCTAGGCAGAAGCATTCTGGGAGCTACACACTTAAAGCAATGTGGCTCAACAAAACCTGTTCCCAGCTCTCAGGGGCCAACAACACAATTAAAATGCCAAAGAATCCTCCAATAAGAATCCCAGCTGATCTCTTTAAACCTAGCTCCATGTTCTTTGTTCCTGCAACTGGAACTGGCAGTGTTTATTCAAGTTTACATATCCCAAATGTTTTGTTCTCGTAATAACTGGTATTGATAAAATAGCATAGACGTGTTAGCTGTCATATCATGCTGCTCCACTAGATGGCTCCCATGAGAGGAGAGTGCATCAGCTACAGAACACTTGCTGGGGGCTGTTCTCTGGGACAAGACAGTAGAGATAATTAAACAGGTTGAGAAAATAAATGTGTTAACGGTACCCTTTCAGCACCGCACAGCACACTGGGAAAAAGTTATAAAATGGCTGCAAAGAAGCAAAGTAAAGCAAGGGTGAAGCCAAAGTCACAGCTTTAAAGTGTAAGAAATAAACAAGAATGGGCCTTATTTATCAACACTGGGTAAATGTGTCCATGGGCAGTAACCCATGGCAACCAATCTAACTGTGGCATTCATTGTTCTACCAGCAACTGGCTGAACAAAAGCCAATCACTGACTGGTTGCTATGGGTTATTGCCCACAAGCTAATTTGTCCAGTGTTGATAAATGGGCCCCAATGAAGTCTAACAAATATGTGAACTATGGGTTATTAGCCGAGGGGCAGTGAGGCAAGGGTCATTTGGCCCTTGTTCATCCACACATTTTTGTTGACATTTAATGTTGACAGTTTTGTTGACAGTTAATGAAAGCTATTTCCTGATTGGTTGTTGCAGATGATTGGAACAAATCTAAATATTCTTACCCTGTAGCATTGCTATGAATCATGATTTAACATGTACTCGTATTTACCCTTAGGGGTTACCTGGAAAACATGGGGTGGATGGAGTCCCCGGACCTATTGGTCCCAAGGTAACATTTCTCTTTTTGTACCACTGTGAAGCCGTTAGAATTGCAAAATAACTGTAATAATATTTGATTTATTCACATGGGACATTTTGTCTGCCAACAGGGAGAACATGGAGAGAGAGGTTTGGACGGGTTTCCAGGCAAAATGGGCCCCAAGGTAATGACTTTCACATTGAGGTGTTTGAGCAGAGAGGAAAGCCTGTAGGGAACCACATCTGGGGGTATTTGTGGTCCTGCCCATAGTATAGTCATTACCCCTTGACCAATCACCCCTTATGACCGTGCCCATTGCTCCTCCCCTGCCCATGGTATAAATACAGGTGAGGGCGAGATGGGTTTGGGGCTCTTAATATATTTAGTCAAAACTGTTCATTGGTTTCCTACAAGGTCACAAGAATCCATTGAGGCACCTTTGGGGCATGTTGGTATTTGGTGTCCTTGGTTGCTGAGGGGAATCCTGGATGCTGAAGCTCTTTGCAAGCCCAAATTCTATAATAAATTGCACTGTGATACTTTAACGTACAGCTTAATAGGAGGTGCAACCTGAATCATATAGTACATATAGTTGCAACACCAGAAATGACATTATATGGGCATGACTACTGGTGCCCCATCCTCAAGCAGCCAAATACGTTACTTATTCTGGATGTAGGTGCTATTTACTCATCTCAGTTCCCTACATTTCAGCCGTTGTGCCAGGACCAGTTCTGGTTTACCATCTGCACCTATGTAGCTAGTCCCTTCTTCAACTCCCATATTTTCTTTTTATTTTCACAGGGAGAAAGCGGAGGGCAAGGCCGGCCTGGACCTGCTGGTGAAAATGTAATCATTATTCTTCTCAAAACAAATCAACATTAGTACCTGCCCCAATGGGGAAAGACCCATTGCTATTAGGACCTTCAAAGACCTGGTTGCCCAATCCCTTGGGATGTGAAACACAATAGGATTATACAGAATAGCTCTTGCCAGATAATATAGACCACTGACCAAACTTTCATCTCAACTCCCAATCATCACATTTTGGCAATGCCGCCATCTACCCAACTGCCACCCAAAGCCCATGACCATCATGAACATGTCCCATCCCCACTGACAGACGTGGGGCAGAGATCTGTCCTTAATGTGCATAATGGCAGTAAATATATCTACTCTTATATCTGTTCCAATGTTCTTCAGACCCCAGTGGCACCAAAGGACACACAATCTTCCATTTTAATTGCAGTTTATGGAAAGCATGTGTTTTGGATTTTATCACTTGGGGTAACTTACGAGGATGTGCCATCTTAAATGTGAGTCTTTTTGTCCCAGGGAGAAGCAGGCCCACCAGGACTCCCTGGAGCTGATGGACAGAGAGGCGACAAAGGGGATCAGGTAGGCTTGATTTAAACCAAAAAGTAATAAGGTAAAATGTCTCATTTTATATTTCAGTGGCAGAACCGTGATCTTTCACTTTAAATTCTACTCATTATTCAACATACAGATGAGAATTGAGATGGTTATAGTTTTTTACCCACAATTCTGTGCATGATGGAGCTTCTACAAAGACTGCAAAGTGATAGGTTATAGGCCTAGGTGGGTACCAGACACAGCAGGTCGGGCGTAACTATGGATATTGGCAGTCCCTTGAGTCACAGCCACTGGCACTTAATAGTATTGGCAAAGATTTGCCATGTCTGAGGGGTAGGGCACTTCCATTTGTCTGCTAGGGCATCAAGACTGCTGAGGTGGTAGGTTTATAACCTGAAACCACTTAGCCCCCTAGATATGGGGAGACCCTCATTTGTAGCACTCTCCTCGGACTACATGACTCCACCCAGAGCGAGAGTATGGAGGACACATCTATAGAACATTCATTTGGGACAATATTAGTAATAGTAATAGATTTTATCAGCCATATTTACACAATTCTCAGCTATAAAGGACTGGTTTATTTATACTCTCCAGACATTTTTGGGCTAAAAACACATTTTATAAACCAACACAATCTCCCCTTAGATGTATAAATCATTGTTATACCAGTCGTACCTACTCTTCAGCCTTAATTAGACCCTAGTTGCAGTTATCTAGCCTAGAACTCATCATAACTAGCCCTCTGGTTGGGCTGAGGATCCTCTGCTTTAGGCCCCCCTAAGGTGTCCAGCTCAGTAGTTTGGGAACTTGGCCAACACAACAACCAATTAGAACTTTGCGTTTGGCAGACCAGAATATGAAGCTTGCCAATTAGACATGTGTTTGTGCCACTTAGTGTAATAATGATATTATGAAATGACTTATTATGTTCTTATTTCATGTCCAGGGAGAAAAGGGAAACGCTGGACAAGCTGGATTTAAGGGGGAAAAAGGAGATCAGGTAAAATAGTGAGTCCTTGTGATATATATATAAGAAAAGGTAACTCTAATATTATTTATTGTGAGTAAATATGTTGTGATTTTACTTTGCCAAAGGAAAAGGTAAGATCCCTGTGGCCCCATGTGTAATTCAGGGACTGGTGTTTGCCCATTATACATGTACTGAAGAGTTAAAGGGAAAAATACCACTGTTTTTGTATTATTGATTTATGTTATGCTTGCTACCTTGACTGAGAGTTTTATCTTTACTTTGTCAGGGTGCAGTTGGACCCCCTGGTTTGCCTGGCACAGCGCATACGGTACTGTCATATACATATATGTATTAAATAACCTAACGTTCAACCACAAAGTGGAGCCCACTGGTGCTGTAGACAGAAAACAAAATATTCTGGGGTTTGATATGCAAGGGTGAATGGAAGTATGGCGCTCTACAGAGGCAATTCATTCACCTCTACTTTACCCAGAACTCTCTAGACTGATCAT
Source organism: Xenopus tropicalis (assembly GCF_000004195.4). Classification (NCBI taxonomy): domain Eukaryota; kingdom Metazoa; phylum Chordata; class Amphibia; order Anura; family Pipidae; genus Xenopus; species Xenopus tropicalis. Next base: position 145,908,798 of record NC_030682.2, on the reverse strand, counting down.
ATGATGAGTTATGGAAGTTCATGGTGGAACCGACCAAAGAGCAAGCCTTGTATCAGACAGATAAGTCCAGTTTCTAGACTAGATATTAGAGGCTGGCTTCTTACAAAGAGGCAGAAGGTCAAGGAATGCAATAAACAGGCAAAGTCTAGTGAACTGACCAAAGCTCAGCACCAGCAGGAAGAGTCAAAATGGGAATATTGAAAGACAGGGCCACCAAAAATTCAGAATTTAGAACACAGGTTCTCAAAAACATGAATAAATTGCCAGGGACACCTCAAGATTAGAGTATAGGAGCCCAGTGACTATGACCAATCTCAGAAGAGAGAAATAGAAGGCTTCTATAGGCCCTTAGCTGAGATGTGGCCTATAACTCGGCATAACAATGTCAACATAAAAGTCAAAGAACATCAAATATCTCACACATTCTTGAGTTCTGTCCAAGTTCTTGATTGACTGTCTCTTTATAAGTTGCACTGTTCTCCATTAAACACTAAGGAATTCCATCCTTGCTCCATGTTCTGAAGAGAAATTTAATATATAAATTGGATCTATCTACCAATTTTGATCTCTTCAACAATATGTGGATTTATATTATGCAGCACCTCCTACCAGGGCAACCCTCCTACATATCTACGGGTGCTGCCGTGTTGCTTGTCATAGGCCTCTATAGATCAGCAATTATGGCCCCAATAAATATATTCCAATAGTGTGACATCTGAGACACACAAGGCTCCCGTGGCCACTGCACGTGGCAGATCATTGCAGTTGTGCAGATCAGAAAGGGGCATATTATTAAATGCCCAACATTAGGGCCAGCAACTCAAGCAGGATCAAGCATTGAATCAGAGATTTGTACGATGTGTATATAAGTAAATGATTTAATATCATTTCAGGTAGATCCTGTAACGGGCGAGCCTGGACTTCCAGTAAGTAACCTTAATGGCAGGTACCATCACATGTGTTATTGCTAGAGACAAGCATGTGGCACCAGGTTGGAAAATATTGAGGAAACAGCAGATCCAGTCTTGTGACAACATCAACAGCAATGGCTTTAGGTTGGGCAGCTTGTCCTACTGCTGCCATCTTGCCTACTTACCTATTTGCCATCTTGTCCAGTACGTATGCTATTTTGAAATGTTGTAATTGCTATGGCCCACTCTTTCCATGAACAGTGATCTCTTCTGGCCATCTGTGATAGCTGACTAGTACTCTTCTCCCAAAGAGTGACCTCTGCTGGCCATCTCTGATAGCTGACTAGTACTCTTCTCCCAAAGAGTGACCTCTACTGGCCATCTCTGATAGCTGACTAGTACTCTTCTCCCAAAGAGTGACCTCTACTGGCCATCTGTGATAGCTGACTAGTACTCCTTCCACAAAGAGTGACCTCTACTGGCCATCTGTGATAGCTGACTAGTACTCCTTCCACAAAGACTGACCTCTACTGGGCATCTGTGATAGCTGACTAGTTCTCTTCTCCCAAAGAGTGACCTCTACTGGCCATCTCTGATAGCTGACTAGTACTCCTTCCACAAAGAGTGACCTCTACTGGCCATCTGTGATAGCTGACTAGTACTCTTTACACAAAGAGTGACCTCTACTGGCCATCTGTGATAGCTGACTAGTACTCCTTCCACAAAGAGTGACCTCTACTGGCCATCTCTGATAGCTGACTAGTACTCCTTCCACAAAGAGTGACCTCTACTGACCATCTGTGATAGCTGACTAGTTCTCTTTACACAAAGAGTGACCTCTACTGGCCATCTGTGATATCTGACTAGCATTCTGCCCACAAAGAGTGACCTCTACTGGCCATCTGTGATATCTGACTAGTACTCTTCCCACAAAGAGTGACCCCTACTGGCCATCTGTGATATCTGACTAGCATTCTGCCCACAAAGAGTGACCTCTACTGGCCATCTGTGATAGCTGACTAATACTCTTCACACAAAGAGTGACCTCTACTGACCATCTGTGATAGCTGACTAGTTCTCTTCCTACAAAGAGTGACCTCTACTGGCCATCTGTGATAGCTGACTAGTACTCTTCCCACAAAGAGTGACCTCTACTGGCCATCTGTGATAGCTGACTAGTACTCTTCCCACAAAGAGTGACCTATACTGGCCATCTGTGATATCTGACTAGCACTCTTCCCACAAAGAGTGACCTCTACTGGCCATCTGTGATAAACCAGTGCCCGAAAATGTGCAATGAACATTAAACTATATGAAACATTGTATAAAGTTTACAAAAGGGAGCAAATGAATATGTGCTTATAATATCCACTTAAACACAATATATGATTCACTCATTCGCTCATGTTTCCTTGTAAAGCCTGCCAGCGGGTAACATTGCTGGGTAAAATTCATGTACTGTGTTTATAATACATATATACCGCACCATGGCAGCAGCTTCTAGATATAGAACTTGTACTGTGGCTCAATGTCCCTTTTACAAGTTATATTTTATTAAAATCTTTAATTTTCATTTTAACCACAAGAGGGCGCCCACAACATAAATACCAATTAAAGATGCTTTGATAGAGTTGTATCTTGGATGTGTGCATGTGTGTGTGCCTATATATATATATATAATATGTTTATTTGGCTGATCAGATATACATATTTTATTGTGCTATGTGGGTTCTTTTTAAGATTTTTGTTTCCATTTTAGGGACCCCCAGGGGAGAAGGGTGAAAAGGGAGAACAAGGAGATCCCGGAGAACACGTAAGGGAATATTTTTTAAATATCACCATTTGTAAATGTTTTGCACTGTTCATGGAGATGCCTGGAAACCGGAAGGTGGGCTGAATGATGATGTTTTGGGTTGGAGCAGACAGGCCGAATGGTTGGATGGTGCCCAGTATGGGCATCTGCATGGGTTGACCAATAACATTGATTATGTCCATTTGGCTAATGAACCTAATAATAAATATAAGGACTTTTAACTTGATTGCCATAATGAGTTTTTTTTTTTTTTTTAATTGTTTTAGGGTCTGAAAGGAGAAGCTGGCAAAGAAGGCCCAGTGGGGCCAATAGGGCCAAAGGTACGTGCATAATGTTATCTTGCCCCGTGTCTATCCCCAACTCCTTCTGAGGAGCAACCTCAAAACCAGAATCCCCATACAGTTCACTATATCATAACTATGCCCCAAAACAGATGGCTGCCAGAGTCCTGTAACCCATAGCAACCCCTTTTATTATTGAAGAGGCACTAGGCCTGCTAAAGCTCAGCAGAGTTTGGTTGCTATGCGTTAGGACCTGAGCAAATCTGACTCCTGCATTTCGAGTTGAACTGATGATGATAATTTCATCTATTTTGCCAAACCCTCTGACTCATTGGCTCCCTCTCTCTCCCAGCCGGGCCCTCACAAAGTGTTAGGGGACCTGTAACTCCCAACATAAACCTCATATAGAAGGAATTAGGTGCAGATGGTCCTTAACTAGGTTTCTTAAACACATCAATAGCAAAATGAGCTCAGGAAATGGAGAGGCAATAATTGAGTGTGGGGGTAACAATACAGCACTCATATACCATTAACCATAGATATTGAGAAGGAGAAGTCTCACCATACAGACCTGAGCCCCTTTCCAGCCTGTATTGTAAGGACAGTATTTGGCTCCACCGAGGAGTAGCAATGGGCAGGTAACTCCCCCGCCTAAGTGTAGGCACTTAGGCAGGGGGGATTACCTGCCCACTGCTACTCCTCAGTGGAGCCCAATACTGTCCTTACTAGGCTGGCCTGTCTGACTCCCAACTTCTATGAGGTCGCTATGACTGCAGCTTCTATCCGCTACCTTTAACCTGCTATCAGGGTCCCTGCACCCCGACTTCACTAAGGTGATTGGTCACGCAGCTTGATAGTGGGGCCTTATGATTCAGGCTTCCAGCACATCTACCCCTGGCACTAGGTAGGGTTTCCACTTGTTCGGTTTTGGTAGGGCTGTCCAGGTCAAAACTACCTGCCCGGTTTTCCCAATTTGGAAAACCGGGCGGGATTCTCTAAGACTGACGGGGCAATTGTCCAATCGCCGATCGCTGTGTCATAGCCCCACCCCCATGACGGTGCGCTCCATCCCCTATTACGTCATGCCCTGCCCTAGGCACAACCCCTAGCACTAGGTGAGGACAGGACAGCGATAGGAAACTGAATATATACAACATATATATATGGGTATTTGGCCTATTGTAACGTATGATGCTGTATGCATTGCACGTGCCAGATGCATCACATCAGAGTATATATCTCCTTGAATATATGTAGAATACAGATGAATGATGTGTATTTATGAGGAATCCGTTATTGATGCCGACGTCGGCCCATAATACAAATGGAATTTTTTTCAGGGAAGTTTAATTAGTGGCATTAATCAGGCTTTGCCTATGGTAGATGGAGGGTGTCTCTGCGGCTCCTTAATTCTGATGAATCTTTTAATAGTCCAAACGCTGTTTAATTTTCACTTCACACAACGTCGCCGCTGGAAACTGCGTGATAAAGTGTCAGTTTGTTCCCCCCCCCCTTTTTGGCACATTTTGACATTTGCAGAAAATCTATTTCAGCCTTTGATTTAATCACCTACTTCTTGATGATAATAGGACTGTAGTCAGGGGTATACGAAGGGGTAATATGAATGAGTTTAGGATTCTATTAAATTTAACCCCATTTTCCAGTATTTGGAAAAAACAGACTTCAGCAGGAACAGCCCGTTAAGACAACATAAGATTATGCCACACAGTCATTCCCCGGGCGTAGCACAATTCAGCAGGAACAGCCCCTTAAGACAACATAAGATTATGCCACACAGTCATTCCCCGGGCGTAGCACAATTCAGCAGGAACAGCCCCTAAAGAGACAACATAAGGTTATGCCACACAGTCATTCCCCGGGTGTAGCACAATTCAGCAGGAACAGCCCCTAAAGAGACAACATAAGATTATGCCACACAGTCATTCCCCGGGTGTAGCACAATTCAGCAGGAACAGCCCCTAAAGAGACAACATAAGATTATGCCACACAGTCATTCCCCGGATGTAGCACAATTCAGCAGGAACAGCCCCTAAAGAGACAACATAAGATTATGCCACACAGTCATTCCCCGGGCGTAGCACAATTCAGCAGGAACAGCCCCTAAAGAGACAACATAAGATTATGCCACACAGTCATTCCCCGGGCGTAGCACAATTCAGCAGGAACAGCCCCTAAAGAGACAACATAAAATTATGCCACACAGTCATTCCCCGGATGTAGCACAATTCAGCAGGAACAGCCCCTAAAGAGACAACATAAGATTATGCCACACAGTCATTCCCCGGATGTAGCACAATTCAGCAGGAACAGCCCCTAAAGAGACAACATAAGATTATGCCACACAGTCATTCCCCGGGTGTAGCACAATTCAGCAGGAACAGCCCCTAAAGAGACAACATAAGATTATGCCACACAGTCATTCCCCGGATGTAGCACAATTCAGCAGGAACAGCCCCTAAAGAGACAACATAAGATTATGCCACACAGTCATTCCCTGGATGTAGCACAATTCAGCAGGAACAGCCCCTAAAGAGACAACATAAGATTATGCCACACAGTCATTCCCCGGATGTAGCACAATTCAGCAGGAACAGAGGCAATTTATAATAATATATAAGTCTGTAAGAGGATGAAATATATACTTTTATTTCCTTAATGTTAATAGTTTAAGCAATGTGAAGGTCAGCCAGCAGGGGGCGCCAAGTCTGCCTGTGAGCCTATATAACAGGGGTCCTCAAACTTTTTAAGCAGGGGGCCAGTTCACAGTCCCTGTTGGGGGGCCGGATTATTGTTAGTTTTCAAACTACGCTCCCCCCCGGCCCCCACCTCTCACTGCCACTGCCTCCTCACCCCCGGCTACTACCGCTCTGCCTCAGTTTGGTCCCGTTTTTGTGCCAGGAATCTTTAACTGTGGGATGGCACAGGCCAAACAGAATTGTGAGTCACAATTTTAGGATAAAGTAAAATTTTGCCATAATATCTTCATGTTGCCCTGCTGTTTCCATCTTGCTCTGTTCTCTCCATCTTGCCCTGCTGTTTCCATCTTGCTCTGTTCTCTCCATCTTGCCCTACTGTCTCCGCCTTGTTTTTCTGCCACCATCTTTCCCTACTGTCTCCATCCTGCCCCACTATATTTGTCTTGCTATACTGTCTCTCTGTTGCTCTGCTGCCATCTTGCTCTGTTGTCTATTGCCTACATCTTGCCCTACTGTCTCCACCTTGTCCTTCTGCCTCCATTTAGCCCTACTGTCTCCACCTTGTCCTTCTGCCTCCATTTAGCCCTACTGTCTCCACCTTGTCCTTCTGCCTCCATCTTGCCCTACTGTCTCCATCTTGCCCTACTGTCTCCATCTTGCCCTACTGTCTCCACCTTGTCCTTCTGCCTCCATCTTGCCCTACTGTCTCCATCTTGCCCTACTTTCTCCATCTTGCCCTACTGTCTCCATCTTGCCCTACTGTCTCCATCTTGCCCTACTGTCTCCATCTTGCCCTACTGTCTCCATCTTGTTCTCCATCTCTCCCTACTGTCTCCATCTTGCCCTACTTTCTCCATCTTGCCCTACTTTCTCCATCTTGCCCTACTGTCTCCATCTTGCCCTACTGTCTCCATCTTGCCCTACTGTCTCCACCTTGTCCTTCTGCCTCCATGTTGCCCTACTGTCTCCATCTTGCCCTACTTTCTCCATCTTGCCCTACTGTCTCCATCTTGCCCTACTGTCTCCATCTTGCCCTACTGTCTCCATCTTGCCCTACTGTCTCCATCTTGTTCTCCATCTTGCCCTACTTTCTCCATCTTGCCCTACTGTCTCCATCTTGCCCTACTGTCTCCATCTTGCCCTACTGTCTCCATCTTGTTCTCCATCTTGCCCTACTGTCTCCATCTTGCCCTACTTTCTCCATCTTGCCCTACTTTCTCCATCTTGCCCTACTGTCTCCATCTTGCCCTACTGTCTCCACCTTGTTCTACTGCCTCCATCTTGTTCTCCATCTTGCCCCAGTGTAACCACCTTGCCCTGCTAGAACTGCTGTCCTCCACTCTTCCAACCTTCACAGCAGGGCCTGTTTGGAACCCCCACCCCCAGTGCTAGTTACCAGCCATGCCTCCAGGGCTATGGAAGATGTTCTAGAACATACCAAGAGGTGCTGGACACAGACATCTCCTCTGCAGAATAATTTCTTCTCCCATAAATAAGAAATACTAATATGATTATTTCAAAGTGTATTAAATATAACTCAGTGACTCGCCCCTTTGCATTTTACATGGTCTTAAATGAAACATGTTTTATTTATAAATCTCCCATACTAAGTGCCATAAGAGGCTTATATTAGCCTCTGGGGAAGCAACTCAGTAACTGGGTCACTAATAAAAACAAAGAGAGCTGTCGCAGCCATGGAAGGAATCCGTCTGTATTTTTTATTACCAATATGAGAGACCATTTATAACCTGCTGTCTTGCAGTCTCTTGGGCATTTATTTTACATGACTTTGCCATTCTCAGGCTCAGGTCTCCCCTTTGCGATATTCTTATCTTTGTGGGTTATTACAATATTGGCCTCTAAAATATACTCAATTCCCATTGGCACAACAAGTCACTTGGTCCCAAAGATATTTATAGTAGGCTCTCTCCTAACCCACACACACATACAGTATACTGATATTATGAATTAGTCAGGACCCCCTCCTGGGCCCTCTATACTCTTTTAGATACTGCTTGAAATGCTTTACGTACCCAGAACTCCAAAGCAAAGTTAGGCTCATGTTTGAACACAATGAGCCCCATAGCTGCTACGAGGAGCTTATTTGTCAAGAAAGACCTTGAACTCTAAACACTGTTGGGTTGGGTATCAATAGGGTACTCTGGGAAGGGTCAGCTGACACATACATCACCAGCAGGGCCACCCTAGTGATCCCATTCTTCCACCAACAGGGGAACTCTCAATGGCAGGTGGTTCCATATCACATACTGTCTATGGGGAACGAATATGGGGTGGCACTTGATAATGGTGGCCGTCCACTACCTTCAGGATGAGTGCCTATATGCAATGATTCTTTAACAGTAGTTTCTAATGGGGAACAATCTCTGGACTCAGGTTTGGACTCAGTCTAGTATTCAATATACTGATAGCTGTCACAGCTGCTCTTAGTTTGGCTTGGAGGTTGCCTTCTAGCTGCTTATCTATTGCTCTGTTATTATTCGTAAGTCTATATTTTTCCATGGAGGACCTCAGGGTTTTTATGTTTTTTTATTGTAAACCTCACAAGAAAAGATTAACATAACTCAGACCAACATGCCGGCCAATAATTCCAAGTTACATTATACAACCAAAATAACCCCCCCCCCCCACCCAGTCTTTTGAAGAGTCAGTGCCTTTGTTGTGGATTTCAGAAAATCAGAACTATTTACATCCAGAGGAATTTGTTGCATGGTCTGAAGAGGCAAAATCCTTCAGTAGTGAGCTTGGCAGGTCCAGAAAGCTCCCATGTTAGAACAAAGTCTAATAACAACATTAAAGCTCCTAGATATCCTGGAAGAAACACAAAGTTGCCTGAACAACGGCCCCATGTTGGTGATCCCAGTTGAAACCACAAATAACTGCAACAGCAAGCAGAATAAGGGTGACTAAAGTGTCCTCTGGTACCATGGTATTGGGATGCAAAGCTTGGCCAGCTCTCTAGCCATTGCCCTACAGGGGGGTAAAGGTCCCCATACACCATAAGATCCGCTCGCTTGGCGATGTCACCAAGCGAGCTGATCTTCTCCTGATATCTCCCACCTACGGGTGGCCGATATCGGGAAAATCCAGGCTAATTCGATCATTTGGCCCTGGGGCCAAACGATTGAATTATAACGACGGGTATAGGCAAAGTCGGTCCGGGGACAGCATCAACAAGCTGATGCGGTCCCCGATCTGACTAGATTTTCTAACCTGGCCGATCGATATCTGGCCGATTTCAGGCCAGGTACGGTCTGCCAGGCCCGTCGGTAGTGCCCATACACGGGCCGATTAGCCGCTGAATCGCTCTAAGGGACCTATATCGGCAGCTACTATCAGCCCGTGTATGGGGACCTTTAGGGTGCCCAACAGTCTGTTTGCATTAGAACTGCCACAGGAAGTATTTAAAGACTGATACAATGATGTAAGTGTGGGTGGCACTGTAGGCAGAGTTATCTAGCATTCTATAGGCCAAGTGAGCATATTCGGCTAGTTTTAGAGAAGGAACTGTTAAGTGGTAGGGGGCGCTGAGCACTAGAATAGGAAGATAAAAGTCCTTCACTTAGATGTCTCAGGAGCTGGAAAAGGGGTGATGGATATGCAGGATGAGGAGGGCAAGGATACAGGATCGGGAAGTATGTGGGGTGGAGAAGGTGCAGGATCAGAGGCAGTCAGGAGTGGGGACAAAGATTTTGGGAAAGCAAGACATTGACCATAAAGTAGTACAGAAGAGACAATGGAGCAGGACTAGATCAGGAGTCAATCAGGAACAGAACAAGTGCAGGAACCAAACAAGAAAAGTACAAGAGTAGGAAACAGAATTGGTACAAGACTAGGAGCACAGGGGCGAGTGTAGGGAAACAGGAGCCAGGGACAGTGCCTTAGTGCTCATAAATGGACAATGCTTAGGCGCCAGTAGTGCGGAGGGCTGGCCTTACATAGAGCGGGGTCAGCCCTGATTGGCTGACCCAACCCACCGATGAAGCTGGGAAACAGGATGGAGAGGCCAGGTGATAGATAATGAGTGGGCGTGCTAACTGCTCACCTGGCCCAAAAACCCAAAGGTCCATGGCTGAAATCCCAACAGGGCCTTAATGAGCAACTGTCAAACCACCTCAGTGCTAATGACTCTACAGGACTGAATGTTGGGCAGGGCAGGGAATAGGGCGGCAGAGCCTTTACTCTTCCAACTCATTGCCCTTCATTGCCTAGGGAAGTGCATGTCTCCTCTTCAGCTCTCCCCATTATCCTCACTGTGCAATATCCCGATGGGAATGGCCCCCCCCCGGGGCTGCTCTAATGGAGTCGGGAATGTAGAGTGGCCGGGACTTTCTCTCAATTGGGGATGGAAATGAGCATTTTCTTAACATTATATTGGATATAAATGCTCTTGTCTGCAGAGCGATTCTTCAGAATGATATTTCTCTCATTATACAAATTGTATGAAGTTCCACTTTAATAAAAATAAAAGACGCCACTTACTTGTGCCGTATTATTGCTGATTGGCTGGAACGCTGCAGATCCTTCTGCTTATTACTCTTGAGTTTGGCTGAGGGAAAAATCTAATGTTTGTGATTAATGGAGGCAACCAGCCATGATCTGCTCTTTACAGTCACGTGGCCCAATATACTAAGAACTGTCTCAAGTCCATGGCAACAATTATGATTGGGTGATCTCCTTTCTGGAAGAAGTATTGGCTCATTATTACTTGTACAACTCAACCACAAATGTCTGCACATCCACTGGGTTCCAGACAGTATTTGCAAAAAAACAGCCTAAAGGTGAAAAAGGTCTTATACTAGCTGTCTGTATAGGGCTGTTCCTGCTGAATTGTGTACAGGGGAATCCCTTTGCTGCCATAGTTTTATGGTATCTCTCTGTACAGGTTATGAGCAAACTTAGGGGGCTGTTCCTGCTGAATTGTGCTTAGTACAGGGGAATCCCTATGCTGCCATAGTTTTATGGTATCTCTCTGTACAGGCTATGAGCAAACTTAGGGGGCTGTTCCTGCTGAATTGTGCTTAGTACAGGGGAATCCCTATGTGCCATAGTTTTATGGTATCTTTCTGTACAGGCTATGAGCAAACTTAGGGGGCTGTTCCTGCTGAATTGTGCTTAGTACAGAGGAATCCCTATGCTGCCATAGTTTTATGGTATCTCTCTGTACAGGTTATGAGCAAACTTAGGGGGCTGTTCCTGCTGAATTGTGCTTAGTACAGGGGAATCCCTATGCTGCCATAGTTTTATGGTATCTCTCTGTACAGGCTATGAGCAAACTTAGGGGGCTGTTCCTGCTGAATTGTGCTTAGTACAGGGGAATCCCTATGTGCCATAGTTTTATGGTATCTCTCTGTACAGGCTATGAGCAAACTTAGGGGGCTGTTCCTGCTGAATTGTGCTTAGTACAGGGGAATCCCTATGTGCCATAGTTTTATGGTATCTCTCTGTACAGGCTATGAGCAAACTTAGGGGGCTGTTCCTGCTGAATTGTGCTTAGTACAGAGGAATCCCTATGTGCCATAGTTTTATGGTATCTCTCTGTACAGGCTATGAGCAAACTTAGGGGGCTGTTCCTGCTGAATTGTGCTTAGTACAGAGGAATAATAACACACTGCTTGTTCCATACAGGGCTCAGGAGGACAAGATGGAATAAAAGGAGAATCAGGCCCTAAGGGAGACTCTGTAAGTATTGGCCTTTTACATCCATCATACTATCCCTGCAATGTGGAACCTTCCCTTCCCCGTATTTCTGTATAAAACCCTCGGACAGGAGATAAATGGGAATCTCTTAATGTTAATAGTCGGCTCACGTATTGGCTTACATTGTATTTCCCCATAACAGGGCCCCCAAGGACCCGCCGGCCCCCCAGGACTGAGAGGCTTGCCAGGGAGCGTGGTAAGTGTTTCTTCTCTGTATCACCGGCCGGGAGTCCCCGGTGCCTGGATGGAAACAACAGATTATTCTTCTGGATCCTGATTAATTACCCGGAGCGGCGGGGAGGCGGCTGGTACCGGGGCCGCTTGTGTTTAAGCTCTTTCTCATTTCTCAGGTCGGCTGAGACCCGTTTGAATCATTTAAAATAGATAAACTGAGGTTGTGTCTTAAAGGGGAAATGTCACCCACACATAAAAAGCCTTTAATAATAAAAGTCCTTTAGAAATTAAACATGAAAGCCAATTTTTTTTGTTAATAAAACCATCCGTACAAGTTATAAATGTATTTAAAAATCTGAGCTGTCAATCATATATTGCCTGCCCCGCCTCTATGCCGAAGGCAATAGTCGCCCGCGACTATTCTTTTGTTGCCCGCGGCTATTATTTTGTCGCCCGCAGCTATTATTTTGTCACCCGCGGCTATTATTTTGACGCCCGCGGCTATTGTTTTGTCGCGCGGCTATTACTTTGTCACCCGCGGCTATTATTTTGTCGCCCGCAGCTATTACTTTGTCACCCGCGGCTATTATTTTGTCGCGCAGCTATTATTTTGACGCCCGCAGCTATTATTTTGTCGCCCGCGGCTATTATTTTGTCACCCGCGGCTATTATTTTGTCGCGCAGCTATTATTTTGTCGCCCGCAGCTATTATTTCGTCACCTGCGGCTATTTTTTCGTCACCTGCGGCTATTATTTTGTCACCCGCGGCTATTCTTTTGACGCCCGCGACTATTCTTTTTTGACGCCGGCGACAATTTTTTCTACGTTCGGTGAATTTTGCCGCAAATCCATGCCTGTCGAAACATTTTGCCCATCACTAGTCAAAAACTGGTTTGAGCAGGAACTGAGGCAATGGTAGCCAGTTTGGGCAAGGGCAAAAGGGATTTAAAGCCAAAAAGGGTGGCAAACCAGTGGTGGGCACCAGTTAATGACACAACAGTATCCAGACATTTAGTCTAAAATTAGGAATACACTGAATCCCGGATTCAGTTTGAGATTCGGGCGAATCCGGGCATTTTTTTAAGGATTCGGTTTTGGCTGGATCCGCGGTCCCAGGTGAACCAGATCCGAATCCTAATTAGCATAAATTTGCATATACTAATTAGTATTTGGAAAGGGTTAAATTACCAGGTGAAAAAAAATTTTGCTACGTGCCTAACACAAGTTAATTAGATTTGGTTCAGGATTCAGAGGAATCCTTTAGTGTGGGTTCGGGGGTTCGGCCAAACCCAAAAAGGTGGGTCCGGTGCACCCCTATCTAAAATGGCACCGGATGATACGTCAGCACAAGAACTATTGGTAGGGAGTGTGGGGTTTTTATAGGTGATCACAGGAAACCAATGGCGGAGATTTTTTGACGCCCCGTTTCACGAAACAATCCGCCAATGGAGAAACACGAAAATTTGTTGCTAATCCATGACAATTATTTGGCCCATCACTATTGGGGAGCAACACAAGCATGCAAAAAGCCACATTGGGGTGCTAAATAAGGGCTGTAATTGGCAACTGGAAGACCCTATATGAAATGGCCACCTACAGGAGGCTCTGCTTGGCAGTTGACAGTTTTAAACTTGCCCCCAAGCCAGAAATTCAAAAATAAGCCCCTACTTTGAGGCCACTGGGAGCAACATTCAAGGGGGTGGGGAGCAACTTGTTGCCCCCGGGTCACTGGTAGGGGGTCACTGATTTAGAAGAATAATCTTCATGCACTTTGTTACACTGATGGAGATAACAGACACAGATCTACCCACATATCCCATAGTTTCAAGAACTCCCCCCATTCATTCTACAGTTCCTAAGAACCTTCACATATGAAACCACTAATTATTCATTTACTAATCCACGAACGGTCCGAAAGCGTCGGAATCCCTTTTTGGACGGCGTCACAACTTTTTCGTATGTTCCGCGACTTTTTTTTGTCGGCGTCGTGAAAAAATCGGATTGGTTTTTCCACCGTTTGCAATCGCTCCATACGAAAAAATCGCGACGCCGACGAAATAGTTGCGCAAGATACGATAAAGTCGTGGCGGCGACGAAAAAGTTGCGACAAATGCGCAAAAAGCCGCGACGGCGATGAAAAGACTGTGAAATTTTCGTTTCCAATCCGAATTTTTCCCATTCGGGATTCGTGGATTAGTAAATCTCGCCCTACGTATATACTTCACAGCTATTTTATACACCATCAGATACGTTCATATTTGTGATCAGTAAAACATTGTTGTGGATTTTCAACTCACTAAAGTCCCATTAACAACTTGTTTTTATTCAGGGGAGCCCTGGGGACATTGGCTTGCCTGGAAATGATGGTGTGAAAGGGGAAAAGGTAATGTAACAACTGTGTGTTGTGTTATATGTTATAGGTGTTACTATGTTTGTTTGTATTATTGTGTGCGAAGTGCCCTCTCGCTCTCCCAGTATGATATCCACCACCCCCAGGGGTAAGATCGGAATAGTAGGAATAGGTAAATGGTGATCAAAATGGTAAATATAAAGAAGATTAGAAAGCCACAAAGCAAGGCTGCTATTGGATAGAAAGCTTGATAGAAGCCCTGCCAAAATGAGACCGTGATGATCTTCCTATCAGCACAGGGAATTATTGGGGAAAGTAAGGAGTGACCCCTAGAATATAAGGAATAAGCTATAGACAAGAACAGCAATACATAATAATGGTAAGGTAGCTAATATGGAAGATGCCTTAGATGCTTGAATAAGAAATAACTAACAGATGGAGCACTCTTCTGTCAAGTCTCAGGTCTCTCCCTGATGTGTCCCAAGAAATATATAAGAAAAAAGGATAATCCTGAGTTGTTTAACCCAACTCTTTGCTTACTCGTATGCACTCAAATTATTGTCCATTTTCAGGGTGAAGCTGGGAAAGAAGGAAAGGTTGGACCACAAGGACCTCCAGGAGAAGCAGGTCTTGCAGGAATACCAGGCCTCCCCGGCAAAGGAAAGACTGGAGAACCGGTAAGTGACCTATAAACTTCTTCCTGATAATGTATCTTCATTCAAGATGTGATGTTTTTCTTAGAGCAGGAGAAAAAAAGAATTTTATATTGTGAGAAACTGTTTGATATTTGTAGTTACAAGCTCCAGTAGTTCGAGCATCCTACTGGCAGAGGCTTTTATGGGTATTGGAAGTTGAGGATTAGCAATGGCTGGAGGGCTGCAGGATGTCCACCCTCGATTTATGTCATTTTACTCAACCCCACCATTACTGTATTGCCACAGACTCCCCCTTTTCTAACCCCAGTCCTAAGCCCCATTGTTTCCTGATCATAAGAGCTCAGTTGTCTCAGGGGTTTCAGTAGGTATCTTCTTATTCACTGAAACCCACCAATCACGTGCCAAATTGCCAGCCAGAGTGACCGTGCCTTGAACTCCTCCTGAAATCCTTAGCATGAACTTTTCAGTAAGAAGATGTTAATCTCTGTTTTACCCAGGGAGAACGTGGTGACCCCGGGACATCTGGACCTCCTGGCTCAAAGGTAAGAAGATGCTAAAGGGAAGTCCTATTCACTTTTTGTACCAGTGCTGGGGATGTTATTATTGGACCGTTATGTGGTTGCTTTCTTTCTTCATACCCTGGTCCATCAAATTTGACAGGGATTGTGTCTTCATGAAAGGGATGAGATGTTTCCCTATGGTCTGTGTAAATACAGCCATAAGCACTCACAGAAACGCTGCACTGAGTCCTCTATCAAAAGATTTCTTGTGTCTGTTTTCCTGTGCCAGAGACACGCAGCTCTCTGCTTTCTTCTGCTCCCCCCCTCCCTCAGGAATGCTAAGGAATGTGGATCTGAGCCAATCAGCAGAAAGCTTCCTCATAGCCTTACTAACTGAGCATGTACAGGGGTCTTGCTCTCGGTGCAGGAGTGAGGCATTATGGGAACTTTCTTTACACAGCTCAGCGTTTTTTTTCCTATGAGGCTTCTGATCATCTGAACGGGTGAAATATGGGGAGACTTAAGGGCACTATTGAGAGAACTGAAGGTATGCCTGCAGCTTGGGATTAACTCTTTATTAGCCTTTCCTTCTCCTTATAATAAAAGTCCTGTTTAAATTAAACACACAATCCCAATTCCTTTTTTTATAAACACATCCATACCCATTATAAAGGCATTTAAAAATCCCAGCTGTCAATCATATAGTGCCTGCCCCGCCTCTATGTACTTTGTAGCCTTCCTCACTTTCCCCCTCCCTCCTCATCATCTAACTGTGTAGCCAGTGTATAGGCCTGGGCATCAGGTCCCCCCCATTCTGGCACATAAACAAGATATTTGGTATGATACAAAGCTTTCCATGCAAACAAAATGGCGCCCTCCTGCTTGCTATAGTTGTGTAATCCCAAGACTGAAAGAGACAACATTTAAATAATTTATATAGCGTAAGTGAAGTTTATTCTGCTTGGCTAACGTTATAGAAAATAATGTTGAATTATTTATTGGGATGACAGGTCTCCTTTAAGTCGCTTTATAATAAAGCATCAAGTCACAAAAGTCATGGATCTTCTGTTTGAATGTATTACCCCAGTTGAGGCCAAAGAGTTTTTGTTATAGGATGGTTCGGGGGGTGGGGGGGCTAAGGCAAAAACAAAGCAAAGTGCCATTTTCCCCACAATGCCTCTGTCCTCCCCAGGAATTCTTCCAGATATAACTCTTTGGGAGAGTCCAACCAGTACAAGAGCTCCTGGAATGGCAAATCCATTGCCATCACAATTTTTGACCCCCGTAAAAATCAGAATATAGGAATAGTGATGCCATTGGCCATTGTTTCCTGAAACTTCCGTGAAAATTCGCGCGGAAAAATTCAGCATAAAAAAATTTAGTCGCGCGGCAAATTGGGCGATTTCGCAAATTTTCTTGCCATTTTGCAAATTTTATGGCCAATCGAAACGGGACAGATTCGCTCATCACTATATAGTAGTACATCCATCGTCAGTCACAGTTTGCTATTAATTATGGGATGTTATGCCACAAAAAGGGCGGTGTTGCATAAAAAAGGGTGTGGTCATGTCAAATTGGGCGCGGTTGTGTCAAAAAGGGTGTGGTCGCTTCGAAAGCATGGGTGACAAAAAAAAAAGACGCGGGCGACAAAAAAGACGTGGGCGACAAATTGGGCCACAAATTGGGTGATTTCGTGAATTAGGCGATTTTGTGAATTTTCCAGCATTTCGCTAATTTAATGGCGAAACGGGACAGATTTGCTCATCACTATATAGTAGTATATCCATCTTCAGTCAGGCTAATAATTATGGGATGTTATGCCACAAAAAGGGCGTGGTTGCATAAAAAAGGGTGTGGTCATGTCAAATTGGGAGTGGTTTCGTCAAAAATGGGTGTAGTCGCTTCGAAAGCACGGGTCACAAAAAAAAAGACGCGGGCGACAAAAAAGACGTGGCCCACAAATTGGGCGATTTCGTGAATTTTTCGGCGTTTCGCTAATTTTATGGCGGAGCGAAATGGGACAGATTGGCTCATCCCTATATAGTAGTACATCCATCTTCAGTCAGTCCCAGTTTGCTGTTGGTTATGGGATTTCATGCCGCACTATATTATTCTAAGCAATAACCCAGGGAAGGAGTTTTCCAGAGTTGCCCGGGATCCCTGGGAACAATAAGAAACAGCTGAAAAGGCCGAGCCGACAGAAAGACAATGCGGCAAATACAGAACAGATGGCATTTATGTGCAGTAAAGCAAAATAAACACAACACTGTACGGAACATGGCGTCATTTATCCCAGCTATTGATTTTGTGATTGTAGATCATAAGGACTGTGCCCTGAGTGTATAATTCTCTCTATAAATCATAGGGGGACACGAGTAAAGGAAATATGGGGCACCTGTAATGCTCGAGATTAATCACAGAAACTCCATTGTGGCTCAGGTAGTGATCACATGATCATAATATGTTGTGTAATCATTACATTTCTAGATATAGAGATGTTCAAGGAAAATCCTGATGGCTGCTGTATAACCGCAACTCCCAGAATCCTTGGAACTCTTGGCTTCACTGGAATTTATTATAGTGTGTAAGCCAATCACTGGTAATGTTGCCCATAGCAACCAATCAGATATTTGGTTTTCTTTTCTGCCTTGTAAGTGACCATTCACACCTAATTGCTGATTGGTTGCTATGGGCAACATCACCAGTGATGCTGGCTTCTGAAGCCAAAGAACAGGGATGGAGTTAGGTGGGATCAACTCAGCTGTTAATGGTGGCCACTCTGGCCAAACGATTACCCGACTGACTGATTGACGGAGACTTTTTGGACACATGTAAGATGGCCAAGACTCACTAACCAGTCTGCTGTTCCATTTATCAGGCATTCTATCCACCATGCTTAGTATATTTAATGGGAAGAGTCTGTCCATTCTCACATTGCATTAAATCACATGATAAGACCTCTTCATGGCGTGAATCCGCAAGGGCAAATTTGTATAATCAGGTCTGGGGTTAGTCAATCTGCTCTTGAGTTGACCAGCCACATTGGCAGCAACACATTGACAGCAATGCATATACAGGAATTGATTGAGTTATTGGCAGTTGTGCTGCCAGCCGTCTAATTGGAATCTATATTTCCCAAGGTCAGCGCTTCTAGGTACAATATTGTTGCGAGGAGTGTAAAATAACTGCCAGTTTGGAAGAACAGATAAGCCAAGAGCAGGGGTGGGGCCCTTATTAACAGAGGGGGTAATAAGGGCTAAGATACTTGAATATCAGTTGGTTACAGCATGGTTGCATGGGTAATAGATCTTACCAGACTAATGTATTTGCCCTCTGTGAGCAGGAACCTAGACTGTGGGATGGCAGTGGATGTGTTCTACTTAGACCTTTGCTTAAGCTTTTGCTACAGTACCAAACTGGAGCATAATATTTGTACTTGGATAGAGACCTGGCTGAAGGATAGATTACAAAGGGGGGGGGGGGGGGGTAATTGCAGCATTTTTTAATTGGACCAGTGTCCAATTGTTGATCCTGTTGTTGATCCTTAGTGCTGTCTTGCATTAAAAAAAAGTATTAATTTGAGGGATGAAAACATAAATTGACCAGGTCCCAGGTAAGGCCTCACCCAGTGTATGGTTCAATTGAAACAGTGTCGTTTTTTCTTGATGACAGATTCTGCTAATGCCTATAAGAGGGGCCTGGGTGATTTCTTGAACAATCAGAATATCCAAGGCTATTGTGATACTAATACCTACAGTTTCGGTATTGGTATATATGGTTTATATATGCGATTGTACAGATAGTAGGGATGCACCCAATCTACTTTTTTCAGATTCGGCCGAATCCTGAATCGTTCGTAAAAGATTCGGGCAAATACCGAACCAGAATTCAAATTAGGCTACATTAGAGTTAAACAGCTGTATAGGATTTGGTTCGGCCAGGAGCATGGATTTGGCCAAATCCTGCCGAAAAAGGCCGAATCTCAAACCGCATCCTGGATTCAGTGCATCCCTAACAGATAGGTTGGTAGGAGTGTGAGTATACAGTATATGTGCACTGGGGTTTATTTGGAGAGGTTGAACTTGATTGACTTTGGTCTGGGAACCCAAAGCGGATCAGGACTCCTATGAGCACTAGTTCAAACACTTAATATTACTTAAATATTAATATAATAATAAATATATGTATTCCTATTTTTTTTTAAATAGATAAAAAACAGTATTTGCTTAGTATCTTAATCCAGCTCAGTGACACTGCATAGAGTTCATTACAATACATTCTCTAACCTGTTGGGATTCCAAATAAATAGGGGAATAATGATGAAAAATATAATGAAATAAGATAAATAAATAATTACACAGAATTATGGGAAAAAAAAGTCTCAGGAAAGGGTTAAATTTCTGACACAAAGTCGAGGAGGAATAAGAGAAATGTTAGCTAATCAGCGCGCTGTACAATTCATTATGTTGTTCTCCTTAATTGCTCCCCGAGTTGTTAATTAAAGTTTCTGTTTGGAACCGTTGCCCTATTTAATATATTTAATATATTGTCATTTATGGTCCAAATGTCACCGACTGCAATAGTATTCAGCACTTACCAGTGTAACACTGGATCATTTTTTGAGATTCCTCAGTGTAGTTGTTATTATTATTACCAAATCCAATAATTTGGGGAAAAAAAGGTAGAAAAATGAAGCTGTTGGAAAAAGGAAAGTGTTGTTGCTCTGCTTAGAACTGATCAGTGAAACCTCAGAGGACCAGGGTTGGACTGGGGGCTACCACCCCAGGGGCCCCACTGAGTCCCCCACACCACCCACAGGGGCCCCCGCCGAGTCCCCCACACCACCCACAGGGGCCCCCGCCAAGTCCCCCACACCACCCACAGGGGCCCCCACTGAGTCCCCACACCATCCACAGGGGCCCCCACCGAGTCCCCCATACCACCCACAGGGGCCCCCGCCACGCCACCCTAACCTCCTCAGCAGGGGCCCCCGCCACTTGCCCGACTGACAGCTGGGGAAGCAGCGACAGGGATTGGGTTTGGGCTGCCAGGGCCCACCGTGTTTTTCCCTGCCCAGGCCCAGTCTGACCCTGCAGAGGACTCTCCTCCATAATTTTTATGTGAAGAGCAACATCATTTTCTTACTAACCAGGGTCGGACTGGGCCGCCGGGACACCAGGAAAAATCCCGGTGGGCCCCGGCGGCCCAGACCCGACCCTTGCTGGTGCTCCCCCTCCCGACTGCTCCTCCCCTGACGCGTCAAATTTACGCGCTCAGAGGAGGACGTCGGGAGGGGGGCCCTGCGAGGGGGCTTAGGGGCTCATGAAAGATTCAGGCCAAAACCGTACCGAACCTGAAGCTTAATTTGCATATGGAAATTAGGCTACAGACCGGTTAAATATAAGTACTTAAAAAAGAAAAATAGATAAATCTAAAAAAAGGAAAGAAGATGCAATGAAGGCACATATGGGTACCAGGGTGAAAAAAAATATGGTCTGACCTCCTACCTACTCCTAAAACCCATTACAAGTGTAGGCCTTCTTCTGACCTTCCAGCTTCCATCTTACCTTTATATCTTCTGGCCTCTGTTGGATATCTTCTGGCCTCTGTTGGATATCTTCTGGCCTCTGTTGGATATCTTCTAGCCTCTGTTGGATATCTTCTAGCCTCTGTTCGATATCTTCTAGCCTCTGTTGGATATCTTCTGGCCTCTGCTGGATATCTTCTGGCCTCTGTTGGATATCTTCTGGCCTCTGTTGGATATCTTCTAGCCTCTGTTGGATATCTTCTAGCCTCTGTTGGATATCTTCTAGCCTCTGCTGGATATCTTCTAGCCTCTGCTGGATATCTTCTAGCCTCTGTTGGATATCTTCTAGCCTCTGCTGGATATCTTCTGGCCTCTGTTGGATATCTTCTAGCCTCTGTTGGATATCTTCTGGCCTCTGTTGGATATCTTCTAGCCTCTGTTGGATATCTTCTAGCCTCTGCTGGATATCTTCTGGCCTCTGTTGGATATCTTCTAGCCTCTGTTGGATATCATCTGGCCTCTGTTGGATATCTTCTGGTCTCTGTTGGATAGCTTCTGGCCTCTGTTGGATATCCTCTGGTCTCTGTTAGATATCTTCTAGCTTCTGTTGGATATCATCTGGCCTCTGTTGGATATCTTCTGGTCTCTGTTGGATAGCTTCTGGCCTCTGTTGGATATCCTCTGGTCTCTGTTGGATATCTTCTAGCTTCTGTTAGATATCTTCTGGCCTCTGTTGGATATCTTCTAGCTTCTGTTGGATATCTTCTGGCCTCTGTTGGATATCTTCTGGCCTCTGTTGGATATCTTCTGGCCTCTGTTGGATATCTTCTAGCCTCTGTTGGATATCTTCTGGCCTCTGTTGGATATCTTCTAGCCTCTGTTGGATATCTTCTAGCCTCTGTTGGATATCTTCCGGCCTCTGTTGGCAGCAGGGGTCCTCACTGCCCCCAATTAGAGGAATTTCCTAAAACTTGTTTACGCTTACTCCTAGATATGTCTATGGCCCTTGTTTCAACCCCCCTTTGATACTAGGATCAAAGACAGACACTATTTTGCTCTCATTCAATCAATCAGTCCATTTAAGGACTATAACCAATAAGAGATCATATTTTGTACCCCCAGAAACTTGTGTTGCTCTCAAACCCTTTTTACATTTGAATCTGACTTACAGGTAAAAAAAGGTTGGAGATCCTTGCCTTAATACCTCAAGCCTGGAAAAAGATGAAAATATCCAGCAGAGGGCAGAAGATATCTAACAGAGGCCAGAAGATATCTAACAGATGCCAGAAGAAATCCAGCAGAGGCTAGAAGATATCTAACAGAGGCCAGAAGATATCCAACAGAGGCCAGAAGATATCCAACAGAGACTAGAAGATATCCAACAGAGGCCAGAAGATATCCAACAGAGGCCAGAAGATATCTAACAGAGGCCAGAAGATATCTAACAGAGGCCAGAAGATATCCAACAGAAGCTAGAAGATATCCAACAGAGGCCAGAAGATATCTAACAGAGGCCAGAAGATATCTAACAGAGGCCAGAAGATATCCAACAGAAGCTAGAAGATATCCAACAGAGGCTAGAAGATACCTAACAGAGGCCAGAAGATATCCAACAGAGGCCTGAAGATATCCAACAGAGGCTAGAATATATCTAACAGAGGCCATAAGATATCTAACAGAGGCTAGAAGATATCTAACAGAGGCCAGAAGATATCCAACAGAGGCTAAAAGATATCATGTCTCGGCTCAGCTCCAGCGATTGTGGCCAAGTGAATATTCACAAAAAACATATTTATTTTCTTCTGCTCGTTTTTTCTAACCAGTCTAATTATCAAGTCTCTCTAATGTCTTCGGTCTAAAGGCCTTTGGCCAAATCTGGTGTACGTTTAATTAACCTGTGCTTCTCCCCAGATCAGACTGTAATCCCATGTTCTTTTAAATTCTGATACAAATCTGCATTCCGAAGCCCCAATTAAACCGCGGTCTGAGCATTTCATGACTTGAATGCAATTTCATTACTAGCAGGAAATTAAGAATGGGGGTGCGCTGTTTGATCCAATGACTTTCAAATACTTTCTACGTTCAAGCTATACAGGGCTGAAATACTGCCCATTTGTACAAGTACTGTTCTGCCCCCAATAAGGGGTAATTATATCTTGTTGGGATCAAGTACAGGTACTGTTTTATTATTACAGAGAAAAGGGAATCATTTAACCATTAAATAAACCCAATAGGGCTGTTCTGCCCCCAATAAGGGGTAATTATATCTTAGTTGGGATCAAGTACAGGTACTGTTTTATTATTACAGAGAAAAGGGAATCATTTAACCATGAAATAAACCCAATAGGGCTGTTCTGCCCCCAATAAGGGGTAATTATATCTTAGTTGGGATCAAGTACAGGTACTGTTTTATTATTACAGAGAAAAGGGAATCATTTAACCATGAAATAAACCCAATAGGGCTGTTCTGCCCCAATAAGGGGTAATTATATCTTAGTTGGGATCAAGTACAGGTACTGTTTTATTATTACAGAGAAAAGGGAATCATTTAACCATGAAATAAACCCAATAGGGCTGTTCTGCCCCAATAAGGGGTAATTATATCTTAGTTGGGATCAAGTACAGGTACTGTTTTATTATTACAGAGAAAAGGGAATCATTTAACCATTAAATAAACCCAATAGGGCTGTTCTGCCCCAATAAGGGGTAATTATATCTTAGTTGGGATCAAGTACAGGTACTGTTTTATTATTACAGAGAAAAGGGAATCATTTAACCATGAAATAAACCCAATAGGGCTGTTCTGCCCCCAATAAGGGGTAATTATATCTTAGTTGGGATCAAGTACAGGTACTGTTTTATTATTACAGAGAAAAGGGAATCATTTAACCATTAAATAAACCCAATAGGGCTGTTCTGCCCCCAATAAGGGGTAATTATATCTTAGTTGGGATCAAGTACAGGTACTGTTTTATTATTACAGAGAAAAAGGGAATCATTTAACCATTAAATAAACCCAATAGGGCTGTTCTGCCCCAATAAGGGGTAATTATATCTTAGTTGGGATCAAGTACAGGTACTGTTTTATTATTACAGAGAAAAGGAAATCAGTTTTAAAATTCTGAATTATTTGATTAAAATGGAGTCTATGGGAGACGTGCTTTCTAGATAACGGGTTTCCGGATAAGGGATGCCATGCTTTTATTAGAAATAACTTGTCATATGGGGGTACGAGGGGACAACATTATTCCTTTCTTCTCCTTCTGTTGGACACTTTCCATTTTCTCCTGATCCATTTCTGATTATCTAGATCCATTCTGGCCTGTCGTTTAAAGGGGATGTGCACGTAATGAAGTATATACTGCTCTAAGCAGCTTTCCAATGTATAATAAGGAAACATTTCCAATGGTTTTCAAGTTATTTGTAAATGTAATTCCAGTTTTCTAGGTGTGAATCCTAAAAAACAGTGTAGTAGATGTCAGGAATATGGGAGGAGGGGCAATATTCTTGATTAGGTTCTTGATTAAGTTCTTGATTAGGTTCTTGGTTAGGTTAATTGGCCGCTGTATTAAGAAGGGAGCGTAGATGATAAAAGCCTTTTTGCTGTGAGAATTCATAAAGGATGAGTTTTTGGACGGTTTCCGGGTATTATAAATATTTAATTTTGTTAATCAAGTTGAAGCTAAATTCATAACAACGTTCTTTATTAGAAATCTCATTAAACGATGACTAAAAGCAGTAGAACTCGAGTTCAACTTGCCTTGGAATAAGTGTTTTATTAAACTTTTAAAGAGCCGTATGGGAGTCAGCGCAGTGGTTGCTTCCAGGGAAGAATGAAAATAAATGGTGGAATATTTTCCCGTGTTTTCTCCTTGCAACGAAGAATTAAAAAGATCATGATGATATTTCCCTTTTTAACCTCTAGGGGGAGAGAGGGTCTCCGGGTCTCCCCGGGCAACCTGGAAGCAGGGGACCCCCTGGGATCGGAATTGATGGATCACAAGTAAGTGGTTTTCTGAATCACATAAATAAACTTTATTGTTTATTGGACTATATTAACATTTTCTTCCTCGCCATAGACACGTAACACGCTATATCTGATCATAATCTTCAATATGCAACGTTTTTATTGGATGTCAAGAATTCAAATTTGGTTAAAAAAATATATAAAACAGAACACGTTGAAAAATACCAATAATCTTTTGCCAAAATGAATAAAATAATGGGATTATTTCTTTACTTTACGCAATAATGGGGGTATGTCCCTGGGAAGATATAGGGGGGTTACTGTATGTAATAAAAGGCTCTAAGTTTGCCCAGGAGCAGTAACCCATAGCAACCAATCAGCAGGTAGCATTTTGTGGTCACTTGTTTAAAAGCAAACATAGTATTGGTTGCTATGGGTTACTGTTCCTGGGCAAATTTAGGGCCTTTTATTACATATGGGGGGTAAGATTTTTGCACACATAAACTAGTAATCAAAATGTTTAAGAAATCAATTTTATTCAAGTCTTTGAGTTTTTGAGTTTCTTCTTTATCTCAGACTTTTTTTTGGTCAAAAAATATGGTTTTTTGAGGTTTATCTTATGGAATTCCCCCCCCCCCCCAAAAAAAAATAGAGATAAAAATGAAATTGTGCTGACTAAAACCGGTCAAGACACCAGAGGAGTCAATGGGGACGTTATTTGCAACATTCAAGCTACATTTGTCCCGCTAACATTCCCCCTTGTCTCAATTATGCAAGTTTTTCCCCCAAAACTATAATTTTTAGAAATGTGCCCTGAAACATAGTAAATTTGGTAAATGTTACTGTTCATCATATAATGCTCATCAGCTCATTTAGTTTTATTTTGGGTCAAGTCCAAAAATATATATGATTCTACCTCCTTTACCCCCAAAGTACAATTAAACAGGGGGTTATTTTTGGCCGACCAGTAGTATAAGGATTCGTTATGACCAGGGCTGAACCTATTCGCTTTATTTCACATTAACAGATTCCAGTTTCATCATATAATGCTCATCAGCTCATTCACTTTTATTTTGGGTCAAGTCCAAAAATATATGATTCTACTTCCTTTACCCCCAAAGCACAATTAAAGAGGGGGTTATTTTTGGCTGACCAGTAGTATAAGGATTCGTTATGACCAGGGCTGAACCTATTCGCTTTATTTCACATTAACAGTTTCCAGTTTCATCATATAATGCTCATCAGCTCATTCACTTTTATTTTGGGTCAAGTCCAAAAATATATGATTCTACTTCCTTTACCCCCAAAGCACAATTAAACAGGGGGTTATTTTTGGTCGACCAGTAGTATAAGGATTGGTTATGACCAGGGCTGAACCTATTTGCTTTATTTCACATTAACAGTTTCCAGTTTCATCATATAATGCTCATCAGCTCATTCACTTTTATTTTGGGTCAAGTCCAAAAATATATGATTCTACTTCCTTTACCCTCAAAGCACAATTAAACAGGGGTTTATTTTTGGCCGACCAGTAGTATAAGGATTGGTTATGACCAGGTCTGAACCTATTCGCTTTATTCCACCTTAACAGATTCCAGGAGAGTGTGAAATCTCGAAATCAATTGATATTCCGTCTTTCAGACGAGCAGCATAAATTATTGGTTTGTTTACACTTTTTGTGTTCCCGCAGGGACCCGCCGGCCCTTCTGGAGAGAAAGGAGCTCAGGTGATTATTTGGAAGGAGAAATATAAATGAAATATCAATATTGTTCTCATGAAAAATGCCGAAGTCTGTAAACAGTTTACGTATTCCGCCGGCAGAGGTGCAACTTAATGGGGAAGAACGTCGAAGAATTGAGTGTTGGCACAATGGAGACATTGATATTCTGAGACAGTCTCGGCCCTCTTGCTCGTAGCTTCTCTTTCTGTTCTGCCTGTCGCTAAACTGATATTTAGAATCTAATTACCGGGGTCGGCATGGCACATTGTCTGTACTAATATGTAATAACTCTGTTCCATAGGGTGCAAGGGGAACTGCTGGACCTCCAGGTCCTCAGGGGCCACCTGGACAAGATGTAAGTATGGTGACCATTCTTATGTTATCTAGACAAAAGGAATTCTGGAAACTAATCCCTCAAAAGTGTTGAGGAGACCACCTCATACGTATACAAATGGGTCAAAGGGATTCTGGGAACAAATTCCTTAAGGCTCTTAGAAAAATGCCATTTACATGGGTTTATCCTATAGAAAAATGCCATTTACATGGGTTTATTCTATAGGCTAAAGCTCAGCCACTGGGAAACCAGGATAATAGCTGATCAGATTCCCAACTACAGACCAGTTTCACCCTTCTTGGGGTTAAGTAGAGCCCCTTGTACATATGAAAATAAACACAAAGAATTCTGGGAACTAATCCCAAACAGCTCCTAACTACAGACTGGTTTCACCCTTGTTGGGGTTGAGTAGAGCCCCTTGTACGTATGAAAATAAACACAAAGAATTCTGGGAACTAATCCCAAACAGCTCCAAGAAAAACCCACTTACATGGGTTTATCCTATAGACTAAAGCTCACCCACTGGGTTTTTGAAGCAAAAGCCGGGATAATAGCTGATCAGATTCCCAACTACAGACCAGATTCACCCTTCTTGGGGCTCATCAGTGTAGTGCAGGGTTTTCTGATCAGCTTAGGTAGAGCCAGGAGTGGGGATTCTTGAACAAGTCAAAAGGGTTGAGGAGACCGCCT
This sequence comes from Xenopus tropicalis, assembly GCF_000004195.4. Lineage (NCBI taxonomy): Eukaryota > Metazoa > Chordata > Amphibia > Anura > Pipidae > Xenopus > Xenopus tropicalis. The sequence goes on along the minus strand of NC_030682.2, from coordinate 145,881,440 downwards.
CATATGTATACAAATAGGTCAAAGGGATTCTGGGAACAAATTCCTTAAGGCTCTTAGAAAAATGCCATTTCCATGGGTTTATCCTATAGACTAAAGCTCTCCCACTGGGTTTTTAAAGCAGAAGCCGGGATAATAGCTGGTCAGATTCCCAACTACAAACTGGTTTCACCCTTCTTGGGGTTGAGTAGAGCCCCTTGTACATATGAAAATAAACACAAAGAATTCTGGGACCAATCCCCAACAGCTCCAAGAAAAACCCACTTACATGGGTTTATCCTATAGGCTACAGCTCAGCCACTGGGTTTTAAAGCAAAAGCCGGGATAATAGCTGATCAGGGGTGTGGATCCACAATCAAATCAATAGCGGTCTCCTCAATCCTATTGATTTGTTTATGTTATCTAGTAAACTCTTAATGCTACTAACTAATTCCATATAATCATGGCATCCTTATAGATTCCTTTGACCCTTTTGGGAAGACCTTAGGCAGTCAATAAGCCTGTGTCCACTGAATGGGAAATACACTGAAGCCGAACTATAGATTTGTGAATGTTCCCATAGTAGGGTTACCACCTGTCCAGTTTTGACAGCCCGGTTTTCGGAAGGGTCCGGTTCAAAACTGCCTGCCTGGCTTTCCAAAATAAGAAAACCAGACAGGGTTCTCCAAGATTGATGCAGCAATTGGCCAATCACTGATCGCCATGCCATGTCCCCATTACGGATGGGGAAAGGTAGCAATCCTATCCCATAACCACCAGTCAAAGATTTGTTTTTAGGTTTCTGCCTGCAACAGACTGATGAAAGCTAATTCCTGATTGGTTGCTTGCATTGACTCCACTTTTTACCATAGACTTTTCTGGTGGTAGGTAGGGACTTCTTGGAAATACACTGGGGGGTCGTTTACTAGGTGCAGTGCAGGAAGCCTGGGTACCCTGTCCTAAAAGTAAAAAACATGTGTTGGGTTCATTATTAATAGGGTTTTTGATATTTTTTTTTTATTAATACAGATTAGAGGCACATTAATCTACTTATGAAAGATGCCATAAATAATGAATGTACTGCGATCCCAACCCCGCTCTGTGGTTTCTCAGATTAATTCATTCATTTGTGTTTTTTTTCTACAGGGTTTTCCAGGAAGCCCAGGGGAGAGAGGACTTCCCGGAGAGCCGGTACGTCTTTCCTTCTATTTTTAGCTCCGGTATCAGTGTAAAACTCTAGCTTTTTGGTAATTAATCAAATATGATATAGTATACTTTCCTACATGTAAAAATAGGATGTCCCTAATTACTCAAAAGTAAGTGTTTAGTAGAAAATAGATCAGAAATCTAGACCTGTTATTGTTAAATACACCTACGTTATTGACATTCTCGCCCTTAGCATATCTACCATGGAAGTCATGGTCGGACCGGTGGGCCCCGGCGGCCCAGACCTGACCCTTTCCGGCTCCCCCGCCTGACCGCTCCTCCCCTGACCCATTAAATTTATGCGACTGGGGGAGGACATTGGGTGGGGGGCCCTGCGGGGGGGGGGGGGCAGGGCAGCTGGGGTGGGAGCCCCGGTGGGCCCTTCACCCCCCCAGTCCAACCCTGATGGAAGTACAAGGAGTGTGTTTGGATGGAAGTACCCTGTTCGTGGGGGTAACACCAGGCTGACTTGGGCTGGAATTCAAAATAGGCCCTGGCACTCCAATCACATTGGATCTCCCTACCTTAAATCTGTTAATAAAACATTTAGACATTAAATAAACCCAATAGAATTATGTTGCCACCAATATAGATTCTATCTATGGATAGTATAGCTGGGTACCAGGTACCTTAATTATTACAGAAAAAAACTGAAATCATGTTTAAAAATAGAATTATTTACTAATAATGGACTTTATAGGAGATGGCCCTCCTGTAATTCAGGGCTTTGTGGATAACAGGTTTCAGGATAAGGGATCCCATACTTATACTAATTTCCACTGTTGTATGTTTTTTTATTGTGTTAAAGGGCCCGGCATCAGCACTTTCCCTAGGAGAGCTAAATCTGAAGGTAAGAACAGCCATATTTTAGCTCCAGTAACATGGATTTATACTGTAATATAGGGCTACAAAGGGATTGTGGGCAGAAGAGTTCTTTACATTGTTAGAGTAAAGGAAGGATCTTGGTTGTATAGTTACATATGTTACATAGTAGCTAAAGTTGAATAAAGTCCTCCATGAAAATTGGCTTGTTTCTCAAATAAATCCTTCTGGACTTCTATTTGATCCAGAGGTCGGCAAAAAAAAGTCCATATAAGACTTTATCATCCTACACCTGCCACATCTCATCATTTGAAAACTGGGACATTTTAGTCTTGCCCCTTTCTACTGGCCATGCCTTAATTCTCTTGACAATGCTGGGATGTTTAGTCTTGCCACTTTTTACTGACTATGTGTTACTTCTTTTGACCATCCTGGGATGTTAATCTTGCCCCTTTCTACTGACCATGACCTAATTCTCTTGACCATGCTGAGATGTTTTAGTCTTGCCCCTTTCTATTGACCATGCCCTAATTCTCTTGATCATGCTGAGATGTTTTAGTCTTTCTCCTTTCTACTGGCCATGTCCTAATTCTCTTGACCATGCTGGGATGTGTAGTCTTGCCCCTTTCTTCTGACCATGCCTTAATTCTCTTGACCATGCTGGTATGTTTTAGTCTTGCCACTTTCTACTGACCATGCCCTAATTCTCTTGACCATGCTGGTACGTTTTAGTCTTGCCCCTTTCTACTGACCATGCCCTAATTCTCTTGACCATGCTGAGATGTTTTAGTCTTGCCCCTTTCTACTGACCATGGCCTAATTCTCTTGACCACGCTGAGATGTTTTAGTCTTGCCCCTTTCTACTGGCCATGCCCTAATTCTCTTGACCATGCTGGTATGTTTTAGTCTTGCCCCTTTCTACTGGCCATGCCCTAATTCTCTTGACCATGCTGGTATGTTTTAGTCTTGCCCCCTTCTACTGCCCATGCCCTAATTCTCTTGACCATGCTGGGACGTTTTAGTCTTGCCCCTTTCTACTGACCATGGCCTAATTCTCTTGACCATGCTGGTATGTTTTAGTCTTGCCACTTTCTACTGACCATGCCCTAATTCTCTTGACCATGCTGGTACGTTTTAGTCTTGCCCCTTTCTACTGACCATGCCCTAATTCTCTTGACCATGCTGAGATGTTTTAGTCTTGCCCCTTTCTACTGACCATGGCCTAATTCTCTTGACCACGCTGAGATGTTTTAGTCTTGCCCCTTTCTACTGGCCATGCCCTAATTCTCTTGACCATGCTGGTATGTTTTAGTCTTGCCCCTTTCTACTGGCCATGCCCTAATTCTCTTGACCATGCTGGTATGTTTTAGTCTTGCCCCCTTCTACTGCCCATGCCCTAATTCTCTTGACCATGCTGGGACGTTTTAGTCTTGCTCCTTTCTACTGACCATGCCCTAATTCTCTTGACCTTGCTGGGATGTTTTAGTCTTGCCCCTTTCTACTGACCATGGCCTAATTCTCTTGACCATGCTGGGATGTTTTAGTCTTGCCACTTTCTACTGACCATGACCTAATTCTTTTGACCATGCTGGGACGTTTTAGTCTTGCCACTTTCTACTGACCATGCCCTAATTCTTTTGACCATGCTAGGATGTTTTAGTCTTGCCCCTTTCTACTGGCCTTGCCTTTCTTCTTTTGTATTCTTTTGGCCATGCTAGGATGTTTTAGTCTTGCCACTTTCTACTGACCATGCCCTAACTCTCTTGACCATTCCAGTCCCACCCTATTTGACACACCTCTTTCTGGATCTGAGACACTTTGATTCACTTTGATTCACTATGCACCAATACTTTTTTTTTCAGTATGAAATTATGGCCCAATGTTCTGCCACTACAGTTTTTTATTATAAGCTATAAAGGGTAACTAACCAGATCAGCTTTATTGACCCGAATATACAGTCAGCAACTGATCTTATTCTGATTTCTGCATTTAAAGGACATTTGCACAGACTGCCCACCGGGGCCCCCTGGGCTCCCTGGAATGCCAGGATTTAAAGGAGACAAAGGTCTGCGAGGATCCCCAGGAAGGGATGGCATTGATGGCAAAAAGGTAATAAACTAGTGACTTAGACTTTTCCTCTACTCCTCTCATTACATATAAAAATTTCCATGTGGTTGTTGATTTTATTGTCCTTACTTCTTTTATAGGGTGAACCTGGCATTATGGGTCCTCCAGGCCCAACAGGATTGGATGGAATGAAGGTGACCTAGTAGGAAAAATATATCAATTAAGTTATTAGAGTAGAAATACAGATGTTATTAATTGCCAGACGTTTGGAGAGAAGTTATTAGTAGAGGTTGAGCTGTTGCTAAAGAGAAGAAGTAGAACAGTAGAACAGTTACTGGACGAAGATTTCATTTTGATCAGTAAATAAGTCATTATATTGGTTGACTGAGCAGATTATTTGGCTGCGTCTGACATTAGCATGGAGTTGCTATGGCAGCCACCAACTTGGACAGTTGTTTGATATTTGCAGATTTAGAGCTTGTGTATGTCCATATCAAAGAAGATTCCAAGTTTCTGCCACGTGGGCTTGTCAGTGCCCCATATTTGTGCCAAGATATCACTGTGAGCACTTCATCCATCCATCAGGAGCAGCTCAATGAGAAGTCAGTATCAGTGTTGTTGTCCCACCTGGAGAGGTGGTAGAATGGGCCAACCCAATGCTCTAGTGGGGGGAAGCTTTATAAGAGGGAAGGTAGCCCCTAAAGTTTGCTTCATATGGACTTAATCATAGCATGTCCTACAGCAGATTGATCAAGTTCCGTCTTCAGTTAATGTACTGTTATAGCCCTATATTATTTGGGCTTAATATAGAAATATGATATAAATAGTATAATATTTTTGCGTTTAATGTTTTCTAATGTTTCCTGTTTTTAGGGGACTAAAGGAGAAAGAGGAGCTTATGGGGAATCGGGACAAAAAGGCGAACAGGTAAAGACATACATGGGAAAGGATCATTCTGGAAAAGTTGCATTAGGAGGAAGGGGTTAAATAGATAGAGGTTAAGAGGGAAGAGTTAGATGCAGATGAGAATTTGGAAAAAATATGGAAAATGGGAGCAGGAGTAGTAGGACAAGGTAGGTTAGAGAAGAAACAGGGGTGAAAACCTTCAGTTAGGGGCACATTTAGGGGCGAAACTAGGGGTAGGCAGAAGAGGCAGCTGCCTAGGGCGCAACCATTGGGGGGCGCCAGGCAGGAACCCCTCCTGCCTACCCCTAGTCTGCTCTCTTAGTCATTGCCCCGCCGCTTGTCATGCAGTGGGGGCAATGATCTATCGCGTTTCAAACCCCGCCCCCTTGACTGCGCATGCACGAAAGTAGGGGGGTGGGGGCGAGCTGGCTGACCGGGTTGCCTAGGGCGCCCGGTTGGCTTGGCCTGCCCCTGGGCACATTTACCAAAATTCGTTTTTTTCTGGTATTGAAAGTTGTATGGACCCGACATTACGGGAGTTATTTTCTGGGAAAAATTACGAAAAAAATCGAGTTCTGCTGAAAACCTTGCTTGTAAATCTCAAAATTATCTAGAAGTAAGAAAAATCTGACTTTATCTCATAATTGCTTAGTAAATGTGCTGTGTGTTGAAAGCCTCCCATAGGACTCAATGGCACCCTACAGACCCAACCCGGCGAAAAGATAGTCACGGTACCAGAGCTGGAATGAACAACAAAATTTTCATAGTAGTTACGAAAAGTATGACTTTTTTGTGGAATAACGAACGTACCACAAAAAAGTCATGAAATTTTAACGAAATTATCGTGCATATTTGAAATGTTCTATTAGTTAGAAAAAATACTAATTTTTCTCAATCGTGCTTTAATGAATAAGCCCCTTAAATTCCCAAATTTAAATTTCGATAAATAACCCTCTAATTATAAATGGCACGTGATAACTGTTCAAGAACAGCCGATACCTGTATTTAACCAAAGGGGGTGGTTTCCGGGTTTGCTTCATAAATACAGGTATTGGCTTTCTAATTGGTTGTTGAGTCTGTAACTGACGAGTGGGGATGGGCAGTACTGATACCGGCACCCCTGCAATTCATCATTATTTAGAACTATGTGATAACTATGGACTCTTTCTTGTGTCCCGCAGGGAATACCGGGAATGCCTGGCTTTATTGGACCCCCTGGTGTCGTTGGCCCACCGGTAAGTTTATTTATTTACAAAGGTTTCTATCATTTGTGCTGAAAACACCTTATCTTAGGCAGCGACGCCCCCTACTTGGGATTCAGTATGTAGTTCAGGAATGGGAATTTGCTGTTTATAAAATAAATACTGGGGGATCATTTATCTTCTGAGCACATAACAGACTTATTCTGACCCTGACTCATTTCGACAAGGCTCTAGTACCAACATCACTTCAAAATGCCCTTAATTTCCTGTGTCCGATTCTGACATCTCTTCAGTCATGTTTGCCAATTTTTAGTGTGAGGCAAAGACCCAATTGGTTAGATCACCAATGTCCACAGGGTCTCCAGCCTATTGAGCGGAGGTTCCTCCAACATGAAGGACTCTGTGGGCAAGTTGTTTGACTGGTCAGGTGTAGCTTTTGGGTACACACCTAATGACTAGGGCTCAGTAGCTTACCTTCAATCTTTAAAGGGGGTTAAGACTTAGAAAGACTCTATGGTTTTATCTAATGTTCAGCTTGAGGCAAAGACCCTATTGGCTAGAGCATCAACATCCACAGGGTCTCCAGCCTATTGACTTGAGGTTGCTCCTACATGAAGGACTCTGTGGGCAAGTTGTTTGACTGGTCAAGTGTAGCTTGTGGGTACACACCTAATGACTAGGGCTCAGTAGCTTACCTTCAGCTTTTAAAGGGGGATACGACTTATAAAGACTCTATGGTTTTATCTAATGTTGAGCTTGAGGCAAAGACCCAATTGGCTAGATCAGCAACGTCCACAGGGTCTCCAGCCTATTGACTTGAGGTTCCTCCCACATGAAGGACTCTGTGGGCAAGTAGTTTGAATGGTCAGGTGTAGATTTTGGGTACCCACCTAATGACTAGGGCTCAGTAGCTTACCTTCAGCTTTAAAAGGGGGATAAGACTTATAAAGACTCTACGGTTTTATCTAATGTTGAGCTTGAGGCAAAGACCCAGTTGGCTAGAGCATCAACATCCACAGAGTCTCCAGCCTATTGACCGGAGGTTCCTCCCTCATGAAGGACTCTGTGGGCAAGTTGTTTGACTGGTCAGGTGTAGCTTTTGGGTACCCACCTAATGACTAGGGCTCAGTAGCTTACCTTCAGCTTTTAAAGGGGGATACGACTTATAAAGACTCTATGGTTTTATCTAATGTTGAGCTTGAGGCAAAGACCCAATTGGCTAGATCACCAACGTCCATAGGGTCTCCAGCCTATTGACTGGAGGTTCCTCCCACATGAAGGACTCTGTGGGCAAGTAGTTTGACTGGTCAGGTGTAGATTTTGGGTACCCACCTAATGACTAGGGCTCAGTAGCTTACCTTCAGCTTTTAAAGGGGAATAAGACTTATAAAGACTCTATGGTTTTATCTAATCTAGAGTATGAGGCAAAGACCCAGTTGGCTAGAGCAGGGTCTCCAGCCTATTGACTGTAGTTTCTTTCCAAAAAAGCAAACAGAGCAGTAATCTATGCTCAAAAAAGAATTACAATCATATCAAGTATAATTGTATAGGGGGGAAATTACACACAAAATACCCCAGTCTGTAGGTGTATGTTATACTCTAATAACACTATGTTATTTCTCTGGGAACCCACATAATACTTCTATGGCAGTTTCTTTCCACCTGAAGAAAGTTACCATGCTATTTATCTGGTCAGGTAGAGCTTTTGATAACATGGCTAGGGAACTGGGTCTTCGTAGTTTACCTTTGACTTTTAAAGGGGGATACACCTTATAGAGACTCTACAGTTTTCATCTCCTTTAATAAACGAAGCTCAGATATCTGAGAATATCTACCCTAGGGTTTCACCAACAGTTACACAGTCAGTACTGTCCTTAAGGCCCCTAGGTACTTACTCCATATCTTATATTGTAGTAATATTATTAATACCCATACTCATATGTATTACACTATTACACCTCTAGCAAATTAGCGGTATGTAATTTAGCTATCAATGTGTTTAATCACTTTCCAATTTATTCAGGGAGCAGATGGTCTTCCAGGACTAATGGGGCCACCAGGATCTCCAGGAAATATTGTAAGTAATTGAACTGAATCCAGTTCCTGATATACATGTTAAAGAAAATCTATGTTAAACATATGATTACATTTATAGAAAACGTCTCCTGAATAAACAGCTGAACCATAAAAAAACATAACCATAAAAAAATAAACAACTTGTTTTTGATGTGGCCATGGTCAAATTGGGCACGGTCTCATAAAAATGGGCGAGGTTGCATCAAAAAAAGACGAGGGCGAAATACGTCTCGCGATAAAAGCATTTCACGGATTTTTCACAGATTCGCTACAGATTCACTTATCACTATTTTATCAGTTATCAAATTTTTGAATTCGAGTCGCATATCGAATGCTGGCTTGATTATTAACAAGGAAAACTTGTTCGAATAAAAAGAATATCTCCCATTTTTCGAGTTTACAAACTTGAAAGACTCTAAGGGGCTGATTTACTTACCCACGAACGGGTCGAATGGAGTCCGATTGCGTTTTTTTCGTAATGATCGGTACTTTGCGATTTTTTCGTATGTTTTGCGATTTTTTCGGATTCTTTACGAATTTTTCGGATCCAATACGATTTTTGCGTAAAAACGCGAGTTTTCCTATCCATTACGAAAGTTGCGTAAAAAGTTGCGCATTTTGCGTAGCGTTAAAACTTACGCGAAAAATGCGCAACTTTTCGCGTAAGTTTTAACGCTACGCAAAATGCGCAACTTTTTACGCAACTTTCGTAATGGATACGAAAAACTCGCGTTTTTACTCAAAAATCGTATTGGTAACGAAAAATTCGTACAGAATCCGAAAAAATCGCAAAACATACGAAAAAGTTGCAAAATGTTCGTTTTCAAGTCGGAACTTTTCCAATTCGGGTCGGATTCGTGGGTTAGTAAATCAGCCCCTAAAACTTTGAGTTAGAAAATATGGCTTGACTTTGCCTAGGGCAACTGCCTTTGACTTGTATAGAAACTCACAAGCTTCTAGATGGCAAATTTTTAAATTTTCAGGGTTTTTTTTTGCACTTAATAAAAACCAGACATTCAAGTTTTTTTAGTCCTCTTAAATCAGGGATCCCCAACCTTTCTTACTCATGAGCCACAGTCAAATGTAAAAAGACTTGGGGAGCAACACAAGCACCATAAAAGTTCATGGAGGAGCCAAATAAGGGCTGTGATTGGCTATTAGGGGCCTCTATGCACCCTATCAGCTTACAGGGGCTTTATTTGTAGTAAATCTTGTTTTTATTCAACCTAAACTTGCCCCCAAGTCAGGAATTCAAAAATAACTCCCTGGTTTGGGGGCACTGAGAGCAACACCCAAGGGGTTGGGGAGTAACATGTTGCCCCTGAGCCACTGGTTGGGGATCACTGGTCTAAATGTAATTCCTGCACCACCTGAATTTCAGCCTGGTACTGAATAGGTTTAATTTGTTTTCCATTTGAATTTGAAATGATTTGTTTTACTTGCAGGGTAAAGAAGGTCCATCAGGTCCTCAAGGGCCACCAGGGCTACCAGGACTTCCGGTAAGTTATAAAGATACAAATAAAAAAAAAAATGAAATTAGTGATTTTTCAGTTGCAAAAACATTTAGAAATAAATGAAAATTTTAGAACAAAAATTTCATTTTACATAATAAATATCATGCACAATCTTTATTCAGTTTTATTTATTGCTTTTTATTCTGTAATTCAGGGCATTGCTGGGAAGGACGGAAAGGATGGAAAACCAGGAGCTCCCGGAGAAACAGTATGTCTGTTTTATTGAGTAACCCCCCCCCCCCCAATGGCAAACGTAAGGCATTTACGTACAGTCAAGGTGATTTATTGAGTCAGTTGGAACATCTGCGTTTCCTGCTTTTTTCCCCATCAATTAACTTGGCAGATATTGACGAGGAATTTACCTACAGAAATGGTTGCAGGAAAAGGAGGACGTGTCGTTTGCTCAGCATGTTGGGGGAAACGCTTTGTCAATTGTATTAATTCTTCCACTAATGGTTTCAAAATAAATCAAGGGCCTATTTATAGATGGACAAACCAGGCAAAGTGGACATTTGGGTCAATGTGGGGCATTTTGACGCTGCACTCGCTAACGTAGATGACCCTTTTGATGGCAGCCATTGAACAAAAATATAATTGACGATTAAATTGGCCAACACATTGAAACTGGATTCAAGTATTTGGATTTTACCAACATTACTAAAGGTCCCCATACACGGGCCGATTGTAGCTGCCGATATTGGTCCCTTAGACAGATTCAGCAGCTTATCAGCCCGTGTAGGGGCAGCAATGACGGGCCTGCCCCACCAACATCTGGCCTGAAATCGGCAGATATCGATTGGGCAGGTTAAAAAATTTAGTCGGATCGGGGACCCCAGGGCCAAATGAATTAGCCTAATTTGCCCGATATTGCCCACCCGTAGGTGGGTATATTGTGAGAAGATCCACACGCTTGGTGACCTCACTAATCGAGTGGATCTTAATGTGTATGGCCACCTTAAGTCGTGTTTTGAGCATCCAATGACAACTGAGTGGTGACATTTTTTGAAAATGCTTGAAAAATGACTTTGATGCTTCCGATGCCCCTAAAACCAACTATGTATCATTTTAATACTATAGATATAGGACCCGTTATCCAGTACCTGGGGTTTTCCATAATTTGGATCTCAGTACCTTAAGTCTACTAACAAATTGTATAAGAATTCTTTTTTTTTTTTTAAATTGACCAAACTTTGTTTTCCCAAATGTCTGATTGGAGAAAAGTCATAAAAAACTTTATTGAATTGTCGCAAACCAGTTATTGGTTGTTTGCTGTTGGCTACTAGACCTGGGGCAAATGCTATTCTATGATTCCATTTTACTTATGATAGGAATTGGTATCTAACCATAGTTAATAATAATACCATCTATAACATTATACACAGTACAGAATCTTTAATGGAAAAAACACTTTGTTTTTTAAGGGAAAACAAGGAGAACCGGGTATCCCAGGCCGGGAAGGTACCAGAGGGTTACCTGTAAGTATTGATGATGTGTAAATGGATGGATGGATATATGGATATATGAATGGATGGTTGGATTGATTGATGGATATATGGATGGATATATGGATGGATGGATATATGGATGGATGGATTGATGTATGTATGGATTGATGGATATATGGATGGATATATGGATATATGGATGGATGGTTGGATTGATTGATGGATGGATTGATTGATGGATATATGGATGGATATATAGATGGATGGATATATAGATGGATGGCTAGACATGTAAATATCTGACCTGAGATACTACATTTACTCTTTCAGGGTTTCAAGGGACACAGGGGAGATGCAGGGCCCCCGGGCACCAGAGTGAGTATTACATGAACTGTATATACAATGTACAGCATTAAATAAAGTCCTTTTAGTCTCGTTAAACTCACATCAACCTTGGCAGCTGCATGTGAAACCCATCTCTAATGTAGAGTAAAGGAAGAGTATTTGACTGTATAAAAGATTTTATATTCACTCTACTATTCATCCTGCAGGGGGAGCCGGGAGCAGCTGGACCCCCAGGGCGAGAAGGGAGCCCAGGAAAGGACGTAAGTGACTCCTCCCATTTGGGTCCTGAGTAGAACCTCTTAGTCATGCAAGTAGGTCCTCCATGAACATAGAGAGCTGTAACCGAGCATAGAGACAGAACCTTAATTCATATTCTAGCTAACTGAGAATTGTCACATACAGTGGGGCACTACCCTGCTGGTTGGAAGCTCCCCCACTGCTCCACTCATTGTATAATGGTAATAAATTCTTTTTATTTTACTTATCAATCTCATTTTGGCTTTGGCTATGCATAATATTCAGGAAGAACCTTTACTAGAACCTGTTGTTTTTTTTTTAAATAAATGTTTGATTGTCTCCATTTACTTCTCAAACTAGGGCGACCCAGGACCTCCAGGGCCTCAGGGACCACGAGGCATTCGAGGACCACCTGTAAGTTCTCCTAAATTGAATCGGAGGGAGTAGGGCATAAACATGTACACTGTAGAGGTTTGATAATATAGAGATTGCACAAAGAAGAAGCCTTAGGGTTGTCCAACCCAAGCACAGCACCAAGACATTGATAATCACCACTGCTATAAATACATATACAGGTATGGGACCCGTTATTCAGAATGCTCGGGACCTGGGGTTTTCCGGATAAGGGGTATTTCCGTAATTCAAATCTCCTACCTTAAGTCTACTAAAAAGCCATTTAAACATGAAATAAACTCAATAGGATTGTTCTGCCCCCAATAAGGGGTAATTATATCTTAGTTGGGATCAAGTACAGGTACTGTTTTATTATTACAGAGAAAAGGGAATCATTTAACCATGAAATAAACCCAATAGGGCTGTTCTGCCCCCAATAAGGGGTAATTATATCTTAGTTGGGATCAAGTACAGGTACTGTTTTATTATTACAGAGAAAAGGGAATCATTTAACCATGAAATAAACCCAATAGGGCTGTTCTGCCCCCAATAAGGGGTAATTATATCTTAGTTGGGATCAAGTACAGTTACTGTTTTATTATTACAGAGAAAAGGGAATCGTTTAACCATTAAATAAACCCAATAGGGCTGTTCTGCCCCAATAAGGGGTAATTATATCTTAGTTGGGATCAAGTACAGGTACTGTTTTATTATTACAGAGAAAAGGGAATCATTTAACCATGAAATAAACCCAATAGGGCTGTTCTGCCCCAATAAGGGGTAATTATATCTTAGTTGGGATCAAGTACAGGTACTGTTTTATTATTATAGAGAAAAGGGAATCGTTTAACCATTAAATAAACCCAATAGGGCTGTTCTGCCCCAATAAGGGGTAATTATATCTTAGTTGGGATCAAGTACAGGTACTGTTTTATTATTACAGAGAAAAGGGAATCATTTAACCATGAAATAAACCCAATAGGGCTGTTCTGCCCCCAATAAGGGGTAATTATATCTTAGTTGGGATCAAGTACAGGTACTGTTTTATTATTACAGAGAAAAGGGAATCATTTAACCATTAAATAAACCCAATAGGGCTGTTCTGCCCCAATAAGGGGTAATTATATCTTAGTTGGGATCAAGTACAGGTACTGTTTTATTATTACATAGAGAAAGGAAAGGAACTATTTGATTAAAACTGAGTCTATGAGAGATGACCTTTCTGTCATTTGGAACTTTCTGGATAATGGGTTTCCGGATAAGGGGCCCGATACCTGTATTATTAAATTATAAGTACTCTATACTGTAACATTGGCATAGACATATTAATATCAATTTGAAATGTTTTAAAACTTCTCTCTGATATCAGAGGGTGTTGAATACAATATAAAAAGATCATTTTCCCAAGAGCAGGACAGGGTAACAATGTATTCGGTCAGTGACTTGAATTGAATAAAAGGGCAAATTTCTATCTCATTAGAATGAAAGGAACGTTACGGGAAAGGGATATACTGTAATAATAACCTTTAGCGTCAGCCTGTACATGCACTTATCTGTGACTTGCATCAATAAATCAGACAAGGTCTCGAGTCCCGTGACTTTTGTGTTGAGAGAACTATGATTAATGGCCAAGCTCCCCGGCAGAATCTTGTTTCCACTCTGACGCTTCACCCTATTTGCCCCAATGGCTATAGTGTTTTGCTTTATATAATATAGGCCAAACCAGGATTTAGCTTTAGCACATTGTTTGATAATGCCCTCTGAGAATGCCATTCTATTTTTCAGGGTAAAAATGGACAAGCAGGCCCACCGGGGACCTCCGGGGTTCCAGGGAGCGCTGTGAGTATAAATGACAGCTACCAAATAAGTTGAGTTTTACCTTTTTATTTAATTATTTGATCTTATTTTGCTTGTGTCATTCATTTAATCTAGGGCCCCAAGGGAAGCAAAGGAGACACTGGCAGTGCCGGTATGCCAGGATTTCAAGGACCCAAAGGACCAAGGGTGAGTAAATAACACATTTATCGACAATGGTGTGTAGGCGCAATCTCAGTGCATTGTGCCTGAGTCTGAGCTTTCAGCCAGCGCTACACATTAGAACTGCTTTCAGCTAACCTATTGTTTCTCCTACTCCCATGTAACTGGAGGAGTCCCAAGCCGGACTTGGATTTCTTACTATTGAGTGCTATTCTGATACCTACTGGGAGTTGCTATCTTGCTCCCTTCCCATTGTTCTGCTGATCGGCTGCTGGGGGTGAGGGGGGGGGGGGATATCACTCCAACTTGCAGCACAGCAGTAAAGTGTGCCTGAGTCTGAGCTTTCAGCCAGCGCTACACATTAGAACTGCTTTCAGCTAACCTATTGTTTCTCCTACTCCCATGTAACTGGAGGAGTCCCAAGCCGGACTTGGATTTCTTACTATTGAGTGCTATTCTGATACCTACTGGGAGCTGCTATCTTGCTCTCTTCCCATTGTTCTGCTGATCGGCTGCTGGGGGAGGGAGGGGGGGGGATGTCACTCCAACTTGCAGCGCAGCAGTAAAGTGAGACTGAAGTTTATCAGAGCACAGGTCACATGGCTGTGGCACCCTGGGAAATGAAGAATATGGCTAGCCCCATGGGAAAAACAGATTACAATGCAGGATTCTGCTGGAGAAGCTCTATTAACTGATGGGATTTGAAGAAAATATGTTTTCCCATGACAGTATTGCTTTAAATTGCTTCATTGTATATTTTAGGGAGAGCCTGGAGAAAGTGGCCCACCAGGAAAAGAGGTAAGTGTTTGAATTATTTCCCTTATTTTTTATTGTTAACTGCTATGGGCAGTTTCCAGGCTGTGCAGTCATTGGTAATTTGCCCAGGCTCAGCTTATGTCTTTGTTTCCAAAAAAGTGCCCTCACTTTAATTCTTGACATGAGCAACGTTGGAACTTGACCCGCCCTTCTCCCAACCAACAACCCCCTTTTACCTCTTTACTTACCATCCCCAATAAACACACAGACACCAATTCTTGGGATAAAAATGGCCGCAGAAAATTTATTAACAACAAGTGAAGTTTTAATTAAAAACATAACATAAATAACAAATGTGAAACAACATCTCAAACATAACACAAATGTTTGTATAACAAACAAATCAACTTTTAAATAGCCAAACACTGTAACAATCCAATAACTGTGCAGCGCAACTGGCGCTGCCAGCTGCCCTTCTGGCCCGGAACCAACTACCCAACAAAACTCACCTCCTAATCCACTTTCTTACCCCTGAGGTTCCAAGCATGCCAGCCCCACTTAACTATAAAACTCCCCTCTTAACCCAACCATTGCTTTCCCCCAACTTAATCACCCCGCCAACGACACTCCGCTACCTCCACCTCTATAGGGAGGGAGGGTGGGCGTTTTACTCTGCTGACTAAAATGTAGTGAGAAGCGGGAACAGTTACCCGCATTTTATACCCCTTACGAACTAACCAATCACCTGTAACTGGGAGTGGCTAAGTCTGTCCAACGCGTCTGTCATGCCCCTGCTTCCCTACGTTTTACTACGGGTCATTGGGCTACTGGAGCATTGGAACCTGCCACTTCCACAATGAATGTAAATGCGGCCTGAAATGTTGGTATTAGCTAATCACTTTGACTTATTGGGGATCATTTAATGATGCCCAATGCAAGGTGCAAGGAAGCCCCGCCCTTACTTTGTACAGGTGCAAGGAAGCCCCGCCCTTACTTTGTACAGGTGCAAGAAAGCCCCACCCTTACTGCTTACAGGTGCAAGGAAGCCCCACCCTTACTGCTTACAGGTGCAAGGAAGCCCCACCCTTACTGCTTACAGGTGCAAGGAAGCCCCACCCTTACTGTGTACAGGTGCAAGGAAGCCCCACCCTTACTGTATACAGGTGCCAGGAAGCCCCACCCTTACTGTATACAGGTGCCAGGAAGCCCCACCCTTACTGTATACAGGTGCCAGGAAGCCCCGCCCTTACTGTATACAGGTGCCAAGAAGCCCCGCCCTTACTGTATACAGGTGCCAGGAAGCCCCACCCTTACCGTGTACCCCAGGGCATGAGGAAAGGTTTAGGTTTGTGAAATACTGCATTCATCCAAAAATAAGTATTAATGACATTTATTGCTCCACATTTGGGTTTGTGTGACAGCAGTTTAGAGCGCACAGTACGTTTGTGTGAGAGAACAACACTGATCTGCCGAGTCTCAGGGTAATGAGATGCACGGGAGGCTCGTATCCGCCATACACAGTGATAAATCACATCGCAAATCCCTATCCATTCCTTCTCTCTCTCTCTCTGTTCTCATTCAGGAATAATACATTGCTACTGCCGGCGTGCATGTAATCTGTATATAATTACCATGGTGTTCTCACTATCAGCATTGGGCTAAACAGTGCCAACTGGATTGTCATCTCCAGCAAAATATATTCTTATAGTGGTTATCTGTGATGTAATCAATTCAGCAGTACTTAGTCATGTCACATATTATGTACCCCCTGTTGTAAATGATAAGGATATTAGCAGTCACTGAGGGGTTCTGTGCCCCCCATATAAAGGCACAAGGCTGCAGGCTGAGTTATACAGGGAACTCTGAGTATCACTCATGTATTATAAGGGATAATGTACCCCCTACTGTAAATGATAAGGATATTAGCAGTCACTGAGGGGTTCTGTGCCCCCCATATAAAGGCACAAGGCTGCAGGCTGAGTTATACAGGGAACTCTGAGTATCACTCATGTATTATAAGGGATAATGTACCCCCTACTGTAAATGATAAGGATATTAGCAGTCACTGAGGGGTTCTGTGCCCATATAAAGGCACAAGGCTGCAGGCTGAGTTATACAGGGAACTCTGAGTATCACTCATGTATTATAAGGGATAATGTACCCCCTACTGTAAATGATAAGGATATTAGCAGTCACTGAGGGGTTCTGTGCCCCCCATATAAAGGCACAAGGCTGCAGGCTGAGTTATACAGGGAACTCTGAGTATCACTCATGTATTATACGGGATAATGTACCCCCTACTGTAAATGATAAGGAGGAGTTTTGTGAACATTAAAAAATATTTCAGGTCTTGTACCATTATAGTTAAGGTACTAATCAGTGTCTTTTTTTTATTTTAGGTATAAGTAACAATTGTTATTCTGATAATAATAATCATTTATACATTACCTGGGTTTATTTGCTTTCTACTTCATCTTTCCTTTTCCTTGACCTTATAAAATCTTGGAAAGGTTTAAGCCCAATTTGGGACTAAAATGACTTTCTTTTCTTTTCAGGGCTTAATGGGAAAACCTGGTGACCGAGGAACCAAAGGAGACCGCGTAAGCTTGATGTTACTATAATTGTTTGTATTCAGTTCTCTGGGTGTCTCGGTATGGGAGCCTCTAGATCAGGGATCCCCAACCTCTAATACCCGTGAGCCACATTCAAATGGAAAAAGAGTTGGGGAGCAACACAAGCATGGAAAAAGTTCCTGGGGGTGCAAATAAGAGCTATAATTGGCTATTGGTAGTCCCTATGTGGCCTGGCAGCCTATAGAAGGCTCTGTTTGGCTTTACACTGGGTTTTATGCAACCAAAACTTGCCCCCAAGCCAAGTATTCAAAAATAAGCACCTACTTTTGGGCCCTGGGAGCAACATCCAAAGGGTTTGGGGGGCAACATGTTGCTCCCAAATCACTGGTTGGGGATCACTGCTCTAGATAACCATTCCGAATGGCCTTTATCTCTTACATCCATCCTTCTAAAGAAGCCAGTGGCCGAGATGCTAAACATCTAGAAATAGTCATGTCCTATTAATATAATAGAAGATGGTCCAGTGCATTTACTTTACCTTAGCTTTTGTGTTGTCATGTATAGGGAGATCCTGGCAACAAAGGCGACAAGGGGATGCAAGGAGACAAAGGTCAAGCTGGAGAACCTGGTCCACCTGGACATAAAGGTCACACTGGATTGATGGGGCCGGCAGGACCACCAGGAGAAAGGGGTCAATCTGGGATGCCAGGTCCACCAGGATCACCAGGATTAACTGGTCCGAGGGTAATCTTGTTTAACTAACATAACTCCTTGTTCAGCTCAGGTCCAATCAGTAGGCTTGTTCTCTGCATACTTTTTGCCTATTGGTTTGATTAGAAATTACTATGGCCTTTCTAATAGCTTGATACAAGATATGACTGGGAGACGTTAATGGGCCTACTTAATTAAGCATTTCACATATTGATAAGGTCGTTACAGTGTCAGAATCAGGTAGCCAAGTTATCCTTTTCATTACTTACTGGGCCGTACTGGCCTGCCAGGGCAACATCACCCAGTGGGTCCAGGGCTCACTACTGTTTGTCCGGACAGTCATGGATTGCGATTGTGCTATCAGCAGTAATAATGAAATTAGAGGTGGGCTGACTCCATTAGATGAAATTATTGCTTCAGGTCTAGTAACCCCCAGCAGCCAATCAGTAGGTAACAATTACAGATCTTTTGTTTCATGTAAAGTAAACATATGCTTGGTTGCCCCGGGTTACTAGACCTGAAACAAACTTTACACCTATTTTTGCATTAATTTGCACAAACTCTCTACATTACTGAAGAGTAGAATTTGACACGATAACCAGTGAACGCTAGTTTGGGGCCCTATACATATGTATATATATTTCATGTAATCCATAAATGGCAATGGAAGAGGAGCCTGCATTAAAAAAACATATAATTACAGAAAAATGTCATATGTTTTATTCCTGTAGATACGTTAGGGGGGGATGTGTTAAAGAAGCCCAACCTACAGACCCCCATATTCAATTACAGCACCACATTCCCAGCCTTCCTCAGTTTGGGACCCCGAGCTTCCCTGCAATGCATTAGCCCTCCATCTCTCATACTTCAGCTTCATCTTTCAGTGGCCAGACAATAATCTTTAGGGATTAATGCACAAAATACAATTAAATTGTATGCCTCAGTGTTCCTATTCTCAAAACCAAATGGGACTTCTACCCTGTGGAACCAGTCATGTCTAGAAGGTCCTAGAGCTTCTTCCTGGCTTAGTGCCTGTTTGAGCTCAGCCAATATAAATAAGTTATTAAAACACCATCTTGGATTTCCTTTACAGTACTATCTACCCTGCACCTGGCCCTATTAGAAGTTAAAACCAATTTTGTGGTCCTTTCAAGCTTTGGCCATGTATGGTGGCTCTACTGTCCTACAAAATCTGGCAGGAGTAGTTATTTCTGGGAAAAAGGACACAGACCTGCAAAAAAGGCACCATTTTAGGTTTCATAAGTCCATAAGTACCTCCTGTAGTCTGTTCAATGAAACCCCAAATGTGCATGGCGCTTGAGTGCTTCCTAAGAGTTGGATCTGGGAACAGCATGGGGGATAATGACAGAAGGATCCAGATCAAACAGAACCATTTACACAGACAATATAACAACATCCAATTTATTCTAAAGGGGTGGGCTCACCTTTATGTTAACTTTTAGTATGTTATAGAATGGCCCTATTCCTAGCAACTTTTCAGTTGGTCTTCCTTTTTATATTTTTTTTATAGTTTTTGTATTATTTGCTCTCTTTGCAGCTTTCAAACAGGGGTCACTGACCCCAGCAGGCAAAAAACTATTGCTCTGTGA
This sequence comes from Xenopus tropicalis, assembly GCF_000004195.4. Taxonomy (NCBI): domain Eukaryota; kingdom Metazoa; phylum Chordata; class Amphibia; order Anura; family Pipidae; genus Xenopus; species Xenopus tropicalis. The sequence continues at coordinate 145,861,624 of NC_030682.2, read as the reverse complement.
GGTTACATTTCTATTATTATTGTTACTTTTTATTACTTATCTTTCTGTGCAGGCCCTCTACCATTCATATTCCCATCTCTTGTTTAAACCACAACCTGGTTACTAGGGTAAGAAAAGAACCTAGCAACTAAATGGAGAGCTGCTGAACAAACAGCTAAATAACTGAATACATAGAGACCAAATGCTAATTATTTCAGAATATCAATGTGTGCAACAGATACAAAGTTGATTTTAAAGGTGAACCATCCCTTTACACACTTAGTTGTTGACTTTATTGAAGACAAGTCAGACAAAAAAAGCAACATGGCACCCCCCAACTTCAATGTACAGTGACAATATTCAGAAAATGATCAAATGGTGCCCGGAATGAATACTGTATATTCCTATTCAGTGTTTTGCCTACTGCACACAAATCAAAATAAGTCCCATTCAGAGTAGAACTCACCACTTGAACAGGTGGTTCCGGGTACACGTGCCCCAGACCTTCAGCTATGGGGAGTAACCACAAATTCTTCTTGAAGAAATGGGCTTAAATACGCTGTTAATTGAGAACTTAATGCATTTTATTCAAAGTCCATTTAAGCCCTACGCATTTCACGCCTATGCAGGGCACTTAAGGTGGCCATACACAGGCCGATTGTAGCTGCCGATATCAGTCCCTTGGACCAATTCGGCAGCTTATCGGCCCGTGTAGGGGCAGAAACTACAGCCATGCCCGACCGATGTCTGACCTGAAATTGGGCAGATATAGATTGGGCAGGTTAAAAGATTTAGTCGAATCGGGGACCACATCGGCTCGTTGATGCGGTCCCCGAACCGACTGTGCCATTGCCGTCGTTAGAATTTGATTGCTTGGCCCCAGGGCCTACATTTAGCCTACATTTGCCCGATATCGCCCACCCATGGGTGGGGATATTGGGAGAAGATCTTAACGTGTATGGCCACTTTTACTCATTATTGTCCAGATTAAGTGCCCAGCACAAAACGCGTAGAGCTTGAATGGACTTTGAATAAGATGCATTAAGTTCTTAATAAGCAGCATCTCCGGTTTTGTTGCCAGCCTGTTTCTTCAAAAGGAATTTTTTTTGCCTACTGCAGTCGACTATAAGGAAGAATAAAAGAATATGAGAATAATAATGAAATCTGCTGTTACAGGGAGACACCCCGTCGCTGGATACTCTCCGAAGGCTCATCCAAGAAGAACTTGGGAAACAGCTTGAGAGTAAGCTCGCTTGTTATTCCCTTTCTCCTGAGCCCTATTTACCTACTGTGCCAGTTAGCGAATAGGAGCTGCTCCCTGCCCGCTCTATTTATTCATTTCGTTTAACTCGATTAAAGGTGAAAACTGTCCTCTTGATAATGCGGAGTTCTCTCCTTCCGTCGTCTCTGCAGTTGTTACAGTAAAATTGTGGGAATCATTCACCAAAGGGATTGTTCTGGCTCATAAAATAGATAGTTTTTAAGAAAGGCTCGGTTGGTTGCTACAGTGCGGTCAGAGATGGTATTATCTATTAATGTATGCAACTAACTGTTTCTGTTTTAATGAACTAAACAGACAAAATAGCCTACCTCATGTCTCAGATGCAACCAGCACATATCAAAGCTTCACAAGGCAGACCCGGACCCCCAGGCACCCCCGGAAAAGATGGACATGATGGTCGCCCTGGGCCACCAGGAGAACCAGGAATACCAGGGCAAATGGGACGCGAGGGGCCAGCAGGACCAATGGGTCCAAAAGGTTGGTTAATTTATTCTTCTTGGTTGTAGCTGTATATATAATAAGGGACTTGCAAACTAATTGGGACAGAAATGTGTTTTGTGGTGGTGTTGGAGGACAAAATGAACCTTGTGTGGCCATCTTATAATTAGAAAGCATTATCCGTGCAAAGACTCCTGAAATGCCCTTGGGTATGTGTGTGGGTGCATCAAGTTTAACCTTAACAACAGCTAAAGGGTTGCAGTTGGGACAACATTGATACAAAGCATTATCCTTATATAACGTTATATAACTAATATAAACTGGTTTTTGTTGCCTTAGTAATGACATCTTGATGTACCAATTTTACCTTCAAATACTGATCTGCAAAGCTCCACTATGTGGGGGGCCTAGGACTGTGGTCCTATTTGTCCGAGCTCTTTGTGTTGGTATATAAAGTAGGATAAAATGCAAAAAGACTCCACGGATAAATAGTGATGCCAAGGGATATGGTATTGAGGCATACTATAAAAGTAAGTATCAGTGATACTATAGAAGAAGAGACTGATGCCAAGACATATGGTATCAAATGATAGGACCTCTTTTGGCAAGGTCACCAGATAGGACCTCTTTTGGCGAGGTCACCAGATAGGACCTCTTTTGGCGAGGTCACCAGATAGGACCTCTTTTGGCGAGGTCACCAGATAGGACCTCTTTTGGCGAGGTCACCAGATAGGACCTCTTTTGGCGAGGTCACCAGATAGGACCTCTTTTGGCGAGGTCACCAGATAGGACCTCTTTTGGCGAGGTCACCAGATAGGACCTCTTTTGGCGAGGTCACCAGATAGGACCTCTTTTGGCGAGGTCACCAGATAGGACCTCTTTTGGCGAGGTCACCAAATGAGCGGATCTTTTCCCAAACAATCAAATGGAACCGACAGGCATAGGCCCTAGGGCCATACTATCGAATTAAAATGGCGGATATATGGTCCAATTTAGGCCAGATCTTGGTTGGGTAACGTTTATGGCCACCTTAAGTTGAACTGATAAACAACCTTAAGTTGAAATGATAAACAAACTAACCCTTTATGCACTTGGTGTATTGTAAATATGCTAGTAAGTGCCACAAACCAGAAGACATTGAATAAATACCTCCTGTCAGTTTTCGAACAGTGTTGCAACTGTGCAGAGCAGTTATAAAGATGCGCTACTTTTGCAGCTGTAGCTTTAGGTGGTTGGAGGTGGGGGGCCCCAAAAGTACTACTTGCCCAGGGACCCATTTAGTCCTAACCGGGCTCTCTGTGGAGGCAATAAATGCCAATTTTTCCTAGGGCCCAGTAGGGTTACCAGAGTTTTGTGTGTAAATGATATTAACTGAATTTGATCTCTTATAGGTGACAGAGGCCTCAAAGGAGAAAGAGGAGAAGCTGGAGTTGGAATGAGGGGAGACCCTGGCCCCCCGGGAACACCAGGTATATTATATGTTGCTGTCGAATTTATGATGAACAGTTGCAGTAAATAGAGCAGTAGACCTTCCTACAATGTTTATATGCTATACAGCTCTTTCAGTGCTTCACCTGGAAGTAATTCTTTCCCCAAAGGCTGCAGTGCACGTAAAATATATTGAATTTATTATGGAAACCCTAGAATGGAAGACTAGTAATTTGTGATGGAGCTTTCCCTTGACCTATAAAGGTGTACAGTATAGTGAGGGAGGGGCCTATTTACTGAGAAGGTTTTCTAAGAAAAGTTAGATTTTTTCGAGACTTATGTATGTGTTTTTCGGCAGTATACGATTGTTTTGGGTTTTTTTCTTGAAAAATTTGGGATAATTCTGAGTATTTTCTCAAGAAATTCAAGAATTTTTTTAAAACGTTCAAGATTTATAAACCTTTGTGTGACTTTTTTAGACCGACAAAAAGTATGCCAGGTTTAAGCTGACGAGAACAATATGACGAGTACTATGGAGGCTTAGGATAGAGAAATAGAATAGTCAGTCACAGCCTGCCCTTGACACATTTTCAAGGAGAAGTTGATCTCATTATTGTTTTCTAATTCACCCAGTTTCAAGGGGAAGGTAGTCACATCATTGTTTTCTATTTCACATAGTTTCAAGTGAAACTTAAACACATTATTGTTTTCCAAGAATGAACTCTAATGCTCCAAAAATGGCCTCTGGAGCACTTCCTGTTTGGGGAAAATAAAGAGGATCCACGGGAAACGGGCATTTAAAAAAGTCACACAGTTTCAAGTGAAACTTAAACACATTATTGTTTTCCAAGAATGAACTCTAATGCTCCTAAAATGGCCACTGGAGCACTTCCTGTTTGGGGAAAATAAAGAGGATTCATGGAAATGGGCATTTAAAAAAGTCACACAGTTTCAAGTGAAACTTAAACACATTATTGTTTTCCAAGAATGAACTCTAATGCTCCTAAAATGGCCGCTGGAGCACTTCTTGTTTGGGGAAAATAAAGAGGATTCATGGAAATGGGCATTTAAAAAATGATTTTTGGACAATAAACTCAATATTCTCTTTCGACCCAACCAACATTATGGTGATATTTAATAAATGCAAGAATGATCATGTTTTATTTAAAAACATACCAAGTTGAGTTTATACGAGATTCAATGCCAGAATTATTCTAGTTGTAGTAAATCTGCCCCTAAATGTGTACTGTGCTCTTTTAGCTTCTCTTGAGGCCTCAACCATGTTTCCTTTCTTGATCAAGGTCTGGCGGGTGAGCCGGGGTATGCTAAAGATGGTCTACCAGGAACCCCAGGACCTCAAGGAGAACCAGGGTTACCAGGATCTGCTGGACCTCAAGGACCACCAGGTCAAAACGGACAATGTGATCTATCCCAATGTGCCTACTATGCAAGTCTTGCTTCAAGACCTGGCAACGTCAAGGGACCTTAATTTCCTGAAGGACCTACGAACTCGTTTCTGAAACCTGAACATATTGTTTAAACCACCCAAAAACTGAAGAGTGCAAGAATATTTGATAGGTTTATTTCACTCTAAGGCGAATTCCTTAGGGAGATGTTTGATTTAGGGTTTGTTTTTATTTTTAACAGAAGACACCACCAATTACTGCAGGTCGGTGAAGATGAATCGATTTCCTCCGTTTCTTTTGGGATATACATATATTTTTGGCTCTCTCGTTATATCTTTTGTTTGAAGATAGAATCGTACAATGCTACAATGCTTCGCTCTTTTCAGAGATGTTTTTTTGTAGGTGCAACAGGACCCTCCTAAGGTGCTGACCATAGACTGGTCTCTATCAATTCATAATGTGTGGGTATAGCGCTTCATAGTCAAGCAAACTCCCACTATTATGTGTTTAACCAGGGTGCTAAATAATCAAGGTTCCTCAGTCGATCATTTCAAACCCTGAAAAGTACTGTAACATTATGTTGAAGGTGTCCCAAAGGGAAACTATGAAATATCCTACCTATGTTTAAAAGGGAAACTATACCCTGCTTCTGTTGTGTTTTTAGCAGTTCCATATAGTATATAGTATTATCTGAATTTGTGCATGAAGGTAAGAGTGATGGTGCTTACAGAGATGGACTCTATAGACTTCAGAAGAACCTTATAACCAGTATCTAGCAATAGATCCTGCTATGCCCTTTTCTAGTGGATATATGTGACTCTGTAGGTCATATAAACCCTACATTTCCTACCCAAACCACACCAAAACAAATACTAGCTTTCACCTGGCGGCCATTTTCCCTCTCACATATCTTCAGTGACATTTACATCTGCAATCAACACATGTGCTGTAAAGTTCATGCAATGAAGAATGCAGGCTTACACAGGCAGAACTTGAGGATTTATAGCAGTCGCTATCATTTTCACGGTTATTGGCACTTCCCTGAGCGTCTTGAACGTTCATAACAAACTGACATATTTCTCAAAGAACAGAACTGAGAGCTTTTGGTCGATTTGTTGAGTTCTCTCCTATGGGTGTTAGAGCACTCTGAGCTCTAACACACTAGCAATTTAGAAAGTGGTAAAAATACTACTAATAATTCTGATGTGTGTGACCAGGAACTTCTTACTATTATCTTTTTTATAAGCTGTAATTATAAATTGATACATTAGTGACAGGGACAGGTCCCTGTCTGGTAGATCAGTGAGATTACCAGATTACCCCTCACCTTTTAACAATAATAGGAAACATTGGGGTTTCAATCATTTAGCTATATATAGGGCAGTAAATAAATATTAGCCCCAGAAAAATCACCCAAATTTCACCCTATTCTGAACCCCACCATGAGGGTGAGCCCCAAATTTTGGAAACCATTGCCCTAGTGTTTACTGGGTGCTGTTTCTATCTTAGCGAGCCGTGGCAACCAAATGACAAGATCAGCCTATAAAATAGAAGTAAAACCATTACATTCCCAGGAAGCAATAGTTGTTTCAGTTCCCTGGAAAGCAAAAGCCACAAAGAAAGGGAATGTGGCCGGAAAACCACACTTACCGGCTTATTTATGGATTTTCGAGTTTAATTTTCTAAATCGAATAAACTCGCATATCTTATACCCACTTATTTATAATAAGGAAAATTCGTCTGAATAAAAAAAAAAACTCAAAAAGTTGAAAAATTTGAGTTTGAACATACGGCTTGACTTGGCCTAGGACAACTCCCATTGACTTCTATATAAACTCGCAAGCTTTTAGATGGCAGTTTTGGTTTTGTTTTTTTACAATTAATAAGAATGCAGGCTTACACAGGCAGAACTTGTGAATTCATAGCAGTCACTATGATTTTTTACGGTTATTGGCACTTCCCTGAGCATCTTGAACGTTCATAACAAACCAGACATATTTATCACAGAACAGAACTGAGAACTTTTAGTCATTTTATTGAGTTCTCTCCTATGGGCGTTAGAGCACTCTGAGCTCTAACACACTAACAATTTAGAAAGTGGTAAAAATACTACTAATAATTCCTGTGACCAGGAACTTCTTACTATTATCTTTTTTATAAGCTGTAATTATAACTTGATAAATTAGTGACAGGAACAGGTCCAGATTACTCCTGACCTTTTAACGGTTATAGGAAACATTGGGGGTTCAACCATTTAGCTATAGTTCCATGAATATATAGGGCAGTAAATAAGTAGTTAAATAAGTATTTGCCCCCAAAAATCACCCAAAATGACATTCGTGTTGGGCTTTAGGAGAACAATTATTCATTCTCCCCAGATCTCACCCTATTCTGAACCCCAACATGAGGGTGAGCCCAAATTTTGGAAACCATTGCCCTAGTGTTTACTGGGTGGTGTTTCTATCTTAGTGACCCATGGCAACCAAATGACAAGATCAGCCTATAAAATAGAAGTAAAACCATTACATCCCTAGGGTGCAGGAAGCAATAGTTGTTTCAGGTCCCTGGAAAGCAAAAGCCAGAAAGAAATAGAATGAACGTGGTCGGAAAACCACACTTGGGCTCATTTATCAATTTTCTTTTTAGATGGCAGTTTTGGGGTGTTTTTTTACACTTAATAAGAATGCAGGCTTACACAGGCAGAATTTGAGTATTTATAGCAGTCGCTATCATTTTCACAGTTATTGGCACTTCCCTGAGCATCTTGAAAGTTCATAACAAACCAGCATGGGCGGGCCAAGCCGACCAGGCGTCCTAGGCAACCCGGTCAGCCACTGGGGTGGCGGCTACAGAATAGTTCATTGCCCCCACCACGTAATGACAAGTGACGGGGGCAATGAAAAAGGAGCTAGGGGTAGGCAGGAGAGGCTCCTGTCTGGCGCCCCCCAGTCGTTGCACCCTAGGCAGCTGCCTCTTCTGCCTACCCCTAGTTCTGGCCCGGCAAACCAGACATTCTAGTTTTGGAACCATAACTCACATTCAATTTTTTTGAACGCAAAAAAAAACTTGAATCGAGAAGAAAAAAATCAAACTCGACTGTTGATAAAATCACCCCCTTGACTTTTCAAGGACTGGGCGACAGTACAAAGTGGTGGGTCACCTGTCTTTGGAAATCAGTTGGGTCTGGCAGACCCTTGGTACCACATCCCATCTTGATGTGAGGGTCATATGGACAGGAAGATCTTCCAACTTTGTTGACTTGTTCCATTGACCATATGATCAGCATTCATTTGGCAACAAAGTCAAGCTGCTCTGTATTATACTATTGTTTTATTAGGAGTTAAAACTTGGTACAAGGAGCTAAATGGTCCCCAGAGAGGGAAATTGGCTACACGCAGCTTCCTACTCAGTCGGTGACGCCATGTACAACTCTATGGTGCTTCTGTAGGAGCCCGAGGCACTGATAGAGCTAGAACAGTCATTTTGTTTTTATTGTAGAACAGTAGTTCCGGAATTTTGTAAAGTTAAAATAGTTTTGTGCATGTGATATTTATTTAAGTTCAGCTGTAATGACAGCGGTTTTACATTGTAAGCGCTTCGCAAGTATTTAATATATTCTTTAGATTTTATGTTTATATTTTTTTAACATGCGATTCTAACACCTTTATTTTTTAAAAAATATTAAGTTACATCTTGTCATGATCTGATATAGTGTGAAGGAATACTGTCACGGGAAAACATGCTTATTCTCAAAACCCATCAGTTAATAGAGCTTCTCCAGCAGAATCCTGCATTGTAATCTGTTTTTCCCATGGGGCTAGCCATATTCTTCATTTCCCAGGGTGCCACAGCCATGTGACCTGTGCTCTGATAAACTTCACTCACACTTTACTGCTGCGCTGCAAGTTAGAGTGATATCTCCCCCTCCCCCCCAGCAGCCGATCAGCAGAACAATGGGAAGGGAGCAAGATAGCAGCTCCCAGTAGGTATCAGAATAGCACTCAATAGTAAGAAATCCAAGTCCGGCTTGGGACTCCTCCAGTTACATGGGAGTAGGAGAAACAATAGGTTAGCTGAAAGCAGTTCTAATGTGTAGCGCTGGCTGAAAGCTCAGACTCAGTCACACTTTACTGCTGCGCTGCAAGTTGGGGTGATATCCCCCCTCCCCCCAGCAGCCGATCAGCAGAACAATGGGAAGGGAGCAAGATAGCAGCTCCCAGTAGGTATCAGAATAGCACTCAATAGTAAGAAATCCAAGTCCGGCTTGGGACTCCTCCAGTTACATGGGAGTAGGAGAAACAATAGGTTAGTTGAAAGCAGTTCTAATGTGTAGCGCTGGCTCCTTCTGAAAGCTCAGATTCAGGCACACTTTACTGCTGCGCTGCAAGTTGGAGTGATATCCCCCCCCTCCCCCCCAGCAGCCGATCAGCAGAACAATGGGAAGGGAGCAAAATAGCAGTTTGCTAACTTTTGCCTATAGGAGAAAATGTTGCTGAAAAGTTTGGTTTCTGGTAGTGCTGCAAAGTGGACATCACACAATAGTAAATATGCCCCTTTCATAGAAAACAAAAGATATTTTTTCCCATATATCTAGTCTTATCAAACGTACAGCGGAAAACCTGCCTTGTTTGAAATTTGCCCAATACACCCCTCATGTTCAGCTGTTTGACACTAAGTTCCTGATCCCTCAGACTATTGGGGGGGGCCGGACTGTAGTCATCAAACTATTGGGGGGCCTGGTAAATTACCTTGGGGGACCAGATCCAGCCAGCAGGCCGTAGTTTGAGGATCCCTGCTTTAACCGGGGGCCGAACCCACCCAGGAGGATTTGGGCGAATCGCGAATCCGAATCCTGATCAGCATATGGCTGCGCACGCGACAAAATTTGTTTTCACTGCCCATTTAACCCTTTCTGAATTCTAATTAGCATATGCTAATTTATGTTAATTCGGAATCGGTTTGCCCAGGACCGCAGATCCGGCCGAAACCGAATCCTTAAAAAAAAAGCCGGGATTTGCCCGAATCCCGAACCGAATCCGAGATTCGGAACATCCCTAGTTTTAAGGGATTTTTGAAAAAGTGCCCCCTGGTGTCTAGTTGGTACATTTGATTCAGTCCATAGAGAGTATAAGAAATACTAGGGCTGAGCGCATTGGCTAGAAGTGCGCGAGGCCGATTGCTGGAATGAACCAACCGCGGCACAAACGGAACGGAATTTAGGTTTCCGCCCGACTTTAATTCAAAGCTTTAATTCCTGTATGTAAGTCCCAGAGGCCTCGTACCCTCGATACAAAACGCACACAGATATATCCGTAATCTGTCAAAGCATTGCCTTCATCTGATGGACCTCTTGTTGTGATGTTGATATTTATAAATGTTTTTAAAAATAATGCTGTTTTTTTTGTAAAATGGCAGCTTCTGTGGATTTATTGAAATGTGTAAATATAATATTGTGCCTCTTGTCTGTGCAGTTAAATCTTCTCCATTCCCCGTATTCCTCTTTGGCATCACAGCGGAACCTGCCTGTCGCCCAATAGATGTATCTAGTCCGGGTTTTTATTTCAACCTAAAGGGAAACTAAACCCCCAGAATGAATACGTAACCAACAGACAGTTTATATTATGTTAAGTGGCCTATTGAAGAATCTCCCCAAACTGGAATATATATATCAGTAAATATTGCCCTTTTACATCCTTTCCCTTGAGCCGCCATTTAGTGATGGGCTGTGTGCCCCCTCAGAGATCAGCTGACAGGAAGTGATGCAGCTCTAACTAACAGGAAGTAGTGTGGGAGCAAAAGGCAGAACTCTGTCCATTCATTGGCTGATGGGGCCTAGCATGTATGTGTGCCTTGGCTTGTTTGTGTGCACTGTGACTCCTATGATCCCAGGGGGCGGCCCTTAGTACTTAAAATGGCAGTTTCCTATTTAGGATTACCCAATGGCACATACTGCTAAACAAGTATATTTATATGAAAATGCTAATTCCAGACCCACGCGTTGCTAAGTACAGAACACTGAGACGCAGCAGCCAAATGCACTGAACACATTTCATAGAAAATCCCATAAATCCCACGTGACATAGATATTTGGAAAGCACCACCATAACCTGCATTTAATCATCCCACTAATTATCAGCTCGAGTAAACAACAATAAGCAGAGTTTCTTGGCCGAACAGAGATATCTGGCAATCTATGCACTACAACTGCTGCTTTCAATAGGAACCATCTAGGGGCAATAGGAAATGTTTAACCTCTGTGGGAAAATAAAGCAAATCATATATTTCCCTTAATGAATATCCCAGTGGGGCCTGGCCCCCCAGCCTAGTCCTGCCCCCCTAGCCTAATCCTGGCCCTCCAGCCTAGTCCTGCCCCCCAGCCTAATCCTTGCCCCCCAGCCTAGTCCTGCCCCCCCCAGCCTAGTCCTGGCCCCCCAGCCTAGTCCTGGCCCCCCAGCCTAGTCCTGCCCCCCTAGCCTAATTCTGGCCCCCCCAGCCTAGTCCTGCCCCCCCCAGCCTAGTCCTGCCCCCCCCCCAGCCTAGTCCTGCCCCCCCAGCCTAGTCCTGGCCCCCAGCCTAGTCCTGGCCCCCTAGCCTAGTCCTGGCCCCCCAGCCTAGTCCTGACCCCCCAGCCTAGTCCTGGCCCCCCAGCCTAATCCTGCCCCCCAGCCTAATCCTGGCCCCCCAGCCTAGTCCTGCCCCCCAGCCTAGTCCTGGCCCCCCAGCCTAGTCCTGCCCCCCTAGCCTAATCCTGGCCCCCCCAACCTAGTCCTGCCCCCCCCAGCCTAGTCCTGCCCCCCCAGCCTAGTCCTGCCCCCCCAGCCTAGTCCTGGCCCCCCAGCCTAGTCCTGGCCCCCCCAGCCTAATCCTGGCCCCCCAGCCTAGTCCTGGCCCCCTAGCCTAGTCATGGCCCCCCCGCCTAGTCTTGACCCCCCAGCCTAGTCCTGGCCCCCCAGCCTAATCCTGGCCCCCAAGCCTAGTCCTGGCCCCCCAGCCTAATCCTGGCCCCCAAGCCTAGTCCTGGCCCCCCAGCCTAATCCTGCTGCCTGTCCCTGTCTCTGTTCCTTTTGTTGCTGCCAAAGGAAAGGCCCTGCCTTGTATTGTGGGGGTAACAGTGTCCTGTATGTGGGGGAAGGGACAATGTTCGCCAGTGGCGAGGGGGCCAGGGGGGGCCTAAAGACTTGATGGTGCTTATAGCCGTCTACTTATTGTTCTACTTACTGGCGCTGACAACCCAAAGATTGGAACTGCACTAAGTGAAGAGGAGCTACAACTCCATCAATACCCCATACACTCACTGATGGTAAATCTACATTTTTAAACATTGTTTCCAATAGGATCACAGAACGATTAAGCAAAAAACAATGACATGACTAGATGTTACTGAGCCCCACAGCAACTTCAATTTAGGGCCCCCAAAACATTAGTAAATTGACCTGTTCTACCAATATGTATTGAAATTGTTCATTTATTTAGGGCCCTTAGGGCCCCCCTACACTACAGGGCCCCACTGCAACCGCAGGGCCTGCTTCCTCTGTATTTATGCCCCTGGCAAAAAAGCCCCCTAACCTGGCATAAATGTCCAGACGTAGGCATGGATTCACTGCGAAAATTCTGCATTACGCCATTGGTAAATGTTTGCATCCATTTCACGAAAAAAATCCGCCAGTGGTTCTTTTTCTGGTAGAGATTTTTAGGGAAAGTTGAAGAAGAGCTGAGAGCAAATATTCCATAATAAAACACATCTGCTTGCAAGACACTATCTACATTTACAGAATAGAGATAAATGTCAATTCAAAATGTTTTTACCCCCCTCCAGGATTAGAAATCAGACATAAAGGAGAAGTCTGAGAGACAGGAGACGAGGGAAAACATGGAAATATTATAGTAACAGTGAGAACAGAATGGGAAAGCCAAAGAGCTGAAGGGAAGGAAGAAAAGAAACAGGAGGAAGAACTAAAGGGCAACTTAACCAGAGGACAATCTGGTAGCAAAATAAAAAGGGACAAAGGCAGCAGAAAATTAAATAGGGGTCCATAAAAATGTATCAAATAAAAGAGTAAGGTTGCCACCCTGCCAGTATTCTACCAGCTTAAGCAATAAAATAGCGGCCAAGGCAATATATATGACAGAATACGTGTATTTGTAATTACCTTTTGTTCCGCTCCTGATTCACCCATTTCCTACCATTTTTGGAAACCCGCCCTTCAATACCATTGCACCAACAGTCTACTCTATAGCCCCACCCCTTTGTGTAGTTTGCCTGCCCCTCCTATGGCATGGACACGCCCACCCATGTCACTAGCCAACTGTAAGGTTACCTGGTGGTCCAGTGGGGCGGCGGGGACGCCCGCCGCCTCCTTCGTTGCGGGGACGCCCGCCGACTGTTCCTAGGGCTGCGCACGCTCGGCGTGCAGCCCTTTAAACTCTGTCCCATACACGCGTTCGGCGCATGCGCGTTCCTTCTCTGGCTGCGCGCGCATGCGCATTTGCTTCTAGCATCCGGCGCTGCGTGTGACGTCACTATGGCGCCAAATTTGAATTATTTAAAGCGGTTTCTGCAGCATAATGGTTGCCCAACGTAGGTTTTCCTCCTGTGAGTTCCTGGGTGTGTTTTCCTGTTCTGCTGATCTGTTTTGACCTCTGCCTGTCCTTGACCTTCCTGTACTGCTGCCTGAACCGACCTTTGCCTGAATTTTGACTACTCTTCCGGATTCTGTTGGTACCACGCTGCCTTATTGTTGTTGACCCCGGCCTGACTACTGACTACCCTTCCGGATTCTGATTTGGTACTTTACTCTCTGAACGTTGTTGACCCTGGCCTGATCTCCGATTGTGTCTCCTTGTGCCCATTCTCCCTGTAGCGTGGGTCTGGTTCCCTTGACTGCTCAGAACCCTTTCCTTGGGCTCCTCACTGTAAGACCTGGCGGCATCCGAGTAGCGAAGGGCTCCTCCCGACGTGAAAGGCGGCGGTTATAGGCAGAAGCGTGAGCCGAGACCAGGCCCTTGGGAACTGTTCTGAGTTTTGGGATACCGACCGTGACACCAACCCACCCCTCACAAGCAAGCCAATATTTATTTATAACCCTACGAAAGAAAAGAAGAGCATGAAACAGAATGGAAGAGTTTTCACATTTTGTCTCACCATGTTCAGACACCATTTATTGAGAGTTAAATCCTGCCTCTAGATGGCGCTAGCAAAACACAATAGAAAATGTCATAGACCATGCTTCACCTGGTGGCAAATTTTGGGATTTTTTTACCCCCCCGGTGTGACAACATGGTAAAGGAACTTGGCTGAATCTGTATATTGAATATAGTTCTATTTTTGTAGTGGTATTGGCAATGTTTGATTTCCAGCCACACACATAAGTCTAAAGTGGATTGTTTTGGAAAGCTAAGCAGGGCTGGCCCTGTTTAGTACTTGGAAGGGAGACTGTTGTGTACAGCTGGTCTCCTAACTCTTTGAATTTTGTCATGGCCCTTTTGACTTTAGCTTGCCGCCTTTCTCAACTTTGATTCTTTCTCTGGACTTTTACACTTTGCCAATGTATTTCAAAAATTTTAAACCAAGACGCCTGTGGCCCAAATAAACCTGATCTTGATTGATCTATAAAAGCTAAGCAGGGATGGCCCTGTTAGTACAGTATCTTATCTGGACACCCAACCACTGCAAGGTCCATAAATGATTTATCATTATATTGCATAATATCCAACATAAATTCTATCCTAACATGTCCACTCTTCTGCCCAGCAGCTGTTGATGACCTACATTTCTCACCAGCCCCCTTATAGTTGAATTTGATGCTGTTTCTTTCTTAAGCGGGGGTCACAGGTACCGGCTGGTTCTCTTTGGTCCCAGACAAATTTCATGAGCTGCTTTGCCTTTTATGAATACTGTTCTCATTTCAGGCATAGCTTTCATTCTGTAGTATGCTGAGACATAGCCACAGGCTGGAATAAAATACTTCAAAGCATCACTGAGATAAAATATATATTTGGTCGTGTCGAGTTAATGGGAAGCTGGAGTTGACTTTCATGCTCAAGGAACTAATGAATTTTCATTCAGGTTTGTTAAGAGCTGTGGAAATGTTACCCTTCGCAGAACATTTTTTTGATGTTCATTAAATATAAGACCTAACCATGAGGCGGCAATGTGACCCCTGAAACAGTATTATGAATGGGGGCAATAGATCCCCTACAGGGATTCTCTGAAACTGTGGGATATTCCCAAAACAAAAACTCATACCTACCATTTATTGGGTAAGTGGGCAAGTATCATGGTGTAAATCCCTTTAATACAGTTCCTCATGTTGTGGTGACCCCCAACCATAAATTTATTCCTAAAACCATCGGAAATATGTGTTTTGAGAACCACTGGGGTAAATTCATGTTGAATTGCCTTTCCATAGTATGTTAATATGACTTTACATTGGCTAAAATATGAAAGCTGCGTTGTTTATAATTTTTGCTTATTGTTTAGCTCGTTTGTAATCTCAGGTTAATTCCTAATAGTCTACACAACCCCCATCTCTCTAGAATGTGCAAAATGAAACATTTTTATTCATACTCTTGTCATATATAGGGTTTACATTACATTATATAGGAGAGTCATAGGGTATATAACTCACACCAGAAAAAGAAATCTGGTCTAAAATATTGTTAAATAGTTACATAGTTAAATTGTGTTGAAAACAGACCAAAGATCATCAAGTTCATCGTCAAGATCATCAAGTACCTTTACTAACTAACTGAAGGTCTTAAGATACCAATAGCCTTGGATATTATGCCTGTTCTAGAATTTGTCCAAGCCACTCATAAAGTCGTTAATAGAATTTGCCACAGTGAGAAACCCCCTACACTGCTTTAACTGAAAGTTCTGTTTCTCTAATGTAAAGAGGGAGGGGGGGCTCTGGTTTGTTATTCTTTTCTATCAGAAAAAGATCCATGGCTATCTGTCTATATTGCCTTCTAATGTACTTGTAAAAAGTGACCATGTCCCCTAGCAAGTGGCTCTTCTCCAAGAACTTCAGCAGAGATAATCCTGGGTACCTTCACATAAACCCTCAGCCTCAATGCATAGCTGGTAATGGATTGTTGAGATATTTCCAGGGTCAGTGTAGTCCAGGGCTGTGATTGGCTATTTGGTAGCCTCTATATGAACTGCCAATCAGAACCTGCCTCCAAGCAAAGAATTCACCAGGAGCAACATCCAAGGGGTTGGTGAGCAACATGTTGCTTGAGGACCACTGGTTGGAGATCACTGGTGTAGACCTAATAGCTTAGACCAGTGCTGTCCAACTGGCGGCTCGCGACCCCCCTCTGTGTGGCCCCCCACCTGTCTGGCTGCTTTGATGGCTTACCTTTGAGTAAGCATTAAATGGTATCAGTACTGAGATTAACTGGCCCCTGCTTGGTTCTCACCTCAGATTCAGGCTGTAATCCCTCTATATTGTTTAAAAATGTAATCCCCTGTGTTTTTCACACCTTTTAATCTCTGCATTGTTCCCCCCCTGCAGTGTTCACACCTCAGGCTCAGACTGTAATCACTCCCATTGTTCACTTCTTCACACCTCAGACATAGGTACTGTAAGCAGAGTATGGCACATACAGCCAGCATAGGGCAGGCAGAGTATGGCACACACAGGCAGCATAGGTCAGGGAGGGTATGGCACACACAGGCAGCATAGGTCAGGGAGGGTATGGCACACACAGGAAAGGTAGGGCAGGCAGAGTATGGCACACACAGGAATGGTAGGGCAGGCAGAGTATGGCACACACAGTCAGGGTAGGGCAGGCAGAGTATGGCACACACAGGCAGGGTAGGGCAGGCAGAGTATGGCACACAGAGGCAGCATAGGGAAGGCAGAGTATGGCACACACAGGCAGGGTAGGACAGGCAGAGTATGGCACACACAGACAGCATAGGACAGGCAGAGTGCTGCCTGTGTGTGCCATATTCCGCTTGCCCTATGCTGCTTGTGTGAGGTGAACCTGGCAGGGGTTTGTTGTGGGAGTTTGTTAGCAGTTGGAAATAGCCATTAAATGGTCCCTAAGGTGTGTAATTATGTACTGGGGGTTGCTCTGCTATCCACAGGGGAGGAGGCATATGGAATTTAAGGGTATATCTTAATATGACATAATTCTTTCACATATGAATGATGGTTGATATCCCCACAGTAAGGACCAAGCATTTGGGATTTTGCTGTGCTACCACCATTGTGATAAAATAGGTGTGGTTTGAAGTGGGTGTGGTTTCAAAAAGGGGAGTGGTCAAAACTGGCTTCCATTAGCGGCCCTCCACCATGTATGCTAGAGAAATTCCGGCCCTCGGCACCGTAGAAGTTGGACAGCACTGGCTTAGACAAAAGGCATAGTTCAAACATGGCAAGACAAGCCCAAGCCTATATGCAAGTGACAGAGGCTACATAGAAAGACAAGGTAAAGCCTGGAAAGGAATAGGTCCCTTGTCATAGAGACCTCGTCCCACTCTGGTGTAGCTACGGTTTAACTGCTCTTTGCTTTTTTTTTTATTGGGAAATGGATGTCAGGCACATTGTTAGTAATTGCTGTTGGTAAATGGAAATTCCGCATGCAGACACGGCGCTGTAATTACATAGGATTAATTAAATATTTATGTCATGCCCGTGGCACTGTGTGTGTGTGTTTAGCGGGGCTTTCATTTCCTTTTGATCATATTGGCCATTTATAATAAGAGAAGCTGTTAAACAGCACGGGCATGTATAATTAAGGGCATCGGGCGCAACAGGATTGTTCCGTGATCAGAAGGGAGAATCAAATACCTACAGGCTTTGGCTGTATTATCAGGGTCAGTTTAACGGTAGGGCAGTTCCCTCAAACTAGAGGGGCAACATAAGAAAAAAAAAATGATGCATAAAAGTACAAAAAGAAAAATAATTGCACAAAGCATCGTCTCTCCTCTATACTTGCACTGTGCACCAATGTGCCAATTGTACCTTCTACTGAATGTGAGGAGTAAGGTGAGCAGACTTGGGCCCCCACCTAGCAGTTGCCATTTATCACAGTTCTGCCCAAGAATTATTGGTGACTAAGGTAATATTACTTGCCCCTGAGCCCTGTCTGCCCCCCCATGCTCATTTGCTCAGTTAAATGCCCCCTGCTACAGCCCAGGCCAACCATTCCCCACCCACTACTCAATCCAGGCAGTGGTCTTCTTCTGAAGCTGATGGTCCCCCTTAAACTGGGTAACCCTATTGCACCCAAAGCACATGTTGCCTACTCCTAGTCCTGACCCGGAGTAACCAAGTACATGTGCCCCGGTTTGGCATCAGTAAATTGGCCCATAATAAAGGGCAAATGCAGTTGTAACTGGGCGCCCCTGTAGTTTCATATAGCAATGGCCCTGCACGATGGCATTCTATGGCTGCTTTACCAGTTGAACTGGGTCATAGAGTACAGCTATGGCAGTTTGTCTATCCAGCTGCAATGGAGAGCAGCACTGGGCACCTCTATACTGGCCAACTGAATTATACAATGCAACTGTGTGCTTTGTCCAGCAGATCAGATTGTACAATGAGGTTGTAGCTGTTCAGAGTCTATATAACTGACTTTCTTAGCAGATGAAAATAAATAAAAGTTACCATGGCTGCACTATAGAACCCCCCAAGTGCATCTGAGCCATTTCAAAAGTGAAAGAAGAGTTAAGAAAAGTGAAATGCGGCTTTTATTATGCATCTTTCTCGTTTCCCATCTCAGGTTCCAATTAATAAAGCTCACAACATAGTTTCAGATGTTATTTTGGCATGCTGCCCCCCAGGACTTTTAAAGCCATATCCAGAATTATATGCTTGTGCTGATCTATAGCAGATTTAGCCACCAAAGGGGTGAGCCAAATTATGCTGAACCAATTGGATCAGCAGGGGACTATTGAGGAATTGGATCCAGTTGGATCAGCAAGGGGTCCCACTGGGTAGTCCTCTCCAAACATGGTTATCAGACCTGCTCTTGCCAGCCCCATGTCAGATATTGGATGGACAGGTCATTGTAAGGAGTTGGGGAAGCCCATAAGAATCCCCATAGGGCCCTATGCTTACTCTTTGCCCTGTGTCTAGGGCCAAAGTAAATGACCCCTAATGGTTTTAGTGAAAAGTTCAGTGTGTACATTGGCACAACATGTATAGAATTACTGGCATGTTGGCAGGTAGAAAATATGAAAATATTGACTAGTAGAATAACCTAGTGGCAAACAACAGTAGCAAGAATAAATATCTCAATAGCACTCAATCAATCCTGGTTGGCACAGTCAGCAGATCAGTTCAGAACCGTATTCAAGTCAAGGATAAATTCTAAACAAGATTATCAAAACAAACCTTGAGTTTTCTTTAGCAATTGGTCCTTTTGTGTTATCTCATAAATTCTCTGTGACTCATTAGGGTTAAACGTGAAAGTAAACAAGAGAATAAGCCTTTCTAAGCCATTGTGCTTGACCGAGCAATGTGCTGCATCACTTAGCTGCCTTAACCCAAGAGTAAAGTGGGAAGGGCACTTATTGATAGGCCTTAATAATATCTCTAAGCAACTACCAAAATGCTATAAAGAGCAGAACTGAAGCAGGTATGACATGTATTATCAGTGCTCTTAGTGCGTGGAACTATAAAATGTGCATTTAGCTCTCCAACCAACCCTTCAGCTCAAGGCAGGCCAAGGGGCTTCATCTCAAGGAAGCACATTCCAAACTGGGTTTGTTCTCATTTCCATTACAGAGACTTAGAATGAAGGCAGCTCCTTCTGGACCATCTTTTCCCTACAAACCTTTCTGGAAACTGCTCTCAGAGACAAGCATGAGTGGAAAGGCACAACGAAAGCTGAAAGTTGAGGGCAAAGAGCTTTCCTCCCTGCCAGCAGAACTGTTTGCCTTTGAAGACACCCGGATATTGAAAATGAGTCCAGAACGGGAGAGCTGCCTGCACTACCAAATGGGCTTTGTCCCCAAAGAGATCAGCCATCTAATGAACTTAACGGCTCTGTACGTTGATTCCAACGACCTTCAAGAAATCCCACCGGAAGTCGGAATGTTGAAGAATTTAAAGAGACTGGTTCTCAGCAACAATGTTCTGTGCGACCTCCCTTTAGAACTGGAGATGCTTCAACATTTGCAGAGCATTCACCTGGCGAATAACAGTTTCACAATCTTTCCCTCTGTGGTTTGTCGTTATCCCAACCTAACCTTTCTAGACATCAGCGATAACAAAATAGAAATAATTCCACCCACCATTGATCACCTGAAAAACCTGGAAACATTTTTATTGCTGTTTAACGGCATAAACAAACTGCCGGAGGAGCTCTGCTCGCTGACCAAATTGCATTGTTTGTGGCTGGGGAACAATAACATCAGAGAACTACCTGCCAGTTTCGGAAATCTTGCAATGCTGGACTGGGGGGACAATTACTGCTCATTTAATTTCCATGGGAATCCACTGGACAACCCACCTTTAGATGTTTGCATGGGGGGACCTCAACAAATCAAAGAATATTTCTCCTCTTCTTGATACTGTCATAACAATACTTATAACATGGATTTCACTGTTGTTTCATGAACACATGTCCACCTTTTGCCCACAATAAGGGGTAATTATATCTTAGTTGGGATCAAGTACAGGTACTGTTTTATTATTACAGAGAAAAGGGAATCATTTAACCATTAAATAAACCCAATAGGGCTGTTCTGCCCCAATAAGGGGTAATTATATCTTAGTTGGGATCAAGTACAGGTACTGTTTTATTATTACAGAGAAAAGGGAATCATTTAACCATTAAATAAACCCAATAGGGCTGTTCTGTCCCAATAAGGGGTAATTATATCTTAGTTGGGATCAAGTACAGGTACTGTTTTATTATTACAGAGAAAAGGGAATCATTTAACCATTAAATAAACCCAATAGGGCTGTTCTGCCCCAATAAGGGGTAATTATATCTTAGTTGGGATCAAGTACAGGTACTGTTTTATTATTACAGAGAAAAGGGAATCATTTAACCATTAAATAAACCCAATAGGGCTGTTCTGCCCCCAATAAGGGGTAATTATATCTTAGTTGGGATCAAGTACAGGTACTGTTTTATTATTACAGAGAAAAGGGAATCATTTAACCATGAAATAAACCCAATAGGGCTGTTCTGCCCCCAATAAGGGGTAATTATATCTTAGTTGGGATCAAGTACAGGTACTGTTTTATTATTACAGAGAAAAGGGAATCATTTAACCATGAAATAAACCCAATAGGGCTGTTCTGCCCCCAATAAGGGGTAATTATATCTTAGTTGGGATCAAGTACAGGTACTGTTTTATTATTACACAGAAAAGGGAATCATTTAACCATTAAATAAACCCAATAGGGCTGTTCTGCCCCCAATAAGGGGTAATTATATCTTAGTTGGGATCAAGTACAGGTACTGTTTTATTATTACAGAGAAAAGGGAATCATTTAACCATGAAATAAACCCAATAGGGCTGTTCTGCCCCCAATAAGGGGTAATTATATCTTAGTTGGGATCAAGTACAGGTACTGTTTTATTATTACACAGAAAAGGGAATCATTTAACCATGAAATAAACCCAATAGGGCTGTTCTGCCCCAATAAGGGGTAATTATATCTTAGTTGGGATCAAGTACAGGTACTGTTTTATTATTACAGAGAAAAGGGAATCATTTAACCATTAAATAAACCCAATAGGGCTGTTCTGCCCCAATAAGGGGTAATTATATCTTAGTTGGGATCAAGTACAGGTACTGTTTTATTATTACAGAGAAAAGGGAATCATTTAACCATTAAATAAACCAAATAGGGCTGTTCTGCCCCAATAAGGGGTAATTATATCTTAGTTGGGATCAAGTACAGGTACTGTTTTATTATTACAGAGAAAAGGAAATCATTTAACCATGAAATAAACCCAATAGGGCTGTTCTGCCCCAATAAGGGGTAATTATATCTTAGTTGGGATCAAGTACAGGTACTGTTTTATTATTACAGAGAAAAGGGAATCATTTAACCATGAAATAAACCCAATAGGGCTGTTCTGCCCCCAATAAGGGGTAATTATATCTTAGTTGGGATCAAGTACAGGTACTGTTTTATTATTACAGAGAAAGGAAGGAAATCATTTTTAAAAATTAGAATTATGTTCTTATTATGGAATCTATGGGAGACAGCCTTTCCGTAATTTGGAACCTTCTGGATAACGGATCCCATACCTTTACTTGTACGGGATGAACTATTAATTTACCTTCTTTAAGAGGGAGTATAACTGAACTATGAGCTCTTGTATCTGGGAAACATGTCTTATAGCTTTAAGTTGTATTGTTTGTATAGCATTATAAGCACTGATATTATAAGCTCTTGGGAGCTATGCACATACAGACCATAAATTTGCACACATCCATATAGCTGTACACTAGGGGGCACCAGTTCAATAAATGGTTCCAGGTAAAGACTACAAACTCCACTCTTGGTGCAAAGATAATTGTACCCAATGGCCAATGGAGGGGGGGGGGGGGGGAGTCATTAATCAGCAGCCCATTAGGGCATTAGGTGCCTATAGGGTACTGTTGGCTGAATATGTGCAATTAGAGGAGGAAGAGTGAGCAGTATGTACCCCACCCTGTGGCACCTAAGGGTTAAATGTACAGCTATAAATACGAGACTTGCCTTTCCTTCTGCTTCTTCTTCTGTTGGGATAATTAACTGCTGTTCCCTGTAATGCCACTGAGACTTACTCTTGCACATTTGCCTAATGCTGTTGATGGTGTCGTTTTAAAAAGTAAGCGGTGTTTATAATGTAGAATAATGTAAATTCTGTATTTGAATTGTAAATAATATAATTATAAACACTACATCCGACATATCATTTACTTCTCTGCTAGAAAAACATTTACAGGTCTATCGTTACCGATGTATCTATGGGCTTCCCCTAACTATCTATCTATCTATCTATCATCTGCCTGTCTATCTATCTATCTATCTATCTATCTATCTATCTATCTATCTATCTATCTATCTATCTACCTATCTTTCTATCTATCTATGTATCTATCTATCTATCTATCTATCTATCTATCTATCTATCTATCTATCTACAGTATCTACCTATGTATCTATGGGCTTCCCCTAACTATCTATCTATTTATCTATCTATCTATCTATCTATCTATCTATCTATCATCTGCCTGTCTATCTATCTATCTATCTATCTATCTATCTATCTATCTATCTATCTATCCATCTATCAATCTATTATCTATCTATCTATCTATCTATCTATCTACAGTATCTACCTATGTATCTATGGGCCTCCCATATCTATCTATCTATCTATCTATCTATCTATCTATCTATCTGTCTGTCTGTCTGTCTGTCTGTCTGTCTATCTATCTATCTATCTATCTATCAATCTATTATCTATCTATCTGTCTATCTATCTATCATCTGTCTATCATTTTTTCTGCTTGTCCATCTGTGTATTGTAGTATTTCCGGGTGTATCTGGCTATTTATAATTGCAGTTGGGCGCTGTGGGTTTTCACTGCCGGCTGCAGACTTATTGTACATCTGTTGTGTGTGTTGTTAGAATAACTGAGAGCAGATGGCTAAACTGGTCATCTGCTATAGAGTCCAGGCAAGCACACACTATTTCAATAGAGAATGATATCCTTATGTTAAAACCATTTATTAGAAGTTATACCGTTCAAGCAGTGTGTGGTGAGCCCAGCATTTAGGGGTGTCCCCTCCCAACCTCAGATACGGGGAGGGGGGGCATCTGCACCATCAACATGGCACATGTGCCAGACGGATAGCTGTGACTTTCTCCATGTGCCAAAGGTTATCACTGATTTTAACCCACCTGACCTAGGGCCATGTTTTCTCTGTAGGCAGATTCATGGGGGTTTATGTAGGAAAATATTTTTTCCTTTGGCTGCTTAACATCACACTATGGGAGCACAGTTGAGGGGGTGCCACTCTCCTACCAGCGCACCTTTGTGTAAGGGTGAAGATGGTGGCTCTTTCTGGAAAAATACAACAAGGGTCCAAAGGGTATTTAAAAATAAGCTGGGACAAGTTGGGGTGGTTGATGATCTACAGAGACTGGAACTGGACAGCCTGGATCATGACAGAGTGATCATAGAGGAGGACAGTCTGGAGCAAGACGGAGTGGGCATAATGAGAGGACAGACTTGAGTAGGACAGAGTGGGAGTAGAAGATGATGGCAGGATGAAGTGAGTGTAGAAGAAAACAGACTGGAGCAGGATGGAGAAGGTGTAAAAAAGAGGGCAGTCTACGGTGGGAAGGAGTAGGCGTAGAAGAGGACAGCCTGGGCAGGATCGAGTGGGCGTAGGAGAGGACAGCCTGGAGCTAGATGGAGTGGGCAATAAAAGAGGACAGCCTGGAGTAGGACAGAGTGGGCATAGAAGAAGATAAATTGGAGCAGAATGGAATGGGCATAGAAGAGGACAGATTGGAGCAGAATGGAGTGGGCATAGAAGAGGACAGCCTGGAACAGGATGGAGTGGGCATAGAAGAGGACAGAATGGAGCTGAATGGAATGGGCAAAGAAGAAGAAAGACTGGAGCAGAATGGAGTGGGCCTAGAAGAGGACAAGCTGGAGCTGAATGGAGTGGGCATAGAAGAGGACAGAATGGAGCTGAATGGAGTGGGCATAGAAGAGGACAGAATGGAGCTGAATGGAGTGGGCATAGAAGAAGAAAGACTGGAGCAGAATGGAGTGGGCATAGAAGAGGACAGAATGGAGCTGAATGGAGTGGGCATAGAAGAGGACAGAATGGAGCTGAATGGAGTGGGCATAGAAGAAGAAAGACTGGAGCAGGATAGAGTGGGCTTAGAATAGGACAGACTGGAGCAGAATGGAATGAGTGCTGAACAGATTAAACTGGAACAGGACATTCAATGGCAAAGCAAAACAGGTATATTCAGAGGTAAGTATTCAAGCTCAGGCTAAAGGCAGTAGGACCAAGAATTAGGGACAGACCACAGCACTCTGGCTACACAGGAGTAGGAAAAGCTAGGGACTCAACCTCATCCTCATCTTGTCAGGAGTGAAGAAAGGGAAAGTTTATATTGGGAGGACTCTGTTGCAATTGTGTGGCCCTAATTAGCCTACAAGTCTGATGGGATTTGATATACACACACTGGGCAAAGCAGATAAGCCCACACTAACAAGGAACCTCTCAGCTCCTGGCCCAGTGGTTAGAGGAAGGGAGTGAGAAGACCAGAAGGTCCCCAGTTCAATTCCCAGGAGAGCCCCACATTTGCCCCTACAACATATAGTCAGGGCCTGCTCAGCTAATAACAAGGGCTGCAGATATAGCATAACATTGCAGCCATTACGCCACAGCTCCAACAAAACCTGGAGCAAGGATAGAACGGCAGAATATATATATGTACACGTTGGGCTTTAGGAACAGGTGGTTTGGCACCGCACCTGCCTGGCCCTTTTCCCAGAATTCTATCATTCAATTGTATAATAAAGCCAAATGCAATTTATCATCCAGGGAATTTTAAATGAACTCAGGCTCGCAGGAAGGCAGAGGCATTTGAATGTTTTTCTTTTCTTTCAGACAATTTTTTGCTTAACTTACAGAAAATAGGATTTTTGTTGAATGGTTCTCATGTGAGATGTCTGAGCAGCATATTGTTCTTCAGGCTCTCCAGCCTATCCAGGTCACAGAAGGTAGCCTCAAACTCAAGTACAGAACCGGACACAGCAAGAGGCTCGCTGGTATTAATGATTAAACATTGATTCTCATGTTATTAATAGGTAAGAATGATAGAAATATAGGAAGGTTAAATAGTTACATAGTTACATAGTTACATAGGGTTGAAAAAAGACCAGAGTCCATCAAGTTCAACCCTTCCAAGTAAACCCAGCACCCACACCTACCAATCTATACACTCACATACATAAACTATAAATACAACCACTAGTACTAACTGTAGATATTAGTATCACAATAGCCTTGGATATTCTGCTTGTTCAAGAACTCATCCAGGCCCCTCTTATAGGCATTAGGTTTGTATTTTGTTTTCAGAAAAGCTGGCAACCCTAGATACAGCAAGTAATACAATTATAACCCACAATCAGTAGATTCATATAAAACTCATGGCCCCAAGGGTGGCATTTTCTACTCTTTGCTTTGAAAGCCCGCCATTTTACTTATAGCAGTTTGGGGTCCCCTTAATAAATCACACAAATATACGAGAACACCTTACCACAATCTGAAGTTGGCTTAGATCTACATTGTGGTTGTGTTAAATGGAAATGTAACAGGGCTAAATGTAAAAAGACTGAAATAACTTGGTGGAAACTCTTTGGGCCTCATTTACAAAGCAGGCAGAGAGCAAAGTACAAAAACTGGGTACAAAGAGTAATCTTTTCCAGCTTTGCACCCTGAATTGAACCGTTTCCCATGAACCCAGCACTGTCGGCTCTACGCCCCTTAGCTTCTGTTATTTAGATGGAAAACCAGGGAACACAATTGGGTGAAAAGTGCTGTTTTCTTCACGTTAACCCCAAAACCTATCTCTATGTGGATGGATCTGAAGGCTTCTCCCAAGATGAGAACACCGTAGCCTTTTCACATTACTAGCAGTTCTTTCACTTTCTTCGCTGTTCTTTTGCTCTCTGTGTTCTCTTTCCATGGATCTGGCTGGACCTGCAGCAGGGGTCCCTTTATAACCCCTCCTGCCCACCCCAAGGATTTGGCACCAAAACCCTGTCTCTCTCTGGTCGGGGGCTCCCATTCAATTGGATTGCTCTCCAGCCTGTAACCAGGCAGACCAAAAAACAGAGGAAAGGGTTCTCTCCTACCCTACAAATACATACACCAACACGACATTTAACATGTATACAACGAGGGAATTTACTGAGATACTGGAAGCAAATGGCAAAGTGCTACATTGCTTCCTTATAAACAGGAAATGCATTGGTTCTTCATAAATAGGAAATACAGGTATGGGATCCCTTATCCGGAAACCCGTTTTCCAGAAAGTTCCGAATTACAGTAAGGCCGTCTGCCATAGACTCCATTATAAGCAAATAATTCAAATTTTAAAAAATGATTCCCTTTTCTCTGTAATAATAAAACAGTACCTGTACTTGATCCCAACTAAGATATAATTACCCCTTATTGGGGGCAGAACAGCCCTATTGGGTTTATTTCATGGTTAAATGATTCCCTTTTCTCTGTAATAATAAAACAGTACCTGTACTTGATCCCAACTAAGATATAATTACCCCTTATTGGGGGCAGAACAGCCTTATTGGGTTTATTTCATGGTTAAATGATTCCCTTTTCTCTGTAATAATAAAACAGTACCTGTACTTGATCCCAACTAAGATATAATTACCCCTTATTGGGGCAGAACAGCCCTATTGGGTTTATTTAATGGTTAAATGATTCCCTTTTCTCTGTAATAATAAAACAGTACCTGTACTTGATCCCAACTAAGATATAATTACCCCTTATTGGGGCAGAACAGCCCTATTGGGTTTATTTAATGGTTAAATGATTCCCTTTTCTCTGTAATAATAAAACAG
This sequence comes from Xenopus tropicalis, assembly GCF_000004195.4. NCBI lineage: Eukaryota > Metazoa > Chordata > Amphibia > Anura > Pipidae > Xenopus > Xenopus tropicalis. Next base: position 145,834,507 of record NC_030682.2, on the reverse strand, counting down.
TACCTGTACTTGATCCCAACTAAGATATAATTACCCCTTATTGGGGCAGAACAGCCCTATTGGGTTTATTTAATGGTTAAATGATTCCCTTTTCTCTGTAATAATAAAACAGTACCTGTACTTGATCCCAACTAAGATATAATTACCCCTTATTGGGGCAGAACAGCCCTATTGGGTTTATTTAATGGTTAAATGATTTCCTTTTCTCTGTAATAATAAAACAGTACCTGTACTTGATCCCAACTAAGATATAATTACCCCTTATTGGGGGCAGAACAATCCTATTGGGTTTATTTAATGTTTTATTGATTTTATAATGGTATGGGGATCCAAATTACAGAAAGACCCCTTATCTGGAAAACCCATGGTCCCGAGCATTCTGGATAATGGCTCCTATACCTGTAATATAAATTTTAGTGATAATAATTTTTTTGCGTCCAGCATTCCCATTAAGCGGAGGTTTCTGGATGTTCCTGCCAGTAAGGGGATTCATAGAAAAGGCAGAAAGACTCGGCAGGAAGGGTTTCCAGATTCCTGTATATTTTCTGTGTGAATAAAGTAGTTGAAGCGGTGAGGGATACAGAGTAGAAATGGGCTGCAGATGGAACAACACTGGAAGCACAAATAGTAATTGCCTTTATGGATTTTCTGTCCGTAGTCAATATACAGCGAGCAACATGGCAGCCGAGAGGCCAAGGGGAGACGCAGATTCCCTTATGGAACAGATACGACTCCTGAACAACCTGAACTGCAAGTTCCACTCAATTTCACAGGGCAATTTAACAGTCGTTTGTATAAAATCCATCTCATGTATAATGCATGAACATATGTAACAAACCTGCTCCCAATGACCCGCCCACCGGCAAAGACATGGAACCTCATATACAGAATAGGTATAGGACCTGTTATCCAGAATGCTTGGGACCTGGGGTTTAACGGATAAGGGGTCTTTAGGTCTGTAATTAGCATCTCCTTCCTTAGTCTACTAAAAAAAATATTTAGAAAGTAATTAAACCCAATAGGATAGTTTTGGCTCCAATAAGGGGTAATTATATCTTAGTTGGGATCAAGTACAGGTACTGTTTTATTATTACAGAGAAAAGGGAATCATTTAACCATTAAATAAACCCAATAGGGCTGTTCTGCCCCCAATAAGGGGTAATTATATCTTAGTTGGGATCAAGTACAGGTACTGTTTTATTATTACAGAGAAAAGGGAATCATTTAACCATTAAATAAACCCAATAGGGCTGTTCTGCCCCAATAAGGGGTAATTATATCTTAGTTGGGATCAAGTACAGGTACTGTTTTATTATTACAGAGAAAAGGGAATCATTTAACCATTAAATAAACCCAATAGGGCTGTTCTGCCACCGATAAAGGGTAATTATATCTTAGTTTGGAAATATGCTACTATTTATATCCGGCGACTATTAGCGTGCGTTATTTAGCGCATGTTCCGTCAAATACCGCATGGAAATAGTCTTCGCGAGTTAAATAATGCATGCAATATTGCGCGTAAAATAGCGCAAGTATGGTTATAGTGAATCGTGTGAAAAGTATAAAATTTTAAACGTACGCTATAAATAGCGCACATTTTATCGCACTTTAGTGAATCAGCCCTACTGTGTTTAACTTCGTCTTGAAAAATGTGTGAAACGGAAAAAAATGTGTTTAAGTTGCCCTTGAAAGTGTGTGAAAAAGAAAACAATAATTCCCCTTGAAAATGTGCCAAGGTCAGGCTGCCACTGACTATTCTATTTCTTGGTGGGGTTTTTTTTTATTATTAAATTCTAAAAATCACAAAAAGACAAAAATTTAAAAAAATTGAACAATTCCCCAAAACCCTTAGTTTAAATAACGCAAAGTACTTATTGGCTAATGAAGCGGCAAATGTCCCGTACAGAAACGCTTTCTGCCCTTGTTGGAACATTTCCCGGTGACTTGCGGTGTTTGCATCAGTGCTTCTGCCTTGTTTAATGGAAATGAAATAAACCGCTGTAATATAAACAGCCTTTTGTGTTTTAATTCCGTTCACTTATTGCGCATTTATTGTAATGAGCCCTTTCCTGGAGGCTTTAGGCCTGCGGCGATATTGTTTTCTAAAATGGGGCTTTTGACTCTTTGAAGGGTAAAATCTGTTTAGATACCTTGTAATATTCTTTTTAATATAGGATTAGAATATAGTTTGAGGCTTCAATAGTAGTGATGAGCGAATTTTTGTCGCTGGGCATGGATTCACACCGAATTTCTGCATTTCGCCATTGGCTGCGGAAAAATTCGCCGCACATCAAAAAAAAGTTGCAGTCACGTCAAAAATTGGGTGTGGTCACGTCAAAAATTGGGTGTGGTCACGTCAAAAATTGGGTGTGGTCGTGTCAAGAATTGGGTGTGGTCACGTCAAAAATGTGGACGACAAAAAAAAGGCAGGCGACAAAAAAACATGGACGGCGAAAAAAAATCTGCGGTTGTGTGAAAATGGCAGCGGTCGCACCAAAAATGGCGACAAAAAAAACGTGGGCGGTGAAAAAAAAAACTGCGGTCGCCTCAAATTGGGAGTGGTTGCATCAAAATTGGGTGTGGTCACGTGAAAAAATGGACGTGGGAGACAAAAAAAACGCGGGGCGTGAAAAAAAAGCTGTGGTCGCGTAAAAAATTGGGTGTGGTCGCGTAAAAAATTGGGTGTGGTCACGTCAAAATTGGGTGTGGTTGCGTCAAAAATTGGGTGTGGTTGCGTCAAAAATTGGGTGTGGTCACATCAAAATTGGACGCGGTCACGTCAAAAATGAACGTGGTCACGTCAAAAATGGACGTGGGCGACAAAAAAACATGGGCGGAGAAAACAAATCTGCGGTCGTGTGAAATTGGCAGTGGTCGCACAAAAAATGACGTGGGCGACAAAAAAACATGTACGGCGAAAAAAAAAGCTGCTGTCGCCTCAAATTGGGAGTGGTCGCGTCAAAAATTGGGTGTGGTCACGTCAAAAAATGGACGTGGGAGACAAAAAACGTGGGCGGTGAAAAAAAAAAGCTGTGGTCGCATCAAAATTGGGTGTGGTCACATAAAAAATGGACGTGGGCGACAAAAAAAAAAGGTGGGCGACAAAAAAACATGGGCAACAAAGAGACTGCGGGCAACAAATGGGTTTCGCAAATTTTCTTGACAGATTCGCTTATCGCTATTCAATAGCTACACTGGGAATAGGCTCCATTGGTCGGTTGGAATTTACCATACAAAAGTAAAAAAAAATGTAGCTCTAGACATACGGTCTAAATGAAATGGAAGGATTGCAGGGTACAGGCAAATAGGGTCGAACTGGGGGTACAGGGCCCACCGGGACTACCACACCCCCCAAGGTGCCCCCACCGAGCTCTGTCCCCTGACGTGCCCTCCTAACCCCCTGCAGGGGCCCCCTCCCAACATCCTCCCCTGAGCGCGCATAAGTGAAACGCATCAGGACACCGGCGACCGGGGGAGCAGCATCGGATCTAGGCTGCCGGGGCTCACCGGGTTTTTTCCCAGTGTCCCGAAGGCCTAGTCAAACCCTATAGGTGAAAAATCCAAAGAAAGTGGCTACAGACATTTGGTAGCACTTTTTGGCCATGCCCTTTTTTGTGACCACACCCCCTAAATACCACTCCCATTTTACTAAATTTGGCAGGTTATGTAAAGTTTGAACACATTTCGGGGGGTTCTGGGCTCTTGTTTTATGTGTTATTACAGTTTTACTAAAAAAGCTGAAATTGCCCTTTAAGCTGTGAGTCTCAGTTCCCCCAAGAGACCTGTTTAGCTTATTAGTTACACTTGTATCTCAGTGAAGGGGGTGAGTATTCTGGGCTCTGCCAAAAGCTACTTATTTAATTAAGTTTGAGAAACTTTGTATCTTTTTTGGTGTTCAGTGCAGGAGATTAAAGGGAAATTAGGGACTTTTTGAGTAAGAATCCGGGACTGGGGGCTGAGCTGTTAATATCGGAACTGTCCTGTGAGAATTGGGTTGGGAGATATGTACTATCATTTAATTGCATCTCAACTGTAAATAAAGGACAAAATCCCATTAAATGTTTGAATGTTGACAATGTAAACAAACATGTCAGGTCCTGCAGTACATTGTATAATTACTATGGTCTCAGCCTATTTACCTTCCTTTCTTCTGAGAAGGACAATGTCTTAGTTATTGAGATTTGATTCTCTCTGTCTCTCTCTCTCACTCTCTATATAAATATATATATATAAATACAAACACAAAGAGCAGTCCAGAACCACAAGGAATGTAGATCTGACATTGAACTTAAGGGGTTCACTGAGGGGTTCTGTGCCCATATAAAGGCACAAGGCTGCAGGCTGAGTTATACAGGGAACTCTGAGTATCACTCATGTATTATAAGGGATAATGTACCCCCTACTGTAAATGATAAGGATATTAGCAGTCACTGAGGGGTTCTGTGCCCATATAAAGGCACAAGGCTGCAGGCTGAGTTATACAGGGAACTCTGAGTATCACTCATGTATTATAAGGGATAATGTACCCCCTACTGTAAATGATAAGGATATTAGCAGTCACTGAGGGGTTCTGTGCTCATATAAAGGCACAAGGCTGCAGGCTGAGTTATACAGGGAACTCTGAGTATCACTCATGTATTATAAGGGATAATGTACCCCCTACTGTAAATGATAAGGATATTAGCAGTCACTGAGGGGTTCTGTGCTCATATAAAGGCACAAGGCTGCAGGCTGAGTTATACAGGGAACTCTGAGTATCACTCATGTATTATAAGGGATAATGTACCCCCTACTGTAAATGATAAGGATATTAGCAGTCACTGAGGGGTTCTGTGCCCATATAAAGGCACAAGGCTGCAGGCTGAGTTATACAGGGAACTCTGAGTATCACTCATGTATTATAAGGGATAATGTACCCCCTACTGTAAATGATAAGGATATTAGCAGTCACTGAGGGGTTCTGTGCTCATATAAAGGCACAAGGCTGCAGGCTGAGTTATACAGGGAACTCTGAGTATCACTCATGTATTATAAGGGATAATGTACCCCCTACTGTAAATGATAAGGATATTAGCAGTCACTGAGGGGTTCTGTGCTCATATAAAGGCACAAGGCTGCAGGCTGAGTTATACAGGGAACTCTGAGTATCACTCATGTATTATAAGGGATAATGTACCCCCTACTGTAAATGATAAGGATATTAGCAGTCACTGAGGGGTTCTGTGCTCATATAAAGGCACAAGGCTGCAGGCTGAGTTATACAGGGAACTCTGAGTATCACTCATGTATTATAAGGGATACTGTACCCCTACTGTAAATGATAAGGATATTAGCAGTCACTGAGGGGTTCTGTGCTCATATAAAGGCACAAGGCTGCAGGCTGAGTTATACAGGGAACTCTGAGTATCACTCATGTATTATACGGGATAATGTACCCCCTACTGTAAATGATAAGGATATTAGCAGTCACTGAGGGGTTCTGTGCCCATATAAAGGCACAAGGCTGCAGGCTGAGTTATACAGGGAACTCTGAGTATCATTCATGTATTATAAGGGATAATGTACCCCCTACTGTAAATGATAAGGATATTAGCAGTCACTGAGGGGTTCTGTGCTCATATAAAGGCACAAGGCTGCAGGCTGAGTTATACAGGGAACTCTGAGTATCACTCATGTATTATAAGGGATAATGTACCCCCTACTGTAAATGATAAGGATATTAGCAGTCACTGAGGGGTTCTGTGCCCCCCATATAAAGGCACAAGGCTGCAGGCTGAGTTATACAGGGAACTCTGAGTATCACTCATGTATTATAAGGGATAATGTACCCCCTACTGTAAATGATAAGGATATTAGCAGTCACTGAGGGGTTCTGTGCCCCCCATATAAAGGCACAAGGCTGCAGGCTGAGTTATACAGGGAACTCTGAGTATCACTCATGTATTATAAGGGATAATGTACCCCCTACTGTAAATGATAAGGATATTAGCAGTCACTGAGGGGTTCTGTGCCCATATAAAGGCACAAGGCTGCAGGCTGAGTTATACAGGGAACTCTGAGTATCACTCATGTATTATAAGGGATAATGTACCCCCTACTGTAAATGATAAGGATATTAGCAGTCACTGAGGGGTTCTGTGCCCATATAAAGGCACAAGGCTGCAGGCTGATTTAAAGGGGAACTCCACCCAAACACAACTTAAGCTTTTTGAAAAGTAAACATAATTTCAAGCAACTTTGCAATATACATCAATTAAATAATATGCAGCCTTTTCATGATGTTTAATGTAATAATCTGGTTTGGAACAGTTCCCTAAGCCCCGCCCCCTGTTCCCCTGCTGATCTGGCTGACTACTTTGTGACTCAAATAAATGTAACAGTAGTCGCCTGTCCTCAGCCTTCAGCCTGCCTCCTCCCAATCCCACAATCCCCTGCTGCACACGTGATGCCAATAAGGAAAGGAACATCCCAGTGCAATGCATTGTGGGTTATGTAGTTCCTGCATGCTGTCTGTAAGCTGTGGGGAAGTTGTTACAATGTGTAACATCAGTGTTTTAGTCCCTCCTCCCCTGCCAGGATTCCAAATGATGCAGAAAGAGAAGAACAGTTTTGCAGTTGGATTTCAGCATATAAATATGGTATTTATTCCTACTGTTTGAAGGAACAGATTACAGGGATAGGGATATTAGGGGTTTCTGGGTTGTGGGGGGCTCTTTACCAAACCTTGGAAAAGTTGTGACTTTAAAAATATATATAAAAAAATCTCTCTACTAAAAATCTCAATTGATAAAAAATGGCCATCTACAATGTTAAAGAATTTGTTCGCCTTTCAGTTAATGCCGAGTATGATGTAGAGAGTAATATTCTGAGACAGTTTGCAATTGATCTTCATTTTTTATTATTTGTAGTTCGGTAGTGATTTAACGTTTTGTCTAGAGTTTCAGCAGCTATCTGGTTGCTAGGGTCCAAATTACCTTAGCAACCAGGGAGTGGTTTGAATGAGAGACAGGTATATGAATAGGAGAGGGGCTGAATAGAAAGATAAGGAATAAAAAGTAACAATAACAATAAAACTGAAGCCTCACGGAGCAATAGGTTTTGGTTGCCGGGGTCAGTGACCCCCATTTGAAAGCTGCAAAAATTCAAAAACTATAAAGAATAAATAATGAAGACCAATTGAAAAGTTGATAAGAATTGGCCATTCTATAACATACTAAGGGGCTGATTTACTAAGACACGAATTCCGACCGAATTGGAAAAATTCCGATTGGAAAACGAACATTTTGCGACTTTTTCGTATTTTTTGCGATTTTTTCGGCGCCTTTACGACTTTTCGGAAATGATAGTGACTTTTTCGTTACCAATACGATTTGCGCGAAAAAACGCGAGTTTTTCGTAGCCATTCCGAAAGTTGCGATTTTTTCGTAGTGTTAAAACTTTTAAGTTTTAACGCTACGAAAAAAGCGCAACTTTTCGCACAAGTTTTAACGCTACGAAAAAATCGCAACGTTCGGAATGGCTACGAAAAACTCGTGTTTTTCCGCAAAAATCGTATTGGTAACGAAAAAGTCGCGATAATTTTCCGGAAAAATAGCAAAATACCGATCATTACGAAAAAAACGCAATCGGACGTATTCGGCCCGTTCGTGAGTAAGTAAATGGGCCCCTAAGAGTTAACCCCTGGAGAAACAGGTAAAACCCAAGGAATCCTGGAAACAAGCTCAGATCCCGGCTGTTTACACTCAATTTCCCGGTGACATAAGTAAATGGAGAGAACAGAACATTCTCAGCAGAGGTGGAAATAAAATGGTTCTTAATGCGTCTCATCAAGGGCAACGTAAAAGCAGAACAAATACATCAGGCAATTATTTAGGATAAGATTGATCTCGGCAATAAAACCTTCCCTCCGTAGGATTCCGTCAACGCCATCGTTTTGGTCGGAGCGGCAGGTTTTGTTCGTTAGAGGATTTATTACCTTTCGCTGGCAATTAAGGCTCAGTTTGGCGACGGTTCCGCTCGCACTTTGGGGATTAAATTGAAGACGCAAAAAAAAGCCGGTAGGGGGAATTCAGGCTCTCAGGGAAGTCAGGACATTTCTGAACATTGATTTCAACTTGGTATTATCTCTGGCCAGAAAATATTGGCATTGGGCACTAAATAAATGTATCTTCCCAGTAAGCAAGTGAACTGCAGATCTGTAATATTACCCTTATGGGGCTTATAGGCCTGTAATATTACCCTTATTGGGCTTATAGGCCTGTAATATTACCCTTATTGGGCTTATAGGCCTGTAATATTACCCTTATTGGGCTTATAGGCCTGCAATATTACCCTTATTGGGCTTATAGGCCTGTAATATTACCCTTATTGGGCTTATAGGCCTGCAATATTACCCTTATTGGGCTTATAGGCCTGTAATATTACCCTTATTGGGTTTATAGGCCTGCAATATTACCCTTATTGGGCTTATAGGCCTGTAATATTACCCTTATGGGGCTTATAGGCCTGTAATATTACCCTTATTGGGCTTATAGGCCTGTAATATTACCCTTATTGGTTTTATAGGCCTGTAATATTACCCTTATGGGGCTTATAGGCCTGTAATATTACCCTTATTGGGCTTATAGGCCTGCAATATTACCCTTATTGGGCTTATAGGCCTGCAATATTACCCTTATTGGGCTTATAGGCCTGTAATATTACCCTTATTGGGTTTATAGGCCTGCAATATTACCCTTATTGGGCTTATAGGCCTGTAATATTACCCTTATGGGGTTTATAGGCCTGTAATATTACCCTTATTGGGCTTATAGGCCTGCAATATTACCCTTATTGGTTTTATAGGCCTGTAATATTACCCTTATGGGGCTTATAGGCCTGTAATATTACCCTTATTGGGCTTATAGGCCTGCAATATTACCCTTATTGGGCTTATAGGCCTGCAATATTACCCTTATTGGGCTTATAGGCCTGCAATATTACCCTTATTGGGTTTATAGGCCTGCAATTTTACCCTTATTGGGCTTATAGGCGTGTAATATTACCCTTATTGGGCTTATAGGCCTGCAATATTACCCTTATTGGGTTTATAGGCCTGCAATTTTACCCTTATTGGGTTTATAGGCGTGTAATATTACCCTTATTGGGCTTATAGGCCTGCAATATTACCCTTATTGGGTTTATAGGCCTGCAATATTACCCTTATTGGGCTTATAGGCCTGCAATATTACCCTTATTGGGTTTATAGGCCTGCAATTTTACCCTTATTGGGCTTATAGGCGTGTAATATTACCCTTATTGGGCTTATAGGCCTGCAATATTACCCTTATTGGGTTTATAGGCCTGCAATTTTACCCTTATTGGGCTTATAGGCGTGTAATATTACCCTTATTGGGCTTATAGGCCTGTAATATTACCCTTATGGGGCTTATAGGCCTGCAATATTACCCTTATTGGGCTTATAGGCCTGTAATATTACCCTTATGGGGCTTATAGGCCTGTAATATTACCCTTATTGGGCTTATAGGACAGCAATATTACCCTTATGGGGTTTATAGGCCTGTAATATTACCCTTATTGGGTTTATCAGCCTGCAATATTACCCTTATGGGGCTTATGGGCCTGTAATATTACCCTTATAGGGTTTATAGGCCTGTAATATTACCCTTATTGGGTTTATAGACCTGTAATATACTCTTATGGGGCTTATAGGCCTGAGCCAATGTCTTTATTCGTCTTATATTGGAGTTTTTATTGGCCTTAGCCTGCAATAGTGTTCCTATTGGCCTTATAAGCCTGCTGGTATAACCTATTGTCTTATTGACCTGGAATATTTTGATTGATATTTAAAGCACCTTAAATAGGAGTTTCTAATGGGACAATACAATATGTTCACCTATATATATATATATACTGTACAGGTATAGGACCCATTATCCAGAATGCTCGGGACCAAGGGTATTCCGGATAAGGAATATTTTCCATAATTTGGATCTCCACACCTTAAGTCTACTAAAAAATTAATAAAACATTAATTAAACCCAATAGGATTGTTTTGCATCCAATAAGGATTATTTTTATCTTAGTTGGGATCAATTACAAGGTTCTGTTTTATTTCTACATAAAAAAAGGAAATCAGTTTTAAAATTCTGAATTATTTACTTATAATGGAGTCTATGGGAGACAGGCTTTCCGTAATTCGGAGCTTTCTGGATAACGGGTTTCCGGATAAGGGGTCCGATACCTGTATAAGGATTTCATAAGGGGAATATTAATAGAAATGTGACCCACAAACTATAAGATACACCTGTTTAGGTTTATCGTTAAATCCGATATTATATTTCACATCCTTTACTGTATTGTGCAGGGAGCTGGTTATGGGGAAATAGTTGCTATCAAATCCAATAAAATCATTACTAAGAAACTGGTTATATTTAAAAATATTTTTATAATTGCAAGTAGGACAAATCTCTCCAGGAGCGCCGGCCGGGAAACGGTCTTTGTGCTCAGAAAATAAAAAAAAAGCAATAATCAGAGATTCCCTGGAATTTCTAGCTACATAATAAGCAACAGGGTTGAGGGGTGCAGCTTCCCCGGAGCACCCCAAGCGGCAGCTGTTCTAAAAGTAGTGAGAGAAAGGGATGCAGGATGCACTGGTTTCTGAGCTGCTATGTAATGTGAACCTGAATTAATTACTAATCTGCCCCGTATTGTGAGTTATTTATTCTATATACAGTATATTGTGAGTTATTTATTCTATATACAGTATATTGTGTTATTTATTCTATATACAGTATATTGTGAGTTATTTATTCTATATACAGTATATTGTGAGTTATTTATTCTATATACAGTATATTGTGAGTTGTGTATTCTATATACAGTATATTGTGAGTTATTTATTCTATATACAATATATTGTGTTATTTATTCTATATACAGTATATTGTGTTATTTATTCTATATACAGTATATTGTGAGTTATTTATTCTATATATAGTATATTGTGAGTTATTTATTCTATATACAGTATATTGTGAGTTGTGTATTCTATATACAGTATATTGTGAGTTCTTTATTCTATATACAGTATATTGTGAGTTATTTATTCTATATACAGTATATTGTGTTATTTATTCTATATACAGTATATTGTGAGTTATTTATTCTATATACAGTATATTGTGAGTTATTTATTCTATATACAGTATATTGTGAGTTGTGTATTCTATATACAGTATATTGTGAGTTATTTATTCTATATACAATATATTGTGTTATTTATTCTATATACAGTATATTGTGTTATTTATTCTATATACAGTATATTGTGAGTTATTTATTCTATATATAGTATATTGTGAGTTATTTATTCTATATACAGTATATTGTGAGTTGTGTATTCTATATACAGTATATTGTGAGTTCTTTATTCTATATACAGTATATTGTGAGTTATTTATTCTATATACAATATATTGTGTTATTTATTCTATATACAGTATATTGTGTTATTTATTCTATATACAGTATATTGTGAGTTATTTATTCTATATACAGTATATTGTGAGTTATTTATTCTATATACAGTATATTGTGTTATTTATTCTATATACAGTATATTGTGTTATTTATTCTATATACAGTATATTGTGAGTTATTTATTCTATATACTGTATATTGTGAGTTATTTATTCTATATACAGTATATTGTGAGTTATTTATTCTATATACTGTATATTGTGAGTTATTTATTCTATATACAGTATATTGTGAGTTGTGTATTCTATATACAGTATATTGTGAGTTATTTATTCTATATACGGTATATTGTGAGTTATTTATTCTATATACAGTATATTGTGTTATTTATCCTATATACAGTATATTGTGAGTTATGTATTCTATATACAGTATATTGTGAGTTATTTATTCTATATACAGTATATTTTGAGTTGTGTATTCTATATACAGTATATTGTGAGTTATTTATTCTATATACAGTATATTGTAAGTTATTTATTCTATATACAGTATATTGTGAGTTATTTATTCTATATACAATATATTGTGAGTTATTTATTCTATATACAGTATATTGTGAGTTGTGTATTCTATATACAGTATATTGTGTTATTTATTCTATATACAGTATATTGTGAGTTATTTATTCTATATACAGTGTATTGTGAGTTAGTTATTCTATATACAGTATATTGTGAGTTATTTATTCTATATACAGTATATTGTGAGTTATTTATTCTATATACAGTATATTGTGAGTTGTGCATTCTATATACAGTATATTGTGAGTTGTGTATTCTATATACAGTGTATTGTGAGTTATTTATTCTATATCCAGTATATTGTGAGTTCTTTATTCTATATACAGTATATTGTGAGTTATTTATTCTGTATTCAGTATATTGTGAGTTATTTATTCTATATACAGTATATTGTGAGTTATTTATTCTGTATTCAGTATATTGTGAGTTATTTATTCTATATACAGTATATTGTGTTATTTATTCTATATACAGTATATTGTGAGTTATTTATTCTATATACAGTATATTGTGAGTTATTTATTCTATATACAGTATATTGTGAGTTATTTATTCTATATACAGTATATTGTGAGTTGTGTATTCTATATACAGTGTATTGTGAGTTATTTATTCTATATACAGTATATTGTGAGTCATTTATTCTATATACAGTATATTGTGAGTTATTTATTCTATATACAGTATATTGTGTAATTTATTCTATATACAGTGTATTGTGAGTCATTTATTCTATATACAGTATATTGTGAGTTATTTATTCTATATACAGTATATTGTGAGTTATTTATGCTATATACAGTATATTGTGAGTTATTTATTCTATATACAGTATATTGTGAGTGGGTGCCTAAGCTAGCTAAGTGACAGCAGCACAGAGCAAGTGATCTTGTTGCTAGGGTTCAAATGACCTTAGCAACCAGGGAGTCATTTGAACGAGAGACTGATATATGAATAGGAGAGGGCCTATATCGAAAGATAAGTCATAAAAAGTAACAATAACAAAGAAAAAAGATAAAACTGGCAGCTCCTATTCATGTGTATAAATAATATTTCTGAAATATATGTATATAGGATTGACCTATCCACAAAACTTATACCTTCCAGGGGTGCTGCGGCAGCGCCCCCAAAGTTACCAAGGGCAGGAAAAAGCCGCTTCTGGTAACTATAAGAGCCAAATTTCCGGTTTTCACGTGCAATTGTGCTTTCTACACTAGTGATGTGTCCCCCCCACCCGGGGACATTGGATCAAGTACAGGTACCGTTTTATTATTACAGAGAAAAGGGAATCATTTAACCATGAAATAAACCCAATAGGGCTGTTCTGCCCCAATAAGGGGTAATTATATCTTAGTTGGGATCAAGTACAGGTACTGTTTTATTATTACAGAGAAAAGGGAATCATTTAACCATGAAATAAACCCAATAGGGCTGTTCTGCCCCCAATAAGGGGTAATTATATCTTAGTTGGGATCAAGTACAGGTACTGTTTTATTATTACAGAGAAAAGGGAATCATTTAACCATTAAATAAACCCAATAGGGCTGTTCTGCCCCAATAAGGGGTAATTATATCTTAGTTGGGATCAAGTACAGGTACTGTTTTATTATTACAGAGAAAAGGGAATCATTTAACCATGAAATAAACCCAATAGGACTGTTCTGCCCCCAATAAGGGGTAATTATATCTTAGTTGGGATCAAGTACAGGTACTGTTTTATTATTACAGAGAAAAGGGAATCATTTAACCATGAAATAAACCCAATAGGGCTGTTCTGCCCCAATAAGGGGTAATTATATCTTAGTTGGGATCAAGTACAGGTACTGTTTTATTATTACAGAGAAAAGGGAATCATTTAACCATTAAATAAACCCAATAGGACTGTTCTGCCCCCAATAAGGGGTAATTATATCTTAGTTGGGATCAAGTACAGGTACTGTTTTATTATTACAGAGAAAAGGGAATCATTTAACCATTAAATAAACCCAATAGGACTGTTCTGCCCCCAATAAGGGGTAATTATATCTTAGTTGGGATCAAGTACAGGTACTGTTTTATTATTACAGAGAAAAGGGAATCATTTAACCATGAAATAAACCCAATAGGGCTGTTCTGCCCCAATAAGGGGTAATTATATCTTAGTTGGGATCAAGTACAGGTACTGTTTTATTATTACAGAGAAAAGGGAATCATTTAACCATGAAATAAACCCAATAGGGCTGTTCTGCCCCAATAAGGGGTAATTATATCTTAGTTGGGATCAAGTACAGGTACTGTTTTATTATTACAGAGAAAAGGGAATCATTTAACCATGAAATAAACCCAATAGGGCTGTTCTGCCCCAATAAGGGGTAATTATATCTTAGTTGGATCAAGTACAGGTACTGTTTTATTATTACAGAGAAAAGGGAATCATTTAACCATGAAATAAACCCAATAGGGCTGTTCTGCCCCCAATAAGGGGTAATTATATCTTAGTTGGGATCAAGTACAGGTACTGTTTTATTATTACAGAGAAAAGGGAATCATTTAACCATGAAATAAACCCAATAGGGCTGTTCTGCCCCCAATAAGGGGTAATTATATCTTAGTTGGGATCAAGTACAGGTACTGTTTTATTATTACAGAGAAAAAGGAAATCAATTTTAAAATTCAGAATTATTTGATTAAAATGGAGTCTATGGGAGATCCCATACCTGTATACAAATACACAGTAGTGCTGTGGGCAGACAATCACCTATGACTAGAGGAGACAATATGACTCTGACATCCAGGGGCAGATATATTCCCCACGTTCGGGCCATTTAGCAGCAATGACTTTTGTACCGGCTGACAGATTCATTCTGCTCGGCTACATAAACCCACAACATGTTGTTCCGCTTTGCCTGACGTCAGCGCTTGTCATTAAATTAGATGGAAGGAAAGACAAACGCAACCCCCCCCCCCGGCTGCAGAGAAATAAAAATAAATAAATACAATCCTGCGCTTCTGGTGGGGCAGATTTAATAAGAAACAGGGGGGCAATATTTAGAACTAACGTCCGATGAAGCAGCTGTTGCACTGAGCTGGGAGTTGCATAACCATGGCAACAGAGGAGGCAGTCTCATCTCCGCCTGTATCCCCTGAAGCAGCAGCAGCAGCAGCAGCAGAGTGACGAGCCCAGCAAGGTCTATAGCTGTGTAACACCGTCCTGCCGTATTCCATTGCCTGCCCTGGGGGGGCTTCTTCTGCATCCGAGAAAGGTAAATCCTACCCCTGACATCCAGCCCTGGAGCATTGGGGCAGCCGAGCGGAGCCAGGGAGGGTCACTGCAGCACTGCAATCCAGGTAGGAACTGAATAGGAGAGGAGGGTAATTGTTTTATTGGAGGGGGGGGGGGTGAGACTGCTTTCTCTGTGCCATTCTAATCCCATGGCAGTTGGAATATAATGGAGAAGATTGCACCCACTCTTATTTTTTTTTTTTTATAATCCCCCCCAGAGTTGGTATAGAACTATTTTAAACACCCCCCCACCCGTTTGGATCATTAACTTACACCCCATGGCTTGGCCTGACACATAACCCTTCATCTGCCTCTTGTCCCTGGCCAATAGAGCGCAGCGTGTCTCCTGTACCAAGGGCAAGTCATCCCCTCAGCATCCATTATACAGCACGGAGGTACAGGGCTTGCTTTCTCTATATATCCTATCTATCTATTTATCTATCTATCTATCATCTATCTATCTATCTATCTATTTATCTATCTATCTATCTATCTATCTATCATTGTATATCTATCTATCTATCTATCTATCATTGTATAACTATCTATCTATCATCTATCATCTATCTGTCTATCTGTCTATCTATCTATCTATCTCTCTCTATATATCATTGTATCTCTATCTATCATCTATCCATCTATCTATCCATCTATCTATCTATCTATCTATCATTGTATATCTATCTATCTATCATTGTATCTCTATCTATCATCTATCCATCTATCTATCTATCTATCTATCTATCTATCTATCTATCTATCTATCTATCTATCATTGTATATCTATCTATCTATCCATCATCTATCCATCTATCTATCTATCTATCTATCTATCTATCTATCTATCTATCTAGCTATCATTGTATATCTATCTATCTATCTATCTATCTATCTAGCTATCATTGTATATCTATCTATCTATCTATCTATCTATCTATCTATCTATCTATCTATCTATCTATCTATCTATCATTGTATATCTATCTATCTATCTATCATCTATCTATCTATCTATCTATCTATCTATCTATCTATCTATCTAGCTATCATTGTATATCTATCTATCTACCTATCTATCTATCTATCTATCTATCTATCTATCATCTATCTATCTATCTATCTATCTATCTATCTATCTATCTATCTATCTATCTAGCTATCATTGTATATCTATCTATCTATATATCTATCTATCTATCTATCATCTATCTATCATCTATCCATCTATCTATCTATCTATCTATCTATCTATCTATCTATCTATCTATCTATCTAAAGGTCCCTCTTATCTGGAAACCTGTTATACAGAAAGCATTCCTTATGTTTATAACAAGAGAGTGCAGTTCGAGATAACTAATACAACCCATAAAGACGGATAAAAACAACCAATTTTTTTTCTATTATTCAAAGTTTTTTAAGTAAAACCAACACAAACATAAATGCCCCCTTTTCTAAAGAACTTGAGTCCTAAGGATTCTGGATAAAACATATAGATAAACAGAATAATGACAGACGCTACAATGGGAACAGCTGCTTCTTTTTAACTGACGCTACAATTGTGTCGCCTTTTTAAGTTTTTCAGCCCCTAGATGTTTTTTTTTTTCTTGTCGTCGTTTGATGGAGTGTGTGAAGGGTTAAAAAAACCCACCAACCAAATGTCCCGGCTGCACGCTGCCCGCTTGTTTACAGCAGGAGCTACGGATTGTGCCGGATTTAGTCGACTCTCGACGCAGCCTGAAAGCCGTAGTATTCCCGGCACGTTTTGGACGGGGTCCCAGAAAGATTAGAATGTGAAAAAACCCACAAACCCCTGTATGCATAGAATAAGGAGAATACATATGCAGTATATTGGGGCAGCGCTTTTCCAGTCCCCGCAGTAACAGCCAATGGAATTACTGTAAAGTAATTGATTTTCTTGTGAAAGCAGCCAGTGAATAAGGTCACATCCTGGCAGATATTACTATGTCTTAAAATAGACATTTCTTATATATATATCTATTCCTTCCGAGAGGCCCTGCCCCTGCCGATAAGAGCTACAAAGGAATTTCTAACATATCGATTTGTTAACCAGTAAATGACCTTTCCCCCCCAAACCCCGGAATGTTCTATCCTTTCCCACATGCTATTCTAGATAAACGTACTCCCAAACCCCGGAATGTTCTATCCTTTCCCACATGTTATTCCAGATAAACGTACTCCCAAACCCCGGAATGTTCTATCCTTTCCCACATGTTATTCCAGATAAATGTACTCCCAAACCCCCGGAATGTTCTATCCTTTCCCACATGTTATTCCAGATAAATGTACTCCCAAACCCCGGAATGTTCTATCCTTTCCCACATGTTATTCCAGATAAATGTACTCCCAAACCCCCGGAATGTTCTATGCTTTCCCACATGTTATTCCAGATAAATGTACTCCCAAACCCCCAGAATGTTCTATCCTTTCCCACATGTTATTCCAGATAAATGTACTCCCAAACCCCCGGAATGTTCTATCCTTTCCCACATGTTATTCCAGATAAACGTACTCCCAAACCCCCGGAATGTTCTATCCTTTCCCACATGTTATTCCAGATAAATGTACTCCCAAACCCCCGGAATGTTCTATCCTTTCCCACATGTTATTCCAGATAAACGTACTCCCAAACCCCAAGAATGTTCTATCCTTTCCCACATGTTATTCCAGATAAATGTACTCCCAAACCCCCAGAATGTTCTATCCTTTCCCACATGTTATTCCAGATAAATGTACTCCCAAACCCCCAGAATGTTCTATCCTTTCCCACATGTTATTCCAGATAAACGTACTCCCAAACCCCCGGAATGTTCTATGCTTTCCCACATGTTATTCCAGATAAATGTACTCCCAAACCCCCAGAATGTTCTATCCTTTCCCACATGTTATTCCAGATAAACGTACTCCCAAACCCCCGGAATGCTCTATCCTTTCCCACATGTTATTCCAGATAAACGTACTCCCAAACCCCAAGAATGTTCTATCCTTTCCCACATGTTATTCGAGATAAACGTACTCCCAAACCCCCGGAATGTTCTATCCTTTCCCACATGTTATTCCAGATAAACGTACTCCCAAACCCCCGGAATGTTCTATGCTTTCCCACATGTTATTCCAGATAAATGTACTCCCAAACCCCCGGAATGTTCTATCCTTTCCCACATGTTATTCCAGATAAACGTACTCCCAAACCCCAAGAATGTTCTATCCTTTCCCACATGTTATTCGAGATAAACGTACTCCCAAACCCCCGGAATGTTCTATCCTTTCCCACATGTTATTCCAGATAAACGTACTCCCAAACCCCCGGAATGTTCTATACTTTCCCACATGTTATTCCAGATAAACGTACTCCCAAACCCCCAGAATGTTCTATCCTTTCCCACATGTTATTCCAGATAAACGTACTCCCAAACCCCCGGAATGTTCTATCCTTTCCCACATGTTATTCCAGATAAACGTACTCCCAAACCCCCAGAATGTTCTATCCTTTCCCACATGTTATTCCAGATAAACGTACTCCCAAACCCCCAGAATGTTCTATCCTTTCCCACATGTTATTCCAGATAAACGTACTCCCAAACCCCCAGAATGTTCTATCCTTTCCCACATGTTATTCCAGATAAACGTACTCCCAAACCCCCAGAATGTTCTATCCTTTCCCACATGTTATTCCAGATAAACGTACTCCCAAACCCCCGGAATGCTCTATGCTTTCCCACATGTTATTCCAGATAAATGTACTCCCAAACCCCCGGAATGTTCTATCCTTTCCCACATGTTATTCCAGATAAACGTACTCCCAAACCCCAAGAATGTTCTATCCTTTCCCACATGTTATTCGAGATAAACGTACTCCCAAACCCCCGGAATGTTCTATCCTTTCCCACATGTTATTCCAGATAAACGTACTCCCAAACCCCCGGAATGTTCTATACTTTCCCACATGTTATTCCAGATAAACGTACTCCCAAACCCCCAGAATGTTCTATCCTTTCCCACATGTTATTCCAGATAAACGTACTCCCAAACCCCCGGAATGTTCTATCCTTTCCCACATGTTATTCCAGATAAACGTACTCCCAAACCCCCGGAATGTTCTATACTTTCCCACATGTTATTCCAGATAAACGTACTCCCAAACCCCCAGAATGTTCTATCCTTTCCCACATGTTATTCCAGATAAACGTACTCCCAAACCCCCGAAATGTTCTATACTTTCCCACATGTTATTTCAGATAAACGTACTCCCAAACCCCCGGAATGTTCTATACTTTCCCACATGTTATTTCAGATAAACGTACTCCCAAACCCCCGGAATGTTCTATCCTTTCCCACATGTTATTCCAGATAAACGTACTCCCAAACCCCCGGAATGTTCTACCCTTTCCCACATGTTATTTCAGATAAACGTACTCCCAAACCCCCGGAATGTTCTACCCTTTCCCACATGTTATTTCAGATAAACGTACTCCCAAACCCCCGGAATGTTCTACCCTTTCCCACATGTTATTTCAGATAAACGTACTCCCAAACCCCCGGAATGTTCTATACTTTCCCACATGTTATTTCAGATAAACGTACTCCCAAACCCCCGGAATGTTCTATACTTTCCCACATGTTATTTCAGATAAACGTACTCCCAAACCCCCGGAATGTTCTATACTTTCCCACATGTTATTCCAGATAAACGTACTCCCAAACCCCCGGAATGTTCTACCCTTTCCCACATGTTATTTCAGATAAACGTACTCCCAAACCCCCGGAATGTTCTACCCTTTCCCACATGTTATTTCAGATAAACGTACTCCCAAACCCCCGGAATGTTCTATCCTTTCCCACATGTTATTCCAGATAAACGTACTCCCAAACCCCCGGAATGTTCTATACTTTCCCACATGTTATTCCAGATAAACGTACTCCTAAACCCCCGGAATGTTCTATACTTTCCCACATGTTATTCCAGATAAACGTACTCCCAAACCCCCGGAATGTTCTATACTTTCCCACATGTTATTCCAGATAAACGTACTTCCAAACCCCGGAATGTTCTATCCTTTCCCACATGTTATTTCAGATAAACGTACTCCCAAACCCCCGGAATGTTCTATACTTTCCCACATGTTATTCCAGATAAACGTACTCCCAAACCCCCGGAATGTTCTATACTTTCCCACATGTTATTCCAGATAAACGTACTCCCAAACCCCCGGAATGTTCTATACTTTCCCACATGTTATTCCAGATAAACGTACTCCCAAACCCCCGGAATGTTCTATACTTTCCCACATGTTATTCCAGATAAACGTACTTCCAAACCCCGGAATGTTCTATACTTTCCCACATGTTATTCGAGATAAACGTACTCCCAAACCCCCGGAATGTTCTATCCTTTCCCACATGTTATTCCAGATAAACGTACTCCCAAACCCCCGGAATGTTCTATCCTTTCCCACATGTTATTCCAGATAAATGTACTCCCTGCCTCGTACAACTGCTTCCAATTTGCCCATTCTGCGCAGGTACGCAGTGGGTTTGTCGCAGCCCATTTGCCGGAGCAGAGTGATGGCTGAGCCGACTGGGCATACGGCAATACATCTTATTGATGGGACCATAAATGTGAGGGGAGAAATTGTTCATTTAGAATTTTGCGTGAAGAAAAAGATTATGACTTTTTGGTCTTCATCTCTCTCTCCCTCTTTCTGTCTTGTTGTATATAGATATATATATATTTATACTGCTGTTACACAAAAGCCACACATATCCTATAAAATATATCATTATAATTGATGCTTAGTGACTTCATCAGGTATCATAGGTGCTTAATGGTATCAATTGGCTTGTTGAAGCATAGCAATAATAATGTACCCCCTATGGGAAAATACAAGGATATTAGAAAGCACCTCAGAGTTTCCTGACCTGTATAACTGTATATATGGGCACAGAACCCCTCAGTGACTGCTAATATCCTTATCATTTACAGTAGGGGGTACATTATCCCTTATAATACATGAGTGATACTCAGAGTTCCCTGTATAACTCAGCCTGCAGCCTTGTGCCTTTATATGGGCACAGAACCCCTCAGTGACTGCTAATATCCTTATCATTTACAGTAGGGGGTACATTATCCCTTATAATACATGAGTGATACTCAGAGTTCCCTGTATAACTCAGCCTGCAGCCTTGTGCCTTTATATGGGGGGCACAGAACCCCTCAGTGACTGCTAATATCCTTATCATTTACAGTAGGGGGTACATTATCCCTTATAATACATGAGTGATACTCAGAGTTCCCTGTATAACTCAGCCTGCAGCCTTGTGCCTTTATATGGGCACAGAACCCCTCAGTGACTGCTAATATCCTTATCATTTACAGTAGGGGGTACATTATCCCTTATAATACATGAGTGATACTCAGAGTTCCCTGTATAACTCAGCCTGCAGCCTTGTGCCTTTATATGGGCACAGAACCCCTCAGTGACTGCTAATATCCTTATCATTTACAGTAGGGGGTACATTATCCCTTATAATACATGAGTAATAATAGTCATGAGTTTTATTTTGCTTTATGTTGGAGGCAGTATGGTTGCCGTATGGAGAATACAAACCGTTGGGCAGCTCTAGGCTTTCTGGCCTATAATATTGTATTTGGTCCTACTGTATCTTCTACATCTCACAAGGTCATTACTTTAGGACTAAGATTATAAGTTCTACAGCAGAAAAACATGTACAAGATCAGAATAACCTGTGGTTTCTTTGTCCCTCCTGTGGTGAGAACCATTTGGGATCAATACCGAACACAATGTGCCTTATTAGCAAACGCCTTATTAGCAAAGAAGAGTCAGAAGTCGCTTCACGTAGGTCGTAGCCGGTGGAGCTTATTATACATATAGTAAAGCTCCTGTTGTTGTCGTAGGTTAAGGTAGAAATATTTAAATAGTATGGTGAGTAGCAATGGCACGGTGATCCACACAAAGTCCCTATACCTGTAAAGCCAGGAGAATTCTGGGTAACAGATACCTGTACAAAACACTTTAAATCGTTATTACCCTTATTCCCTAGCTGTTAGATATGTAGGCCAAGCACAGGGCATCTTGGGCCCACCAGTTTTTTTATTGTGTTTTGCTGACAAGTCTTTGCACTCTAGCACCATCTAGAGGCAGGATTTAACACTCAAAAAATAGTGTCTGGACACATTGAGACAAAACGTGAAAACTTGCTGGCTGCATCTGTGTCTATATGAGGAGACAGCTATGTTCCTTGTTCAATATTTTCTTATTGAATTCAGTATTCAGGTAGGCGTAGTCTCTTCAGCTATGAATGTAATAGAATATGAATGAGTTTCCCATCAACTTCTCAAGATAACACCCAGCTCCAAGTTTATTTACTGCCAATTGGAGTTAAAGACGGTTTAAACCTGGGTTCTCTGTTTCTTAAATGATGACTCCTGTATTTTGATCCCTGTTCCCTTTTTCTTGACTCCCTGCCCTGTTCTGGTCTAGTCCCCTGGCAAGTTTTTGCACTCTAGCACCATCTAGAGGCAGGATTTAACACTCAAAAAATGGTTTCTGGACACGGTGAGACAAAATATGAAAACTTGCTGGCTGCATCTGTAACAGCTATGTTCCTTGTTCAATACTTCCTTATTGAATTCAATATTCAGATAGGCGCAGTCTCTTCAGCTATGAATGTGATAGAATATGAATGAGTTTCCCATCAACTTCTCTAGATAACGCCAAGCTCCAAGTTCATTTATAGAGATGTAACGAACCTCACAAAAAAAGTTCGCGAACCCGTTCGCGAACTTCTGCCAAAAAGTGCGAACTTTTGCGAACTTTGCGAACCCCATAGACTTCAATGGGAAGGCGAACTTTAAAACCTAGAAAAGCCATTTCTGGCCAGAAAACTGATTTTAAAGTTGTTTAAAGGGTGCCACGACCTGGACAGTGACATGCAGGAGGGGGATTAAGGGCAAACATTTCTCTGAAAAATACGTTGTTGACACAGCATTGCATTTTGTGCTGTAAAGGACAGAAATCACACTACATTTCTAAACTTGTGTAATAAACTGCTTTTACAAGGACTATTGGGTTACAGCAGATGAGATCAGCAGGACAGCTGCCCACAGCAGCTACATACAGAGCAGTAGAAAGTAGATTACTAGTCAGCAAAGCTACCTAAACTGTCCCTCAAACCCCTGCACAGCTCTCTCCCTATGCTAACTCATCAAGCACACACAGGCAGAATGTAAAATGGCTGCTGGGCTTCGGTTTATATATGGAAGGGAGTGGTCCGGGGGTGGTCCAGGAGGGAGAGCTGCCTGATTGGCTGCCATGTATCTGCTGGCTCTGGGGTGAGAGGTCAAAATTTGGCTCCAGCTAAGGCGAACCCAAAATTGCGAACTTCGCTAAAAGTTCGCGAACTTGCGAACACCCGATTTTCGTGCGAATTAGTTCTCCGGCGAACAGTTCGCTACATCTCTATTCATTTACTGCCAATTGGAGCTAAAGATGATTGAAACCTGGGTTCTTTGTTTCTTATATGATGACTCCTGTATTTTGATCCCTGATCCCTTGTTCCTTACTCCCTGCCCTGTCCTGGTCTAGTCCTCAGTATTAATCCCCTAGCTTTGACCTTGATCTGTTTTCTGTTCTTGACTTTGCTTCTCCCAAGTTGTTGATCTAGTCTGACTATGCTTTACTCTGTCCTAACCAACATCTTCCCCGAGTTCTACATTTTGCACCTTTACGGGAGCCAAGTAAGACTTGACTGCACCTAAAATGCTGAGGGCCAGGTTCAAGGCCAAAAGTAGCTGTTATGGGAAGAATAGCATGCCTAGACCTGAATCCAGATACTGCTCCAGAGTTTGGGATTTCCTTAGCTGGCATTCACGGGCTGCCCCCCATCAAATGGTACAGGATTCCCAACTACAGATGGAGTAAACTTTTCCTAGATATGTGGCTCCAGAATTTCCCTATTCAGTTTGAATAGACCACCCTTTTTTCATTTACACACAATGGTCCTGATTAAGATAGGATAAGGAATGTGGGTGTGGTTTAGAAGATTAGTGGGCATGGCTAGAGGTTATCTGGGGGCGTGGCTAGAACATTTTGGGCCTTGGCTTTTGATTTTCAAATGTTGGGAGGTAAAGAAATGGCTTCTGCTCCGTGACATGGGTGTTGGGGTGTCACAAGAAAGCTCCACCTATAAGCGCATCAGCAGTTTCAACACCAAACCAGAGTGTGGAAAAAAATAAAGGGCAAATATATATGATCTCAGCCTATATCTTACATTTCATATAAAGGTACTATTCATAGAGTATAGAAAAAAATTCCTCTGGTATTGGCCCTGCCATATTGGGTTGTTAGCAGTTTTGAACCAGATAGTCCGGTTTTCGGTAGGGCTGTCCAGGTCAAAATTATCTGCCAGCTTCTCAAAAATTGAAGCGGCAATTGGCCAATCAGTGATCACTGAATCATAGCCCTGCCCCCATGATGTCAAGCCCCACCTCCCTGCCTGGAGTTACCAGGAAGGAGAGGTGGCAACCCTACTGCCAGACCCTTTGCCACAAATCTTCCATTAAACTGAATGTTATTATAAAATCACAGTGAAAAACAATCCCATGTTAATGTTCCTTTTAGAAAACCCCCAACTCTCAAATTCTATCACATTTTATCTCTCAAAGACTCAGAGAATGGGGTTCATATTAACGGGAGAATGTTCTGGAATGTGAATCCGGCTCGGCTGTGTATTATTTATGCTCTTTTCTCAGTAATCTGTGTAAGTGCCGCATAGGCCTCTTGATCCCCGGCAATTTGTCTGAGCGCCAGAGCAGCACCGGGCAGAGGGAAAAGCCTCCAATAAAACCCGTCCATTTATAAAATTACATTCTCTGATTAATATTATTAACGAGAAGCCTTCCCAGGAGCACTTGCACGTATACATTAACCCAAAAGCAATTAGTTTTATAAACATAATCAGGAAATGCTTCCCCCTTTATGTGCCATAAATCATCTCAATATCACATTCATTAGGAAATGGAAGATAAATGAAAATGAAAATTTCCCCCAGAACATTAATACATACTTACATAATAAGATACTGCCCTGCCCCCATTCCATTCCCATGACATCATAGGGTGCCAGCCAATCCGTGTCTTGTGGGTAGTTAGTCATCAGCAGTATGGCGGACCTGACAGGGAACTGCAGTATATGACTCAGGGGGGGGGATTGTATTTTTTTTTCTCAAATCTGATTTTTTTTCAGTTCACATTTTTTGATGAATTTCATGAGTTTATTTGAAATTAAAAAAAAAAATAGGATTTTGGTAAATTTGCCTCCATGTGTGAAGGCAGAGCTATGATTGGCTAACCACATCCCACTGATCCTCTGGGAAAGGACATGCCCACTGCAACACAAACAGGGACCAGTAGTCGCCTGCCTTCAGCCTGCCTTCAGCCTGCCTCCTCCCAATCCCACAATCCCCTGCTGCACACGTGATGCCAATAAGGAAAGGAACATCCCAGTGCAATGCATTGTGGGTTATGTAGTTCCTGCATGCTGTCTGTAAGCTGTGGGGAAGTTGTTACAATGTGTAACATCAGTGTTTTAGTCCCTCCTCCCCTGCCAGGATTTCAAATGAGGCAGAAAGAGAAGAACTGTTGGATTTCAGCATATAAAAATGGGATTTATTCCTACTTTGAAGGAACAGATTACAGGGATAGGAGCTGTGTGGGGCTCGGAAGACAGATTTTCCCTTTAATAGCAACCTATCGTTGGAAAGTAAGCACCTAGTTGGTTGCTATTGACTACAGGACCAAGGCAAACGTTTCCCTTTTTATTATATTAGTCCAATAGCTGGGCTAGTACCCAGAAATGAGATCCATAGAATAAAGAACCTAATTGTGGTTCCTTGACACCCGGGTTGCCCATAGGCTTTATACATATAAACTCCCCCGCGTTCTATTCATTCCTACGGGATTTTTAGAAGTGTATTTATCAAACGGTGAGTTCTAACTGTCACCCATTGATAAATAAGCTTCCCATAGGAATGAATGGAACGTGGGGGATTAACCTTTCTCTACAATTAGCCTTTCCCTGGGAGTCGGGCCCAATGCCCAGAATGATACATATCCCCAGCGCCGGCCTGGGCTCCGGGAGACAAATGTATTTGCGCTAATTTAAATCACAACCACCAGTTAAAGGTAATTATAGGAATACGAGAATCTTCACCGTGCTGAAATGTTTAATGGGATTCTGTCACCACATTATTATCCTTTCTATTAGAACTTGGCATTTTCTTATTGAAACTTTAATAGTGTTTTGTCATTTTGGGCCCAATTAGACATTCGGGATTTCTACACTCACTTATAATGTTCTGATTGGTCCAGTCTGTCTGGGGGGGCGTGTCATAGTTCTACAAGTTGTTATTACTGCTATTTTATGTGATGGAAGTTATGGAATGTTCTAGATTTTTCTGTCTGTTCTTGGTTATGGTGTGTTCCAGCTGTTGCTATAAAGGGGAATGTTATATGCAATGAGAGAGAGAGAAGGCCTTACTGGCAGTAGTAGTGACAGGGAAAGCAGTCTCTAATGGCAGGGAATAGGGTAGAGAGCCCACCCTCCCTGGGGCAGATTGGGCAGAGTTGCTATTGGGCACAGAGGTCCCTGAGGATCAAGTTCCAGTTTAACTTGTGTCTGCTTTGATTGGAGCCTGGTAACATATTGATATTATTTCTACAATCCAGTTGCTTGTCATCTCCTTAATGGGTCTAACTTTTACCATGTTATAGAATTGCCTATTCTTAGCAACTTATCAATTGGTCTTCTTTTTTTTTTTTCTTTTTTTAGAGTTTTTAAATTATTTGACTTTCCAGCTTTCAAATGGGGGTCACTGACCCCAGAAGCCAAAAAACTATTGCTCTGTGAGCCTACAATTCTATTTCAAAGGAAATCTTTCTTTGAACGGTATGTTGATTGGTTGGTCAAACTATTAGGACTATATACCTTTATTTTTCTTTGGAAGGAAGGAGTTGGGTGCAGTAAGCTACGGCAACAATGGGGTATTGGTGATTAGGTTGGGGCTCAGAGCTCAATGGTCTTGGGCAGTGCATTTCTGCTCAACCCTCAGCCATAAGGTCCTACAGTACATATTGCTACATATATGCCTTTTCCTTCTCAAGAGAACAAAGGTTTAAACCAGGGATCCCCATCCTTTTTTTACTCATAAGCTACACTCAGATGTAAAAAGTGTTGGGGAGCCACACAAGCATGAAAAAAGTTCTTTGGGGATGCCAAATAAGGGCTATTTGGTAGCCCCATGGGGACTGCTGGCCGGCAGGAGGGTCTGCTTGGGGTAAAACTGTGTCTCTGGGCTTCCAAAACTTGTCTCCAAGCCAGAAATGTAAAATGGCACACAAGCATGAAAAAAGTTCTTTGGGGGTGCCATATAAGGACTGTGATTGGCTATTTGGTAGCCCCATGGGGACTGCTGGCCTGCAGGAGATTCTGCTTGGGGTAAAACTGTGTCTCTGGGCTTCCAAAACTTGTCTCCAAGCCAGAAATGTAAAATGGCACACAAGCATGAAAAAGGTTCTTTGGGGATGCCAACTAAGGGCTGTGAGTGGCTATTTGTTAGCCCCATGGAGACTTCTGGCCTGGAGGGGGGTCTGCTTGGGGTAAAACTGTGTCTCTGGGCTTCCAAAACTTGCCTCCAAGCCAGAAATGAAAAATGGCCCCTACTTTCAGGTCACTGGAAGCAACATCAAAGTGGTTGGTGACCTACTAGTTGGGGATAACTGGTTTAAACCATGACAGTGAGGTGTCCCATCACCAAGGGTCTTCTCCAGTCCCCAAGCCATGGTTTTTATTGTTTATTTTCAGGAGCAGAACTGTGTAACAATCCAGTTGCAGGCAGGAAACATAAGGCCACACCGAGGATGTCAGCTCCATACTGAGGAGCCTGAGGGCAAGGTGCCAGATTTTGGGAGGTAGGGAGTTATCATGGGAAGGAGAAACCAAGAACAAAAGCTGTTCTGTAGAACACAAACACCACCGAAGCTGCCCTTAACATCCCAGGCTTCTTTGTGTGATATTCCTATTGTCAGCACCAGAGCCCGTCGGAGGCGGCCGTTGATAGGCGCGTGGTTTCCCCCCGGCGTCGCTTGTATATCTGTATTGTTGGTTTTTCCATTAATTGATATGTGACAACGCACCGCCGCCTGCAATCTCGTTGCCGGAGCAATAAAAGGAAAAGCTGTGAGATTTCACTCTTTCTGGTTATCTGCTAATTAATTGTGTGGCGTCTGATGTATGTGAATGGATCTTCTCCTAGTGCGAATTCAACTTGATCCCACTTAAACTCCCTGGCCAGTTTCCATACGTAGGCATGCATTCGCTTGTCTCTCTGCCATAATTAAAGGGAAATACAGTCTCTGTCTGTCTCTAAATATTGGATTAGACCAGGGATCTCCAACCTTTTTTACTTGTAACCTGCTCTGAGATATAGAAAGTGTTGGGGAGCCCCACAAGCATGAAAAAAATTTCTTTGGGAATGCCAAATAAGGACTCTGATTGGCTATTTGGTAGCCCCATGTTGACTTCTGGCCTACAGGAGGCTCTGTCTGTCTCTAAATATTGGATTAGACCAGGGATCCCCAAACTTTTTTACTTGTAAACTACACTGAGATGTAAAAAGTGTTGGGGAGCCCCACAATCATGAAAAAATGTTATTTGGGAATGCCAAATAAGGACTCCGATTGGCTATTTGGTAGCCCCATGTTGACTTCTGGCCTGCAGAAGGCTCCTGAAGGCTCTATTGATTACTAGACCTGGAGCAAGCTATGTTCTTGTTATTACATTGCCTCCTTTACATCAAATACTTGTTATTACAAGATCAAACCAGTCTACTAAAGAACCAGAGTGGACCCAGGACCTAATGGACCCCAAGCTAGGGTAATTCCCATCAGCCCTACCTTATTTCCATGCCTTCATTAATTATAATCTACAATTAATTGTTGTGGGGGGTGAACCCTGGATATCAGGTTCCCTGCTTTGCCCCAGGAGCCCCAGTCTATCTCTAAATCTTTAGATATCAGTGAGCCAGGGGTCTCAAAAGACCACATTACCAGGAAAACAGCTTACCAAGCAAGAGCTGATGTGCAGATAATGACACCAAAGATTTGTGCTCTTGACCCTGAAGTCAACCAAGGAAAACAAATGCTGCTGATCCAGCAAAGGAAAGATTCAGGTCACATACTAAGGTCTTTATAAGCCCGAGTTTTAAAGCTTCCCTAGGCCAGAATTATGTAATGCCCACAGTGATAAATAGAAATCCTTGGGATGGTTGAGGATGATGGGAGCTGTAGTTCTAAAATAACCCCTCTATAAAGCCCACAATGGGCATTACTGTTATTACAGTTCATTGTCTTCCAGGCCTAAAGACTTCATAAACACGTTATAAATAAGGGCATCATATTCCCATATTCTTTATAATGGGGTTTAATTTTAATTCTTCCTCCAACGCATTTCGCAACAGACTCCCGGAATAGTTTTCCATGTATTTTTTCTATTACAAACCAGACGGTGTAAATACAGAAGGAAACCTACATGAATTATTCAGCCCTACCCAGTTTAAATCAATAACCGGTTGGGTTTCAGTGCATTGATTATTTATTCTACTAAATATTGCTGAATTGTAGCTGCTCTGGATGGAACACGGTCAT